>NC_081406.1:542348790-543548790 GCF_030272615.1 Cryptomeria japonica | reverse complement strand
GATTCAGTTTTTCGGATTTTGCATTTAGGGGTTCAGATCTGGTTTATTTTGAGCTAACATTTTCAGATCTAGCTAACAAAATTGGTGCAGCTTGTCTTGAAGGCTAAATCGTTTGGTTGAAGGCCCCTATTTTCACAAAGTCTTTTGGGTTTAAAAGTTACCTAACTTGTGTGCTTGCAAGAAGGGGTGATCATTTGAAACAATCCAAACTACTAATAAATCTTTGTTGCAGGACCTTGGCAAGGGTTTTTTGGATTTTTGTTGTGTGTTTTGTTTTCATAGACTAGCAAACACTTCAATTGGTGCACTAAAATTGAATCATTATCTTTTGTGTTTTGAGCAATAGGCTCTTTTTGTTTAATCTTTAGAGGGCCTGTCTTCCTGTGTGGTCATTAGGACTACTAGTGAGAAGAGAATGACCCAAGTGGTAGCAAAAGAAAAGCATCTTCTTCCAAACCACTATAAATAACTGTATTCATGGTGAAAATTATGAATAACGTGTGTTGATTAGTTCATACCGACACTATGTCTCCCCATAAACCTATTTGATCAAATTTATTTGATCAGTTGTAGGGCATAACCCCTATCGGCTGGGAGCCTTCTGTATTTACAGAGTTGAAAGTGCCGCATGTATGGCCACACGAGCGGATGCCCTTACTAGCACCTTTTTGTTTTAGAAGCCCAAATCCTTCTAGTTGTTGGGGCAGGAGGTCGGACCTCTGGTAGCGGCCCACAGACATACAATTCTTAGTAGAGATACAAAGTTTGCCACGGGGAGTTTTCGTGGGGACTGATGCTTGACTGACCCAAGAAGTGAGTGTCGAGGGTGGAGCCAGTGAGGTCAAGTATCTAAGTATCCGCTTTGAATAGCGTAGCCTCGGGGGTAAAACCCCATGTGGGATCAACAACTATTATCTTGGCCAACCATAAGAATTGTGCTTGACTTATGTTAAACATTCAAAACATTCAAGACCAAACAGCAAAACATTGTGTCTTTTGTGTCTTCAAGTGTATGCAAAACATTTTTACATCAAACAACACACTTTTATTGGAGTCATTTTGAGTCTAGACACTTGCAAACATTGGATCTTCATCAACACTATGTCTTCTTGTCACGAAAAACAGTCAAAAAGTCAAATTTGGTCACAACAAAACGACTTCACAGATTGAAAAAAAAATTGCACAAATTTTACAGAGACACGTCTCTGTCGGACATAATAGCGTCTATGTTGTATAGCTGCTGTAGACACCTAAAATTGTCATGTCTAATTAAATAAATATTTTATTTATTCAATTACTTTAGCCTAATTCTTCTATTAATTAAATAAACCTTTATTTATTTAATTAATTCATTTATCCTCTTCTAGCCTTATTTCTCATTTAAATAAATACTTTTTTTTATTTAAATTATCATTTTCCTAAATTAAATAAATATTTTATTTATTTAATTGATCCCACTTCTTCTATTAATTAAATAAATTTTTATTTATTTAATTAATTCATTAACCTTTTCTACCTATGACACATGTCATTCATCTCTTAATTCCTACACTACCTACCCCTTTCATTATTTTATTATTTCTTTTACCTACCCTCTAATCATAGCCGACCTCCTTTTACACCTCTCAATCTTATCCCTTCATTTCATATTGTGTCTTTTATATAAGGAGATGCTTCCTTCATTATCAAACCCTAATCATTCATGTTAATCATCTCTTATGCAATTGACTACACTATGATCCTACTAGCAACCACATTCCGTTCTTTGTTGAGCTCTTATGCATATAAAATCTGAGAGCAAATATATCAAGCAAGATCAATGGAGATAGGAAGAATGGAGATTCAAAACCCTATTGAACATGTGATGGTATAATCTTTGTGATTTTGTTTGATTTGCATTGTCTTAGGTAATCTTCATATGTTATGGTGGATCTTTGTTGTTGTTAGGCTAGGGTTTTGTGGTTGAATTCATTTAGCCTTTCAATATTGTTATTATTGTCATCCATTTTCACCATACACATTTTGGCACGCCCGGTGGGACTCTTGTCCATTTTTGCATCTAACATCTTGTTGCAGATTTTGTATTTTGAAGTTGCAGATATGACGTTTTCGACAATATTTTCGACATTTCCACGTTTGCGCACTTTCGGAACGCGTTTTTGATTTTCTAGCGCATCTGCGACATCTGGGATCACGTCTGTGTTATTGGCATTTTTTTATTTTTTGCAGGTTCCAGGAAAGCGCGTATGGGTTGTGAAGTCGCGTCTGAGTTGTTTTTAGCCGTGTCTGTGTCCTGGAAGCACGTCTGTGTTATTTAGGCATGTCTGTGAATCACAGAACCGCATCTGTGTAGAGGGTAACCGCGTCTGTGTTCACCAGTTTTGAATTTCAGATTTTTTATTGATTCAGTTTTTCAGATTTTGCATTTAGGGTTTTAGATCTGGTTTATTTTGAGCTAACATTTTCAGATCTAGCTAACAAAATTGGTGCAGCTTGCCTTGGAAGCTAAATCGTTTGGTTGAAGGCCCCTATTTTCACAAAGTCTTTT
The DNA here is from genome assembly GCF_030272615.1 of Cryptomeria japonica. Lineage (NCBI taxonomy): Eukaryota > Viridiplantae > Streptophyta > Pinopsida > Cupressales > Cupressaceae > Cryptomeria > Cryptomeria japonica. The sequence goes on along the minus strand of NC_081406.1, from coordinate 543,546,242 downwards.
GGGTTTAAAATTTATCTAACTTGTGTGCTTGCAGGAAGGGGTGATTAGTTCAAACAAATCCAAACTACTAACAAATCTTTGTTGCAGGACCTTGGCAAGGGTTTTTGGTTTTTTTATTGTGTGTCTTGTTTTCATAGACTAGCAAACACTTCAATTGGTGCACTAAAATTGAATCATTGTCTTTTGTGTCTTGAGCAATAGGCTCTTTTTGTTTAATCTTTAGAGGGTCTGTCTTCCCGTGTGGTCATTAGGACTACTAGTGAGAAGAGAACGACCCAAGTGGTAGCAAAAGAAAAGCCATCTTCTTCCAAACCACTATAAATAAATGTATTCATGGTGAAAACTATGAATAACGTGTGCTGATTAGTTCATACCGACACTATGTCTCCCCATAAACCCGTTTGATCAAATTTATTTGATCAGTTGTAGGGCGTAACCCTTACCGGTTGGGAGCCTTCTGTATTTTCTGAGCTAAAAGTGCCGCATGTATGGCCACACGAGCGGATGCCCTTACTAGCACCTTTTTGTTTTAGAAGCCCAAATCCTTCTAGTTGTTGGGGCAGGAGGTCGGACCTCTGGTAGCGGCCCGCACACATACGGTTCTTAGTAGAGATACAAAGTTCGCCACGGGGAGTTTTCGTGGGGACTGATGCTTGGCTGACCCAAGAAGTGAGTGCCAAGGGTGGAGCCAGTGAGGTCAAGTATCTAAGTATCCGCTCTGAATAGCATAGCCTCAGGGGTAAAACCCCATGTGGGATCAACAACTATTGTCTTGGCCAGCCATAAGAATTGTGCTTGACTTATGTTAAACATTCAAAACATTCAAGACCAAACAACAAAAACATTGTGTCTTTTGTGTCTTCAAGTGTATGCAAAACATTTTTACATCAAACAACACACTTTCTTGGAGTCATTTTGGAGTCTAGACACTTGCAAACATTGAGTCCTCATCAACACTGTGTCCTCTTGTCACAAAAAGAAATAGTCAAACAGTCAGATTTGGTCACAACAAAACAACTTCACAGATTGGAAAAATTGCACAAAATTTGCAGAAACGCGTCTGTGTCAGGCATAATAGCGTCTGTGTTGTCTAGCCGCGTCTATGCAGGGCAGAATCGCGTCTGTGCTCCAACAGTAAACATTACACTTTGCAAAAAAGTCTTAGAAACGCGTCTGTGTTAAATAGAGCAGCGTTTGTGTCGGGAAACCGCGTCTATGAAGTATACAGGTGCGTCTGTGTCTAGAATTGAAAAAACTGTTACAGTCCAGTAAGCAAACACAATCAGTTTCAGAATTCTTGAGCTTCTTAGGTCATTTCTTCAGGGTTTCATTTAGCATTCAACCGGTCCTTGGGTCTCACAAAGTCCATCATTGCTTCACATCTCTCATTACATTCACAATTGTCTAAACTTGAGTCAAAAGGTCACTTGCTTGTCCTCATCATACTTTGTCAACACACTACATACAACAACACTTTGCTAAAGTGGTCCCTCATCAAGGTTTCTTACCTTTGGGTCTCATTTGGTCTTACTTAGAGTCAAGGTCAACTTACCTCATCAAGAGAAACTATCCTCTCTTTGGAAGTCACACCTACTCTACTACATACATACTTGGTCTTATACTTTGGATATTGCAAGTACACTTCAGATTCATTTACATTCCATCCAACTCTTGGTCTTCCATACTCTTTCCATTTTTCATCTAGTCTCACACATCTTGGTCAATACCTAGTTCATGGTTGAAACCCATCTTCAAAAATCTGGGAGAGAAACTAAAGAGGCTCAAGAGTCCGCAAACATGAGTTCTTATGAGTATGACAATGAGACATTTTTCAATTCTGATCATACTACATTACCTGACATGGATACCTATAGAAACATTCCAAATGTTGAGAACATGGACACTACAAACAACAATGCTCTGCACAATGACAATGTGGACAACTTTTCAGTACATTCAGTAGATGTGGAAGAATCCATTATGAATCCCCATTTCAATCGATTGGTTGAGGAAATCATGAGGAGGGATAGACAATACTTCTTACAAATGATGGCACAAAGTGGAGCCAAGATACCTCATGATTTTGACATGTCTCAAATAATGGAAAATCGACCTTTGCAACAACCTCACTCCAACATGGATCAAAGGAGACCTAATAGTGGAGGAAATAGAGGACCACACATGGTACCTAAATCACCATCAGCTTTGCTTCAAAAACCAAAGTCCCACATACACATGGTCAAGCATATGATACTCACCTTCGTAGACCCTTATGGAAGTCTTATGCAGACAGATATGTTCAATCACATACTAATGTTAAGGATCAACCACCAAAGCAATGGGATATTCAAAGGCATGCTCAAAATTTGGACACAACGAAACCTCATGTCAAATTTGGGGGCAACACAATAGAACATGACATGCCTGTAGAATATGGTATACATGCACAAAATAGATATGGGGTTCCTCAACATGAATCTATACCAAGTGGTCCATATACACAACATCATTATAGACCTCCTCCATATGAACATGTGTATGATCAATATCATCCATATATGCAACATGTTCCTCCTCCAATGGGTACTTCAAACATAGGATATGGTCCAAGAAGTCAATCTCCACCTAAGAGCAATTTGGAGCAACAAATCAGGGACTTACAAAAGAAAATGGAGGACATAAATACACCAAAGCCAACCTACATAATGAGAAACATATGTCCTTATCCATTTGACAAGAGCATTCCAATGCCTCCTTTTCCTACACACTTTGTGACGCCTAAATTTGATAAGTATAGAGGAAAAGGGGATCCTAAGGCACACATAAGATATTTTTTCACAGCTTGCATTGAGGTAGAAGCAGAAGAAACATATTTGATGAGATTATTCCCACAAAGCTTAGGTGATCAAGCTATGGAATGGTTCTCCCAACTTCCACCTGGTATTAAGTCATGGGGTGACTTAGCAGAGGCATTTATTCAACATTTCTCCTACAACATAGAGACGGACATATCAGTCACTACTTTGTGCAACACCAAGCAAAAAGAGGGAGAGTCTTTTGCATCATTCTTACAAAGATGGAGAAATCTAGCCAGCAGATGCTCTTGTGAAATTCCACAAAAACAAATGGTAGAAATGTTCACACAAAATGTTAACAAAGACATTGGCTATGATCTAAGGAAAGTTTGTTTGTCCACCTTCAAGGACGTTATTGAAAAAGGCTTAGCGACAGAAAAGGTCCTAATTGAACAAGGAGTCATTAAGATATTCAAGGAAAACAAAGATGACTTTAAAGGAAAAGACAAGCCAAGATTTTGGAATAAAAACAAGAACACAGTCAATGATGGTGTTGTTGATGCCAACACAGTGCGACCCAAATTCATCTTTTCAGGATCAAGTTCTACAAACAATCAAGTGAATACTCAAACAACTTCTAGACCACGAGGGAAGTACACTCCATTGGGAGAACCACTTGAGTCAGTCTTCAAGAAGCTAGTGGCAAACAAGGTAATCACAGTTCCAGATTTTCCTCCATATGAACCAAAGGTTAAACAAAATTAGTGGAACGATGATGAGTATTGTGAATTTCATAAGAGCAAGGATCATAAGACAGGAAATTGTCATCAACTGAAGAACATCATACAAGATCTCATTGATAGAGGTGACATTGAGATTGAGGGACATTCGTCTAATCAAGAACATGAGATGTTTAAGGAACCATTCCCAAAACATGACAAGGGAAAAGCTAAATCCATAGAGGATCAAACCAACTATACCAGAGCATCTTACAACTATGATTCAACCATCAATCACATCTCGATGGACAATTATGTCTCTACCACTATCATCAAGGACAAAACGTCTGAGAATTCTACCTAGAGACCCAGGATTGTCCTAAAAGGTGTTGGATCTTCTTCCAAACCTACCTCTGAATGTCATGTTATGACACGCCGAGGTAAAATCACTTTGCAAGGTGCTCCAACTAAAAACACCACTTCCTCATCAACCAAACCTGAGTATGACCTTGTAGAATAACTAGGGAAGACACCCGCGCTCATTTCGATCCTTGAGCTATTACGCATATCTCCTGCACATAAAGCCATTCTTGACAAAATCTTGAGAGATACTGCCGTTCCTACTGATCTGAACGTGGACCAGTTTCAAGCCATGGTGGGATACCTTTCCGTTCCACACTCCCTTAATTTCACAGAAGCCGATGACGCATCCGTCAGTCAGCCACATAATGCGCCATTGCACATTGAAGCCTTCATACACAAACATCGAATAAAAAGAGTCCTGATAGATGGAGGAGCAGGTCTAAACATTTGTACATTAAGCACTATCACACAATTGGGATATTCTGATAAAATTGTGAATTCTACAAATCAAATCACCATTAAGGCATATGATGATGAAGAGCGTTCATCCAAGGGCACAGTCACCTTACCTCTCAGAGTTGGGCTAGTTACAAAGGATGTGGTTTGTCAAGTCCTAGATTTAAATCTCACTTATAACATATTGCTAGGACGTCCTTGGATTCATGAAATGAGGGCAGTCCCATCCACATATCACCAATGCATTAAGTTTCCTCATAATGGAGTGGAAGTAACTATTAATAGTGATCCTAATCCATTCATATACTACAATAATCTGAAATCAAAGACTGAGACCATCATTCCCAGTAATCGTGAGGTTGTTCCTTCATCGGCATACATTGATCCTGAGTCATTAAAACCTTCAACATCAAAACAAGGTGAGCCTAAAGGCAAGTTTCAGGACAAAGGCATAGGGGAATATACTTTCAATCAAACCATGTACTTACGACAAGTCATGAGTTCCCTAAAAGAATATGGGAGACCACATCCTAACAAACAAATCTCCATCATGATGCTCAAATGGGACCCTACTACCTTTCAAAGATGGGGTGAACTAGAAGAGGAAGATTTATACAAAATGCTTTTCAGGGACAATGAAGAGGAAACACAAGACCACATCAACCTACCATGTGAGAAATATGGCAAAGGCTTCAAAATTTTACAAAAATTCGGCTATGATGGAAAAATCCCTCTGGGATTATGAAAGGAAGGCATCATGGAACCGTTACAACCGGAATTGACCCTCAAAAAGGAACGCTCAAAAGGACTTGGTTTCTCAATTTCCAAGGTCCACACCCAAAGGACAGAAGAAGCTTTACAAATCAAAGCTACCAAAATGCAACAAGAGGATCGCTATTCCACAGATTCTAACGAATGGGAATGGGGTTCAGACAAATCTTCCAATGACTATGAGCTCACCGAGATATTCAGAGAACCAGATGAACCTACAGAAGAAGAGAAATTTTATAACAAGTTCAGAGTTGGTCAAGAAACAATCCTTAATGATTCTACACAGTCCTTATCTCAAGGTTCTAGGTTGAAATCACATAGGATGAGAACACCTATCCCAGAATGCGCTACTAGTGATGATAATTTGGATTTGTTCGTGATCGAGACTGATGAGGAGAGTGCCATTGATGACCTCAATAATTACCTTGACATACCCAAATATAACCACATCTTCACTCTTAGCTCTCCGAACTTCGAAGACATTAACGGCCTTCCCCTTGTTCACCACCAACTCATTGACTGGGATCATGAAGGACCTGCACAATTTGATACATTCCAAAATGATGAAGCTTTTATTGACTATCTGGGCATGCGAGATGATCTTCCCCCTGGAGACCATAAAGCAGGATACACTATAGAACTCAATAGTGTGGCATATTTTGGCGAGGGAGTCGGACCTTCCAGTCGCAAAAATGTGAAAATAAGAACAAATCAAGAGTCTTATGGCGAAAACCACACTATGGCGCTGTCTGACCCCAAAAAAGTAAAAAGAAAGGACGTATTTGAGGGTGAAAACCTCTCTGAGGCACCCGAAGATGGAAGGCTCGACATTCTCCCAGCATCATATGAGGAAAAGTCATCCATGTTGGTAGAGGAGACTATCAAAACAAACTTTGGTACAGAAGAGGTTCCACACAGCATATTCCTAGCTCAATCATTGACAGAGTCCAAAAGGTCAAAATTCATAAGTTTCTTCAAAGAACGACAAATCAACTTTGTCTGGTCATACACTGATATGCCTGGATTAGATCCAGATTTGGTAATGCATCATTTGACAGTCAAACCGGGGGCAAAACCAGTGAAACAGAAATTAAGAAAAATGCATCCACAAGTGGCATTACTAGTCAAAGCAGAACTTGAGAAGTTATTGGATGTCGGATTCATACGCCCAATTGATTATCCCGAATGGATCTCCAACTTGGTACCTATTAGCAAACCAGATTGCAGCATCAGAATATGTACAGATTTCAGAGACATCAACAAAGCTTGTCCAAAGGATGACTTCCCATTACCAAATATTGACTTGATTGTTGATCTCACAGCAAGCCATGAAATGTTATCATTGATAGATGGATTCTTTGGTTATAATCAAATAAGGATCGCACCCAAAGATCAACACAAAACATCATTTACTTGTCCGTGGGGAACTTTCTGCTGGAATGTCATGCCTTTCGGGCTAAAGAATGCAGGTGCTACATATTAAAGAGCCATGACTACTATCTTTCATGATCTCATGCACGTAACCGTGGAAGATTATGTTGACAACATCTTGGGCAAATCCATAGACAAGAATACACATTTGGACATACTTTCAGTCGTCTTTGATCGGTTAGAAAAATACAAAGTAAGATTAAACCCCAAGAAATGTGTCTTTGGAGTAACCTCCGGGAAGCTCCTAGGATTCGTTGTCTCCAAAAGAGGAATTGAAGCTGATCCAGCAAAAGTCAAGGCCATCTTAGAAATGCAACCACCAAGAAATATCAGTCAACTTCGATCCTTACAAGGCAGACTCCAGTCCATCCGAAGATTCATAGCACAATTGGCAGATAAGTGTAATCTGTTTCAGCACCTGCTACATAAAAACATCAAATTCAAATGGGATGATAACTGTCAACAGGCTTTCCAAACGCTCAAAGATTATATTCTAAATCCGCCAGTTCTGATGCCACCAGTTTCATATTAGCCTCTGTTACTATACATATCAGCTACTCCAACCGCACTGGGGGCACTCTTAGCACAACAAAGCACTGAAGGCAAGGAAAAAGCAGTGTACTACATCAGTCGCACGCTGGTGGGATACAAGCTAAATTACACACCAATTGAGCGTGCATGTCTCGCCGTGGTCTTTGCTTCCCAGAAATTACGACATTACATGCTTACTCATAAGACTAAGTTAGTTGCAAGGATAGACCCATTGAAATACCTTCTCAATAAAGCGACACTTACTGGGCGACTAGCCAAATGGGTGATGATCCTAAGTGAATTCAACATCGAGTATGTGGACAGAAAAGCAATAAAAGGACAAGCTATCGCAGATCAATTAGCAGAGGCTCCCATGATAGATGATGTTCCTCTAAGTTCAGAATTCCCAGATGAATCCATTTTGACAATGTCACATGCAAAGCCTTGGCAACTGTACTTCGATGACTCATACACACAGCATGGGGCAGGAGTTGGCATCCTTTTCATAACTCCTCAAGGAGATTCTATACCAAAATCATACCGCTTATCATTCCCGTGCACCAACAATATAGCAGAATATGAGGCATTAACAACCGGATTACGAATTGTAGTTCAATGGAAGATCTAGGAACTTCGTGTTTTTGGGGACTCCCAACTTATCATCCATAAAGCAACTGATGATTACCAAACAAAAGATGAAAAATTAATGCCTTATAAACAAATGGTGAATGACCTGAAACAACACTTCACAAAGATAGACTTTGAGCAGATACCAAGAGAGCAGAATCGCGCAACACATGCCATGGCTACTATTGCTTCATTGATTGATTTACCTCCAAACGAGACCCGCTATGAGTTCTTGGTGGACAACCTTTTGGTCCCTTCATATGAGATCATGCTTGCTGAGACGCTATGTGTTGTCGGTCTCGAATCCCAGTTATATGGTTCCATTTTCACATACCTTCGTGACAATACTTTACCTCCTGATCTATCAAATAACCAACGTCGCACTTTCATTCGCCAATCCTCTCGATATGTCATTTTAGCTGATATCCTATATCGGCGAGGTCTAGATGGCACTCTTCTTAGATGTTTAGAAAGCGACGAAGCTCAGATTGCGTTACGAGAAGTGCATGAAGGGATATGTGGTCCGCATGCTAGTGGTCCTACCTTGGCCAAGAAACTCATCAGGACTGGATATTACTGGCCCAATATGGAAAAAGACTCATACCAGTTTGTCAAGAAATGTAAGCAATCTCAAATTCATGGAGACCTCATACATGCGCCAACACAAGAACTTCAACCGCTTGCGTCTCCTTGGCCCTTTTGTCAATGGGGACTCGATCTCATAGGCAAGATTCAACCTCCTTCTTCCAATGGTCATAAATTCATTATCATTGCCACAGAGTATTTTACAAAATGGATTGAAGTCATGCCTCTCACACAAGTTACTGGAAAACAGATTGCTACATTCATCCTTAACTATATCATTTGCCGATACGGTATTCTTGTTTCCATTATCACTGATAACAGGCATCCCTTCAAAAATCAGGATGTTCATGAACTCTGTGACCACTTCCATATTTCCCATCGTTTCTCCACACCATATTACCCCCAAGGCAATGGCCAAGTTGAGGCGTCTAACAAAACAATCCTTAAAATCCTAAAGAAGACAGTCGACGATGTTGGCCGTAATTGGCATATCCAACTTAATCCTGCACTTTGGGCCTATCGCACAAGTGTCCGCACACCTATAGGAGCTACACCCTATTCACTTGTCTATGGCGCCGAAGCTATCTTGCCTATTGAGGTTGAGCTACCCTCTTTACGGGTTTCTCTGCAAAACATCATCGGTGATGAAGATTATAGGGTCTCTCACTTACAAGAACTGGAACTACTGGATGAACGAAGACAAACTGCTTTTAATCATCTCAAGGCTTACCAACAACGAATGAGTCGCAGCTACAATCACAAGGTCAAGCCTCGCACATTCGAGGTAGGTGACTTGGTTCTCAGAGAAAATCCTAAAAATCAGCAAGACAGAGAGAAGAAGGGCAAGTTCGAACCAAACTGGCTTGGTCCCTACATTGTTACAGCAACATATGGATCTGGTGCATATCAGCTCTCAACTACAGATGGAGAACCTTTGGAGGATCCTATCAACAGCATGCACCTTCACAGGTTCTACACATAGCTCTTCAGAGTATCCTAATTTCAAAAATACCAAAAAAATCAAAAAATTTCAAGAATACAAAAAAAATTAAAAAACAAAAAAATCGTTACTTGGTGAAAACTTGGCAAACATGCGCCTTGTGACACAAAAAAAATCGAAAAATCAAAAAAAGTAAAGAGAAATAATTTCGTCCAATGGTGAAAACCGCTTCGATGGCGCCCTGGGCAAGTACCATGGTGAAAACTGGGTCACCAACGCCATGCGTAGAGACATTGCTCCTCCCTCCTTCAGGATTCGCTTTCATCCCTTCACTTTGCACACACTCACAACCTATTCATTCATAATAAACTTACCCATTCCCATCATGGCTTGTTATTGATCTACCTAAGATTGGTTAGCCATTCATAATAAACCTCCCTTTCCATCCATAATAAATTAGATCCTATCTGTGGCTAAGGCAAAATCCTACGTCTAGTAATGAGAGTGGAACTGAGAACATCACATGCTTCGAGGAGTACAGTTTCTTCCAGCTTCCTTCAGTCTATCCATGCACAATCCGCAATAAAGCAGCATTTGCATCACAGATCCGCAATAAAGTTTCATCTTCTTCGCAATAAAGTATTAGTTTCATGGATTCAGTCAGTTTCAGATGAGACACAGCAGTGACAATGGGCTTCAACAAATCAAATCTTTCAACAAACTCGGACAACATATGGTTTAGTGCTATCTATCCTTTTTGTGAAAGTAAACATTGTGACCACAATCAAATAAGACTTATACAAGTGACACGAGACACTAAACTTGAGGACTACAATGAATGTTGGTGTCAAGTCTTGGTTTTCTTTTGATTTTATCTTTTGGTGACATGTCTTTTAGATTTTCCAGGATGTCTTTGACTAGAGATTCTATCTCCAGGATGTCTTTGACTAGAAAGGCGAGGATGGGTTATCGTCACCTATTTGTATTTGTTGTCTGTGGATTGTTTCTTAGTAATGCTATGACTTGTCCAAGGATATGAGGACACTGTGAGTCTAGTGTGAACTGGGGCATTCCTTGTTTGTGACTATCTTATCTCCATGCAAACAGGTACAATGACTTTCTAGGTCGAACATATGCCTCGATTGTCATAACCTACTTGCCATAATAAAGCTCAATGATGATAACGCACAAGAAGTTCTTTCACTTTCATATCTTCTATCTTTCATCCACCTTTCTTGATTGACTTTCATCGTCCTTCTCGAGTCCGTGTAGCCGGCTATCACATGATTGAGTATAACGACACACCAAAAATGTTTGCATGTCATCTAGTTGCACCTGCATTACCACATATAAGCATTTCATACATACATATAGATATCATGCCCCGCACACAACACCTGTTAGCACAATTTACATTTGCATTATCATATTCATTTGCATTACATACATTCACATTTGCATCATGCATACACATATAAAACATAAACAAACAAAAAGATTGCATTGCCTCATATACATATTTGCATCCATATCATAAGCATCACATAAGAACATCTCATCACATAGGTACACATGCATATGGCTGCCGCAAAAATGAATCATCTCATATATATAAATAAAGTGTCATGATACAATGATGTCAAAATCATATGGCTACAAAAGCACCCACAAGTGTCTACAATACAAAAATGGTACAAAACTGATACATAGGGAGCCCTCTACGGCTATGATGAACTCCCTCACTCGGAGCCGCCTGGCCTCGACAGAATCTGAGCCCCTGAAGGACCCACCCCAGGATCATCCTATCTGTCTCCTCTATCTGGTGGTGGTGGAGAGCCCATAACCCCACCACTCGATGCCTGTCTCCTTCGGCTCCCTCCCGTAGCTGTCGCTGTACGTGACGGTCTATTGAAGCTCCTCGCCCGCTGATCTGCTGCCACTGCACCATAGTAGAGGTCCCTCCAGTAGGCTATCTCCTCTCCTGCCCGCAGGACATAAGCATATCCGGCCCCTGTGTCCTCTGCGGCCTGCCTCCCAGCCCTCAGTGCTGTCTCAGCCTCTATGTAGCGCTGGATAGCCTGATCCCGCTCTCGCTCAGTATCCCTGAGCCTAGTCCCGAGCCGATCCCTCTCCCTCTCTAGCTCCTGGATCTCATCTGCCTAGCCCTGGCAGATCTCCCTCAGATCCAGCAACTCAGCCTCCATTGGGTCAACCCCCTCTGCCTCTGCCTCTGCCTGTGGCTCCTCCTCTACGGGTGCCTGCCCCTATGCCTGTACTGGTACCTGTCTCTGTCCCTGTCCCTGTATCTGTACCTGCCTAGGACCCTGTGCTGCTGGCACCTGTAAAGGCAATCCACCGCGACCCCTCACCACCCGAGGCTGCCTCTCCTCTCCACCCTCCCTCTGAGGTGCAACTCACCTCTCTCCAACTACTCCTCTCCTCCTCCATCAGCCTCTGCCCCCATTGCCTCCACCATCATCCTCGTCACCACCACCACCATCTCCCTCCAGTGCCTCTCCTGGATCTGTCAATCGGGGGAATGGATGCTCTGCCCAATATGCTGTATACTCAGCATCCATGCTGGTGTTCTCGATCTCTGGCCACATGTCCCAGGGTAGGGGCATCATCTCTACAAGTTGTATCACTGCCTGATCATATGACAACAACGGCCCAAACTGCGCCTGATCTCTGACTGTGCAAGCATACATGCTTGATCCTTGGGGCATCCTCTGAATCCGGCCAAACTATCGGCCAACCCTGTCTACCAGCTGTCTCTCTAACACATAGGGTGTCCGCCCAATCAGGTACCTACTCCGAAAGGTGTAAGGCAGCTCAACTGCGTCATCCTCCCACTGTTCGCAACCCAGATAGGGTCTCCATATGACCACATCAATGTCGTCCAACACTCGCCGCCAGTACTCTAGCCTGCCAATCCGCGGCTGTGAGGTGATCATATCATACAAATGTACAAAGCTGCATCCATGACCCCTGCCCCTGAAGTGTATCGGTCGGGTAATCGACAGATGTTCGTAGGCCCATACCTGCAGCAATGTCACTCCACAGCCCAATCCCACTAATCCATGATAAACAAACTGATGAAACTCGTAATACAAATGGGTCAGCACACATGGTCCCCAGGCATATCTGGTGTGCTGCATCACCAGTGTCTCCAGTGCTCCCCCCCAGCCCACAGCCAACCCCCGTGTCGCCCTATCCAGACACAGGAACCCACTTATAGCTCCTCCGACCATTGCTGGCAATGCTAACCCTGTGGCTGTTATGGTATCCCATGCCACGTGTCCTGCCCTCATCTCCAATCCAGGGTCCTGAAATACCCGTCTCAATGCCTCCCTGTCTCCATCTCGATCGTATGGGATCAGCTCCCCATCGATCGACACCCGCAGAATCCTGTATACATCCTCTAGGGTGACTGTCATCTCACCCATCGACAAATGAAATGTGCACGTCTCAGAGTGCCATCTCTCAGCCAGCGCAGTCAGCAAACCCATGTTTGCTCGAAACTCAGGCACATACAGTACATGTCTCAATCCCATCTCCTTGATGGCAGCTCTGTCCTCAAACGACAACTCAGGTCGCAACCTCTGCGTCGACGGGAATCTCTCCCGTGACTCCAGCATCGGCAAGTACTCCTGCAGTCAAGCAAATCAAATCATGTCAGTCATAGTGGCATTCACTGTTTATCACAAAATGCTACTCGCTATCTAAATGCATATGCCTATCTATCCTAGCGACACTCACTATTCATCACAAAGTGTTGATATTTATCCTAGTAGTACTCCCTGTTCATCACAAAGTACTACGCATGTGACACTCACTGTTCATCACAAAGTGTTGCTCACATTTGCACTCCCTGTTCATCACAAAGTGTTGCTCATATTTCAGTACTCCCTGTTCATCACAAAGTACTATATCTTGGTACTCACTGTTCATCACAAAGTGCCTTGATCTATCCTAGTCTTCCTAGAGGACCTGCTTGAGTGTATCCTCTCAGCAGCTTATCCAATCGACAGCGTATATTCATCACAGAACTGTTGATTTGACCTAGAAGATGCAAATTCATACTTTTCAAACACAAACACGCTTACATTACATAAACGCGCTCAAAGACTGTATAGACGCGCCTGAAAAACGCAGACGCGCCTTCTAGACACAGACGTGCCTATGCTCTGCACAGACGCGCCTAGGAGACACAGACGTGCCTTTTTGGCACAAACACGCCTGAACAACACAGACGCGGTTGCATTTGACACAGACGTGGGTCTAGACATAGACGCGTCTGGCACAAACACAGATGTGCCTAGCGAGCACAGACGCGCCTGGCACCAACACAGACGCGCCTAAATGTTTTTTGACACTTTTTGGACCCTAGTCTAAGCGCATTTATTGCTCTACCTAGCATGCATTAATGACAAACTTAAATGCGTCAAAGTACGAGGAGGTTTGGTGGTACTTACCGGCTCTCCTGCCTCTGCTGGCCTCTGAAATCGGCGAACGCGGTCGAATCTGTGAGTGAAAGTCATCGCTGCTGACTGCTCCTGCTCTATTTTTGCTCTCCAATATGCCCTCGTGGATGTGTAGATGACAATGAGGATGTATTTTTCCCTCGTGGACTATCTTATAGCCTACCCTACCCCTGGCTCTCGTTTCCCGAGTCAGTCTTCATTATCCCGTGACTCTGTCACTTTATCCAGTCAGTCCATTCTAGCCTTTCTTTCTTATCGAGAGATTGTCTGCAATCTTTTCAAACATTTTCATCCAATCTCCCGAGGGGGCATATCATTCCCATCCTGGGGCAACTCTGTATCAGTTCATCTTATCTTCTTTGAAACAACGCGACAAGCTGCATTGTCTCAAAGAGGGGCAAAATGTAGACACCTAAAATTGTCATGTCTAATGAAATAAATATTTTATTTATTTAATTACTTTAGCCTAATTCTTCTATTAATTAAATAAATCTTTATTTATTTAATTAATTCATTTATCCTCTTCTAGCCTTATTTCTCATTTAAATAAATACTTTTTTTATTTAAATTATCCTTTTCCTAAATTAAATAAATATTTTATTTATTTAATTGATCCCACTTCTTCTATTAATTAAATAAATCTTTATTTATTTAATTAATTCATTAACCTTTTCTACCTATGACACATGTCATTCATCTCTTAATTCCTACACTACCTACCCCTTTCATTATTTTATTATTTCTTTTACCTACCCTCTAATCATAGCCGACCTCCTTTTACACCTCTCAATCTTATCCCTTAATTTCATATTGTGTCTTCTATATAAGGAGATGCTTCCTTCATTATCAAACCCTAATCATTCATGTTAATCATCTCTTATGCAATTGACTACACTATGATCCTACTAGCAACCACATTTCGTTCTTTGTTGAGCTCTTGTGCATATAAAATCTAAGAGCAAATATATCAAGCACGATCAATGGAGATAGAAAGAATGGAGATTCAAAACCCTATTGGATATGTGATGGTATAATATTTGTGATTTTGTTTGATTTGCATTGTCTTAGGTAATCTTCATATGTTATGGTGGATCTTTGTTGTTGTTAGGCTAGGGTTTTGTGGTTGAATTCATTTAGCCTTTCAATATTGTTATTATTGTCATCCATTTTCACCATACATAGCTGCGTCTATGAAGGGCAGAAACGTGTCTATGTCCACAAAATAAACATTACACTTTGCAAAAAAATCTTAGAAACGCGTATGTGTTAAACAGAGCTGTGTCTATGTTGGGGAACCGCGTCTGTGAAGTATACAGGCGCGTCTGTGTCCAGAATTGAAAAACTATTACAGTCCAACAAACAAACACAGTCAGTTTCAAAATTCTTGAGCTTCCTAGGTCATTTCTCCAGGGTTTCATTTAGCAGTCAACCTGTCCTTGGGTCTCACAAAGTCCATCATTGCTTCACATCTCACTTTACATTCACAATTGTCTAAACTTGAGTCAAAAGGTCACTTGCTTGTCCTCATCATACTTTGTCAACGCACTACATACAACAACACTTTGCTAAGTGGTCCCTCATCAAGGTTTCTTACCTTTGGGTCTCATTTGGTCTTACTTAGAGTCAAAGTTAACTTACCTCATCAAGAGAAACTATCCTCTCTTTGGAAGTCACACCTACTCTACTACATACATACTTGGTCTTACACTTTGGACATTGCAAGTACAACTCAGATTCATTTACGTTTCATCCAACTCTTAGTCTTCCATACTCTTTCCATTTTCATCTAGTCTCACACATCTTGGTCAATACCTAGTTCATGGTTGAAACCCGTCTTCAAAAATCTAGGAGAGAAACTAAGGAGGCTCAAGAGTCCACAAACATGAGTTCTTATGAGTATGACAATGATACCTTTTTCAATTCTGATCATACTACATTACCTGACATGGATGCCTATAGAAACATTCCAAATGTTGAGAACATGGACACTACAAACAACAATGCTACACACAATGACAATGTGGACAAATTTTCCATACATTCAGCAGATGTGGAAGAATCCATTATGAATCCCCATTTCAATCGATTGGTTGAGGAAATAATGAGAAGGGATAGACAATACTTCTTACAAATGATGGCACAAAGTGGAGCCAAGATACCTCGTGATTTTGACATGTCTCAAATAATGGAAAATCGACCTTTGCAACAACCTCACTCCAACATGGATCAAAGGAGACCTAATAGTGAAGGAAATAGAGGACCACATATGGTACCTGAATCACCTTTAGCTTTGCTTCAAAAACCAGAGGTCCCACATACACATGGTCAAGCATATGATACTCACTTTGCAGACCATTATGGAAGTCTTATGCAGACAGATATGCTCAATCACATACCAATGCTAAGGATCAACCACCAAAGCAATTGGATATTCAAAGGCATGCTCAAAATTTGGAAACAAGGAAACCCCATGTCAAATTTGGGGGCAACACATTAGAACATGACATGCCTGTAGAATATGGTATACATGCACAAAATAGATATGGCGTTCCTCAACATGAATCTATACCAAGTGGTCCATATATGTAGCATCACTATAGACCTCCTCCATATGAACATGTGTATGATCAATATCATCCATATATGCAACTTGCTCCTCCTCCAATTGGTGCCTCAAGCATAGGGTATGGTACAAGAAGTCGATCTCCACCTAAGAACAATGAGAGACATATGTCCCTATCCATTTGACAAGAGCATTCCAATGCCTCCGTTTCCTACACACTTTGTGACGCCTAAATTTGATAAGTATAGAGGAAAAGGGGATCCTAAGGCACACAAAAGATAGTTTTTCACAGCTTGCATTGAGGTAGTAGCAGAAGGGACATATTTGATGAGATTATTCCCACAAAGCTTAGGTGATCAAGCTATGGAATGGTTCTCCCAACTTCCACTTAGAATTAAGTCATGGGGTGATTTAGCAGAGGCATTTATTCAACATTTCTCCTAAAACATAGAGACAGACATATCAGTCACTACTTTGTGCAATACTAAGCAAAAAGAGGGAGAGTCTTTTGCATCATTTTTACAAAGATGGAGGAATCTAGCCAGCAGATGCTCTTGTGAAATTCCACAAAAACAAATGGTAGAGATGTTCACACAAAATGTTAACAAAGATATTGGCTATGATCTAAGAAAAGCTTGTTTGTCCACCTTCAAGGACATCATTGAAAAAGGCTTAGCGACAAAAAAGGTCCTAATTGAACAAGGAGTCATCAAGATATTCAAGGAAAACAAAGATGACTTTAAAGGAAAAGACAAGCCAAGATTTTGGAATAAAAACAAGAACACAGTCAATGATGGTGTGGTTGATGCCAACACAGTGCGACCCGAATTCATTTTTTCTAGGTCAAGTTCTACAAACAATCAAGTGAATACTCAAACAACTTCTAGATCACGAAGGAAGTACACTCCATTGGGAGAACCACTTGAGTCAGTCTTCAAGAAGCTAGTGGCAAACAAGTTAATCACAGTTCCAGATTTCCCGCCATATGAACCAAAGGTTAAACCAAATTGGTGGAATGATGATGAGTATTGTGAATTTCATAAGAGCAAGGGTCATAAGACAGGAAATTGTCATCGATTGAAGAACATCATACAAGATCTCATTGATAGAGGTGACATTGAGATTGAGGGACGCTCATCCAATCAAGAACATGAGATATTTAAGGAACCATTCTCAAAACATGACAAGGGAAAAGCTAAAGCCACAGAGGATCAAACCAACTATACTAGAGCATCTTACAACTATGATTCAACCATCAATCACATCTCGATGGACAATTATGTCTCTACCATTATCATCAAGGACAAAAATCCTGATAATTCTACCCAGAGACCCAAGATTGTCCTAAAAGGTGTTGGATCTTCTTCCAAACCTACCTCTGAATGTCAGGTTACAACCCGCCAAGGTAAAATCACTTTGCAAGGTGCTCCAACTAAAAACACCGCTTCTTCATCAACCAAACTTGAGTATGACGTTGTAGAGCAGTTAGGGAAGATACCCGCGCTCATTTCAATCCTTGAGCTATTATGCATATCTCCCGCACATAAAGCCATTCTTGACAAAATCTTGAGAGATACTGTTGTTCCTACTGATCTGAACGTGGACCAGTTTCAAGCCATGGTGGGATACCTTTCCGTTCCACACTCCTTTACTTTCACAGAAGCCGATGACGCCTCCGTAAGTCCTCCGCATAATGCACCATTACACATTGAAGCCTTCATACACAAACATCGAATAAAAAGAGTCTTGATAGATGGAGGAGCAGGTCTAAACATTTGCACATTAAGCACTATTACACAATTGGGATATTCTGATAAAGTTGTGAATTCTACAAATCAAATCACCATTAAGGCATATGATGACGAAGAACGTTCATCCAAGGGCACAGTCATCTTACCTCTTAGAGTTGGGCCAGTTACAAAAGATGTGGTTTGTCAAGTCCTGGATTTAAATCTCACTTATAACATATTGTTAGGACGTCCTTGGATTCATGAAATGAGGGCAGTCCCATCCACATATCACCAATGCATTAAGTTTCCTCACAATGGCGTGGAAGTATTAGTTAATGGTGATCCTAATTAATTCATATACTGCAATAACCTGAAATCAAAGATTGAGACCATCATTCCCAGTAATCATGAGGTTGTTCCTTCGTCGACATACATTGATCCTGAGTCGTTAAAACCCTCGACCTCAAAACAAGGTGAGCTTAAAGGCAAGTTTCAGGACAAAGGCATGGGGGAATATACTTTAAATCAGACCATGTACTTACGACAAGTCATGAGTTCCCCGAAAGAATATGGAAGACCACATCCTAACAAGCAAGTATCCATCATAATGCTCAAATGGGACCCTACTACCTTTCAAAGATGGGGTGAACTAGAAGAAGAAGATTTATACAAAATGCTTTTCAGAGACATTGAAGAGGAAACACAAGATCACATCAATCTACCATGTGAGAAATATGGCAAAGGCTTCAAAATTCTACAAAAATTCGAGTATGATGGAAAAAGCCCTCTAGGGTTACGAAAGGAAGGCATTATTGAACCTTTACAACCTAAATTGACCCTAAAAAATGAACGCTCGAAAGGACTTGGTTTCTTAACTTCCAAGGTCCACACCCAAAGGATAGAAGAAGCTTTACAAATCAAAGCCGCCAAAATTCAATAAGAGGATCGCTATTCCACATATTCCAACGAATGGGAATGGGGTTCAGACAAGTCTTCCAGTGACTACGAGCTCTATGAGATATTCAGAGAGCCAGATGAACCCACAGAAGAAGAGGAATTTTATAGCAAGTTTAGAGTTGGTCAAGAAACAACTCATGAGGATTCCACACAGTCCTTGTCTCAAGGCTCTAGGTCGAAATTACATAGGATGAGAACACCTGTCCCAGAATGCGCTACTAGTGATGATAATTTGGATTCGCTCGCGGTCGAGACTGATGAGGAGAGTGCCATCGATGACCTCGATAATTACATTGACATACTCGAATATAACTGCATCTTCACTTTTAGCTCCCCTAACTTCGAAGACATTAACGGCCTTCCCCTTGTTCACCACCAACTCATTGACTGGGATCATGAAGGACCTGCATAGTTTGACACATTCCAAAATGATGAAGCTTTTATTGACTATCTGGGCATACGAGATGATCTTCCTCTGGGAGACCATAAAGAGGGATACACTATAGAACTCAATAGCGTGGCATATTTTGGTGAGGGTGTCCGACCTTCCAGTCGCAAAAATATAAAAATAAGAGCAAATCAAGGGTCTTATGGTGAAAACCACACTGTGGCGCTGTCTGACCCCAAAAAAGTAAAAAGAAAGGACGTATCTGAGGGCGAAAACCTCTCTGAGGCACCCAAAGATGGAAGGCTCGACATTCTCCCAGCATCATATGAGGAAAAGTCATCCATGTTGGTAGAGGAGACTATAAAAACAAACATTGGTACAGTAGAGGTTCCACACAACATATTCCTAGCTCAATCATTGACAGAGTCCGAAAGGTCAAAATTCATAAGCTTCTTCAAAGAACGACAAATCAACTTTGCCTAGTCATATGCTGATATGCCTGGATTGGATCCGGATTTGGTAATGCATCATTTGACAGTTAAACCGGGGGCAAAACCCGTAAAATAGAAATTAAGAAAAATGCATCCACAAGTGGCATTACTAGTCAAAGCAGAACTTGAGAAGTTATTGGATGTCGGATTCATATGCCCAATCGATTATCCTGAATGGATCTCCAACTTGGTACCTGTTAGTAAACCAGATCGCACCATCAGAATATGTATAGATTTCAGAGACATCAACAAAGCTTGTCCAAAGGATGACTTCCCATTACCAAATATTGACTTGATTGTTGATCTCACAACACGTCATGAAATGTTATCATTGATGGATGGATTTTTTGGTTATAATCAAATAAGGATCGCGCCCGAGGATCAACACAAAACATCATTTACTTGTCCGTGGGGAACTTTCTGCTGGAATGTCATGCCCTTCAGGCTAAAGAATGCAAGTGCTACATATCAAAGAGCCATGACTACTATCTTTCATGATCTCATGCACGTAACCGTGGAAGATTATGTCGATGACCTCTTGGGAAAATCAATAGATAGAAATACACATTTGGACATACTTTCAGTCATCTTTGATCAATTGGAAAAATACAAAGTAAGATTAAACCCCAAGAAATGTGTCTTTGGAGTAACCTCCAGGAAACTCCTAGGATTCATTGTATCCAAAAGAGGAATCGAAGCTGATCCAACAAAAGTCAAGGCCATCTTCGAGATGCAACCACCAAGAAATATCAGTCAACTTTGATCTTTACAAGGCAGACTCCAGTCCATTCGAAGATTCATAGCACAATTGGCAGATAAGTGTAATTATTTTCAGCACCTGCTACATAAAAACATCAAATTCAAATGGGATGATAACTATCAACAGGCTTTCCAAACGCTCAAAGATTATCTTCTAAATCCACTAGTTCTGATGCCACCAATTCCAGATCAACCACTGTTACTATACATATCAGCTACTCCAACAGCACTGGGGGCACTCTTAGCACAACAAATTGCTGAAGGTAAGGAAAAAGTAGTATACTATATCAGTCGCACATTGGTAGGATATGAGCTAAACTACACACCAATTGAGTGTGCATGTCTCGCCATGGTCTTTGCTTCACAGAAATTACGACATTACATGCTCACTCATAAGACTAAGTTAGTTGCAAGGATAGACCCATTGAAATACCTTCTCAATAAAGCAACACTTACTGGGCGACTGGCCAAATGGGTAATGATCCTGAGTGAATTCGATATTGAGTATGTGGACAGAAAAGCAATAAAAAGACAAGCCATCATAGATCAATTAGCAGATGCTCCCATGATAGATGATGTTCCTCTAAGTTCAGAATTTCCAGATGAATCCATTTTGACAACGTCACATGCAAAGCCATGGCAACTGTACTTCGACGGCTCATACACATAGCATGGGGCAGGAGCTGGCATCCTCTTTATAACTCCTCAAGGGGATTCTATACCAAAATCATACCGCTTATCATTTCCTTGCACTAACAATATAGCGGAATATGAGGCATTAACAACAGGATTACAAATTGCAATTCAATGGAAGATCCAGGAACTTCGTGTTTTTGGGGACTCCCAACTTGTCATCCATCAAGCAACTGATGATTACCAAACAAAAGATGAAAAATTAATGCCTTATAAACAAATGGTGGATGACCTGAAACAACACTTTACAAAGATAGACTTTGAGCAGATACCAAGAGAGCAGAATCGCGCCGCAGATGCCATGGCTACAATTGCTTCATTGATTGATTTACCTCCAAATGAGACCCGCTATGAGTTCTTGGTGGATAACCTTTTGGTTCCTTCATATAAGATCATGCCTACTAAGACGATATGTGTTGTCGGTCCCGAGTCCCAGTTATATGGTTCCATTTTTACATACCTACGTGACATTACTCTACCTCCTAATCTTCAAATAACCAACGTCGCACTTTCATTCACCAATCCTCTCGATATGTCATTTTAGCTGATATCCTATACCAGCAAGGTTTAGATGGCACTCTTCTTAGATGTTTAGAAAGTGACGAAGCTCAGATTGCGTTACGTGAAGTGCATGAAGGGATATGTGGTCCACATGCTAGTGGTCCTACCTTGACCAAGAAACTCATCAGGACTGGATATTACTGTCCCAATATGGAGAATGACTCATATCAGTTTGTCAAGAAATGTAAGCAATGCCAAATTCATGGAGACCTCATACATGCGCCAGCACAAGAACTTCAACCACTTGTGTCTCCTTGGCCCTTTTGTCAGTGGGGACTCGATCTCATAGGCAAGATTCACCCTCCTTCCAATGGTCATAAATTCATTATCACTGCCACAGAGTATTTTACAAAATGGATTGAAGTCATGCCTCTCACACAAGTTACTGGAAAACAGATTGCTACATTCATCCTCAACTATATCATCTCTCGATACGGTATTCCTGTTTCCATTATCACTGATAACGGGCGTCCCTTAAAAAATCAGGATGTTCGTGAACTCTGTGACCGCTTCCATATTTCCCATCATTTCTCCACACCATATTACCCCCAAGGTAATGGCCAAGCTGAGGCGTCTAATAAAACAATCCTTAAAATCCTAAAGAAGACAGTCGACGATGCTGGCCGTAATTGGCATATCCAACTTAATCCTACACTTTGGGCCTACCGCACAAGTGTCCGCACACCTGCAGGAGCTACACCCTATTCACTTGTCTATGGTGCTGAAGCTATCTTGCCTATTGAGGTTGAGTTACCCTCTTTACGGGTCTCTTTGCAAAACATCATCAGTGATGAAGACTATAGGGTCTATCGCATACAAAAGCTAGAACTACTAGATGAACGAAGACAAACTGCTTTTAATCATTTCAAGGCTTATCAACAACGAATGAGTCGCAGCTACAATCACAAAGTCAAGCCTCACACATTTAAGGTAGGGGACTTACTTCTCAGAGAGAATCCTAAAAATCAACAAGATAGAGAGAAGAAGGGCAAGTTCGAACCAAACTGGCTTGGTCCCTACATTATTACAGCAACATATGGATTTGGTGCATATCAGCTCTCAACTACAGAAGGCGAACCTTTGGAGGATCCTATCAACAACATGCACCTTCATAGGTTTTACACATAGCTCTTCAGAGTATCCTAATTAAAAAATACAAAAAAATCAAAAAATTCAAAAATATAAAAAAAATTATAAAACAAAAAAATCGTTACTTGGTGAAAACCTGGCAAACAGACGTCTTGTGACACAAAAAACATTGAAAAATCAAAAAAAGTAAAGAGAAATAATTTCGTCCAATGGTGAAAACCACTTCGGTGGCGCCCTGGGCAAGTACCATGGTGAAAACTGGGTCACCAGCGCCATGCGTAGAGACTTTGCTCCTCCCTCCTTCAGGATTCACTTTCATCACTTCACTTTGCACACACTCACAACCTATTCGTTCATAATAAACTTACCCATTCCCATCATGGCTTGTTATTGATCTACCCAAGATTGGTTAGCCATTCATAATAAACCTCCCTTTTCATCCCTTTCCATCCATAATAAATCAGATCCTTTCGGTGGCTAAGGCAAATCCTACGTCTAGTGATGGGTGTGGAACTAAGAACATCACATGTTTCGAGAAGTACAGTTTCTTCCAGCTTCCTTCAGTCTATCCGCTCACAATCCGCAATAAAGCAACATTTGCATCATAGATCCGCAATAAAGTTTCATCTTCTCCGCAATAAAGTATCAGTTTCATGGATTCAGTCAGTTTCAGATAAGACATAGCAGCAACAATGGGCTTCAACAAATCAAATCTTTCAACAGACTCAGACAACATTATGGTTCAGTGCTTCTATCCTTTTTTGTGAAAGTAAACATTGTGACCACAATCAAATAAGACTTATACAAGTGACAAGAGACACTAAACTTGAGGACTATAGTGGATGTTGGTGTCGAGTCTTCATTTTCTTTTGATTTTATCTTTTGGTGAAATGTCTTTTAGCTTTTCCAGGATGTCTCTGACTAGAGATTCTATCTCCAGGATGTCTTTGACTAGAAAGGCGAGGATGGGGTATCGTCACCTATTTTTCTTTTGTTGTCTGTGGATTGTCTCTTAGTAATGCTATGACTTGTCCAAGGATATGAGGACGCTGTGAGTCTAGTGTGAACTGGGGCATTCCTTGTTTACGACTGTCTTATCTCCATGCAAACAAGTACAATGATTTTCTAGGTTAAACATATGCCTCGATTGTCATAACCTACGTGCCATAATAAAGCTCAATGATGATAACGCACAAGAAGCTCTTTCACTTTCATATCTTCTATCTTTCATCCCCCTTTCTTGATTGACTTCCATTGTCCTTCTTGAGTCCGCGTAGCCTGCTATCACATGACTAAGTATAATGACACACCAAAAACCTTTGCATTTCATGTAGTTGCACCTGCATTACCACATATAAGCATTTCTTACATACATATAGATATCACAACTGCATCACACCCTGCACACAACACCTGTTAGCACAATTTACATTTGCATTATTATATTCATTTGCATTATCATATACATTCACATTCACATTCACATATGCATACACATTAAAAACATAAAATAACAAAAATATTGCATTGCATCATGTACATATTTGCATCTATAACATAAAATAAGCATCACATAAGAACATCTCATCACATAGGTACACATGCATATAGCTACCGCAAAGATGAATCATCTCATATATATAATCATAAAAGTGTCATGATATAATGATGTCAAAATCATATGGCTACAAAAGCACCCACAGGTGTCTACATCATCATACAAAAATGGTACAATACTGATACATAGGGAGCCCTCTATGGCTATGATGAACTCCCTCCCTTGGAGTCGCCTGGCCTCGATGGAATCTGAGCCCCTGAAGGACCCGCCCCAGGATCATCCCTCTTGTCCCCTTTATCTGGTGATGGTGGAGGACCCATAACCCCACCACTCGATGCCTGTCTCCTCCGGCTCCCTCCCGTAGCTATCGCTGTACATGATGGTCTATGGAAGCTCCTCGCCCGTTGATTTGTTGGCACTACAGCATAGTAGAGATCTTGCCAGTAGGCAATCTCCTCCCTTGCTCGCAGCACATAAGTGTATCCTGCCCCTATGTCCTCCGCTGCCTGTCTCCCGGCCCTCAGTGCTATCTCAGCCTCTGTATAGTGCTGAATAGCCTGATCCCGCTCCCGCTCAGTATCTCTGAGTCTCATCCTGAGTCGATCCCTCTCCCTCTCCAGCTCCTGGATCTCATCTGCCTAGCCCTGGCAGATCTCCCTTAGCTCTAGCAGCTCATCCTCCACTGGGTTAGCCCCCTCTGCCTCTGCCTGTGGCTCCCCCTGTACGGGTGCCTGCCCCTATGCCTGTTCCTGTACCTATACCGGTGCCTGTACTGGTACCTGTCTCTGTCCCCGTCCCTGTATCTGTACCTGTCTAGGACCCTGTGCTGCTAGCACTTGTAGCGGCAATCCACCGTGACCCCTCACCACCCGAGCCTGCCTCTCCTCACCACCCTCCCTCTAAGGTGCAACCCTCCTCTCTCCAACTGCTCCCCTCCTCCTTCGTCGGCCTCTGCCCCCATCACCTCCACCATCATCATCATCACCTCCCCCATCTCCATCCAGTGGCTCTCCTGGATCTGTCAAGCGTGGGAAGGGATGCTCTGCCCAGTATGTTGTGTACTCAGCATCCATGTCGGCGTCCTCAATCTCTAGCCACATGTCCCAGGGTAGGGGCATCATCTCTACCAGCTGTGTAACTGCCTGATCATATGACAGCAAAGGCCTAAACTGTGCCTGATCTCTGACCGTCCGTGCATACATGCCTGAGCCCCGGGGCATCCTCTGGATCTTGTCAAACTGTCAGCCAACCCTGTCCACTAGCTGCCTCTCCAGCACATAGGGCATCCGCCCAATCAGATACCTGCTCTAGAAGGTGTATGACAACTCAACTACATCGTCCTCCCACTGCTCGCATCCCAGATATGGCCTCCATATGACCACATCGATGTCATCTATCACTAGCTGCCAGTGCTCCAACCTACCAATCCGTGGCTGCGACGTGATCATATCATATAGGTGCACAAAACTGCGTCCATATCCCCTGCCTCTGAAGTGTATCGGCCTCGTCACTGGCAGATGCTCATAAGCCCATACCTGCAGCAATGTCACCCCGCAGCCCAATCCCACTGATTCGTGGTACACGAACTGATGCAGCTCATAATAGAGGTGTGCCAGCACACACGGTCCCCAAGCATATCTGGTGTGATGTGTCACCAGTGTCTCCAGTGCTCCTCCCCAACCCACAGCCAACCCCCGTGTCGCTCTATCCGGACACAGGAACCCACTGATCACTCCTCCTACTACTGTCGGCAGCGCTAGCCCTATGGCTGTCATTGTGTCCCATGCCAGATGTCCTGCCTTCATCTCCAGTCCTAGGTCCTGGAATACTCGTCTCAGGACCTCCCTGTCTCCATCTTGATCGTATGGGATCAGCTCCCCATCGATCGGTATCCTCAGTATCCTATATACATCCTCCAGGGTGACTGTCATCTCACCCATCGGCAAATGAAAAGTGCAGGTCTCAGAGTGCCATCTCTCTGCCAGCGCAGTCAACAGTCCCATGTTCGCCCAAAACTCAGGCACATATAGAACATGTCTCAATCCCATCTCCTCAATGGCAACTCTATCCTCGAATGTCAACTTAGGTCGCAACCTCTGAGTCAACGGGAATCTCTCCCGTGACTCCAGCATCGACAAATACTCCTGCAGTCAAGCAAATCACTCATGTCAGTCATAGTGGCATTCCCTGTTCATCATAAAATGCTACTTTTTATCTAAATGCATATGGCATTCTATCCTAGTGACACTCACTGTTCATCACAAAGTGTTGTTATTTATCCTAGTGACACTCACTGTTCATCACAAAGTGTTGTTATTTATCCTAGTAGTACTCCCTATTCATCACAAAGTACTACGTGTGTGACACTCATTGTTCATCACAAAGTGTTACTCACATTTGCACTCACTATTCATCACAAAGTGCTGCTCATATTCTAGTACTCCCTGTTCATCACAAAGTGCCTTGATCTATCCTAGTCTTCCTAGAGGACCTGCTTGAGTGTATCCTCTCAACAGCTTATCCAATTGACAGCGTATGTTCATCACAGAACTGCTGATTTGACCTAGAAGACAAAACTAAACACAAACGCGCTTACCTGACATAAACGCGCTCAAAGACTGCACAGACGCGCCTGAAATACACAGACGCGTCTTTCAAACATAGACGTGCCTATGCTCTGCACAGACACGCCTGGGCTACACAGACGTGCCTTTTTGGCATAGATGCGCCTGCACATCACAGACGCGGGTTAACACGCAGACACACCTGACACAAACACAGACGTGCCTCACAAGCATAAACACGCCTGGCACCAATGGAGACGCGCCTGGACGTTTTTGGACACTTTTTGGACCCTAGTCTAAGCGCATTTATTGCCCTATCTAGCATGCATTAATGACAAAAATTAAATGCGTCAAAGTATGAGGAGGTTTGGTGGTACTTACCGGCTCTCCTACCTCTACTGGCCTCTAAAATCGGCGAACGCGGTCGAATCTGTGAATGAAGGCCATCGCTGCGGACTGCTGCTGCTTAATTTTTGCTCTGCAATATGCTCTCGTGGATGTGTAGATGACAATGAGGATGTATTTTCCCTCGTGGTTTATCTTATAGCCTACCCTACCCCTAGCCCTCGTTTCCCAAGTCAGTCTTCATTATCCCGTGACTCTGTCACTTTATCCGGTCAGTCCATTCTAGCCTTTCTTTCTTATCGAGAGATTGTTTGCAATCTTTTCAGACATTTTCATCCAATCTCTCGAGGGGGCA
Source organism: Cryptomeria japonica (assembly GCF_030272615.1). Classification (NCBI taxonomy): domain Eukaryota; kingdom Viridiplantae; phylum Streptophyta; class Pinopsida; order Cupressales; family Cupressaceae; genus Cryptomeria; species Cryptomeria japonica. Next base: position 543,518,487 of record NC_081406.1, on the reverse strand, counting down.
TATCATTCCCATCCTGGGGCAACTCTGTATCAGTTCATATTATCTTCTTTGAAACAACGCGACAAGCCGCATTGTCTCAAAGAGGGGCAAAATGTAGACACCCAAAATTGTCATGTCTAATTAAATAAATATTTTATTTATTTAATTATCTAAGCTTAATTCTTCTATTAATTAAATAAATCTTTATTTATTTAATTAATTCATTTATCCTCTTCTAGCCTTATTTCTCATTTAAATAAATACATTTATTTATTTAAATTATCCCTTTTCCTAAATTAAATAAATATCTTATTTATTTAATTGATCCCACTTCTTCTATTAATTATATACATCTTTATTTATTTAATTAATTCATTAACCTTTTCTACCCATGACACATGTCATTCATCTCTTAATTCCTACACTACCTACCCCTTTCATTATTTTATTATTTTTTTTACTTACCCTCTAATCATAGTCGACCTCCTTTTACACCTCTCAATCTTATCCCTCCATTTCTTATTGTGTCTTCTATATAAGGAGATGCTTCCTTCATTATCAAGACCCTAATGATGCATCCTAATGAATTTTATGCAATTGACTACACTACGATCCTACTTGCAACCACATTCTATTCTTTGTTGAGCTCTTGTGCATATAAAATCTGAGAGCAACTATATCAAGCAAGATCAATGGAGATAGGAAGAATGGAGATTCAAACCCTATTGGACATGTGATGGTATAATCTTTGTGATTTCGTTTGATTTACATTGTCTTAGGTAATCTTCATATGTTATGGTGGATCTTTGTTGTTGTTAGGCTAGGGTTTTGTGGTTGAATTCATTTAGCCTTTCAATATTGTTATTATTGTTATCCATTTTCACCATATACAGTCTCTTTCCTCAATATAGTTCAATCAAGTTCTAGATCGATGCTCGTTTCTTGATCAATCAAGTTCAAGATGGGTATCTCGCTCTTTGTTGGTCATAGTTCAATCAAGTTCAAGATCGATGTCGCTTTAATCAACATGTTCAACTTCAATGCATCAAATCAAGTTGAACATCTCGCTCTTCATCGGTTTGTGATCCATCAAGTTCAGAACCTGATAATCTGTTTAACATTAAATTTTCTTTGAATCAATGCGTTGCTCGCACATCAATTCAAAGAGGGGAAAATGTAATACCTTTAAAATGATCACCTAAACCATAGGTCCCTAATCTCGACTACATCACCAAGGTCCTAACAAAAGACAAATTAAATCAATCATGAGCACTAATTAATTAATTCTCAGTCATCAATGTCACATGGAAAATAAATCACTCAATATTAATTAAATAATCATTTAATTAATTAATCATTTCGAGTAAATCATTTTAATCAATTATCTTATTTAATTAATTAAATATTCTAGCATATTTAATTAATAAATCAATTTGCCATTAAATCATAAAAAGGGAATTAATTTGTAAAAAATGAATTAATTTGGAAAAGAATTTAAAATTGAGAAAAGAAATCAAAATGGAATTAAATTGAAAAAATCTTAGAAAGCAATTAAATGAATAAAAATATAAAATATGAAATAAATCAGTTTTTCTGATTTTATCTTTAAATTAGTTCAAATTCCTTTAAAGCTGAGAAAAGCAGCCAATCACATCAATTCACTCGGATTGTGCTTCCTCTTGGAGAATCTTTGTCGCTCATCATTGATCAATCTTGACCATTGGTCTCTCTCTGAATTTTCTATAAATTCAGGCCCTCGTCTCTCATAAAAAAAGAACCTGGAGATTATTGTTATTATGTTGTTTTTGCTCTAGGCTTATTGAGATTTGTGTGTTGAGATATTACATATTAGTTATTGCATATTTGTTAAATCATCTAGCTTATTGTTCATTCATATTGCTTAAAATCATGTTAGATTAATCATGCATATCTAGCTTAATCTTGCATCCATTTAGCTCAATTTCATACTCATATAGATTAAATCCTTCCTTTAGGTGTCGTCTAGTCATTGGTATTGCATATGGAAATCTGAGAGCAAAACTAAACTTACATCTACTAGAAGGCAATAGGTCGCTTTTCAATGGTTTATTGTTCATTGTTGATTATTGATTTACTAACCATGCATCTAATGACTTAATTGAAGTGTTGTGTATTCAGATACAAATCCACTTTTCACAAACACTTAGGTCGGCCCGTTGACTCTGGAACCTCGGGTTTCTGAGATTCTGGAGTTCCTTTTTATCTCTGCCTCCCCACTCCAGATGCTCAGGTTCTCGGAATCCTGGAGCCCCTTGTCTTGTTTTGCCCTCTTGTGAAGTTCAAAACTTTGGGTTCCCGAAGTCACGAATGTTGTCTTTAAAATTGTTCCTTGTGCACTTCGGAACTCCGAGGTCTCCAAGCCAGTTCCCAAACAACTTTCAAAGACTCCAGGACCCCAGAATTCTGAAGTCACGCCCTTTTGTTACCTTGTCCATTTTGAGACCCCGAGATTCCAGGATCCTAAAGCAATAGTTTTCCCTAACCAATTCACCTTGGAGTTCCAAAACCCCAAAACTCTAAGGTGAGTCCCTTTGTTGAGTTTCAAGCTTCAAAACCCCGAAACTCCAGGATCCCAAAATCATTAACAAAGGTTTCCATCGACCTCGGAACCCCAAATTCCAGAGTCTATTATTTTTAAATGAATCTGCTAAGGTACTAATCATGCATATCCTCTTGTACAGATTCAACTAATCTTATGGAAATATCAGCTACCTCTAGGAAGAAAACCAAAAATGAGGTTAAGCTCAATAAGAACCCAACCACAATGAAGTATCAGTACCAGGGTCAAACCTTAGTATCTAAGTTAGAGAATGAGGTGATGTGGGTTACAGATATAGAGATAGGACACATTGAGATAGATGATATCAAGAAAGAGTCGACTCAACCAAACCTCAATGTGCCATATAGGAGAATTAAGAGGTATGGGCTTGTGGAAGCCACCATCTTCCCTAAGAAATGCAATCTCCAAAATTGATCCTCGCTATAGCCTAGCATTATGATAAGGATACAAGGAAGTGCAAAGATACAAAAGGAAATATGGTAGTTTGTCTCTCACCCGAGATGCTTGGTATGAGTTTTGGTATTCCTCAGTATGAGGAGGTTCTCCAAACCACAGAGGAGGAAGCAATTAAAATAATCAACAAGAATGTCATAGATAATAGACGCCATATAAATGAAGCTTGTCTTGATGAACCCAGGGTATCAGGGTTGAAGGCTACTGATAATATCTTGAGAGTAGATTTTAGAGATGCACCAATGGATTTGATCATCATTCTCAAACGGACCTTTGAAAAACCAGTGTAGACACTACCACCTATGGATGTTCCACTACATTCATACTATCTTGATAGGCAAGGAATATTTTGATTAGGTGCAAATCATCTTAGACAACATCCATGAGAAAATGTGCAAAGTATTAGAGTCAAAGAAGTTCTTCATGACTTCTTATGTAATATGGGTAGGAGCCAAAAGTGGTATCTATTTTGGGCTAAACACTAGTGGTAGATTAGGGGAGGAAGTAGATTAGGGGAGGAACCTGGGTAGAAAAAAGCATGGGAATATTATACTCGATTGCCCATCCAACAAGCTAAGTTCCACTTTAAGAGGATTAACAGTGCAATCATCTATGCAGTCATTTGCATATTAACAAGGTGATGTCGGATATCGCATCTCTCCTGAAGTTATGAAGATAATACAAGAATGAGGTACATGGTTCCTCCAAAACCAACGCTCCACTTACATCCAAGTGAGAAGATTCACAGGAAAACCCTTCCTCCTCCCTCAATACTGCAACAATCGTATCATCATGCTAGAATATGCTAGGAAAATCACAAGGTTACAATCTCTTTTGATCCTCAAACACAAAATCAGGGTCACATTCCCAATCATTCTTGGGTATTACACGTGCCAAAATATACAAACAACTAAGGAAATTATTCTTGAACTACGTGATATTATCCTAAAGGAGTTTGATTATGCTTGTGAAAGAAATGATCCATTTGGTAAACTCAAATAGATGATGTTGGTGTCATACTTAGGCCATTTACCAGCCTTGGAAGATTTCTAGGCAGGCATGCAAGACAGTTTTGAATCTTAGGAAAGGGGATTCTATAGGTTATTCGTTCCCCAAATAGGGAACTTCAAGGTGGAGAAAAATATACCTAATGACCTCAAGGATGATGGTGAGTTGCTCGACCCAACTTATAAGGAAACCATAGTCGACAAGAGGCCTCTCTCTCCAATCAAGTGGTCAGAACAAGAGAAGGTTGATATTGGTACTATAACCAAGAAGGTAATTGAAATTAAAATGCAATGGTTGAAACTTAGGATTCACCCCAGTGCCTCTAAAGAAAAGAAGAAAGGAAAAGCTATGGGAAATCCTCAGTCAAAAACTACCAAAGAGTATGTGAGAAGAACCAAATCTGAATCAAGAAAGAATAGTCCAGTGGATCTGGAGGTTCCTGCACCTACCATAGGCAAGGAAGAGCCAGTGAAACAACTCAATACAAAAATGAAGGACTCTCAACTCCTCAAAATAATAGCTGAGTACGGAATAACTATCGGATTGCAAGCAGTACCATAGGCTTCAATCACACCCATTGTGCCCGCAATTGGAATTGTTCCAGGGGAAGATACATCACAAGCAGTTGGGACTGACACAATAGGTTTCTTCTTCTCAGACACCAGCATTAGCCTTCATCCCATCTTGTGAACATGTAATAATTCACAATGTTGAGACAGATTCAAATCAAGATGATGAGCCAATTTCTACAATGGTTACTAGGATAAGGGATAGTCTCACGCGAAGACAGATATCTTTTGTCCAACATGAGCCAGTTACTCAAGCATTGGATAAAGAACCTAAAGATCAAACAATGAACATTCAAACATATGGAGGACATGATGAAACAATGGATATTAGTGATCAAGATGAGCAGATGGTGCTCACCCCACAAGACCAGGAACTACTCCTTAAGCAATTCGAAGGGGATAAGCAGAAACGGTAGGGGGAAACTGACAAACAAGATTTTAAGCAAGAGGTTGGTGAAAAGTTAGAAGTGTTTGATAAGTAGAAGCAACTAAGTCATGAACATGTGCTTCAAGCAAACCTTGCTCAACAAATCTCATAGTCCCTACCATCGCATGAGGATCTCATGCAGTAGAAACCAAATGAGAAGCCTACAAATGAGAAGCAACAAGAAGAGGAAGGGTAGGAGCAGAAAATAGAATCCCACTTGGTAACTACTGAATTCACCACTCAAGGAAAACAACAAGATGGTAGTATGTCACAGTGGTTGAATTCCAATTTTTAGAAGAAGAAAAAGATTGTCCTCCCAAGCATTACCTTACAGGATGCAATAATTGAATCTCCACGGATGGTCAAAAGGGCCAAAACTCTCCACTATCTTTCAATGAGTGATTCAGGTGATGTTATAGCTAGCATTGTTCCTCCAATGCAAGGAGAACAAGAAGATAACCAAGCCTCCCCTAAATACCATATTTCACAAGTTAACCTTGGCAAGCAAACCAAATGGGGAGAGATAGCTTCTCTAGACGCGGCTACCACCTCTATAAAAACAAGAATAGAAAAAGAGCATGAATCTAAGAAAGAGGTCAGAGTCCAATAATGACAATACATACAATTTCTCCTTGAAATCTAAAAACCTCTAGATTCAAGGTCAGGTGATTCTCTACCATCTACCTCAACTCTCTCGCAGGAGGAAGTGAACGCCTTACATGAGATGAGAAGGTAGAAACCTCAATCAATACTTGGACAGTGAATCAATCGAGTAATATAAAGAAATTCTTACAAGACACCATGGAGATATACGAGGATACTCACCTCAAAGAGAAAACCCTCATCCTTCACTCTACACAGTAGGAAGCGTAGGTCAACCAATTTTCAAGGCAAGCCAAGCTTCTTAAAAAGATCAAGAAGTTGGGAGAAGATGTAATCATGAAAGAAGACTTGTTAGGAGGTGAGAACGTCAGCAGTCTGCAGTCATGCATTGACATCTTAGAATTGAAAATAGATATAATCAGTCAATGTAGAACTAGGACCCTCAAGGAACACCCTCCCCTCTCTGGCCTCTTAGAGTAGTATGAGCAGTTTGTAATGAAATTGTTGGGAAAATAAGGCATCAATTTGACGTAGGATGACACACTCTATCAAGAAACAATCCTAAGACAATGTGATGCATATTGTAAGGAAACTTGCAGCCATCTTTATGACAATTTCCGCATAACCCATTTGAGATTTAAATCAAATCAACACATAGAAACCATATGCAAATAATAGACAACATACCCATGAAAATGTGACACAAGATATATCTTGGGAAAAACCTCATGAGGGAAAAACCTAGCCTCCAAAAGCATCATCCACCATGTATTATCAGCAATGAGTCCATTATAATGCAACAATACAATATGATATTACAATATAATTTCATGTCCACCTCACACAATAATAAAATAATACAAAAATGAAACATTATTATGCAAGGTGTACAACATCATTTTCCCAACATTCTCCCACTTATTGTATACATTGGATAAGGGCCAAGAAGTGATCTGTCACACGAACAAGAGACTGATCTCTCCACAAACATATACCATCATGGAATCCAAGTGCTCCATGTGTTCCATCAAGATACCCGCAACAAGAAACAAAGTGACCACCATCTCATACATGAATTCTCCCACCCTCCATCATGCCACTACCACTGGACATGAAAAAGCCATCCAAAGAGAGAGCCACACTATCCATCGCAACAAATAATAAGTCTCCCACTAACTAATATTTGAACATAAATACTAATCCAAAGGTATCTAATGCAAAGGTAGTTGTTTATATAGCTAAAATAGAACCCACAACAAGTGCTAACACATCAACTATACATGCCTCCAAGGCATACAAACCAAGTGAATAACATCTCATCAACATATGTAACCTGTAACATGCAACTGTGAGATTTTGCCAAGATCAAGAGGCAATGGAAAGCACAAATAAGAGAGAACAAAATAGATGATAGAAATAAACTGTATTCTATCAAGATGAAAAATATGATCAACTGGATCATTAAGCATTCGTTACATATAATGAATATGAGCCTGCTTATATAGGCAAGGCTATATGGATATGTGAGCACACAAACATGACATGTGGCTCAATAAGAAACAAGGGTAGGTAGGAAATAGGTGTGGGTAGGTAGGAGAAACAATATAATATTCCACATGAGGTGGATCACCCACTGAATGTGGAGTGTAACAACAAGATCAACACCATAAAAGGTGGAAATTCTCCTACACACACTATCCCAATATGGCACAAACACCCAAGTGTCTCATACCCAAACTACTATGAAATGCATTTACTAAGTAAACTTAAGTAAAGTGTAATAATATCCATGATGAATAATTATTTACACCAACAGCAACCATAAGCCCCAAGTGTAATACCTGCCATGTATGTACACCAAGGAACTCCCACTACATAGGTAATGTCAATATCAGAAATGAATCCACTAACAACATATCATAGAAGTGTAACCATGTAGTATCAAGAACATCCACTTCAATATGAACATCATGTAAACTGATAAGCTGCAAGTACCACTCTCACAACATGTCTCCAACATTCTCCCATGTTCTCCACACCAACAAAAGAAAGAGATAAAGGAACCACTATGCCATCTCCCACGTGACAACACATGAACACAAAACCAGTGAACACATAGCTCCAAACAATCTCCAACCAATGTAATGTGAATACGAACATCCAGGAAGATAATCAAAACAAAGAGAGAAACACTGCAAATCAAATCCTGTAGTATGTCCTTCTACACACACCTCTAAATGCTAACTATGTCAAGTATGATCTCCTCCATAAAACCCCACATGAAAAGCATAACAACACCCAAATGCCATTCAATCCCTCGGACTAAACCATCATATATAACATGTACTCAACATGGATGTAAGCTTCTCGTAACCAAGAAGGTCAAACTAAATATCCATTCCCAAGCCTAGGGAATACACCCAATAAACCATCTCCCAAATTAATATCAATGATTGCCACAATTATAATAATAACTCAAATGCACAAGGAGATAACCAATGCCATACATCTCTCAAATGGAATCCTCTAGAACTAACCATCTATCGATAGATCAAGATCCATATCTATGAAATATAAGCATAACATAATGCACCTGAAAGGAACAATGGGAAATACCTCTCAAGTAGTAAAGCATTGAGTAGACCAAGAGTGAGAATGAGAATTCTCATCAAGCTATGCAAGTCATCACGACTCGCACTAAGAACAATCTCCTCTCAAGTCCATACTAGGTGAATGCTCCTCAGACTTCCTGCTGAAACAACCAACTGTCCCAACATGTCTCTAATCACAAGAGACTACTAGAATCACCAACATCTCCATGTATCCATGAGCACTTGTAACCGATCAATCCATTCCAAACTCCAAATGCATCATAGCACCATCATGAATTAATCAAGCAAATTACCATACACTCAATATAAAGAGAATCACCAAGATCAATGTCAAAACTCCAATCATGAAATCAGGAACATAAACATGACAACGTGATCTAATCCACCTCAAAGAGATAGCATGCCTCATATGAACATATCAAATAACCATACCATGAAAAAAAATCTAAATGCATATCAAGAGTGTACCATGATATAATATAAGTCCATCCTACCAACAAGGATGACATGTCAAATGAAAGCATAAATCACACCTCAACCAAGGACTTCTTGAACCCTCAAGATGTAAACATCTCCTTACAGTGTACCCATAAATGCAATAGAATCCTTTTGCAGTAACAGGATCAAAAGCTCCTCCAACATTTGCACACTAAGAAGATCATCCACCATCCAATGGTGAATACACATGACTGCCAACAACTCCAACTGAACTATGATACCGAGTCACACATGGCATCATGATAACCATCTCCTAAATGGAGAACATTTGGGTCTACACACATCCAACTAAAATATAAACAACATCACGTGTAACCATGATCTCCAATCCAAGAAGATCCATACAACCGTCAACAAACCACCAGTCAAGAATCAGTCCTATGTCGCCAATACATCACTGTCAAAAGCTCCCACTGAAAATGTAACCAACGAGTAACCAAGCTATCATGACATCATGATAAGCCACATGCTCCAAGTCCCAACACCGACTATCTAGGTACTATAAACATCATCCATCATCTCATCTCAAAACAAACATACTAATGCACAAATGACCACAAACAAGGTCAACTAACAAGTATGCACCACAATGAATCAAAGCTGGTGGATATAGACAGTCCACATCCTAGTCATCCCACTGCAATCAATAGGCCATGTATCCATCAAATCACATAACTCGTAGATCCAATCACTGAACATGCAAACTCATCATCACATTAGTAAACTGCAAACTGAGATATCAAAGAGAATAATCATGTAGACCACATGACTCAAACACCAAATCAACATCCGATCTGATTTGCCAAACATGTCCACAACCAAGTACCATAGTCAAGGAACCAAATAAGCATCAAGGAGATAATCGACAACCTCCTAACATCAAACCAAATCACCACAAACATGACTATGTTGTGTCAATGCAAAACATGTACCTGCATACCCATGGTACCATAATTATCACCAACGCTGCACATCAACTCAACTGTCAACCACACAAAACTCCAAGTCTCAAACCATGTCCAACCATGTCCTCAAACCAAAGACAATCTGTGTACTTGTTACCATCAAAGTGCAACTCTGAAAAACACATGTAAACCTATACCAAGGAGCACAAAATCTGATAATCAGTTGTAGCATCATAAATATCTCATAAAAACATGTACTCCCTCAAGGTTACGTCTCATGACTTGTCCAGATGCACTCACACTCACACCCTGAATCACAAGCACATACAAGTGATCAAACAAGTACACACATCTCCATACTCATAAATTTAATAAAATAACAACACCACACTGTATTCAATTGAACATTCTCTCCAACGCCTGTTCGAAATCAAAAAATTGATTATGTATGCAAAAGTTATGATCAAAACTGTGTAAAGGAGAACATCTGGCTTCCAGGCTCCAAAAACTAATCAAGACAGAAAAACCATGAGACCAAACCTATACCAAATTGTAGTTCTCATAATCACAATTCCAACGAGTATAAGAAGTTGAAAAACAGACTCCCCGAGTGAAAGTTATGCTCCGTTGAATAAAATCAGCCCATTTCCTTTTATGGAAATAATTTGAATTTTTTTTTAAATTCCCTTTCAAATGCAATAGTCTGGACCCGAAATCATTTTACATCTTGGTTAAATTTACAAAACCAAAATTTTGGTGGCAATTTAAAAAATTTATTTACATTGGGCAAATAAAAATCAATATAATAACCAAGCCCAAAAATAACGTCATGGCAAATTAATATTTTAAAAGGTGGTTTAAACTTTTTTGGGGGCAGTTGGTTTAACGCCCAAAGGGCGACGGTCATGGTGAGGACCACCGGTGGTGGGATCCCCATCCACCAGCAGTGGAAGCCCCGACACGAGCACTGCAGCACCCGCAAGTACCGCAGTACTTGCCACGAGCTATGGCTTACGGGGTGGGCCCGTGGGGGTGTGGGGTAATGTCTCCCCCCACCCACGTAAAATATTCTATTTTTTTTAATTTTTCAAATCGGTTTTTAATAAGCCAACACCATTATTTATTTTTTTGATTTATTTCGCAGGTATGATTTTCTCCAATGATGGGAAAATTTTATATTTTTTTAATTCTACAGACTGTCACAGTAAAATTGACGGTCGTCATGTCATTATAAAAAAAATTGCAATATTTTCAACTATGACCAAAATAGGGCAAATTTTATATCAATTTTCATTTCTCGGCCAACCTGAATCCATCAATGAGGTATGTTTTATGCCACGGGGCCAAATTTGAAAGCTCACCCCCAAAACCCTCTTTTAAAGCAAATTTTCAATTATGCCCTAGATTGACCAAATTTGTCAAACCCCAAATCTGCAAACAACCCATCACAACAACAAACCTAAATAACATAGATCTGCAATAAAAAGCTACAAAACCATATACCTTGCCTTGCATTTTCATTCTTTCATGCATTCATGGATTCAACCTAGGGTTATAAACAATATTAAACCAATAGCTCTTATACCACTTGTAAGGAAACTTGCAGCCATCTTTGTGACAATTTCCACATAACCCATTTGAGTTTTCAATCAAATCAACACATAGAAACCATATGAAAATTATAGACAACGTACTCATGAAATGTGACACAAGATATATCCTAGGAAAACCCTCATGAGGGAAAAACCTAGCCTCCAAAAGCATCATCTGCTATGTATTATCAACAATGCGTCTATTACAATACAACTATGGAAAACCTTTGAAAATTTAGCCATAACTAAGCACTCCATGTGACCAAGCATGAATCCACACATCCCATGCCATGCTTCCTCCTTCACAAATGCTAACTTGGTTAACCCAAACAACTACCCTTGTGGTGCTTTTATAGAGACAAGCAACCACAAAACCACCAAGTGATATTACATCAAAACCACGTGACAATAAAGTATAATTATTTTCCTACCTACCCTTGACCCACATTTAATATTGGGTACTTCATCATAATTATATTCCCCAATATTAAATAAATGCAATATAATAATACCAATGTGTCAATACAACTCATCAAGTGGTTACAAGATTATTCCAATGGAATCTCTACATGTTGCACGTCCATCTAGGTTCTCCTAGGTGCAACAAAAAAATATGATATTTAAAAAATATAATTCCATGTCCACCTCACACAATAATAAATTAATACAACAATGAAACATTATTATGCAAGGTGTACAACACCATTTTCCCAACACATGCAGTTGACTACCTCTCATTGACCACCGAGTTCAATACTACAACTATGGACAAGTACATATATTTGGTTTTCCAGTGTCATCAATCTTCACAAATGATGGATCAAATGGTTGACAAGATGGAGGATACAAAGGAAACTTTAAGAGTTTCCAAGTTTCGAATAGAATATGTGTCTAATCCACCTTCTGCTTTAGTAGACTGTTACATAAAGAACTACCACAGTTACAAGAAGTCTACACAATAGATAAAAGGTTAACTCTCAATGTGCTCCTTGGTAACTGTACTCCATCAAAACTACCTTAGTCACACATGTCATGCATCAACATCCCCACCCAAAGAACACTACATACATGAAAATTATTAAACAATGGCACCTGGAGAAGACTCACTGTCTTGTACCGTATAGTGATAGTTAAGTGGAGTTCAAAAGGCAATGACTTGCATGTCGATTGCAACTCCCACCATTTTGTAATAGGGTTTTAGGAATGATTTGTTCCTAGGATATAGAGGGGATGACACTATAAATATGATTAATCGGGCCAATTCAAGGGTCTGATAATTGATGATCTGAGGTCCTAGTTTAGGATTTTTATTTCCAGCACTTTTTTTAGTTTCAAGCTTTGTTAAACTTGCCAAGTATCAGTGCTCGTTGGTACTCTTATTCTTTTATAAACAATCAATGCAAGCTACCATTGTGGATCGCCTGTTCCATGATCTATGTTGAATGAAGTCGGTATTTCTATAATCTGGTATATTCTCTCATCTTAGATAGTGTGAATGTTCTGAATATTGTGGATCTTCATTGTTACAAATGTGAAGTTGTTTAACTAGCTCTGTTTGTACATGAGCTCATAGACCTCATATGTAGATAGAAGTTTTGTATGTTGCTATCTAATCTGTTATTGGTAATATCTGATTATTGGAAGTATTATCTTTAATTTAACAAGTTTGCATGGTTATTTCTGTTCCTCCCTTACCCTCGTATATTTTGCATTTCCTTTCTAAGCAATCCATTATGAGTGTCTTTTGTAACTGGAAATACCACCTTGACTGAACAAGTCATATGAACCCTGAGTTACCCAAGCATCATTGTGACCCAACAAACAAGACCTTGGGGAGCACAAATTTTGTAATCCTAGCTCTTTTCATGAGAGGCTCCACCTTCGCTAAGCTTGCATGTAGGTGAGTATAAAAGGCCCATTAACAAAAGCATCTTGTGTTCAAATTTATAATTCACATTACTTAATTCACTAGTTTATCAATCATTTTACAAAAAAATTGCATTGTTTAATTACACATATAACTTACATTATCAAAAAATAAAGTGATTTCAAATCTTTGCATTCAATATTTACTTCTTTGTGCATGAATTTTGTTACCCTTAGTCCTACACCAATTTTCAAGTGAGAAGAATTTATATACTTAGGATTTCCCAAAGTTTAAATATCGTCCAAGGGGTTGTGTTCTATTGGTTAAAGCATTGAGTTCTCATTGTGGAGATCAAAATTCACATCCCAAAGGGACATCTAATATGGAATTCAAATATGTGACTCTTGGTCTTCCACAGTTGGCTTCTAGGTGGTTTCTAATAAGTGGATTCTAATTTGTGGCTCTTGGTCTTCCATAGGTTGATTCAAGTGTGGTTGCTCGAAATGAGCTAATGGTGGTTTCTAATAAGTGGATCCTAATATGTGACTCTTAGTCTTCCATAGGTTGATTCTAGTGAGGTTGCTCGAAATGAGCTAGTATTAGTGTCATGGTTGTGGTTGCTCGATATGAGCAAATATTAGTGTCATGTAATGGTCTCAAGTTGATGCTCGTATGAGAAAAATATTTGTAAACGATTTGGAATACAAAAAATAGTTTAAATACCAAGGATATGGAGCTCAAGTTGAATAACCTATTCCATGTGACTAGTGTTACTTCCTCTAACCCAACACATGATATACCTAATAGTATTGAGCCCCATTCACCTCACACTTGTGATGAAGACGATGACTCACTAACTAGGGTTAATAGTGCTCAATTGGGGAAGCTTGACATGGAATTTGACAACCTTAAACAATGGATGGGTCGAGAACACTTGAATAGTGAGGCAATCTCCTTGATAGGGTTGAAGAGAATGGTTCAAAATCATAAGTTAGGGGTGGAAGTGTTACATAGAATTGCTCATATTGTTGATACTAATATTATGCCTGTCAAAATTTGTGATAAATCTCTTGGTTATTCGCATCCTACTAATCAAGTTGAGCATTATATTCCTATGACTACATCCTTACCTAGTGTTCCTACATATACACTATCTATCATGATTACTTCTAGACAAAATGTTATTCCTACACATCTTAATCATGAGGGAAATCTTATTAATTTATACTCTTACATACCTTCTTTCACGAGTCTACCATTTATTTACCAACTATCTCCCATACCAACATATCATAATGTTCCCCCTCCTTATTCTCAACCTCCAACTACCTATAATAACATTACTCCTCCATCACAATCCAATATGTCCAATTCCAATCCATCCACCAAAGCCAATATCAATATCCTAGCTCAAAGTTTTTCATCCTTGCAACAAAAATGGGCTTCTTTAGCATTCCCAATTATGATGTAGCAAGTCCACTATTTGACAAGATTGTTCTTGCAGTTGCTCCTAAGAATGTGGAGATACATCAACTAGACTTATACAATGGAAAAGGTGACCCCTTGACTCATGTGAAGATATTCCAAACCTTTATTAGTGATTTCAGTCATGATCAAAGACTTGTGGCAAAATTATTTACTTGAACCTTTAGAGACAAAGCTTTGCAATGGTGTTGTTCTTTCCCTCCTTATTCCATCATTTTCAATAATTGGATAATGCTTTCATTCAAAAATTTCAAAATAATATTAGTCCTAAAATTGCATTGACTGATTTGATTCATTGTAAGCAAGGAGTTAAAGAAAAAGTGACTAATTTTATTGGTAGATATAAACATTTGCATTCACAAATTGAGTATCATCTACTTGATCATGATGTTAAAAGAATTTTCATTACTAATTCGCAAAAGGATATTAGATATAAGCTTCTATTTTTCAAATTTACCTCTTTCACATAATTGTGTGTAATGCTTCACAACTATCAGCTTCAACTGATCCAATTTGAATAATCTCCTTCAATGGCTCCAATCGATAAGAATGAGAGTGCTCAACAATTGTTTCCAAAATTCAACAAATACAACGAAGGTTTCATCAAGATAAATGATAACTTTTGTCATAGGGATTTGCACTCAAAAGATAAGCGTGATGCTCATAAATCTCGTGAAACATTGGAATGTCTTCAAGCCTGTGGGTTTCTCATTTTGAAGATGAACCTCCAGTTTATGGGCTAGCTCCCCTTTAGTTATCCTATAAATTACTATTTTTTTCTTGAGAAAAGGGGTAGGAAGATGCTTTTAAAATTGAAACTACTAGCTAACAAGTGATGCACCAATGAAAATTGACTTGATCTAGACTCACAAAAATACTCAACTATGAAGCTATAGATACTCACAACTCAGTAATACATGCTTTGCATAACGGATTCATGTGAAATTTTCTATTGTTTGATGTTTGTTTGAAAGAAAACAATGTTGTTTTCATAACATTCATTCAACAAAATAGAATACGCATTGAATGATCTGCACTATAACATGTTGTTCCTAAACTAAACATTGAAGGAATGAAATAAAAATGAAGGATTTTGACACAAATTCACAATATCTTTATCAAGATAGTCACATATAACACTAGAACAAATATTTTTTGAGAAAGAACTAAACTTCTTTATTGAAAAGTAGGAGTCATTTTCATTACAAGTCTAAAAATGCTTACAAAATAACTAAAATTTCTCATAATAAAATGAGTTACAAAGTGTGTACTTGCGGCTACAGCAATGCCAAAACTCAGAACTAGAGAAGAAAAGAGGGAAAAGCTTGACTTATATCAAGAAATGTTTCCAACATTTGAAATTTGAATCCTTGTCTCCCTTTTGCTTGATGATTGAGCTAGCTTGTGGATGTGTTGGCTATTCCTTGTCCTCAAAACTAAGTATCAACTGACTGAAAATTTGAAAATTAGTTGTTGGGTGAGATGACTTGAAAGTGTTTCAAAAGTAGGGCTAGAACTGAAGTGTAGATGTTGATTTTACTCTCAAAATACCTATGTTCAATGATGGACAACCCATATGGGCCTTCAAATTAGGGTTAGGATTGTTGTTTAACCCTCAAAAACCTCCTCAAATCATGGGATTTGTCTTTGGTCGAACTTTCTTGACTCATTTTTTAAATTTGAACTCAAGCTTGTGTTGATAAATGCTTTGAAATTCAAAAATTGCCACCAAGATCCATAAAATCAAGGATATAACCTCTATTTTATTTGTCTATCCTATCTTTTTCCACTTGTCTTCTCATCAAGAGTAAGACTATTGTCTTTGTTTTTGCAAAAAACATTGTAATTTTTGCTCATCACATGTTGTTTAGACCTTGGATCATGGTTTATCAATATGGCATATATCTTATTCATTGTGATGACATTCACTATCTTCTATGCCTTCATGGATTGTATTGTGGCTTTTTGCACAACTGTATCTACTTTTTCACTGTATGGAAGCCTTTGATAGACTGTGATCTTTACATTTTCTATGGTTGTAACCTCTCTAGATATCTGCCCTTAGTAGGTCTGGGACTGCTATAGACTATTTTTGGTAAGATTTCTATGAGATCATGAGCACTATTTTAAGATCTTTGCTAAGGGCATTATTCTATTCTCTCTGAAGATATTTGTATCTTATGTTATTCCTTTGTCTTACTGATAGCTTGATTTTTAAATTCCACTTGCATACCTATTTAGGACTGTTTAGACTCTCATATCACTATCATTAGGCCTTTGTGATAGTGTTCTTCCTCCTGATATTTTTTACAAACCAACATATTGCTACTTCAAGTCTTATGGCAAGGATTCTTTGTGGACCTTAGTCTACTCTATGGGTTGACTGTCTATTTATCATTGGGAGTGCTTCAAATTTAATACCTTTTTCATCAAAGCCTCACCTTCTTTTTGCTCTATCCATTTGATGTGAAGTCTTTTTTGGACTGTATCCAAAGCTTAATGAATGTATTCATGAACAAGACTGCTTTGATTTTGTGAGAACGATATCCTCTCTTCATGAGTTATCCTTATATCAAGTGACTCACTTTGTGACTATTGGACCTTTCATGTGCACCGTCTATCAACTTCTAATCCTATCTTTGATATTTTGATTGCACATGCTTTGTCATATCTCTACTCTTTATCTTTGAAGATCAAAAATTATTACTCTTGAACTATCTATTCCTCTTTGTTCTTAAGAGCTAATAACACTGTGGTTTTGACAATCTTTCTTTAGATTGATTTCTAGGCTATATGAGATTATCTCTATCATTTTGGTCAAAGTTATCTCTTTTGTAGACTGGCTTCTTAATTTGCTTTGATGCTTTGAGTTCTTTGATGGCCTGAAATCTTCATGGATGAAGGGTCTTTGTCACTAAATATTTTCATTGCTTTCTTATATTGTGGTTGCAAACTTTGAAACCTTATAATTGAGACAAGGATCCTCATATCATGACCTTTATTTGCCTTTGGACTACAATCTCTTCATTGATCAAGACTACTTTTCATACTGCATCTCACTATATCAAAGCATAGTGCATTGCTCTTAAAGCTACACTCACTGTATTATTGTTTACTTGAAGGTTTTGAATAAATAATGCTACACTATCTCTTCAATGGGATCACTTTCTTAATGACTATCACAAATTTAAGACTCTTTGTTGCTACTGTTCCTTGCATTTATTTCTAATCTATTGTTCTAAGACCCACTTATTGTTTGCATATAGAAGTTTGTGATTATGACCATAACATGATTGATATTGGACTGTGTTTGCTTCATATATGATATGTTGGCATTGTGTTATCATTGATGTCAACAGGTATAGGATGGCAATTGGTATGGGAGATTGATGAGTAGTGTTGACATTGATGATTACCAGAAATGGTGTCATTAATGTCGACTAGCATAGCAAGTCACCGATAAGAAAGAGAAGGTCATCTAGCATCATGGTCATTGGAGTCACTAGTACACAAGTTAGTATTGACTTGTGTTGAAGACATAAGGACTGCAGACCAGTAAGCGACATGTTGGCAGTGATAGTTGCCAACCAACAAGAGAGCGAGATGTTGGGCGGTTGATTGTGATGAAGAGGGAGAATGTTACCAAAATCATATCAACACTGGAGGAGAAGTATGTGCAGGCCACCGATATGCTATGTGGATGAGAAACATCAGGAATCCCACCTGATAAAGATGCAGTCACCATTTGTAGAGATGACTGACATTGAATGTGCCCAACCAGATCACATGTGCCTATTTGAAGATATGTTCTCAAATAGGGAAGCCACATTGGTGAAATGAAGGATGCAAATGACAAGGATCCACTCCCACCGGTAAGTGGAGCTTATCTCCTATCATGTATGGAATGCATCATAGTCTTGGAGATGAGACAAAAGAGTTAAAGGCAAGTGATTGAAGGCTCACACCGAATGTACTGGTGAAACACTGAGTTGCCTTAGGTGCATGAGATCAGATATATGCACCATGTCAGCTGGATAGATATGCTGAGTTGTTGGTACAAAGAAGGAAGGATATGTTTGTCACTTTGACAAACATGTTAATAGCATAACCGGTCCAGTGGTGAAGAAAGGGGTTACCACAGTTGTAGACAGATGGAGCATGTTGAATATTGATGACATGTTGTCATCAAGGTGTTTACCGGTAAGTATGTCCATTGGTAATGTTGACAAAGTGAAGATGCAGAAGGCTCCCATCTGATGAAGATGTGCATGAGGTAGGTTGGCATGTGTGTTGACTAGTTTAGGTGTTCCACCAGAAGAGAAGCAAAGTGTAAGGTTGAAGGCAGACCAGTTAGGGTATAACCGACAGGTTCTGTGAATCGGTAAATGAACCCGATTGTGTGGTTGCTCGGTGATCCTATCCAAACCGACATACAAATCCTAGCAAAGGTGGATGCTGACAAAAGGGGTCACATGGAGGTGAAGTGGCATGCATGCACAGGTCGGTGTGATTTGTCAGTGAGGTCATTTGCAACTGGTCCAATATTTAATGGCGACTGCGAAGCTTGAGGAAACAACATAGATCCAGTACAAATTGATCTTGTAGATCGAAGAGGATAAAGGAAACCACATCACTCACGCGATTGATAAAAAAAAAGGCCAAAAAACATGCTATAGACGACAAAAGAGAGAAGATGTGTTTTGCAAGGTAAATAGATGGGCGATGATCATTGATTGAGTGTTGAACATCGATCAAGAAAATAATATCAGATTGGATTTGATATGTCACGATGATCAGAGATCAGATTGGATGCAAATTCAGTGCATGGCGAAAACCCTAACCGTGCCAATGTTCAAACTCATGTTTAGGCGGGAAAACCTGGCTATAAGTATGCGAGCCAAAGATATTGTTTATGTTGTTAAAAGAGAGAGTGTTGCTACTACATGTGAGAGAAAAACAACCAAGTGCTCAAAGACAATCAGAGAAGAGACTGAGTGTGAGAGAGAATATGGTTGAAGAGTTCAACCGACAACAGTGAGGCAACTGACACATGGCTATTGAGTCTGATAGAAGAGTAAACTGATCGTAACCAAACCGACAGAGTAGAGATGAGAACCGATAGGAATTAGATGGTAGACATTTGAATAAGTTACCAAGACCGATGGTGGATACCAGCAGTGTGGCAAAGAGAAAAGAGAACCAACAGAGAACAAAACTGACAGAGAGGAAGAAGAGACTAACCAATAAGGGTGAAACAGAGAGCAAGGTGCAACAGAGAGTGGATTGTAGTAGGAGATAAGGTTGTTGTAGAGAAAAGGTGAAGAGAGAACCAACAGAGATCTATAGAAAGGAGAAATAGTGGAGAGACATACATGAGAGTTACAAAGTTCTTTTGTAACAAGAAGATAACTTTTGTATTCAAAATATGATTTTGTAATCACTGAGTTGGAGCTCGGTGCAGGGGTTGATGCCCCCTGGGTTGGTTCCCTAAAAATAGGGGTTGGTGCTCCTTGGGTTGGTGCCCTAAAGTAGGAATGGTACTCCTTGGGTTAGTTCCCTAAATATTGTAACCAAAATGTTTCATTGTGAGGTTGGATTGGAGCAGTAGTCACCAACATCATTTCTCATCGAGGTTTTTCCCATCTTGGGTTTTCCTCATACATATGGTGATATGTGGTGTCCCTTTTTATGTGTGGTTGCATTTGCGTCATCCTCCCATCTAACGGGTATGTCTTCTTTATGTTGGATCTGTTAACCGCTATACACACATATGATAGAAAAGGGTTAAGTTTAGAAATCGCTGATTCACCCCCCCTCTCAGTGACATCTAGTGTTCAACATGATCTTAGTACCTTTTATGCCTTTATACTATCTATGTCTTGATAGAGACTGCATTTTCATCTTATAGATTGTCTTTTGGCATTGTTTATCACATTCTATACTATCATTGTGACTTTATTTGCATTTAAGAATACTATCATTCTTTGCTAACATCTTCTTTACAGTGCTACAATTTTGAGTGACTAGTCTTGATTTTCTCCTTCTAGGCTCATGACTGTCTATGTGATATCCTTTCGTGATCTACAATCCATTCTTATTTCATTGACTATAATATACATAGTTTCCATTGCATGCACTTCTTAGTGCTATTTTGTGTGTTCTAGATAACATTGTCTTTTTATGGATTGATCTGATCTGTGTCTTTCTTTCAAAGAAAGTCTCCTTTGTTGTTTAAGGCTCTTTAGTGCTTCTAAATTTTAGATCTATCATTTTTCTTAATACTTCTCTTAGAGATTCTATACCAATTCTATGTCTTTTACCTGTTTCTAAACCTACCCTATGACTGAGTTTCACTGTTCCAAAACAGTGATATACCATTGACTTTGCAACAAGACTAAGCTAAAATGAAGGCTTTGAAACCCTTGAGATAGTAATCAAGGGTTCATACTCCTTTTCTTTGTCCCGTTCTCTTGGAGTTGTCTTATTCACTGTGACTAAATCATTTTATCACTTCCATGGCTTTAAGTATGCACTCTCTATCTCCAAAGATAGCTTTGTGGTTGTTCCTAAGGTTTACCAATCTTCCTTAGTCTCTTTCTTCTTTAGACAGTGAATGATGTTACTATCCTTTGTGCTTTGAATAATTATCAATAATAACCTCAAACTCTTAGGATGTTTGAATGGTCTTTTGAGTGCTCACTATCCCAAACTATTGTTATTTGAAAAGTAACAAGAAATATTTCCCATTATCCACTATTTTGGCTATGATCTCTGCTTCAGGGCTATTCATTTGAGTGCAAAGATTACAAGAAACAGACCACGGGACTGCCCTTATGAATTGCTCTTGACTGATTTTTGTCCTTTTGAATTCATCTTACTATATTCAAGTTGTCTTCTATCAATGACTAAGCCTCTTGCTTCTCAAAGTCATCAACTCCAATGAGTCTTTTGCATTGTTTGAACACAAAAGCTATCACCACTCATACATTGTCCAAGCTAGAGCCCTTACAGCTATGGTTGCTCATGAAGACACAATATAGGATTTATGTTATTTTTGGTCTTTGAAGTCTGAGAAAACCTCTTTCATGCATAATATCCTCTATTCTATGACTATCATGGATGATTTTGAATTCCCTATTATTGTACCTCATTCAATACCTGAAGCTTATGGACTATCATTTTCAGTCCTTTCACTATTTGGACTCCTACAAAGCTCTATGGCTCTATGGTTTCTTTGAGACATTTCTAACCAATGATGGGCTTTTTGTTGGGTAGCTTTAGTGTGTAGTCACTATGGCTTACATTGATTAGATCTGAAAGCATATATCATAAACTTGATGCTTTCTTGGGGACTATCATGATTGAATGTTCTTTAAAGAGCATTCTTTTGTTTCCCCTTTTGTATTTTGCTCATCCTTGCTCATTATCATGCTAGAAACAAAAGGTTACTACAATAATGTCTCATTGTTTTGAGTAACTTAAGATCATCCAATAAAGAAAAGATGAACATACAATCATTTGTACAATCATGAATAGTGAAAAGACTTAACATTTTCACACAAAGGATCAATGCAATCATTTATTACAACAAAACCTTGAAGAATGAAGACATCACCCTTGTAAAATAGAGATAAATGATCTCATCTCTTCATATCACTCTATAAAACAACAATATCTCATTCTTCAATGAATCTTTTATAAAGAATGATCCATGTCCTTGAAAGAAAGATAACATGGATACATGAAAGTGTTGAAATTTAAAACTCTACCTCCTTTTGACATTCAAAATGATCTTATTGATAACTGCTTCCGCCATGCATGATACTATTGTTCTCATGAGATATTTGCATATTTTCTCTCTCCTTGTTACCTACGGTCACCATTCTCTTCTTCAAACTAAGAAATGTATATGAAAACTAGGGTTTCTTTATTGAAAATTGCAATCTTTTGCTTGAAACTTGGGTTTCTCTTCTACAATAACGGGTTGAAATTTGAGTTTGGGCATTGAGAAAGGTGTCTAACATTCCCTCCAAAATGACTTTAAGCTTCTTGACCTCAAAACCACGTGAAATAAATATGTATAGTATGAAGCTTTCTAAAGACAAAAATGTAAAATAAAGCCCTCTTTTAAACATTTTCAAACAATAACGAGCCTCCTCTTATGATATTTTCATGAAAAATTAAAGTCACAAGCTCTTATTGAAACCTTGAAATTACTCCTAAACCTTTAAGACTTTGGACATTTCACAACATACTTATAAAATGAAGACTTTTAACAATTTTTTTTCCCCTAAACCTAACTTCACAAATCATCCCGAATATGATACCAAAATGAAGTTTGAAACTATATGTATGGACCTTATATGTGCAATTGACATAAGGGTACAAATTAGATGACAATATGGCGACTCTATGGGGTATTTTCTTGCTAAATGCATTAAGACCAGGAGCCTTTATGGCTTCCATTGGGCACATGAGTCTCAAAACTCAGAAATCTGACTTGCACAAACTAAAACCCTGCTATTAGAAACATGGAACACCATTTAAGACTTAGACCAGACCACTAAAAATATGCCACAACACTTGGAGAAATAACAACCAAATTAAAACATGACTAAAAAATATCAGAAAAAGTTAAGGAACTGTTGCTAAAGCTTGTTCTTAAGCACTTGGAGGAATACAAAATAGACTAACATGACTAGAACAAGATGTTACAACACCTTATTGGAAATAAAAACTAATTTAATATGTAAAAATGTTCATCATCACCTCAAAAACAATGCTTGAGATGAATCCCATTAACCAAGATAGACTCCATCTCTCCATCCACCTTAGACAATTGGAAAGCATTGTGCTACTTGCACTCAAAAATAACATATGATCCACTGAAAAAAGCATCAAATTTTGTATGCTTACCAGGTCTTCTCTTGAACTCGTCCCATTTCAAAACAATGTCTCTTTTGAACACTCTTGGAGAGGCTCTCTTATCAAAAGATCTCTTCATTTGAATTGACCTCCTCTAACTCAACCAGCTAAACCAATCTTTTTGTCATAGGCCCATCTTCAATCTTGTCAAGTTGATTGACTAAGTAAAGGGTTGGAATTTTAAGAGAAATATGCATCCTTTCCTCTTTCCCCTACACAAGCATGTATGGTGATAATCCTATCGACCTCTTTGGAGTCATCCTATTAGCTCATAAGGCTGATTTCAACCTGGTATGCCAAGATCTTTGGTTCACTTCCATGGTTCTTTTGATGATCCTAAGAAGGTTCTTGTTTGTGGACTTTGTCTATCCATTGGCTTGAGGATAGTAGTTAGAAGAAGTATTAAGATAAACACCATTTCTAACAACCCAATCAGAAATTCTAGTTCCTATGAAAGCAAGTGTACTATCTGAAACAATTGACTTAGGAACTCCAAACCTTGTTATCAGCTCCTCATAGAAATTTAGAATAATTGTCTCATTTGCCTCTTTTAGTGCCATAGCCTCAGTCCACTTTGTGAAGTAATCAGTGTCTATGAGAACCCACTTGTGACCAACACTTAAAGGTGGATTTATAACTCCAATGAAGTCCAAACCCTACTTCATGAAGGGTTGCTCTACTATAATTGGTTGCAAAGGGAGGGCTGCCAATTTTCCCTTTCCTGCAAATATGACACACTCCTTACATTTTCTGACCCATGAGTGTGCATCCTTGAACAAATTAGGCCAATATTAGCCTCCTTTCATGATCTTAAGAGCTGTAGCTCTTGGTGAGAAATGTCCTCTAGCTGATCCTTCATGAAACTCATGTAAACTCTATCAACTTGGTCAGCCTCTATGCACCTTAACAAAATACCATGAAAGTCTTTTCTAAAAACAATGTCATTTATGAGTACATAGGGAATAGATTGCAGCCTCTAATACCTCCTTTTTGCTTTGTTCAAACCATGAGGACACTCACCAGTCAACAAGAAATATGTCATATCTTGTACCTAGATTGTAGAAGAAGTAGGTACAACTGTTTGTTCTTGGTCTTGAATGGCTAGGACTACCTTCTCCTCATCATCTATACTATTGTTTGTGTTACTAGCCAGCTGCTCACACAAACCCTTGCCTCTAATCAGCTTGGTGACTTTGATCTCAACATCATTTCCCATTACCTTAGTTACCCAACCAACCCTTTTACCATTCAAGTCCTTACTCAGTAAAAACTCCTTGATTGAAGGATGTGCAACTGGCAACTTGATCTTATTGTTAGAAAGCATATGTCTAAACTTTTTCAAACTTCTAACAACAACAAGTTCATGTTTCTCAACAAAGGAAACCCTTTCTTCATACTCTTTAAGGCCTTGACTGAAATAGGCCAAAGGATGCTCCAAACCATGTTCATTCTCTTGAACCAACATTGTTGATATACTGTCAATACTCCCATATGCATACAATATGAAGTCTTTTGAAAAATTTGGGTTCAATAAGGTAGGAGCAACCACAAGTGCTTCGTTAAAGCTCAAAACTCCTTTTTCCATCCTTGGACCAGTTGAAAGAAACATTCTTTTTCAACATTGAGGTTAGAGACTTCAACAACTCAGCAACATCTGGAATAAACCTTCTAAAAAAAATGATCCTACATGGGAAGAAACTTTGCAACCCTTTCTTATGTGATAGTAAAGGAAGAGAAGGGATGACACTTACTCTTTTTGGATCAATAGTAATACCTTGTTTTGAAACCACATATCCCAACAACTTACCCTCATGGACAACAAACACAAATTTCTTTGGGTTGAGGGATATGCCAAACTCCCTACACCTTTCAAATATCTCCTTCAAGCAAGCCAAATGTTCATTTGAATTTTTTGAAAAAATAGTTCTGTCATCCAAATAAACCAACACAATTTTGCACATTAAACCTTAAAATGCCATGTCCATGGCACGTTGAAAGGTTGCTCCAGCATTGGACAAACCAATTGGCATTTTCTTGTAAGTCATAGTACCCCATTTGGTTGTGAATGTTGTTTTGAACTAATCTTCCTCCTTCACTAAAATCTGATTGTACCCTGAGAAGCCATCTAACAAGGAAAACCTTTCAGAACCTAAAACTACTTGAAGAATTTGTTCCATGGAAGGTAATGGGTAGCGATATTTGAGGGAGGCTCTATTAAGGTATCTAAAATCAACACAAAGTCTGATTTCACCATCCTTTTTTTTTTATTGGAACAAGGTTGGACACCCAAGAAGTATGTTTGATTGGAAATATAATGATGCTCTCAATGAGTTTATTCAAATCTTTGACCCTAATGGGCTCAAGTTTATTCCTACATCTGATCAATTTTGTGTGAAGTTGGGACATCCTTGGTTGTCTTTCATGAAATCTATTCCTTCTACAATACATAAATGATTGAAGTTCCCTCATAATGGTCATGTTATCACAATTAATCATAGCCTTTACCAACCCACAACAAAGCATGGTAATTTCACCCTTGATTACTTTTATCCTAAACAACCTAAACCTTTAAAGCCTTGA
The DNA here is from genome assembly GCF_030272615.1 of Cryptomeria japonica. NCBI lineage: Eukaryota > Viridiplantae > Streptophyta > Pinopsida > Cupressales > Cupressaceae > Cryptomeria > Cryptomeria japonica. The sequence continues at coordinate 543,492,385 of NC_081406.1, read as the reverse complement.
TATGATATATTTTTTATATCTTACTAAGAATAGAAAATTGATATGATATTGGCCTTAAGTAAACCTTGAGACCCTTCACCCATGGATATTCCTCATCATCATCATGGACTTGGTCTTCTTCCTACACCTTCTAATTCTCTTACATATGCTATAGTCCCACCTCCCACATCTTATAAAGGACAACACCCATCATTCAGTATCTCTCAACCTAGTGAGGATCCTTCCATTCCTTCCCCTACAAGGGAAGAAAAGAAGCATGTGTTGATTGATCCTCAACCTTCACAAGTATTGAGTAAAACCAAAATAAATTATTGTGCAAGAGAACATTGATGAAGATGTTATGCCAAGGCTTGTGAGCTTGCTTCCCAAATCATTTCCTCCCCTAAGACAAAAAATGTTGACTTAGTCCAATTTGTCCAACCTTCACCTAACCCTAGGGAGAAAGTTAAACGCAAATCACCAACGTTAAAGATGCCTAAGAAAAATGATGATTACATTTATTTTCATGTTAAATATCCTATTATGATTAATTTAAATGATGATCTAGACGATAATAATAATGTTGTTCATGCTAACAATGTTGATCCTAATGATTCCGATGATATGTATGAGCTTGTTTATGATTCAAGTTCACCAAAACATAATGGTGTAAATATGACCCTATAGAAAGGATACTACGTTCCTTTGAGAGGTAGTTTCACAACATACATTTAGATATCCCAAACTAATAAAACTAGTGAAGATATCTAATTATAGAAAGAAACAAAAAAAAGGATTTTGATTACAGAATCATAAAGAGCATGCAATAAAGAGTTTTTGGTCTAAATCTAAGTGTCTTGGTCAAGGACGCTAGATCGGTGCACTATAGTCTCATACGAACCACAAATAGAAAACTCTAAAAATGGAGAAAACCTAACTCTATGTTTTAGAGAAGCTGCAAAACCTAAAATTACAAATATACCAACAAATACTATATGATATAGATACAAATAAGTAGAATAAAAATTTTAATACAATAAATTAATAACAAATAAATCAAGAAAACCTCTTTACGGTTGAATGCCTTCAAGAAGCCTACACACATATAGAAGAGGAAAAATATTTCAGGCTATTTGGGGACTTGCCTTAGTCAAGTCCTTGTTTTGGTGTTCCCACCTCCACAACAACCAAATAGATAGATAGATCAAAAGATAAAAATATAAAATGATAAAATGATCAAAATAGGGGATGCGATAAATCCCAAGATTCTCAAAGAAAATAAAAATAGATAGATATTACCAGAAAGGCCTAAGAAAGCCAAAAGAGATACAAAGAGTAGTGTGAGAGCTTGAGAGTTTTATAGCAAGTCGAAGACTACTTTAGCATGTGGGATAAAACAAGAGAAAGTTGTGAGAGACAAGAGAGAGTCTATAGAGCTTGTATGAATGAAAGATATATTTAAAAGAGAGAATAGGAGAGAAAGAAGAGGTTGGCAAGCCATTCTAGAAGATTCCGAGCCATTTCCACTAACTTGGGGCAGGTGACAAGTATCAAAATGCTCAAAAATGACATTTGAATGTTAAGATATCGTATGATATTTGCACAAAACACATACACTTGCAGGACATTTGTGTGATGTGTGGATGTCCATGGGATGCACTAGTGTCCAAACAAACCACACTAAAAAATGACAAGTGACAAGAGAAATGCACGACCAATGCAAAATTGTTGTCAAAAGCTAGTGGTTGAAGAGGTGTCTTGAGCATCATGAGAGAGAAAAAGCTGATGCAAGGGTTGAAATGAGCAGGTACTCAAATGTTAGGGGAATGGGCACTAAAGTGGCTATAAAAGTTTATGTGAAATTGCAAAGGGGTATGCCATTTTCAAGTCTACATTTTGCCCCCACTTTAGCGAGCTTATGAATCTAAATTAATATGTGCTCTAAAGGATAGCTATTGAACATAAAATAACATCATGATGTTAAAAGGGTGTTGTAGAGAAATTCAACAAATATTCAAGCCAAGGAAGCATGCCCCCAAGATAAAGACCTACAAAACAAATGCATTAGATAGAAAAAATGCACATGACAAGGCCAAAAAGTGACAATACCCAAGACGATGGGGTTAGATCATGATAAACATATAGATATATAGATACAAATAAGAACATAGCTAGAACATACATGAAGCCAAAACAAAACACAAAGAACAAACTAAGATTCTTGAGTCAGCAAAGTGAAAGAGACCTTTATGTAAAAGTTTGTCTCGGTACTATGCGTTATCCTCAAAATACAAGAAACATACATAGAGGAATTCTAAAAAGAAGAGAAGAATACTAGGATTAACTGACTCAAAAAATAATGTACCTAGGAGATAAGGAAGCAACCAATATCAAAGAGAGATCGCATGACCTAGACACTAGCTTATTACAATGTCACTAATGATCATGCAAATGATAATGATTGCAAAGATACATCACAAAATAGCAAGTTGTGTTATGATAGGTGATCGCATATCTAATGATCAAAAGATAGATCACAATCTAGAAAGATGTATTATTATAGGTGATTAAAGATAAATAGGACCAACCTTGCTATGAAGGAAATCCATTAACAAATAATAGATCATAGTCTAGCAAATTCGATTGTGTTAGGTGATCAAAGGCGAGTAGGACCAACCCTACTACGAAAGGAGAGCCACTACCAAAAGATTAGTAGAACCAACCTCAATGTGAAGGAAATCCACTACCGAATAAGAAGCTTATTAGAACCAACTTTTCTATGGAAGAGGGCCACTACCGATAGAGATAAATATATCCTAGATAGGAGCAACCTCGATGGCATAGAGGAAAGTCACAATAGATAAGATAGATTTTGATAAGCACCGTAGAGGGAAAAAATTGATAATCACCGCAATGGGCAACAAGTAGATGGTCACCATAATGGGCGAGAGATAGACATGCATCTCTATGGGTGAAAAAGAGATAGGCGCCATTGTAGGCAAAAAATAGATAGGAGGCATATGATAATGCACAAGTGAGAGAAGTGTATGCCCCCAGAAGATATTATCATAATGATTATGTTGATATCTTAAGGAAAAGAAGAAGAAATAAGAGAGTGAAACCTCAAGAGAGATGCACACCTCCCAAACACAAGTTGTCACTTGCCCCCAGGGTATAAGGGAGGACAACTATGCTAGAGACTATTGTATTTCTACCACAAAGAAAGTATGGTTGCAATAGTGAGGAGTAACATAATAGAACAAAGGTAATGCAAGAACCCCGTGATAGAGTGCTTATCATGTACAAAGAATAGGATAGAGGTGAACCTTGATATCACTTGTTATGCAAAGAAGAAAAACAAGGCATATCAATCGATGAAGGATTGATGACACTCGATTGATGAAATTGTTGTATCTTATCCTTCAAGGCCTTACATTCACTATCTAGGAATGATCAAGCACTTGATGATATGCATAGAAAGAATTCTTTGCTTTATCATTGTTATGAAATTTCTTAAGTGTAGGAGGAGGAATAGTAATTAAGGGGGCTTTAAGAAGCCTCTACAAAATAAGCTTCTGGCTAGATAAAGGATGAGGAGTAGGAAGCAACCCTTTCTCTTTTGGAGAAAAGTTTGACTGCTCACAAGAAGAAGAAGACATGGAAACATTAGAAAATAGAGGACGAGATGAAGACAAAGGATAAGCCTTGTAACATAAACCCACCATAAAAGAACATAGTTTCGATTCCAAAGGGACCTTAACTACTTGTCCCATGTGCCCAAGACCATTTCTTTTATATCCATACTTAGAAATAATATTGAATCTTGGACCATAGTGTGATTACAACTCCTCAAGGTGGTGAGGATCACCATTAATGGTATAGTCAATAGTGTTCACATGATCCTACAATACACAAGAATAACCATCTTTGATAGCGGTTGTGAATGATACTTTTGGAATCTTAAGATAGATAGGGTTGAATTTATATTCTCCAATGAAGGAGCTTGTAAATTCTAAGGAGCCCCAATCATCACCAATAAATGCATTTTATTGAGAAGGATTTGAAGGAGTATACTTAGGACTTTCTACTTTAGGAGGATCTTGTTTCTTAGGAGAATCTTCTTTGGGGACATCATTCTCAAGGGTTTCCTCTTTAGGAGGTACCATAGGAACAATTGTTGAAACATTAAAAGATAATAATGGAATTTAATTTTGAAAGGTAGATGTAACCAAGATATGACCAACTGCTACAATTTGATATAATTACATAGCATTAGGGCCAACCTTGATCATAACTACCTGATTGCGAGCAAAAAGATTAATAGAACCATGAAGGGTAGAAGAAACCGATCCTAAAGCTTGAATACAAGGTCTACCCAAGAGAAGATTGTATGGTAAAGGTCCTCACATAACATACACTAGGGTTGGAATAGTAATGGGTTCAATATTTATGGGCAAAATAATAGTGCCCAAAGCGGTTTTGTCGGTATTATCAAAAACACAAATGAAAAAAGAAGATGCAACAAGATAATTTGAATCCACTTTGATTTTGGGAAATAATTATAGACTACAAACATTGAGTGTCAAATTGGTATCCATTCGAGTCCACCTAATGCCAACACCATTAACATAAATAATTATCATTAAGAGATCTGCTTGATTATGCACTTCTGGAGGCAGGAGTTCGTGAGGATAGAAAGTGATATTTGGAAAATTTGCACAAATATAATCCATCAATGCATTCACATCCAAAGGCCTAGCAGAAGAAGGCAACAAGATATTTTGAAGAGCTTCCTAAAGCATACCTTGATAAATTAGAGCAATCATAAGCAAATCCCAAAGTAAGATCTCAACAAGAGTAACATGAAGTTGCTCAATAAGATCATAATCACTTGGTTGTTTAACTGAAGGTTTATGTGCTTGGGGAAGATTTGGTTGAGAAGGTGGTAAATAAGTATTAGATTGTGAAACATTTTGCTTGTTTCTACAAGTGTTATAAGTATGGGCTACCATTTTGTAAGAAGAAACCTTAGATTGTTTGTATCTCGTAAAAAGATTTGGTGAATCACTTTTAAAACGAACACTATTAATAGAAATTACCCTCTTTGGAGAAGGACTAGCTACAATCACATAAATGATTGGTCTCTTAGGCCCTTTAGGGGTAGCAAAGACAATAATGGCATTCACAGACACATTACAACTTGAAGAGTAATTAGTTAAAGGAACTTGCTCGACATCAACCTATGGGGGATCAGACATGACATGAGATTTATTATTAACTAATGCACCAACTTTAGAAGAGAGTGCATTGGAATGAAGAGAAGTAGGGTAACATTAAGAAATGTATCAATGATATCATCCTCTTGTAACAAAACATCCTAAAAAATAGAAGGAGCTTTATGAGAGGGATTGAAGACATAGAGTGACATAGGAATAGTAATGCCACCATCACATGCCTAAAAATGAACATTATTAGTTCTTTGAATAAAATTAGAAATTGAATTAATAAAAGAAGATAAAAAATGTATTTTCAAAATAATAAACTAGATTAAAAAAATAATGCATAAAGAAGTCGACCGAAGGTTGATGTATCATTTAAAAATCGATGGCATGGAATGGGGTTTGGGACAACGCCCCAATTTTTTTTTTGGAAGAAGGGGAAAGATTTGAATTGTCCTTTTTTAAAGGGGTATAATAATTTCTTGAAGAAATGATAAATAATGATTTCAAAATAATGAAAAAGTATTGTTCACGTCGAGTTCACTAAAATATAATGGTATAAATATGACCCTACAGAAAGGATGCCATGTTCCTTTGAGAGAAAGTATCATAATATACATACATATATCTCCAACTAGTTAAGATAGTGAAGATATCTAGTTATGGATAAAGAAAATAAGGATTTTGATTACATGATCGAAAAGTGCACGAGACAAAGATTTTTTGGTCCAAATTTGAGCGTCTTGACCAAGGACGCTAGCACATCATGTAGACATCTACCTGACGCGTTGTAGTCATACAGATTGTGAACATAATACTCAAAAATAAAGAAAAACCAAGTCTACGTTTTAGAAGTAGAATAAGGTTTTAAATACACAAAAAAAAAAAGAAAAAAAGATACATTTAGAAGTAGAATAAGGTTTTAAATACAAGAAATGAATAACAAATGAATACAACAAATCTTTGTGTGGCCGAATGCCTTCAAGAAACCTAAACACATACAAAAGAGGAAAAATGTTTGGGGCTATTTGGGGACTTGTCTTAATCAAATCTATGTTTTTATGTTCCCACCTCCATAATAGACAAATAGATAGATAGATCAAAAGATGAATAGATAAAATGATCAAATGATCAAATAAATAAGGGATGCGATAAATCCCAAGATGCTAAAAGATAATATAAATAGATAGATATTACCAAATAGGTCCAAGAAAGCCAAAAGAGATACAAAGAGTAGTGTGAGAGCTCGAGAGTGTTGTAGCAAGCTAGATATTATTATAGCAAGTGGGAGAGAGCAAGAGAAAAATATGAGAGCCAAGAGAATGAGATAAATTTCAAGAGAGAGTCTAGAGAGATTGTATGAATGAAAGAGATAGATTTAAAAGAGAGAATAGGAGGGAAAGAAGAGACTAATGAGACGTTCTAGAAGATTCCAAGTTGTTACACTGACCTGGGTAGGTGAAAAGTGTCAAAACGCTCAGAACCGACATTTGAATGTTAAGATGTTGAGGGAAATTTGCACAACACTTGTACGTCCAGGTGTTATGCTAGCATCTAGACAAATCATGCTAAAAAAATGACGGGTGAAAAGAGAGACACACAACTAATGCAAAATTATTGCTGAAAGGTACTCGTCAGAAAGGTGTCTTGAGCATCCTGGGAGGGAAATAGATGATGCAAGGGCTTAAATGAGCCTACTTAGATGTTAGGGGAATTGGACACTAAAGTGGCTACAAAAGTGTAGGTGAAATTGCAAAGGGGTATGCAATTTTCAACTCTACGCCCCATGATATGTTGCTTGATTTGACTTTATGTCTATTATGTTCTCTTTGGATGAACCTTGTTACTTTGTTGGTGCAAGGTAATAAAGAGGTTGAATCTATTGTGATATTCCTCTATTTGTATCTCAGTTCTTCTATATGTCTCAATTTTATGTCATGAATGAGCTATTGTTCGTAAAAGTGACTTTGTGTTGTCTACTCAAAAATGATGAAAATCATTAAAATCTCTTTTTTGTCTCTTTAATGTTGACTCGAAAAGACATTTGCTTGTTCATCTTATGTGCTCCTCTTCTATTATGTTTGTAGTTCCACTACCTTTGGAGGATGAGGTAATCTCAATGCAATTATTCTTGATGTACACTATTTGTCAAAAGTGCATACTAACCCCATCTAGCAGATGCCTTATGTGCTTTTTCCTATATGTGTTGTGACCATTTCCATTTTATTTATCCTTTCTTGGGGACATCTCATTGTGGCAACGTGCTTGTCTTTTGGATGCATGTATGCTACCTTAAAGCAATTTCTCTTGGTAAGGTGTACGCAATCTCTTTAACATGGGGACATACAATATACTTATTGTTACACTTTATGCACACACACCACAAAACTTGGATTGTACACTTTGATCATACACCATGACATGTTTGGTACATGTTGCAGTACCCATTTTGCAGTCAATTCAATTCAATGTTTAGGTTAATTTGCAAACTAAGCCTTTTACTTTGTAATCTTTTGCAATTTCGAATTCAAAATATTCAACCTAACATGACTCATAGTAAGAAAGCCTTACTATGCCAAGAAAAATCACGCTCTTTCTATTATGTTCATGTGTGTCTTGTCTCTTTGGTATCTTGGTGAAAGTTTTTCAATGCTACTTAGTACTTTACTGTGAGTATGGACATAGGTTCATACTCTTGCTAAAGTGGTAGCTACATGTAGCATTATAAATTGTATCCCTATACAACTTTGTCCTCAACTAGGCCTCACCTTGGAAATTTGGCCTTCAATGTTCAATTGTAGTGTCCCCTTCTTAGCCAACATCAACCAATTAGTGTTAGTCTATCACCAAGTCCTCGTAGACTAATAAGTTGGACAAATGACACATGTTGGGTCGATTCTCTCAGGGTTTAGACAACATAATTGAGTGGATCAAGAGGTATCAAAGCTTTATTTTACTATCTATTACAAAAAGGATTTTAGGTTAAATTAATATTTAACTTAAATAATAGACATCAAAAGTGAATTTTATGATACAAGTCAGTTAATATCGTAGAGAGAGAGAGAGTATGGATGCCTTACAAGAGAGAAAGTGGAGTTCACTGCATTCTGAGGTTATTTGTAATATTGCAAATGATATTTAAAGGTGACTCTAAAAGATAGATTTACAAAGTTATGAAAATAAATTTATAATAAAGTCACTTTCCTTGGACACCACTCCAAGTGGAGTTGGAAATAATAAAAAAATAGTGACTTAAAGTGGGCACCCTTTTGAGGAGAAAGAAAAAATAATAAAAGACATTAGAAATCAAATATAACTCTAATTAAAATCATAAAGTGGCACTTGGGAAAGAAACCCTAATTAGGGCATAGGGTTTTGGAGTTTGATAAAAGGGCAACTTGGAAATTATTTTGCCATGTTATGATGTTTATTTTTCACTCTGGCCTCTTGAGACGATCTTAGTTGAACTTGAGGGTTTGGAGCATCTTGTGGAGACAAAAACCTTCACAAGTCATCAAATCTGTAGTTGTGAAAGATCTTCTTAGGGTGTGTAGGGAGATTCTACTTTAGGTATCTCATTGGGGGCAACAAATAAATTAGCTTTTGAAGATTCATTGCTGGTTTTTTTCTAAGTAATTAGCTTTCTTGCTTAGCCACACCCTTTCCTAACCATTTTGGAGTTGAAATCAACTATTATACGATTGTTTGGTGTTGAGTTGCATTAGTAACTTCTTGCACAATAGTTTGGCACAAGTTTACTACCACTTCCAAGGGCTCAAGTGGTTATTGCAATAAAAGATCAGCCTTAGCCAAGGCATACCAACTCAATAGAAAAGTGATGATTTCTAGGCCAAGTTGTCTAGGTTTTGACAACTCTTTTGCATTTATTCAGTGCCAAGATTAGACTTCCTTGTTAAGAGGTTTTTTGAGTTAAAAAGGGCAGTTTTGAAAGAGTTGCAAGTAATTTTCTGTGTGACCTAAGTGGCTAACAACTTGGTGTTTTCTAAGTATCCTAAGTGGTTGCTACCTTATACCTTTGACCTACAAGTTGGCTTATTGTGAACTTCCTTTAGGAAACTATCAAGGGAACATCAATCAAGACCTACTACTACATTTGGAAACAACTAGTTGAGGGAAGTTACTTTTTTGTTACATCAACATTCTCATAATTTCTTAGAGAAAAAAATTAGATCCAAGACAACAATCATTAAAGTCTTTGTAACAACTCTTATTTTCCATGTAAAGGATCATGTTTCATACCCTAACTTAAGAGGTATAAAATGAGTATGTCTCCTTGTAGTTGTATGTTCAAACTTTAAGTTGTTAAGGTTAAATCATTAGTTATTACAATTCGATTTCTATATAAGACTTGAAACTTTGTTATAAGATCTATGGTAGTAATGAATTAGTTTATCTAAGGTTGAATTATCATATCTCTTGATTGCAAAATAGTCCTTACTTGATATTATTGTTGTTTATACATATTACAATGAAAAAACTCTCAAAACATCATATAATCACACAAAATTAGAACATTGGTTCTAGAATAGAAGTCAATGGCAATTCATAGTGCCACACACTAGGATGGGACATTACATCAATGACTACTTTGATGCTACTCACACCCTCTTCTGCCTATCTCTCTTATGCCTTTACTTTTGGGACTAGATCTAAAAGGAATTGAATGGGCTTAGTGCTATGGGTGTTTCTTATTCCACTACTATTGCTTTGCTTTGGTGCTAATTCAACCGGATCCATTGGAACTTAATATAGATGTACCACTAGCTAAACTCCCTATGTGCTTTCATGCATTCTTTCACTCAATCATTTAATTGGATCAAATGCAATGACTTCTTAAATTGTTGCTTCTTACTTGGATGCTTTATCCGATGCTGAAACTACTGGTTCTAGAAATTCAATAGGCTCTATAAAATAGTGTGCCTATAAACAAGTCATAAAATTCTTCCCCTACTATTTTAAGGATCTTGTGACATGCATCTACTGAATTACCACATTCTTTGACTGTAACTTGAATAGAGAGAATTGGGACCGAGGTTTCATCTACTCTAGATGAATCTACTATCTTAAGCTTGAGAGCTTAGTCAACTGGATCAAGGTCAATAGTTCAAATTGACTTTGCTACCAATGCCTGAGAAAGGCATGTTGGGTCAAGGTCATTAGCTCAGTGAACCAACTAGATAAACAATTAAAGGATTGAACATTGAGACTAACACTCATGGATCAACTCATTATCTAGCCTCTATCCAATTTTGAGTCTTGATTAACAAGACCAAGGTACTCTAATCATCCTAGTCCTCCCAATCAAGACCTAAAATAGGGCCTCACAATGGTCACTTCATGTGGGCAGGAAATTTGGTTCTGTGTTGGCCTACTCAAAAAATTCAAACATTTAATGCATGGTTAGGTATAAGAGGAATCCTACTGCCCTCATGTTGGTAAGTAGAGAAGAAAAATCTCAATCAAGATCCCAATTGCGCTCTAGAAAAATTAATTCAAGTCTATGTCAACAATCATTCAAGTATTTATCAAGCATTGGAGGAGAAGGAGAAGTCAAGTTCATTCAAGTTCAAGAATTCATGATCAACATTCTATGAAGATATTCTACATGATCTCATAAACCCTTGTGTAAGGATTCAAGCAAGCTTCATCAAGGTATCAAGTTCAATTTCAAGCATTTTCAGATCATATCTAGCCTTTCCCTCGAAAGGAAAGCTTTCCACTTCAATTCCATTTCAATTATCATTTTAATTTCAAGGTTAATTCCTAAGCTAGGGTTTAACCTAAGGAAAACCCCCATCAACAAACATATTTCCTTCTTTCTCTGTGTGTAGAGAAATATCTCAGTAGCTATGAGTGAGACTTTGATAGAGTAGACGATGACAATTAGACTCAACTTCAGAAGTTGCAAAAGGTGGAGGACTAGGATGACCGACTCTCCTCCATCCTAGGAATTTTTGATGAAATTCTGATAGTGGATTTTGTGCGTCATCTTGATCCAAAAAATATCAAGTTTGTATGCCCCCAACATTCGAAGGACCAGGGTGACTTGCTCCCCCTGATCTTAACAATTTTTGCCAAACTTTTTGTTGCAAGTTCTAATATATTTTCCATCCTCAAATTTATGATTCTAGCTCTACGTGATATTTGGAGAATTCCATTTCTATTATTTTATTTCAATTATTCATTGTTTGTCCTAGACCTATCATTGCAATTCAACCCTAATTCAAATTCAGTTTTCAACTCAACCTAGGGAGGAATTAATATGATTTGTATTCAGTCCTTCTGGGGTTGGATACATCCAATTCAATCTTCTCCCTAATGTTTGGTGGTCTCAAGCAAACTTAGTGAATTTATCAATCTAGGCATTGAAGCTCTATTTTTCAACACCTAAATAATTGTTAATCAACAAGTGATCATTTTGTAATTTAATTTTATTGAATTCGGTGAATTATATGTTAATGAGTTTGTAGTAGTTGTTATAACTTGAGTTGGTTTGGAAATTGAATGAGAATGAAGAAAATTATAAAACCCTAACCACATTTCAAACCCCAAGTCTCTATTAAGTGTGTAAAGATGAGTTAATTAGTTTGACAAACTTCCACTTCGAGGAGGGAACTTGATGAAGATCTCCTGATACATTATAGATCATCAAAAAGGCCTGTGAATGTAAGTGGTTTGGGTGGCCCTACTAATAACTTGATTGACTGCCTAGGAAGTTGCAGAGGGGCATATATACTAGTGACTGGTTGGTCATTGCTTGAGCCTTGCTATAAGAAGAGCTAGGCTCATTTTCCTCTTTGAAATGCTTGGCTCCTAGATTTGGAATATTTCCGTAGATGTCAAATTCATCAAAGAAGTTTCTAGAAGGTATGATGTGCAAATGAGAAGTGTGATAGCAGGAAATGGAGTAGAAATGATTTTCTTTTCAAAATACTTTATTTCCAATGTCTTTGGCCTCAATTTGACAGTTACCAAAGTTATAAATTTTGAAGCTTTCAAAGAAAAATATCAAACCCATAAGATTGCATGTAGGTATGTTTATATTTAAAAACACACAATGAAGGGGTCATATAGCAAGCTAATCACAATCTCATAGCTTGATAAAGATCCCTTAAGTTTGGAGACTTTTGAGGATTATTTCATTAAAACATATCATATACTCTATGCCAAGTAATGCGTGAAGATGTAGAGCTAAGGATGCCTATTCACTTGATGTTTATGGTTGTGGATATCCACGATCCCATGGTGAATATTGAGTTTTATTTTTCTTCATTCCTTATAGAGAAGATGGACAAGTGAATGGTGGCCATCAAAGCTCATGTCAATAAGTTTGATTTAGATGGTATTCTTTGTTATACCACATATTTTGGCATGCAAGAAGGGGTATGTGTAATGTCCCCTTTTTGGAACATTAAGAAATCCATTAAATAATTAAGTTTAAGTTGTCAAAATATAATAACTTTAAAGACAAATTAATTTAATTATTATTTAATGCAGATTAAAGTGACTTTTATGACAATATTAAATTATAAAGTAAAGTCACTTAATTATTAAAAAGGAATTCCAGGAGACAGTCAGTGGGTGAACAAAGAGTCATGGGGTTGGGCTATTTAATAACATAGAGAGGATAATTTTGGGGATGCTTGGTTTTATGATTGGAAATTGCTTCTCTTGGAGAGTTTTTGGGAAGCTCTAGTTTTCTGCAGGTTTGAGGACGCAAACCATCGAGCTTGGAGGCAATGGAAGGAAACCCATTGTCAGTTGGAGTTATCGTGTAGGTGACTCACATGTGCTTCAAATGCATGTTTGTTGGTTGTCCAATCCGACTGTAAATGTTGTGGTTGGGATTGGTAATTTTTGTTCTTCTTCTTCTGAGGATTTTAATTCAATGTTTATTTCTAATTTCAGAACTATTATTTCAATGTGTAAATTAATGAATATCAATTAATTTGATGGTGTATTGAAATCAATTGCATGCGAAATTGTTGTTAAGATTACTATGAATCATTGGATGAAAATTTGGAATTAATATCCGTAGGGGGATCTTACAGTATGTGGCATAAAAGTAAACAATTCAAAGAATTTAATGAGTATAATGTTTTTCTTCCTATTCAGTGTTGGACGTATATAGGATATTGGAACTGTGAAATGTTGATTTTGTGATCTTTGAAGAAAAATTTGTGAGAATAATCTTGAACCTTTTTTTGGGGAAGAACAAGCTAGGATATTTAAGGGGATTGTGGAATCCTTAAGGCCTATAGATAGGACCCATGATCTTGAAATTTCACATAATTGGGGTGATTGATATTTGCACACCTATACTATTTCTTTCAAGATCTACGGGTGCCTGGTGAGTCCTCACATTATTCCTCTATATCTGTTTAGGAGATTTGCTTATCTTGAGGTTATCAAAAAACTAAATGAGTTAGATAAGGCATATCCAAGAGGAAAGAACTGTGATTCTAACCCACTTGTCTTAGATTCTCTAGATATTCGGTGGCTAATAAATTTTTTTTCGAGAAAATATATTCAGTTATGCAATCATAAGATGAGACCTCTATAGACTAGGATTTTTTATTTCGAGGGTTTCGTCAATCGACTAAGAGCAAGTATTAGGAGGTTTGCATATGTGCATGAAGTTTTGTATGGTGAAGATGTTACAAGGAATTTCCTAACCATTGAAGAGGTGATGGGAAAAATTAAAAAAATGATAGGTGAGATCAGGGGTGAAGAAATTAAAATAAGGATGAACTCTAATTTCCTTGGCTCCTTTACAGAGGAGAAAAGTCCAATTTTGAGGATAGTAAGAATGCTTGTCCATCCAGATACACTGACTCTACCTGAGGAGAAAATAGATCACGTTGACATTGGTAGAAGTGAAAGACTTCGGGAGCAATCCCAAGCTATTATTGTCCTTGATGAAAAACCTAAAAAAAAGAAAAATGTAGTTAACCTATAAGAGAAGGGATAGGTAATTAAGAATGTTGAGATTGAGGATGTGGCAGAGAATGTTGTAGGGCAAGAGGTTCTGGATCTTGTCTCCTCACCTAGAAGAGTATAGTTCCTACCATGCCTGATAGTAGGAGGTCTGATAATTTAAGTTTTCATTGATAATGCAAAGGACATAAGAGCATTAGTATGTCAACAATTTTTGGTAGATGATGAATTCATCAAGACCCAAGAGTTCAAAGATTTTTTTTTTTTGAGGGTCAAGAAGGATGAATATCAGAAGAAGGTAATTGAAGCAAAAAAATGTCGATCCATTTGAATGGGTTAAGATATTGCAACAAATGCTACAACGAGTGGGTTTTTAAAGTTGACAACTTTACATTTGAGGAAGGTAGGAAAATGGTGCAAAAAAGTGGATTGTAGTTACTCCCAAATTGGGATATAAATACTATAATTGCTTTTGAATCTTTGAGAAGGAAAGAAAAAGAAGTTTATGGTACTAATGAGCAAGTAGAGAAAAATTTCTCAAGGTCATGGTTTGGCCTTAGATTTGAGACCTTGGTAATTTGGGCTCTAGCTCCACATACAAAAAGACAAATGTGGTAAATAACACTGAAAATTGAGGGGGGAAATAGTAATAAAGAGAGTATTAGATACTCCAAGTCCCTAAGATACATTATTGGCAATCAATACTACTTTGTTTAGTGAGGCCATAGTCAAAAGTTTTAGACAAAACATGATGCACTAAAATACAAATACATGAAAGTAATAATTGAGAATAACTAATTGCAATCTTAATAATTAGAATCTAAAAGCACACCCGTTCCAATTACATCCAACCCTTCAAGTTCAACGTAAGCATTTCCATTAGATAGGAAGGCATTACTCTCCAATATCAAAGAATTGGAGTGAATGAAGGGAGCCCAAAAAGATGAAATGCAAATAATTGGTAGGTTGGTGTCAAAATTGGTTAAGCACAGGTTATCTAAAATAATAGGCAAGGTGGATGACACTTGGAAATCTTATTCAGATTTGAAGTTTCCCTTGGAAAAGCATGAATTGGATACAAAAAATATTGAAGAATAAAAAGACACGTGGATTCCAAGGATTGCAACAATAAGTCCCAAAATTTCAAGACATGACCCTGAATCTTCTCCTAAAATAAAAATAACCAAAGAAATGGTGCTAAAGCTTGAGTATATATTTTACTATATTAAAAAGCTTGAGAAGCAAATAAAGGGTAGAATTGGATCAATTGAAGCAATTGAAAAGAGGGTCTTTCCATTTATCAAAGATGAACTAGGTTTGATGAGAGACCTAGATAAATGGAAAGGTGAAATTGGTTCTATAAGCCCTCATCATGTATCCTTTGTATGTGTTCATAATGAATTGGATATGATATATCTCAACACTACATTAGATGAGTTTTTTGCCCTTGAGATGATTTTTAACGGTTTTAGTAAGGAAACTAGGGTAATTCTAGATTCCAAATATGCAACACATAATGAAAGGATTTGTAAAATTCAAGATTTTCAATGACCTTCTTAGAAGATGTTCATATCTTGGGAAGATAAATATATTGAATAGAAATATTTTCATTTCAATTAGTCATCAATAAGTAATAGATAAATCTAATCACTATGTTACTTAATATGGACAGTTTTGAAGTGATACAATATTTTTGGTGCAAGTAGATTGTTCAAGCATTAACATTAGAGATTTTCATCAAAAACATGTGATCCATTATTGTACTTTAAAATTTAGAACCTTATATTGTAATGGACACAAGTACCCAGGAAAATTTTGTTAATGAAAAGTAAAAAATGTAAAACAAAAGTTGTCATTGGGTCCTTAGGCTGACATGTTTTATCTTTTATATACGAGGAACTTGCAATGTTGTAAAAGGGTCATCTTTTTAGTCTATGATTAGATCTAGTCAAAAAATTTGTGATCTTGGAGATATTCAATAAGAGAATTGACTATTCTAAGTCGTGGAACAAAAAATGCATGTAAGTGGAACACTTTGAATAACAAATTTTCTATTCATACCAGAATTAATATGAAAAACACTTCACAAGTGTGCTCTTTGCAATTATCTCCTTAAATGAAAACACTTCCCTTTTAAACAAAGAGATATAGGGTTCTTGAGTTTATCTATATACATTTTCTATATGGTGTATATTATTTGTTGCTTCTATTCAAAAAATGAATAAAATATGTTCTAAATAAGATATGGAGGGATGTGTGTTGTATCGAGGGATTGTTAAGAAGAGTTGTAGATAATACCCTTTCTTGGATGTGTCATTCTAAGGTAGTGATACTTTTAAATCCCTTGAAAATGAAGTTTAAATGTAAGAAATAGGCATTTGCATGTGATAATTTGACTTTGTAGCCCTGGGTAGACATTGATAAGGGATTATTCTTGATCCAAAACCTCGCTTCTAAAACCCTAAAAATATAAAATCATTTTAATCTTTTAATGTGTTCAAGTTGTTCCATGTTCTCAGGGTGTTTTAATGAATATTTATTAGAGACCTAGCTAATATGGTAATAATCATATAGATCTTAGAAAAAATTATGAGAATATTTATGTTTAAATCAATGTCTTTATTCATAAGGCTAATTATTTCAAATATTAAGATAAGTGACGCCCCTTGGGTTTAACAAAGCCTAAAGTGTATAAGAGAACAAACTTATTGCCTCCAATTCATTGTCCACTAATCTGAGAGTCATAATGAGTAAGGATAATTACTTTACAAAGATAATTAGGCAATCAATTGGAAACACTGATAATTTCTTCAATAAAAATTGAAACCTCTCCACATAATCTTCGAGTGGTTTATCCTCTTCTATGATATCTAGAGGATGACATCCCTCTTCATGTCTCCCCCATGACAATAGTCTTGATAATTTTGCATTGATTTTTCTTGCATTGTGTTCCAACTTGTAATTGCATTCTCACCCTGCCCCCCATAAATCACTGCAATACAACATCTTTCAATGTGGCTAGAAAAAGTTTCAGCTATGGGCATTAGTTGTATAATCATAGATTTGACATGAGGCACCAAGCTCAAACAAAAATGTATTAGTGTCTTTCATGATTTGACCATATAAATTAGGTAATATATATGAAGATATATTCTTTAGAGCAACAACACACTCTTGGTCAGTAATTAGAAACTTAAAGTCATCAGCTCAATAGGATTATTTAGTTCATCAACCATTATGTAGATTGATTCTTTTGTTGTTGTGGATGCACTTGAGGATGTTGGGTTCCTTGTTGTATCAAATAGGTTTTCCTGATCATATCAGTGGATGGAAGGAATCTTCCCGAGGCATCATTTTGTCATTGCATGCAATGGAAGTTGAGCTTAGGGGCTATTTTCAACAATGTATTCTAAGTGAATGGTTCAAAGTTTATCTTGAAAAATCTGCTAATCCTAATGCTGAAAGATTAAATGTTTCTAATTAATAAAAGCAAAGAACATATAAAGAAATCTAAACTCAAAGATTGTAAATCTTAGCATTATTCTCAACAACAACACCAAAAATAATTGACTCCTTTTAAGTGTAATAGATTGATGCAAAAACGTCATGCACATTCAAATCAAAAGACCAATGGACCCCTTATCAAGTAACCTATTAACTTAGATGGGCTCATTTAATTATTGACTAAGGAAGCTATGTTCTTGGACGATGCTAGCATTGTATGTGTAGTTGAAGGGACTATAAGTTATTTTATCAATTGCGTATAGTAAATAATCTAAAAGCAATAAAATGAACTAGAAACATAATTGTGTTGAAAGTAAATCTAACTCTACAATAATTTTCGTGGGTACCTATTTAATTACACAATAGTTGTTGTGTGTGACTATTTCTACTGGGATCAATTATGTTGCAATTTACTACACACAAATTATTCTAACTTATTATTAGCTACACAGATTGATCCGAATTAAAGGAATTATCTTGACAGTTTATTCTACTAACTAATCAACAATCTAAACTAGTATTAACAATAATAATCTAAACCATTAAGAGAATTATAGTACCTCGAGTGCCTCTTGCTTGAGTGGCTATAACCTCAACTATTGATATTCTGTCTTCAACTTAAAGATTCATTATCAACATTTATAATTTATTGTAAATTCAAAAGAGATACATAACTGGTAATGGTCTTGGTAATTGATAAAGATACTAACAACAAAATCTAACGATTGACTTATAACTAGTAACTTGTAAAAACTTGTTGCAAGGTGTGCACCCTTGGTCTCCTTGAGCTGTGCAACACAATACTCGGGTTTGTGACATGGCTTAATCACCTTCAGTGGATTCTACAAGTCTAGTGGTTATATCCGACATTAATAGGTTGATCTTTTGGTGCAATGACAACCACACTTGTAACAAGTGGTATTAAAGCTTGTTCATAGGTTCAAACCCCTCGCTTGCGCTGGGGAAGGGATTATTGCAAGGTGATGGGTTGGGGCTTGGGATAGACTAGCCTAGTCTATGCTCTTGGATCCTTTCCTTGGATCACCAGGTGTTCTAACCACACCCTAGGGTCTCTAGGACTTTCTCTAATTGTGGAATCCCCTAACCTTGCCCAATCCACCCACCAACAACTTGAAATACCACTCCTAAGGTCTCACCTACTCATGAGACTCAAAGAACCCTTACTTAGGCTAATAAGGGTTTGGCTTGTTCCACACCTTCTGAGGTCCTAGAAAAGTTTGGATAGGTCTTGGACATGGTTATCCATGCATTCATGTGCCCCTAAGAGGTTTTCAACTTCCAACTCCTTACCGATTTCACTATTTTGGCTTTTACCTACAAAATAGGGCTACAAGGATTGTGCCCAATTAGGCCTCCTACTCGGACTTTTAGGGATCCCTCTTGCAAACGATGCATATGCTTGTGAAACTTCCCAAAAGACCTGCTATTCATTTGGCAAGGGCTCAAGGATTTTTTTGGTTTTGGGCCTCCAAGTGTCCATACACTGCCCTAGGTGAATTTTGGGGTTTTCAAGGGTTTTAAAGAGGGTTTTTAGGCCTGCCAGGGTCACAGTGTTGGTTTGTTGATTTCACCACCTTTTCTGGATTGGTGGATGCTCCTCCTCTTCACCAATGGTTCTCCACTCATCCCTCTACAACTCCTCCAAAGGGTGCCTCCTCCTTTGTCCTTCCTTTCTCTCCTGGACCTCTACAACTTCACCCCTCCCTAGCCGGGCACCGTCTAGTCTCGCCTAGGAGTGGGTCTTTGCTTGGTTTCCCTACATCTTCAAGGGCCCTGCTTTCTTTGAAGTAATGTATAGGGTCTTTACTCCTATTCCCCATGGTTTCATGGTGATTCCACAATGGGGAATGGAGTTATGGACCCATTGACTCAAACCAGTCCAAAACAAGACAGTGAGAAGCAAGTTTACAAAATATTTACAAACACACACAACCTGCAGAACAAAACCTAATCTAAAAGTTCAAGATGAAATTATTTACACCATACAAGACTCTCTACATAGTTTTGTTGAAGATCAATCCATTATCATTCCTTCATTGCTCCATTAGTGCCGACTGGCAACAAAATTGCAGTCACAATCAAGTCACTTTGCTTGGGCCGTACAACAACTAACATCCAACCCCTTCTCTTAGGGTTTGCAACTACTTATACTACCCTTTCCTTGGTCTGTGTTCCCATATTAGGGTTGTCCATGCTAAACTAAATATTTTGACCACTTGGTGGAAAATTTGCTTGACAACTTTGAAAAGTTGTCA
This sequence comes from Cryptomeria japonica, assembly GCF_030272615.1. Lineage (NCBI taxonomy): Eukaryota > Viridiplantae > Streptophyta > Pinopsida > Cupressales > Cupressaceae > Cryptomeria > Cryptomeria japonica. The sequence continues at coordinate 543,472,449 of NC_081406.1, read as the reverse complement.
TGCAACCTTTGCAACTTTTGAGCAACTTTCTTAATGTTGCTTTTCTTGACTCCTAGGCCCACATTGGGCTATCCTAAGGACACCACCATGCTAAGAAGGACCCTAAACAACACAAAGGCACACATACCCTCTATTTTCAAGAAAAACTCAACTTTGACTTATGACCCTAGGACCAAACTAGGACCTAAACTAGGACCTATGAGCACATGGCTCTTATTTTATTTACAATGGCTTCATAAAGAAGCAAGAACACAATCAAAAGAAAATGGTGGGAGCCCTTTAAAGGGTGCTCTTGCACCATACTCCCCCTCTGCAACAAACTAAGGAATTAGGGGAGTGAGGAGAGCCGGATCAATGCCAAGCTTCTTGAACTTGCTTTCTTCAACCCAAGTAGCTTTAAACACAAGTTGATCTACCCACTTCACCAAGTGCTCCATGTAGACCTGGTGTCTAGTAGACTTCTTCACCCTTGACTCCAAGATCTCCTCTGCTATAGGCTGCTTCACTTGAGGTAAGGAATTCATATCCAAGTCTTGCAATACCTTGGCTTGATTCTCAGTCTGCCCTGCTATCTCTCCCTTATACATTATCAAATCAGCAACATTGAAGACTGGTGAAATGGCTAAGTCTGAAAGAAGATCAACCTTGTAAGTGTTCTCACCATATTTTGACAGAATTTTACAAGGTCCTACCCTCTTCATTTGCAGTTTACTAGGCTTACCACCTTGCATTCTAGCTTTGCTCAAATGGACCATCACATAGTCACCCACCTTGAACTGAACCTCTCTCCTTTTCTCATCCATTTTGGCCTTCATTTTTTGAGTGGATTCAAGGATGGCTTTCTTGTCCTGCTCTTGGATCTCCTTGATGGTTTGAGTGAAGTCCTCTGCTTGGCCACTCTACATCTCCATGGAACCAAGTTCCCCGAGTTCACACACTCTCCTTGGATGTCTACCATAGACAACCTCAAAAGGACTCTTTCCAGTGGTCCTATTCACACTATCATTATAGGCATACTCTGCTTGAGGAATGATTAGATCCCATGTCTGCACATACTCCTTGGTTAAACACCTCAACAAGTTGCCTAACACTCTATTAATGACTTCAGTTTGACCATCAGTTTTTGGATGCTAAGCTGAGCTAAATGAGAGATTAGTTCCAGGTCTCCTCCATAAAGTTTGCCAAAAATGGCCCATGAACTTGTTGTCCCTATCTGAAACAATGCTTAATGGGAATCCATGAATCCTTACAATCTCCTTAAAGAAGAGATGTGCAATATAGCTAGCATCATGTGTAGTCCTACATGGGATGAAATGGCTCATCTTGGAAAATCTATCTACTACCACATAGATACTATCCACACCTGTCTTTGTCTTGGGGAGTCCTACTACAAAGTCCATGCTTATACATTCCCAAGGCCTATTTGGGACCGGCAATGGTTGATAGAGACCAGCATTACTTGATCCTCCTTTTGCCCTTTGACACACACCACATTGCTCCACATACCTTTTCACATCTCTTGGCAACTTGGGCCAATAGTAGTACCTCTGTACTAAATCTAAGGTTTTGTTGACTCCAAAATGTCCAATTAGACTACCATTATGTTTCTCTTGGATGAGGTTTTCTCTCATGGATCCTCTAGGCACACATAACTAATTACCTTTGAACAAGAGACCATTTTGGAGAGTGTAATATGCATACTCACCATGAAAATGGTTCTCAAACTCCTTGAAAACTTTGTAGGCTGATGAGAAGTCTTCATCTCCTTCATAGAGGTCCTTGAAACTTTCTATTCCTATGCTTTGTAATTGTAACTCTTGAACTGTCAACAACTTCCTGCTTAAAGCATTTGCCACCTTGTTGAGTTGCCCCTTTTTATGCTTGATGGTGAAGGTGAAGGATTGGAGGTATTCCATCCATTTCAAATGCCTATTTCTAAGCTTCTCTTGAGTGTTAATGTAACTCAAAGCCTGTTTATCTGTGAACACCACAAATTCCTTTGGGAGTAAGTAATGTCTCCATTTCTTGAGAGACTGAACTAGTGCATACAACTCTAAGTCATAGGCTGAGTACTTCTTCTTTGCTTCATTGAGCTTCTCACTGAAAAATGCCACAGGTCTTCCCTCTTGACTCAATACACCCCCTACTGCAATTCCACTTGCATCACACTCCAATGTGAATAGCTTGTCAAAATTAGGTAAGAGTAGGATAGGTTTTGTGGCTACTTCTTGTTTCAATAATTGAAATGCTTTATCAGCCTGCTCAGTCCATTTGAACTTAGTTTTAAGGCCTCCTTTTACGGTGTCAAGGACTAGTGCACATATGCCACTGAAGTTCCTCACAAACTTCCTATATAATTGAGCTAAACCATGGAAACTCCTAACTTCAGTCCTTGTTCTAGGGGCAGGCCAATTCAAGATTGCCTCCACTTTGCTTGGATCCATCTTCAAGGTTCCCTTAGACACCACGAATCCTAAGTAGATTAGCTCCTGCTTCAAGAAGTCACATTTCTCTAGGTTGATTGATGACTTCTCTTCATGCAACCTCTCTAAGACTAACCTCAAATGCTCAAGGTGCTCCTCTTTGGTTCTGCTATAGATGAGAATGTCATCTAGGTACACCACCACAAACCTGCCTGTGAAGTCTTTCAACACCTCATTCATCAACCTCATGAAGGTGCTTGGAGCATTGGTGAGTCCAAATGGCATCACAAGCCATTCATACAACCCTTTTGTGGTCTTGAAAGCAATCTTCCACTCATCTCCCTCCTTGATTCTAATTTGGTGATAACCACTTTTAAGGTCCAACTTGGTAAAATACATAGCACCTCGTGAACAGTCCATCAAATCCTCTATTTTAGGAATAGGAAACCTATACCTTATGGTGATCCTATTGATTTCCCTTGAATCAGTGCAAAGTCTCCACTTGCCTCCCTTCTTTGATGCTAGCACTACCGAGACTGCACATGGGCTGATGCTCTTCTTGATCAGTCCTTGTTCCAACAACTCCTGCACTTGCCTTGCCACCTCCTTGTTTTGGTCAGGTGAGAGCTTATATGCAGCTTTATCAGGTAGGGATGCATCGGGAACAAAGTCTATTTGATGGCTTATAGACCTTCTTGGTGGGAGTGTTGCAGGTGCTCCATCACTCACTATGTCCTTATACTCTTGCAACATTTGCTTCACCTCCTTGGGTACCTCTGCCTGCAACTTGTCTTCCTCCTCCTTTGGCTTCACAAAGATGGAACACCTCACTGTTTCCTCCTCATGTAGCAAGTGTAAGAACTCTTTACCAGTAGTCAATAAGACACTAGGTGTTCTTGAGGTTCCCTCTTCATTCTCTGTCAAAGACTGAATCTTAAAGGTTTTGCTATCCTTCTTAAAGGAAATGTAGTTCTTCTCTCCATCATAGATCACCTTCCTATCAAATTGCCAGGGTCTACCTAGCAATAGGTGACAGGAATCCATGGGTAACACATCACAAAGGATCTTATCCTTGTATCCTCCAATAGAGAACTCTACCCAAGTCTATTCATAGACAAGAACACTCTGCTCTTGGTTCAACCATGTCACCTTGTAAGGGTTAGTGTGGGGTATCCTTGTGAGTTTCAACTTCTTGGCTGCCTCCTTTGATATTATGTTATCAGTTGACCCTGAATCAACTATCACCTTGCAAAATTTACCAAGGATCTTGCATCTCACCCTAAACAATGCTCTCCTTTGCTTAGGTTCATTCTTAACCGGTTGTCTTATCAAGACCCTATTGAACATTAGATTTTCTCTAATCTCTCTGATTCAATATGGTCCACCTCAGGTGTCTTGCTGCTTGAAGAGTCTTCATGTGGATAAGCAACCCTCTTTCCACTATTTGATGATGTAGGCTTGTCAGGGCATCTATAGGTCGGGTGTCCCAATTGACCACAATTGTAACATTTCATAGTTGCAAAGTAGGAGTTACCTCTGCCGGTGCCTCTACCCCTACTTGGACCACCTTGTGCACCTCTTCCTCTAGAATGGCCCCCTCTAAGATTGGCTTCACTGCTATGCTCAGTCAACTTGGCTTCTCCTTGGTTCCTCTGCTCATTTGCCTTGCTTTGGTAACCACCTCGGTGATTCATTTGATCTCTACCTCTGCCTCTTCCCCTGATATTAGAGTCTCCTTTCCTTTTGTTCCTCTCTTCCACCTTGGCAGCAAGCTGGTGACATTTTTGGATAGTGGTAGGAGTCCATAGGCTTATTTCCTCCTGAATGTTCCACTTTAGGTCGCTTAGATACCTAGCCACCTTGATAGATTCATCTTCTTGGACTTTGGATCTAAGACAAAGCTTTTGAAACTCTTCGGTGTAGGAGGTCACATCAAGGTCTTTTTGCTTCAATCCCTGTCTCTTCTTATGAAGTTGGACTTCATAATCCTTTGGTAAGTAGTTCTCCTTGATCTTACTCACCATGGCCTTCCAATTGGCAATAGGTAGCTTCCCCATGCCAACTCTCTCTTCTTGCAGATACTTCCACCATGTCAAGGCTGCTCCCCTTAGTCTTGATTTGGCAACCTTAACCTTTTGAGCTTCTGTCACTCCTTCACACTCAAAGTGGTTCTCCATACCCTCAATCCATTCCATGACAGTGTCAATGTCCATCCTTCCACTGAAATGTGGCAATCCTTCAAAAGCTTTGGTGTTCAAAGCCTTAATAGCCTTTACAAAAGGTTCTTCATTGAACAAGGGATTTGGTTCAGGTATAATGTCATCTATGTCAATGGTTTTCTTGCCTTTATCCTTGGTGTCTTCACCCCAAGGTCCATGTATCCTCTGATCCACCACTTCTTGCAGTTTGTCCCTTATCTCACTCATAGCTTCTTCAAGGAGTCTATTCTTCTCCTTCTGCTCTTCTACCTCCCTAGCCAGCTCTGCATTAGTGACCATTTTGCTCTCCCCTACCGATTCACCAAAGTATAGAGACATGCATGGTCCACCAAATCTTTAACTTTCTCTAATACCAATATGATGGGTTGGGGCTTGGGATAGACTAGCCTAGTCTATGCTCTTGGATCCTTTCCTTGGATCACTAGGTGTTCTAACCACACCCTAGGGTCTCTAGGACTTCCTCTACTTGTGGAATTCCCTAACCTTGCCCAATCCACCCACCAACAACTTGAAATACCACTCCTAAGGTCTCACCTACTCATGAGACTCAAAGAACCCTTACTTAGGCTAATAAGGGTTTGGCTTGTTCTACACCTTCTGAGGTCCTAGCAAGGTTAGGACAGGTCTTGGACATGGTTATCCATGCATTCATGTGCCCCCAAGAGGTTTTCAACTTCCAACTCCTTACCAATTTCACTATTTTGCCTTTTACCTACAAAATAGGGCTACAAGGATTGTGCCCAATTAGGCCTCCTACCCGGACTTTTAGGGCTCCTTCTTGCAAATGATGCATATGCTTGTGAAACTTCCCAAAAGACCTGCTATTCATTTGGCAAGGGCTCAAGGATTTTTCTAGTTTTGGGCCTCCAAGTGTCCGTACACTGCCCTAGGTGAATTTTGGGGTTTTCAAGGGTTTTAAAGAGGGTTTTTAGGCCTGCCAAGGTCACAGTGTTGGTTTGTTGATTTCACCACCTTGTCTGGATTGGTGGATGCTCCTCCTCTTCACCAATGGTGCTCCACTCATCCCTCTACAACTCCTCCAAAGGGTGCCCCCTCCGTTGTCCTTCCTTGCTCTCCTGGAATCTGCAACTTCACCCCTCCCTAGCCGGGCACTGTCTAGTCTCGCATAAGAGTGGGTCTTTGCTTGGTTTCCCTGCATCTTCAAGGGCCCTGCTTGCTTTGAAGTAATGTACAGGGTCTGTACTCCTATTCCCCATGGTTTCGTGGTGATTCCACAATGGGGAATGGAGTTATGAACCCACTGACTCAAACCAATCCAAAATAGGATAGTGAGAAGCAAGTTTACAAAATATTTACAAACACACACAACCTGTAGAACAAAACCTAATCTAAATGTTCAAGATGAAATTATTTACACCATACAAGACTCTCTACATAGTTTTGTTGAAGATCAATCCATTATCATTCCTTCATTGCTCCATTAGTGCCGACTGGCAACAAAATTGCAGTCACAATCAAGTCACTTTGCTTGGGCCGTACAACAACTGACATCCAACCCCTTCTCTTAGGGTTTGCAACTACTTATACTACCCTTTCCTCAGCCTGTGTGCCCATATTAGGGTTGTCCACGCTAAACTAAAGATTTTGACCACTAGGTGGAAAAGTTGCTTGACAACTTTGAAAAGTTGTCATGCAACCTTTGCAACTTTTGAGCAACTTTCTCAATGTTGCTTTTCTTGACTCCTAGGCCCACACTGGGCTATCCTAAGGACACCACCATGCTAAGAAGGACCCTAAACACCACAAAGGCACACATACCCTCTATTTTCAAGAAAAACTCAACTTTGACTTATGACCCTAGGACCTAAACTAGGACTTATGAGCACATGGCTCTTATTTTATTTACAATGGCTTCATAAAGAAGCAAGAACACAATCAAAAGCAAATGGCGGGAGCCCTTTAAAGGGTGCTCCTGCACCACAAGGTGTGTGCCCTTGGTCTCCTTGTGTTGTGCGACGTAACGCTCAGGTTTGTGACATGGCTTAACCACCTCCTGTGGATTCTATAAGTCTAGTGGTTGTATTAGACATTAATAGGTCGATCTTTTGGTGCAATGACAACCACACTTGTAACAAAACTAACTAACATCGACTTTGGCATGGTCTAAGGTTTATACACAAAATATTTAGAGTTGAACTATTTTCAAACTCTAAACAACTTACTAACATATGTCAATTCCCACATGACATTAGGGAGAAGACTTATTCTTTCTTAAACATAAATAAAAACCTAAAAGTTGGAAATGTGCAAGAATAGGGCAACATGATATATGAACCATGTTTTGTCGTTCCACACATCTTTCCTTATTCCATGATTGCAATTACTCTTGATTATCAAAATCAGTAAGAGGAGGCAATAATTATTTGATATTCTTCAACTTCAACTCCACTACTGTTGCCTCCATGATTGCTACAAGGAATGGATGTGCTTCAATTGTGGGTTGATAATTAGGCTTTGTTGCAAGTTAGTTCCTTGAAAAGTATCTCATCAACATTAACTATCATTATCAACATCGAAACCCATAACATTCCATAAAATTCATAACATTACATTCATTTAACAACATGATATGTATGCCATTCAAAATAGTTAAAGCAACTAATAAAGTTCTAGATATTGTCTTACAAGTATGAGGAATATCATAAAAAGTATAAGCTAAAATAAGAAAATAAGGACAAATATGAGACTTAACATGAGCTTTTATATTAATTCATAAATACTAAGTGTGAAACTTGAGAGAATAACAACCTCTTGTTGATAGTAAAATTATATATTTTTTCCATCATAATATATTGGTTTTCCTCACTATATTCAAGTGACACATTTGAAATGTCAAATGTACCAATAAGTTCTCTTTTAATATATATTCACCATCCCTTTTACAAAACTCATTTTTTTATATTTATTCGTATATTTCTTCATAATATTACAATCCACCACATAAATATAACAACATTAATTTCTAATTGATTTGACTTAATTTATTTTTTATTTACTTTTTCAACTTAATTTTGTTTTGCATTTTTAATCTCAAAAACCTATTAACTCCTGTTTCAAATCAATTAAAATATGCCTTCAACTTATAAATCCCTATTTCAAATTAATTAAAAAATAATTTAACTTATTAACCCCTTTTTACATGCTCGCTTTAAACCATTTCACCACCACATTGATAAAATCATTAATAATAAGAAAAAAAAAATTGTTTTGGAAAAACATATCTTTTAACAAAAATATCTTCGGTGATATTTTTGTAAGAAAATCTTACTTCAATCCTTTCAAATTTGCTCCGTACAAACAGCAGATTCCAGCTCGCAGGTCTTTTTAATTTAATTTTAATATATCGCATTAATTTTGACTAAACCTCAGCCATTCCTTGTTTATTTCCGTCAAACCATTGGACTCTGAAACAGCAAACCCTAAATCGAAACCCTCATGTAATTCTATGTTAGAAGGCACTTCCTGTTATGGAAATTGTTTATATTTATGCCGACGGGCGTTTGTTATTGGGAAGCAGCGGGCTCTCGTACAGTAGGTTTGGAAAATCGGGTTAAAATGCTGCTCAAGCGTTTATCGACCATTGAAGCAATCGTTGCCGAAGAAGTTTTTGAAGGTTGGCACTGTGGATGAGGAAAGTTCGTATTGGTTGATGGCAGGGCAGATACCTTGCTTCTATTCTTTTTCTATGTTCCTGTCTCGCGAACAGTGAAAGGAGCTCCATATAAATTTGTTCATTCCTGGTTACTTTCGCGTTCTAACATAAGTTCGTAAGGAATACAACCGCAGTTTGCGTTAATTCCTACTGTTACTTACCGTAGAAGGTATGAAATTTGAAAGAGATTCAATGTATGACAGTTCAATGCAGGTTGTATTTTTGTTTTGGGCTTAATTTCTTGTTTTGGATGCCTGTAATGTTGAATTGCAATGAAAGTCTATACGGTTGTAGCAGAATATGCATATCTTGAGCAAAGAAGGGCAATGCAATTCTTTTGCCGTTTTTTAAACTCGGTATTTAAATTAGTGATGCTAAATTTGTCGAATGTGGATTTTTTAGATTATATTTTCAGTTTGTAATACAATCACGGTTTTTTACGGAAATAGATGTTTTTTCCATTCATTTTTCAAAATATGCCTGCATGCCTTATGTCGATGGTTTGATTTTTTCGAAGAAAGTTGTCAATGAGTTAAATGCCATTAATTGCCGTTAAAAAGGGGTTTTAAATTTTTTGGGGGTTAGATTTGTGAAATATGGATCTCTGAATCTCTTTAGAATGTTGTAAACCAGTTTAAATATCGATTTTTTGTGGTTAAAAGTGTGCTTCGAATGTCTTAATGCTAAAATTGTGAATTTTGGAGCCCCGAATACAGATGCTATGTGCGTGTAATGATCTTTGTGTTATATCTTGGAAATTACTATTATCAAATTTAAGAACTAAAAATTCAATGCCAAATTTATTAAAATTTCAAAATTGAAATGAGATCTTAGGTCTGTATATGCTTGGAATGCTTGCACAGTTTAATATTTCAGGAAATTTGCTTTTAAATGCTAAAACATTTGTTTTGCATATGCTTCGGGTTCTCAAACATCAACCAGGTCCAAAAACTTTTGATGCCAATTATTGCATTTTGGAATCCTGGATTGAGATTTTAGGTAAATGATATTCTTCTTTGGTTTAAATTTTTTTGGGTACATGTCTAGAAAATAAATTGAAGAGTTGTCACTTATAACATTTAACATTCCATTGTATTAGGCATAGCTGGAAAACTCACACAGACTTGCGTTGGCTCATGAGTCCAAAATGAAATTGTGCCAATCGTCCAAGACTCATTGCTGAGTCTGTTTTGTAAACTTGCTGTTACTCTGCCAAATTTTGTCAAAAAAAGTGCCCTAGTTTACCGACGGGACTCACAATTTTTACAATCAGACTTGGTTGCATGAAAAACATAAACTCATATGCCTAGACAGTTGAAATTTGCAGAGGATAAATACCAATTGCACCAGAAGATCCCAACAAAAGACTACTCTATACATTATAACAAAGGGATTTACAATTGTGAGCATTATGAAATGCCAAAACACAGGGATTTATAATGGACAAATTGCGTCTGTGCCAAATGAATGGGCCAAATACTTATGGAATTTGTACAACTTGCATTGTAAATGAATGGTTAAAAAACATATGACATTTTTGCAAATCACACTTCTAAATGAATGGGTTAAAATTAAGGTTACCAAGAGACGGGGGGGGGGGGTACTTGGAGATGCCAATTTAAAAAAATAAATATATTTTAATAATTTCCAAAAAAATATCATGAGATAGAGCTTTGAAAACAAGAACAGTGGTAAAGTTTAACATTAACTTTAAAGTTTAAATACACAAATGTCAAATGTCATTGTGTCAAAGTCAAAGAGTTCAAATCTCACACTACCTATTCCATATTAGATTATCAATTACGTATTGAAATTCAAAAATATCGATAGTTTGATGCTGATACACATGCCAAAGGATATGAAATGCCTAACTATGAGAAAGTTTGTACCATTCTTCTAAGAATGGAGAAGGTTTGCATTGATGTGTCCCTATAAGATATTTGAGAAGGCTGGAGATACTCAGTGGCTACCATTATTTCCTACAATTTATTTGATGTTGCACAAAGATCTCTTATTACCATTTTCGTGATGTCTTTAAAAGAACAACAATTAGTAAAGCATGGCACTATAAGAAAAGTGAATAATTGTACAGCATTGATGAGTCTCTCTAGAGAGGTGATTGGGCAGATTGATTAGAAGACTATAGTGGCTATCATTATCATTGCTAACAGATAAGTAATAATGATTTTGCAAGCATGATGATAGAGGATAAGCATCTGAGTTTTTTTATAACACCTTATGCCCTAAGTGTTTCGGTGGGAGACATCAATTTCTGGTTGGGAGACTTTGGAGGCGGTGGCCAGAAGAACCCTATGCATCTGGATATTTCTGGGGTGTCTTTGGTAATAGAGACGTATCTTAGGGGGTAGGAGACGTGTCTCCCAGTAACCATGCTTAAAATTTTATGGTGTTCTCACAGTTTGTGAGACCCATGGTTGCCTTTCCTAAAAAATATATTCCTTCTTAAATAAAAAAAAATGTAAAATTAGCCTTTATGTTTTGATTTTTAAATAAAACATATATTAGTATTATAAATTGATAAAAAATATTCTTTTTTAAAGGCAAATTGCTACCAACGGGGTAGCTCCCATTATTGTTTGAGAAAAAAAGTTACATCTAGTTTATTATATTCTTGCCCTCTATTTTGGTTTGTAGGTGTAAATTGATATCAAGCCTGTGACAAGTTCATTCATCCTATCTAACTTTGCATCATTGAAAAGCCCTCGATTAGATATAGCAAAGTCGAGAAAGGGCTGGATATTCTTTGTGTAGAAGCATTGACGATACAGGTCTATGGCTTTTGGCCAGTTTGTTGCTCTTCTTTATCTTCTCATATTCCATTGTGTCGCAGATAAGTTCCCACTTTGTAGATTTGTCTAAACTCTAAAGTAGAGATTGCTATGATAGCTTCCTTGGCATTGTCCTCTCTCAATAGATGTTGGGCTATTATTTTACTGATCATTTTCCTGCTCGTGGTCCTCACCACAGTCAACATGAAGATTTCAATGAGATTCCACCATGGATATAGCCAGCCTCCAATTTCTTGGTGTCAGATGACCATTTTAATGGTCGGCTCTAGTGAGGGGACCCTCTATTTTTAATACTTGCTGGAGTTGAGCAGAAAGGTCTTCTTGTGCACATGAGCACACACAACTCGGAATTGATATATCATCCATCCTTGATTTGCAACATTACCACTGGTTTTTATAGTACCTGATATATTTTGTGTCATCACCACAAGGTTATAGTGAGTGCACGATGTGATCAAGAAATCTTGTAGTTTCCAATGCAATCTTGGTAGCCCTCTTCCGTTCATAACTTCTGGTTCCCACATCCCTATGTGGGTTTGCAATATCTAAATCCGTTCTTGTAATCTTATGGAGCTCTTGCCAGTACCCATACTGATTTGATATTACTGAGTTTTCTCACTTGTCAATGGCTTGATTAGAAAGGTAGTCAACTTTTTGATTGGCCTCCTTGTAGATGTGTTGTATCGTAAAGTCTTCAATGTTGGATAACTGTGTGGATATTATCTATCCACATTACCGTTCTTGAACTCGGTGCCCGTTTTGCCATAACGGCTCTTATTATTGTTGTTGCTGTAGCTAGGTCGGGTCCTTCTAGGGCCGACCTAGCACGATTAGATGGCTAAGTGGCCTGTAGGCCTTAGCCATGATAAAGGGCAACAAATTAATGCTTATGCTGGGCGCTATGATCCGATTCAGGTCTGGCCTTAAATGGGCGAATTAATTATGCAAGATGATGTAACTTGTAATGTATTGGTCTGGCCTCATTTGGGGCGATTCATGTAACTTGTAAATATGATGTAACTTGCAATAGGTCCTGACCTATATGCGTAACTTGTAATTCATAATGTAATTATGATTCTTGGCGCCAAAATATGCAAGGCCGACTGGAGGCCTATTGAGGGCAAAGTCACCTATATATGAAAGGTGATTTGAGACCAAATCACAATCAATTAGCAGCAAACTTCTTCTGATTATAAGCAGTGATCTACTTCTGATTACAAGCAGCGAATTACTCCTGATAGAGATCAGCGAATTATCTCTTGATTAGGCGAATCACCTAGGGTTCCTGAATCTGTCCAAAGGCTGGCAAATTTGTATTCCAAGCTGAGCGAACATCTTTCAGTGCTGCCGAATGAAGTTACAGTGACAGCAATCTGCATTTGAAGGATTGTCAAGGTCATAGCATTTCATATAAGTCTGCCCTAGCATGGAAATGTTGTAATTGTGCTACTGTGTTTGATCTAATATAAACATAGATAATGTTGCTGGGTTTTTCACCTCCAAGAGGGAGGTTTTCCCAGGGTACTACTGTGTTATGTGTGTTGCGTTTATTGTTTTCTGTTCTTTGTTATCAGTCTGATCATAAAATCAACAATTATCACCATTGAATCGCCCACTATGTCAACATGATTATAGTTATCCATATAGGCTTTGATGCCTTTGAGGAGTGCATTGAACTCAACATTGATATTGGTTCCAAAAATATTTATCTTTTATTACATAGAAGTAAAGGCCTTATTAGATATTTAATCATAGAAATATGTTACAGATATTACTTTCAGATCTGGAAACCCATATGACGTGTAATCTTGGAATTATGACAAATCGATAATCAGAAGACTTATGTCTTCTCTAAATGCATCGTCTTGGGACCAAGTCAAAGCTTTGGTTTGTTGAGTTGGACTTTTCCAATTATAATATTAGGGGCCTTAACATAAACTTTTTTATGTAACTATCTCATGCTTTTAAGAATATTGTTATCATTGTCATTATTTTGAGCAGTTGAATCATAAGTTTATTTAAAAATCACAAGTTTTTGGCACTAGAATTTTATGTTTGTGTATAATAACTTTTTAAAATATGACATGTTAATAAAATAATATTAAAATAACTGATAAGAACCAAATTAACATAATAAGAGGGAAGTTAAATACAAAAAATGAGCAAAAAATTCAAATTTGGAGCAAAAACAACCTAAAAGACATTGTTGCCAAAGCAGGGATTAGGGTTTCTATCCCCAAGCAACTATTGGAAAAAAGAAGACTATTGCTTAACTAGATCACTTTCATATTCAAATTCTATGAAACTTGGCCAGGTAGGGCTGCCATTGAAGAAGGGATTAAATCAAATTGGGGCAACAAATTCAAATCCAAGTTCCTCATGAGAGGATTCTTTCTACTCGAATACCCCAATAGCTGGGAAAAGGAGGGGATCTTGAACAGTGATCTATGGACCATGAACGGAGTAGGTTTATCCATGAAAAATTGGACTCTAAATTTCATCTTGCTCACAAGCCAAATCTAGGAGAAGACTGGCACTATTATTGCGTGGATGACAACTCTAGTGAGAGTAATTCAAGGGTTTATGCAAGAATTTGCATTTGAAAGAATCTAATAATGTCCTTCCCAAAATTTGTTCTACTTGAGGTAGATGATGACTTTAAGAAGCAATTTGTTGAAACTGAGAAAGGATAGTCTTCTACCACAATTGCAACTCCAAGAACCATCAAACAAAGAATTGCCTAAAAACAAGTAGGAAATTTGTATGGAGATGGGTTCAAAAGGACAAAGCCCCAAACTTTGGATTATTTTTTGTCCCCACGAACATGAAAAATTTGAATTTGGAAATGGAAAAAAGGGAAATGCCGAAACCATCAACCTAATCTTTGAGGAGCTAGACACTACTCACCATGCTGGAAACAAATAAGAAGGCTTTTGAACACTCCCCATGGATTCAATGGTGAAGTCTAGGGAGAAGGGGTTACCAATTAACTATACTTGGAATTGAGAGAAATTGTCCAAATTTGGAGGAAGAAAATATTTTGGTTCCATTTAACTTTGTAGAATTTCATAGTTGGAATCAATGAAATTCAAAGCTAGTATAAGATTGAAAACCAAACAGGTGAAAAAAATTCAGCAAACGAAGAAACATACTAGGAGATAAAGGCCAACTCACAATCCAATTTGAAGCTTAATATGGTGACTTGAGGGGCAAAATTCTCCTTGCATGCACAATAAGGATCCCAACCTAGAATGTTAGGAGCTTCAACACCATTAACAAGTGATGCTTACGAAAACTAGATGTCACACTCCTACAATAAACAGAATTGAGCACATTGGGAGTTGAAGCACTCATAAAGAAATGGGACAAATGGAAAAGTGTTTTTGCCCAATTAGATGGGGCCTTAGGGGGTTTCAAAGTTCTTTGGTACGCTGATACAATAAATATGACTTAATTGATGTGGGCTCTAATTGGCAGCTATGTTGCATTCGCAACTTGACTTCGAACTTGAATATCAACCTCCTCAACATTTGTGGCCACATGGATCACACATTAAAAAAGGCTTGGGACTTGATTAATATTTTTTTGGAAACCATAGAGGATGTTAAGTTCATTGTGTGGGGATTTTAATGCAATCTCAAGTGCAAGCAACAAGCAAGGAGGTATCATAGGAGCAACTCAATCATAGTAAGACTTTATCTACTTCATCAATCAAAACAATTTGCTTGATGTGATTCCAATAAATGGATCATTTATATGATAAATAGGTTAATGAGCGTCAAGAACATTGTTGAGAGGCTAGCTAGATATTTTCTCTCCTCCAAATGGTGAAGTTGTGATGTAACTACTATTTGCTCAATCATTCCTAGCTCAACTTCAGAGCAATACCCATTAGAGTTGATTATTGAGGAAGACTCACAAACTCTAGATGCCCATTCAAATTCAAAAACTTGTGGTCTAGAGATGACAAGTTTCTAGATTTGATGAAGTGATGGTGAGAAGCTTTACCAAAAATCTTGGGTAGAAGGTTGTAATTTCTTTACGAAACTATAAGCCGTAAAGTCCATCCTGAAGGAGTGAAATATAACAACCTTTAGGAACCTATTTGAGGAAAAAAAAGGATTGAGGTAGAGTCGTAGGAGCTCACTGAAATTGTGATAAGGAATATAATGGACCAAGCTTTATATGTATGAGAGAAGTGTCTCCTCACAAAACATAAGGTATCTAAGAATAAGAGGACATTTTTTGGAGACAAATCTCACAAGTTATAGTTCAAGGATGGGAACAAGAATGCCAATTTCATTCACAATTTGAGAAAAGTGTGGCAATGCATAACTAGATTTCAATCACTAACTCAAGTTTTGAAATATTGTTCAACAATCTAGATCTCATCAAAGTTGGAGTGGCCAAACACCTCAAAATCTCCTTCACTACTAATAGATTATGCACTCAAATACAATGTCAAATGTGAAAAGCATGATTATGAAACTTGATATAAACCAAACAATGACAAGGTTGAGTAGAGATCTCTTATGAAAATTCTAGAAAAGTATGGCTTTTGTTTGAGCTAATGTGAATGGATCTTCAAATGCATGACCTCTCCACGTTTCTCCACTGTCCCAAATTGAGGACTTGTGGGATTTTTTGAGGTCATTAGGGGGCTTAGGTAGGGGGGTCCCTTGTACCCCTACTTGTAAATTATCATGGCAAAACCCTTAGGCCATTACATCACTTCTCAGGTTAATACCAAGTGGAAGTGTATCGTTGTAGTCGATGGGATGGAGGCTTTCATCAACTTGCAAATTATATCATATCATATTTGGAAGCTAACATTCTTGAAGCAACAAATTTAAAACACATCTTATCAACTTATGTTATCGCTTTGAGAAAACAAATAAATGAGGACAAATTTGAGGTTTTCCTTTTTCAACTCTTCATTGGGATTAGAAAATAGAGTAGCATGAACATTGGGTGTCAATATTGGCAAGCTTCTAGGCAATTACGCTAGGACACCTATTTTCACTAGAGCATGTAGATCCTCTCTTTGGAGCCTTTTGGTTGATTCTTTTAAAGATTGACTTGCCACTTGGAGGCACAAGTGGCTATCTTTTGTTGGGAGACTCACTATGAGAAAGGATGTTCTCTCTATGCTACACATCTATGTCCTGTCAATATTGAGAGCTCTAACCTCCATCATCAATAATATAAAAAAAAAATGAAGGATTTATGAGTTGAAGTAGAGTTAAGAATTCCCCTTATTGCTTGGGAGAAACACTATTTGCCATACCCTTATAGAGGTGATGGAATCAAACAAATGGCAATTCGTAATGCTACTCTTCAGGCCAAATTAATTTGGAACATCCATTCAAACCCCAACTCGAAATGGAGCCTCCTCTTACAAATGAAGTAACTTAGCATCATGGAAAAAAAATTCATATTTGAAAACCTTATCGTTCTAGTAGGGTCTCACACATGGAATTTCATGGTGAAATGCAAGCACATCATCACATATCACATCACTTGGGAAGTTAAGGATGCCAAAAAAGAAAGAAATGATCTTAATGATATAAAAGACACATAATAAGGATGTGGGGCACCAAGTTTCGAGATTACATCACCATTGAAGGCACAAATTGTATAAGAGCATGTAAATGGAAAGACTTTGCCGCCATGTTTGCACCCAGGGAGCAAAGTGAACACCTTAAGAACATGGTACAAGATAAGAACATATTTATAAACAATTTAGAAGATGAGATCAATTGGATATGTTCAAATCGTCGAGCTTACTTAGTAAAGTTAGGCTATGCATCTTTGATGACACAACTTGTGCATTTGGATTGGTTGGCCATCAAATGTTGGCACAAGGATTGCCTACCCAAGGTTAGTGTTTTCGCTTGGGCAGCCATCCAAACAAGTTATTCATAGGGGATTGATCGATGAGATTGGATTTTTTAGGCCCTTTAGATGCATTTTATGCTTGTAAGTCAAGGATCCTACAGAACATCTCTTCATCCACTGTCCTATCATGGTCAAATACTCGAAATGGAGTTGTTCCCAACTTCATCATCTAGAGAATCATTTAGACATTCTACTGCAACTTTTTAAAGAATAGCAACTCCCAAAACCCAAGGCAATAATCTTAAGCCTCCTCTATTTCCAAACTCTTTAATGATTATTTGATAGATATGGAGGGAAGGGGATTGGTGTATCTTTTAGGTAAAGGCATTAAACTAAGATACCTTCATTTCCAAACTTGAAGTGGCAATCTTGGAGATTGTCACATACTAAAAGATTGGAAGAACATAAGCCTACCTCTTGTTGATGGGCTTTCTAAGTTGAATCGACCCCTTGGTAACAGCGAACATAAAATGGAAATTGTTGAACAACTCTTCATTACTCTTTGTAATTAATTGTCAGTATGGGATATTTGTTTAAGGTAAAAATAAGGAAATATTAAAAAGGGACATTACAAATGGTATCAAAGCAGTGATCCTGCAAAGCCTGCAAGATAAGCTAACATTCTGGGTGCCTTCCGGTCAAAGATTTAAAGGTCTATGAAAGGAAGAGGACATGGATCCTATACAGGAGTTATTGTACCAAATTGAGGCCCCCATAATTATTGACAAATACCAAAGGTTGTTAGAATTTAGAAGATTTAAAAGCTTGTATTCCCTTTGATGAGTAGCTGGAGGTACTTGGGTGCTAGCATCCCAATGAAAGAGGTCTATATGAATACATAAGAAATAGGGGAGGAGATTAAGGAGCAAGCTCCAAAAGAATCATTAATGACAACAGAAGTGAAGTCAGAATCAGAACCACAGGGAGTTGCTAAACCCAAGAAAGAAGAACTGATACTATGTGTTGGAGACGTATTCATAATTGCTGATAATGCCAAGAAACATACACCTAATTTTCTGGTATGAAAGTCATCGAACCATGTAAGAATGATCTGCAATGCATGGATTCTTTTGTGGAGAATGATTTGTTTAAAATTACGAATTGCAAGATTATCAAGAAAACTCCATGATGAAACACATCGACTACACAGAGGTTGACCAAGAAACATTTGAACTCCCTATGCAACTGAATATCTCAGAGGGTTTCCAATCTCATGATGGTCAATCTGAAAAAGCCTGAGGATTTTGTCTCAAGCAACAAGCTTCTGTATTAGCATTCAAGTTCAGGAAACAGAATGAGGTTTTTGTGTTGAATAATCAATGATGCCTTTCCTCGTCCTAGTGAACTCAAACAATACACAAATTATTGGAACTAATACCACATTCAATGCTAGCTAATTGACAAGCACTTGCCAAGAATTTAGGGAGATAACTGACTGCTTGCGTTCTTATTTAGCTGAAGCTGATTCCTTATTTAATTGACAATAACTAATGGAATAACTCCAGCGTCATTTATTTAATTGACACAACTAAAACTAGTTGATTAAATAAAATAGTAACTAAATCTAACAGTTCACGGTATCTGATCAACCCCAATCCATGTCAAATACTGACAGCTTATTGTTTGTGGGTCAAAAAGGGGATGTTACAAGACCTGATATTGCTTGCCGCATGCAAGATAAGGCTAGGTGATTGAGAATATTACTCCACTCTCAAGTGACATCATCCCTCTGGTGATGGAAGACCTTATATTACCATGTCTATTGGTGATACCTCATGCTTCGCCACACCCTCTACCTCAAGTGACATTATCATTGGAGTATATCTCTATCAAATGCACCTGCCCCTTTCCCAAGTACTTGTGTGTCAAGTTCCAACTATTTTACAGTTAAAGCATAACTGTTTTGTCTGCATCTCATTGCAAGTCATCTCTCTCAGTTGCAAACTCTCTCCTGTTGACCAATGGGTTGAGAGGGTGTAGCCCCCAAATTTTGTGGAAAAGATTTATGCCGTGTCCTATTTTGCTGCAATGGTGCTCTTTTACCACACCTCTAATGGTAAACTTTTGAAAGGATTGATTATGTGTTGTGGTCTACAATGTCAACGGTTCCAATATGAAGGCCCTTTTGATGACTGCCTATAATGAATTTGGGCCAGGGGTCTTAACTAGACCTTTGAGGGGCTCTTTCTTCTTTTGCATGAAAAGTAACACTAGGTGCCTTTTTGATACATAATGTACCATTACTGCTATCCTTTGAAATTCAACCGCATAATCATCCACTAAGCATTGATGGTGTAGCCGTGTGAGATCCTAGAAATGCTATTTAGAGTCTTGCCTTGTAAATCTTCTGTCAATTTCTCACAAAATTCCTCATAGGTATTGATACAGCTGTGCCCTTGAGTTAATAGGCCATGATACTACCATTCTTATACAACCCCTTCTAGGTGAACAATTGCAAATGATTGCTTCTTCATACATTGGGCTCAATGAAAAATGTTTTCAGCTTTTGGATCTTCACTTTAGTTGAAGTGTAGTTGGACCCATTGAATGAGGGGACAGCGAGCTTTCCTAGCTTGCTTTGTAGGTTTTTTGAGGCCTGTTTGGAAAGCTTTTACTTGCATTTTTCGTTTCGGATTTTAGTTTGGAAAGCTTTTATCTGCCTAAAGTTTTGCACTCTTGGCCCCATATTCTACATGCATCCACATATTTTTCTTGCTCTCTGTCCATGTCTTTGTTCTGTGTCCTTACTTCTTTTTGCAAAAATTCTGACCTTGGGTAGACTTGTACCTGTAGCTGATTTTGATTGAGTATTTGGGTTTTTGTCTTGGCATCACTGCCCGGAGGAGTATTATTGTGTTCTTTAAATTGCATATTTTGAATGAGCTCTTGCTGCCCAGCCCAGAGGGACTCCATCCCTGCAGCTGATATGTCATTTCCCTGCCACTGGCTGATGTTGTAACAATCCTGGTGCTTGTTGACACGCAGTGCAAAAGTCTGAAAGTTTTGGGTTTTCCTTGGTGGACAGTTCATTTATTTTTATAATATATATATTGTTTGTTTTCCCACAGGCTGGGAATAATACATCTTTGATACCACTATAATATCCCAATCTAAATACATAGAAGTAAGCCCAAAAAAGATTGTAATAACTAGTCTAAATACAGAGAAAGTAAAACTAGATACATATGCTCAAGAAAATAGAACAAATTGATACTATTCACCGATACTAATCTCTTTGCATAATCCTTGCTTCTGTCTGGTACTGCTGAAGACCTCAGAATGACCTTGCTGTTGCCTTGCACTGCTGAATGCCTTGGAATAACCTTGATGCCAACCTATACTACTGAATGTCTCAGATGGTTTCTGTCCTCATGAGAGCTGATTTGGTAAAGCCTAGGATTTTGTCTTAAGCAACTAGTTGCTGTAGCAGTGTCCAATTTCTGTAAACAGAATTAAGTATTTTTGTTTGTAATAGTCAGTGATGCCGTCTCTCTTCCCAGCGCAACCTATATAATCTTCAATTCAAGAAATCACAAATTGTGGGAATTAATCCCACATTTAATGCTAACTAACAAACAAAACAAACAAATACTCCCCAACTAATCAGGGAGATAACTGATTGCATGAATCCTTATTTAACTGAAGCTGATTCCTTATTTAACTAAAGATAACTAAAGATAACTAATGGAATAACTGCAGCGTCCCTTATTTAACTGATGTGTCTAAAAGTAAAAGACCAACTAAATACTAACTAAATCTAATAGCTGACAGGATCTAGTCAACCTCAATCAATGTCAACTACCAATAGCTCACTGTTTGCTGGTCAAAAAGGGGACTTTACCATATGTAATGTCAAAAATAACATCTCACAGAAAAAATCTGACCTTTAGCCTCCTTGCCTTGTTAAGAACTCTATTTTAATTACTAGCCAAAGAAAAACAAATTTGATCAACTCTGGTCAAATTGTGGGGACACTGTTGCATCACAACTCTTTTTAAAGAGCTTTTCTAGTTCTTAAGTTTTGACCATTTCTTTTTCTTAAGGGCACGCACAACTGAAATACTGCTCTCAATACTTTTTGGAGGGATATCTGAGTTTTTTAATGCTCCGATGTTGAAAGACTTGGAATTGTAAAATGATATATCTATTGGCAAGTATGAAGGCTTTGACTAGCCGCATCTGGTTTGGTGATGTTGTTATTTACATTTTGTGACTGGTTTAATTATTTAAACGTTTTAACAATTTTGAAATTTAGTTTTAGTTTTATTTAATTGGTATTTTTTTTTTTTTAAATCTGTTGAATTTTATTCTCATTATTACCTGCACCCTTAAGCTTAGTTTTTCATTTCAGTCATTCCATGTTAACATTTGGATCCTTTTAATTCCATCTATTTTTATTTTGATGGCTGCTTAAACTTTTCTTTTGAGTTACAAAATTAAATTTTGAAAAGGTTCTCTCTTTGCTGCTTGGCATTCCCTGGAACTTGTGGATGCTATCATTGTATACTATTAACCTGCTTGTATGATTGATATCTTTTGTCTTTTGATTCCAGCACTACTGTTTGTATAGAGGGAATTACCAAGTTGGTTATGGCAGAAACAGCATCAGAGCTGAGGAAGCAGATTTTACTTAAGCACGGTGAACAGAAAGCTTCAACGAGCTATGATGAGGAGAGGTCCATCCCAGTAAAGGAACAGTTGGGAGAAAATTTGCATGATGGACTGAGTTTTGGTCAATTCATGTTGGCAGGATCTGTTGCTGGAATGGTTGAACATATGGCTATGTTTCCAGTTGACACTTTGAAAACACGCATGCAGATGTTGGCAAGTGCAGGTGGCTCTTACCATTCAGGCGTGGGGAAATCCTTTTTGTCAATTGTGAGAAAAGAAGGACCCTTTGGTCTTTACAGAGGTATAGGAGCAATGGGCTTGGGAGCAGGACCGGCTCATGCTGTATATTTTTCAGTATATGAGGTATGCAAAGAAAAGCTCGGAGGCAATAAACCTGGACACCATCCTTTGGCACATGCAGCATCTGGGGTAATTGCCACAACTGCAAGTGATGCAGTCTTAACACCTATGGATGTGGTTAAGCAAAGGTTACAACTCAGGAGCAGTCCATATAGAGGAGTTATGGATTGCATTACCAGAATTTTTAGGGAGGAAGGAATAAGGGCTTTTTATGTTTCGTATAGGACTACAGTAGTCATGAATGCCCCCTTCACTGCCGTGCATTTTGCAACTTATGAGGCAATGAAGAAAGTTTTAAGTGGAATATCACCAGAGAGTGCAAGTGAGGAGAATCTTCTTGTTCACATAATGGCAGGAGGGACAGCTGGAGCTTTAGCAAGTGCTATAACAACACCCTTTGATGTAGTCAAAACTCGGTTGCAGTGTCAGGTCTGTAAGTTTTTTCCTTGTCTGATGAAATGAACATAACTTTGAGTTTTTGTGAGTGAAATTTTTGAATTTAGTAGCTTGGGAAGGGTGCTCTTATTGTGATGTGTGCATGCCAACCCATGAGAACTCAAAGTACTATCATCTGAGATGACATGATAATTATCACATACAAGTCAGTTACTTTTTTAATGTCCTGTGAGCCTTTATCATGGTTGCTTCTGATATTATGTCAGCCTTTTTTGTCAGAAGTCGGCACTGTTTACAAGAAGTTGGATCATATAAACCCTTTATAGGGTGACATTCCTTTATTTGTATTGCCTAGAACTTAGAAGTAACTGGAATTATTTATCAACACCCTCCGACGTAGTTAAGACTTTGCTGCAGTGTCAGTTCCATAAGTTTTTTTCCGTCATATGCACATGAACATAACTTTGTAAGGTTTTAAAAGTTGGGAATTTTGAGAAGTGCACATTTATTCTGCTACAGGCGTATTAACCCATGAGAACTTGAAGTACGTACTATCACCTGAAATGACATAATAAATATCTCCTACAAACACGTTGCCTTTTTTTTTTGTCATGTGAGCCTTTATCATGGTTATTCAATATCAGATTAGCATTGTTTTGTCAGAAATTGGTACTGTTTACTAGAAGTTGGACCATAGAATTCTCTCTGGGGGTTGGCATTCCTTTATTTGTAATATGTATTGCCTAAAAGTAACTACAATTATTTATCAACTCCCTTTGATGTTGTCGAGACTTGGCTGCAATGTCAGGTTCATAAGGTTTTTCTTTCTTTCTTATGCATATGAACATAACCTTTGGAGTAACGTTATAGAGGTTAAAAGTGAAAAGGATGCATTTAGTCTGAAATAGGCACGTGGACCCATGAGAACCCAAAGTACTAACTATCACCTGAGATGACATAATAAATATCACTGGAGTCTTTATAATGGCTGCTTGAATTATAAATTAACCCTTTTTTTGTCAGAAATAGGCACTGTTTACTAGAAGCTGGACCATATCACTCTTTATGGGCTTTTGGCATTCCTTTATTTGTATTGACTAAAAGCAACTATTACATGACTATAATTGACTAGAAGTAACTAAAAAATTAATCATCAACACCCATTGATGTACTTGAGACTCGGCTGCAGTGTCAAGCTGGTAATTTTTTTCGTTGTCTTATGCAAAAGAGCATAACTTTGTGAGTGAGGTTTTAGAAGTTAGGATCTTGAGGAGGGTGCATTTATTCTGATATAGGCACGTCAACTCATGTGAATTCAACCTGAGATATCATTATAAATGTCATCTTCAAATCAGTTGATTTTTTTAATGTTATGCGAGCCTTTATCATGGTTGCTTTAATTTAATATAAGAATATCCTTGTTTGATTAGAAATGGACATTTTTTACTAGAAGTTGGACCAACCATATAACCCTTTATAGGCTTTGGCATTCCTTTATTTGTATTGACTAAAAGTAACTGCAATTATTTTTTCAAAGTTCAGAACATTTCATGCTAGCATTTCTTATTCAGGCTTATTCTTTTCAGCTTAGTTACATATCTTATTTTTGTAGATATTATTGATCCTTAGTTGCAACACTTGGTTTAATGATCTGCATATGGTTTAAAGTTTAAACAAAAGCAATCTGTTGCATTTGATACCAAGTCGGTTGAACTTCATTTGAAATTTCTCACCGACACCTCCTTTTTGATCATAAGTAAGTGTCTGGTAGACAAAAGTTGTTACATGCCTCAGGAAGGTTGCTGTTTGGGCAATTTTTATAATTTTAACATCTTTCATGCACGTAGTACTGAAATTTTCATTGTTATGATTTGAGAGTATTTTGTTTTGTGCAGGGTGTATGTGGAGCAGACAAATTTACGAGTAGTTCAATTGGCAATGTTGTACAGACAATAGTGTCAAAAGAGGGACCTACAGCTTTATTAAGAGGGTTGAAACCTAGGATGTTGTTTCATGCACCTGCAGCAGCCATTTGTTGGTCTACTTATGAAGCGAGCAAAAATTTTTTACATCATTGGAGTGCACATTCATCAAGTTAAGTGTGAGATGTCAAACAGCTCCATTTTTGTGTTTGGCTGGTCCTTACAATATAGTTGTGAAGAGGTATGTCCTAAGTAGCTTAGATTCATTCATTCAGTTCAAGG
The DNA here is from genome assembly GCF_030272615.1 of Cryptomeria japonica. Classification (NCBI taxonomy): domain Eukaryota; kingdom Viridiplantae; phylum Streptophyta; class Pinopsida; order Cupressales; family Cupressaceae; genus Cryptomeria; species Cryptomeria japonica. The sequence goes on along the minus strand of NC_081406.1, from coordinate 543,447,855 downwards.
TGACCTGACAGTTCTTGTAATAAGGGGAAACTCAAGATTTGTAGTTTGTGTTTGACAGATTTGTAACAATAAATGTGGGAAAGAGGTATCCGTTTCCATTCCCTATGAAAGAGGTATCCTTTTCAGATCTCCTTTCTAAATTTATTCAACGATCAACACAATCATGTATCTAGGTTTTATGTATAGCTTTTGACTTAGCTCTAACTAACTTGGGTGTACAAACATGATGAATGCGCAGGTTATGCAATTTCATTTGTTTCCTCCAGTCAAATAGGAGTTTTGGATCAAATTATGTTAGAAAGTTTGTATTGAGACAACTAGACACTTCTCATGATGTCTCAAGTTGTAGGAGATGTGTATGTCACTGACGACAGGTGTACAATCACTTCTCACTGTGGCCAAGTACTAGAAGTCTGTAAGATGCTGCAAGGAGATGTAAAATTATTTTCCCAAGCGAGACCAACTTGAGTGTTATGTACCCATCCTTTGCCAAAAACTCCTGCTAAAGGTAAGATTGAATATTACATACAAATGTTTCTAAATTTGTGCTATTTGTTAAAGGGCACTTGCATAATTTGAGCCACCTGTGGCAAAACAATGTCCTTGACCACATCTGCCTCTGGCAGACCCATGGCAGTCAATTTTGAATTTGTTGCTTTATTGCCAGACAAGCATCATATTTGGTTGGAAGAGAAGGTTATCAAAATTATTAATAACTATTGCAGTTATACTTTTTCAAATAAGTTATTTATCGTATGTAGGGACATTTTTTCTCCTTGTAAAGATGCAAAGAAAATTGTCAGGTGAGTCATCAACATGGATGGGAATGTAGTATATTTTAAATTTGTGTGAACTTAATTGAAGAATCTCGCAATGTTATGAATTTATGTGGGAACAGTTTCATTTAGAAATTCCCAATGTTGACAAGAAAATATAGCTCAAGAGATGCCTCTTATGTGAAGTAAACAGTTGAACTTCATTAGAGAGCTATTTGTCGGTTCACATTGGGGTATAAGTAGAGTGCTTGGTACAAGAAATTGCCTTTTTTCAATCTCATAGTTTGCTGGAGTTGTGATTATTGATTGAAATTAAGATTTTTGTAGGGGATGGCTATTTAGAAACTCTCAAATAATAAATTATTTCTGAGGGGGTTGACCCTCCTTCAAAGTTTTGCATGCATACATTGGAAACAGATTTATATGATTCCATTGCTTAAATGATTAGCTCAAATTTTGAAAAGGAAATAAAAAATTATATTAGGGAACTCAATCACGAAAGTAAGGTTTGGTGTTAAGGAGATAGAAAAGGTGCACAATTCCTTGTGATTAGGTTCATAAAAGATAGGAAACATAGAACAGATGTCCATCTATAGTATAAAGCATAAAAGCTCTCCATATCTGAGAAGAGCAAGTATAGGGGTGGGTGTTGGGTGATTTGTTTTTTGAAGATGGAAAATTTTGCTAATTAAGTATGTCACTTTAAGGACATGGCGCTCATGCTATTTTAGAAAAAAGTGGTGGTGTGATATGTTGAGCGTTTATTATGTGATGGAAGTAAATGAAGATAACAGCTAGCGATTGTTATGCTCATCTGATAAAATTTAGCCAAAGCTAAGTATGATGAACGATTTTTGAGGTTGCAAGAAGGCTACAGGCAAAACCTAATCATGTTATGGTGATGCTTTTGATAATTAAAGGTCAAACAATGAGTCATTTTTCGAGACCTGGAAAGTTATTTGTTTGTTGGACATGGTTCGAGTATGGATGATAAAAAAGTCATTTGCCATAAAGGGATGAGAGATATTTTCATGGTTTAAAATTGAGCTTTTGTGTCATGTCCTCTTTTTTAAGCAAAGATAATTAGGAGCACCTTAGCCTTTTTCTTGGAATGATGAGTAATATTTTAAAAATAATAACTTAAATTTGTCTTAGTTACTTTATAACTTCTTAAAATGATAATTTAAAAATTGTTCTTAAATGTCTTAGTTACTTTAAACTTTTTAAAAAGCTAATTTAAAAGTTGTTTTCAAAATAAGGTCAATAAAGTGGCCAGAAGGATATAAGGGCCAAAAGTAATGTTTTATTGAAAGGTCATTTTAGACACTACTCAAATAATTTTTGTCGAGCGAAAAGAAAAGAAAATATAATTTTCAATTATTTTTTCTCTCAGATCTTATTGAAGGAGGAGCTGGGAATAGAAGTTTATTTTTTATTTTTTATTTTTTTAATTGTCTTAATACGATTTTTTTTTAACAAATGGATTTAATGATGAAAACTTTGTTATGTATATGAATAGTTCCCTAATTATATCTTTCTTGTTGTGCAAAATTGCATTGTGTTGTTTTGGTTTTGCTGATATTTTCAATCATTTTCTATTTGTTGTGCAATAGTAAATTAATCAATCTTTTGAATTTGAGATTGTTGAGTACAATATATTGGTTGCAGCCTTTGTAATTAACTAGCTATACTATTTGAGGAGGCTGTATCGATTATGGGTGGGAAGTTTCTTGTAATCAACTGTCGTATAGTTAGCAAAAGGGATCATAGTTAGCATACGGACCTTTTAATGTTGCTCTACTATACATTATGAATCGCAATTATTCTGTTTGCATTTGGGGTGGCATGTAAGTCTTAATGCTATCGTACATGTGATTTGGGAATTTCTTTGAGTTGCTGGTATTTGCTCTGCAAGTGGAGTCATAGCTACTTCATGTTTGGTTGGTTGTTTTTGTAGATTATTAATTTTAATTAATATCTGGTTTACAATATTTAGAAAATTATAAAAATGATTTCTTCTTCATTTTCCATTATTAAGAGTTTTGTTTTTTGATCGGTAACGGGCTGAAGCCGATAAGGTGTACATATCCTACTCCTTTGTGGGATTGCCCTTGTGGGATTTGATCTTGTGACCTTTCTTTCAAGAGCACAAGTTCTCCACCACTAGGCCAACTGAGGTTGCACCATTATTAAGAGTTTATTATTGATAATGTAAATTGTGTGATTTTCTGTCAAAAAATGTTATAGGTTTTATAATTTTTGAAAAGATTGTCACTAGAATAAACAATGTGTAGTCTAGGATTTGGGTGATCATGGCGTGCTAGAATTTGTGCAGCATTATTAAAAAATGCCAAATGGTCAAAATATTTAGTTTGGGACATCACACTTCTAGAGTGGATTAAGACGACGTAGCTAGATATAAGCTTAGTCGAGGGTTATAGCATTGAGCGGGTGTAAGTTGAGCATTAAAACTTTGTGCACATGCTTTGAATTAGTCAAGGAGATGCTTCAAGGATGCTTACCTTCATTTGCTAGATGAAAGTGTTGAGGTTATTAATTCCTCCTTTAGTCACTCGATCCTTCTAGTATAATCAATTTGCTTATATATAAATTGCTGGGTGAAGATGCACAACAAATGATCTTTATAAATTACACAACAATTGTAATATCTTGACTTCACACGTATATTTTTTGTAGACCACAAACATATATATATGTGTTAGAAGAGAACAACATAACCCTCTATATCGTATACACTAAATTTACATCAGCGTCTCCTATGACGTATATGTCCGATCAGTATTGGTCTCTCACAACCACATGCCTAGCAATTGCCCTCGATAGAAGATAAATATTCGTTCAATTTCGGTGAGGGGTTGTGACCTCAATCGGGGTGGCATACCAAATGAGGGGGTGCGATGTGTAATCACTGATAGGCAAACAAGACATAATACATGCTAACTAAACATAAATAATTAATGAAAGCAATGTGCATATTGGTGATTAGAATGATATATATATTATTGAATGTTGAAGGCCTTAAGGCCAATTTAACATTTAATTTTATCCGACTGAAGCTATAAATCATCAACATTCCCTCTGAGCTAGGGAGGATAAAAGATATTGGGAGCAATATTCATAAATCGTATGATGCTTATCTTGGGACCATAGTTTCAAGATGTTAATTGCCTCTGTCGGCGATTCTATTCACAAACTCTTGAGTGGATTGCCTCTGTCGGCGATTCTATCCATAAGCTCTTGTGTGGATTGCCTTTGTCGGCGATTCTATCCATGAGCTCTTGTGTGGATTGCCTCTGTCGGCAATTCTATTCACAAGCTCTTGTGTGGATTGCCTTTGTCGGCGATTCTATCCATGAGCTCGTGTGGATTGCCTCAGTCGGCGATTCTATCTACAAGCTCTTACGTGGATTGCCTCAGTCGGCGATTCTATCCATGAGCTCGTGTGGATTGCTTCAATCGGCGATTCTATCCATGAGCTCTCACGTGGATTGCCTCAGTCGACTATTCTATCCACAAGCTCTTACGTGGATTGCCTCAGTCGGCGATTCTATCCATGAGCTCTTGTGTGTGGATTGCCTCAATCGGCTATTCTATCCACAATCTTGAGTTATTGTAAGATCATAACCTTCCAATAACTTCAAAAAATACAAGTGGAAATCATTTGGAAGTCGTCACTTCCTTACGATTTACACAGGGCCCATAAAATAATTATTAGTATTAATAATAATAATCAATATTTACAATTTTACCTCAGAAGTGCTCAATCTTTATTAGTAAGCTCCCCTTAATCACAAGGTATCTTGAGTTTCTTCTAGAGAACATATTTTTCTGAACATACATATGAATTTTTGACTTCAACAAGGGAAGCTTGTAGTTTAAATTTGAGAGGACAAGTTCTTGCAATGTGGCCATATTCGTCACATATGAAACATTGTACTTTAGAGAAGTCTCTAGGCTTCTTGAATGATCGATTACCATATGTCTTTTTGTCCTTTTTCCTTTTCAAACTAGAGACTAGAACTTGAACATCTTCATCAACGGGTTTCATGATTCCTCTTGATATTAGGTTACACTCTTCTTGAATGCAGTAAGCTTTTAGTCTATCAAATTTGGGAACTTTGGATCGAGCACTAACTCCTTGTCTAAAGTTTTCCCATGAGATAGGGAGCCCATTTAGAGTTATCATAGTTAGCTCCTTATTATCATAAATGTGACCAATTGATGAGAGCTGGTTCCTTAATTCTGTTATCCTCATAAAATATGAAGTGATAGTATCTTCCTTACTCATTTTAATATTAGAAAGTTGATTTTTAAGTGTGAGGATTATGTTCGTGTTGTTAATCTCAAACATGTCTTTCAAGGCTTTGAACATGTCATATGCAGAATCTAACCTTGTAATGATAGGTAGTAGATGACTCTTTACTCCATCTACTAATAACTCCATTGCTTTAATATTGTTCTTTTCCCACTGACTCTGTTCGTCCTTTCCATTAGGTTTAGAAGGATTCTCTATTATTGTTTTGAACTCATTCTTCCTTAGTACCAACATCATTCGTAGTTTCCATGAATCATAGTTTGAGGCACTTTCAAGTCTGTCTTCGAATCTGATTCCATTCTTCATTTTAAAATACAAACTTTCAAGGAGATATCAATCTGATCTTAATCGGATCTTCCTTCAGGTGGTTAGGCTTTATAGAAGGAAACTTGGCTCTGATACCATGTTGAGGTTATTAATTCCTCCTTTAGTCACTCGATCCTTCTAGTATAATCAATTTGCTTATATATAAATTGCTGGGTGAAGATGCACAACAAATTATCTTTATAAATTACACAACAATTGTAATATCCTGACTTCACACGTATATTTTCTGCAGACCACAAATAGATATATATTTGTTAGAAGAGAACAACATAACCCTCTATATCGTATACACTAAATTTACATCAGCCTCTCCTATGATGTATATGTCCGATCAGTATTGGTCTCTCACAACCACACACCTAGTAATTGCCCCCGATAGAAGATAAATACTTGTTCAATTTCGGTGAAGGGTTGTGACCTCAATTGGGGTGCGATGTGTAATCACCGATAGGCAAACAAGACATAATACGTGCTAACTAAACATAAATAATTAATGAAAGCAATGTGCATATTGGTGATATATATATATATATATATATATATATATATATATATATATATATATGTTGAAGGCCTTAAGGCCAATTTAACATTTAATTTTATCCAACTGAAGCTATCAATCATCAACAGAAAGTAGGACAAAATTAGAAGAGTCGTGTAACATATCTATCATAGGAGGGTTTCTAGTTATTTGCATAAACAATATATACTTGGTTTAGCTAGTTGGTTGGCTATTGTGGGCATGTTAGAATCCATATTTATTGCTAGTTTTGATATGTGGTTATCTTAAACAATCTTTCAATGCCTGAGATTGGAATATCTAAGTCACTTATCTTTTTGTTCCATCAAACATTGTTATTGCTAGATTACCATTTGAGATTGAATGGCAATAGGTAAGAAAATAAGCTAGTAGCAACACGAGCAGTAAGGAACCCCACAAAGTGGTGGCAACCAAAGGAGGTAAGTGGAGCCTTTGGTCTATTTTTTTCTTTTTCTTTTTATTATTTATTGCATTATTTATTTTATCAAGATCAAATCATGTTGATATTAGATTGAAATCTTTGAAATGTTCAAAATTGGTGGATGATTGATACATGGTAACTTTCATTTAGGAGGCAGACCATTGTATAACAAGGCATTGTGTAAGATTTCTAAGTGAGCAGATGATGTTTGCGGAAATTCTTAATGTTTCAAGACATAAGGATGTATAGTGGGCACCAAGTGAGATTTGTGAGCAAATGACATTTGAGGAAATGTTGAAGACTACAAGACAACAATGGACAATAGTAGGAAGTTTAGGTTCATGATTATATTTGGTATGTTTAATGCGTCCTCAAGACAATCAAGCAATTAAGAACTTGAGGATAGAGTTTAGAAAAGTTTTCAAGGAAATTGAAAATAATATAAATTATTCAAATTCAAACTTTTTCTATTTGTTGAAACTTATGCAAATTTAAAGTGCCCTTTAAAGGACAAATGAAACATTGAGAAATTGATTGGTTCATGACACAATCATGGTAAGGGGGTCTAATGAAAGACTACAAAAGCATGTAGCAAGTGACAACAAACAACACTTATACACAATGGATAATTAAATTTTTAGAGTGGAATTGATTCTATTGTTTCAAAACAAGTTACATCACAAGCTTGATGAGCTTCAACAACATTAGGTATGGGTCTTACAATATCGACCTATCAATTTCCATCTCATAATGATGAATTCCCGTGTTTCAATTAATTTGTAGCTTTTAATATTCACTTCTTTGATTCCTAATATTTTTAAGAATATATTTTTACGATCTTTTATAAAGAAACAAGATGTAGTAAGGATGTGTCAGATAAAAAAAAAATGCACTCATGATAATGATTGATGACCCCTTATTTAATGATTTCAACTTGTATCCAGTTTGGGATTGGGCACTACTCATATGAAACTTACGACAATCTTTGGGTGTACAACACGATGAGGCTCCTCATATGAACCTTATGAAGGCCAAGAATTACATAGGTAACCTCCTTGTTTGGCCTATGAATTAAATACTTCGGCGCATGGTCTGATTATGGCACCATTGTATAATGAAAACATAATGTCTTTAATAAAGCATCATAATATGCTTGGCTCATACCAATATGATGATTGGACACAACTGATACTGCACATCTCTTATTTCTACTGATTGGCTTGAATTCACTTGATTGAAACTACAGGTGAGAAAATGTAATTGTAGCTTCTCAAAATGATAGAAACATACACAAAACACCTAGAAAAGATGACACACGAAAGCACTTTTATTGGTTAATATAGGATTGTTTTTCGATTTGAGATGCTTTTGCATCATGCATCCTAAGTGATCTGTAAGCTAGTGCCTGCAAATAAGGGCTGAATGAATAAACCATTCCTTAGGTTGATAACCCAACCATAGTGGACCCTTAACAAATAAATAGACCTTCAAAATTAAATCTACAATTTTCTTTTCTCCTCTGCCATCTTTGAAACTAAAATCTGAAATGAGCTTCATCTACCAATTATTCACTCTTATACTCTTACTCCAAAGTAATTATTTCATCAATACTTTCGCTCATATGTGTACCTTCAATTGTATCTGCATTCTAGTCATCTGGTTTTCTCAAATATCTTTCTATCTCATCTTCTATTGTATAATCTTCTCGACCAATCTATACATAAATTTTTGTAACCAACGAATTTCAGTTCTTATCAGCAAACTATGTAAACAATCTTCTCTTTTGTTCTGCAATAATTCTCTTTAGCCAATGCTGACAGATCTGTGTACCTTCCACTAATTTCTCTAGTTATATCTTTCTAAACAATATCTTTACTCTATGTTATTCTTTTCTACCTTCAGTTTTTTTGCTGTTTTGATTCAAGCCATTTCAAGTCATCATCCTTACCTTCTTCTTCCAATATTTAACTTAATGTTATCAACCTGTTTAATCTGCAATATTGGAAGTTTTGCTTACTTCCAACCCACTCCATGTATACATTTGTATTCATCTGCATAACTATCCATTTCTGCTTTTTGATAATTCTAATTTGTGTATTTCCTCAATATTTTCTCTTTTTCCTACAATCAAAATCTCTCTAATTTTCTTCCCTTAGTATCTTGTGTAGCATCAGTCTATTCACATTCTCCCGACTTTTATCTTACTACAACTTCTCCAAGCAATTTGTGTTATCACTCCTCTTGTATCCCATTGCTGCACTGCACATCTCTATAACATTATTTCAATCAAATCTCTAGTGGATATCCTTTCTGTGACTTATACTATTCCTTCGATCCCTCTGGGATTATCCTCTTGATAATCTACAAGTATTCTATATCTTATTGTTTTACCCTTCTTGTAAACATTTCAATCTTTTTTTCCTTGTCTACCCTCATATCTTTTACTGTGGTTTAAACAATTACATGCCTACACTTTTGTATTACCTTGCCATAATATTCTATCATAACTTTCTTGGAGTTTGTCAATTGCTTTCCTAAATTTGATCACTTTTTCCTCCGAGTTATTCTGAATTTCCATCAAATTCGTTGGATACCACTACACTATCCGTTCAAAGACTATACGTCTTTCTTATCATTACCATAACTGACTATAATAACCAGTTGACAAAATTCTTTTACATGACTTCACAATCAAGTCTTCTTGATTCAAACTCTACAATTCTCTGACCAATTTCAACTAATAATAGTAAGTATGAATTCATTCTTCAAATCCACTTCTCTGCAGTCTTTGTCGCTTAACATTCTTTCTTTCACATCTCATTTAATACTATTTTCCTCCACTAATGCATTACTCCTCTAGAATTCCTTTTATATTGCTTTTTGGCCTAGTACGCTCTTGAAGTAGTTTGATGTATTTGTCAACATTTGATTTTTTTAGTGGCTCCACAAACATCAACATCTTTGTCAGTGAGTTCCTCAGGTTTTTGTTCTCTTCTCAAGGCATTGAAGAGTATCTTGCAAAATGAATGTTACCTGAGATGCGTCCCTTGTGTAATATCAAGCAATTGCAAATGTTCCTTTGTTGAATTAATTTCTTTAGGCATTTTCTCAAGGAGTACGCAAAGTATGTTCACTTGACTTCTCTTTGTAAGAATGCACATTTTATTAGGTTCTGTAATGTCCAAGCCATGTTTGAAAAATTGAACCAGATTGTGCATTATTTAAATTTATCCTGTATATGTCCATTGATGGTAATGATGGCGGCAAAGAGAAAAAATCTTTTTGATGCATGGTAAGGAAGGGAATCTATTAGGGTTCTTGCCCATGACCCAAAAAAACCAAATGAGAACAACAAACCAATCGGAGAGGCCAAGCATACATCATAAACCCTGCTTAATGAAGCGAAGGGAAACTGAAAAACAAAGAAACTAAATCATCAACCTTAACACAAAGAAGCACTTTGGAACCACTTTTGCCACAAAAAGAAATGCCTAAATTATTCCCTAATAGAGGAAAGAATCGTTTCAAGGCTGATTTGTGGTCCGTTTCAGTTTTTGCAGGAAAGAAAAGCCTCCATAGTCCATTGCAATGCATCTTCAATGGAGTCTCTCACCTCTAGATGCAACCTTTCTGCTTTTGATTCCTTGTTACTTCTCTTTTTTACAGTAGATGAGTTATTCTAATAAATAATTAGTTTGCCCAGACTATCCTTCACATTTTCTTTGCTAATCTTTACCACCTGTGCCAAAGCATTCGAACAAACAATATGAAGGAAGTTGCTCATCAAAGACTGATTAAACCGTTTAAAATGTCATAGTTTTTTCAAAATCCCAGAGAATTCAGTTTAGCCTTCTGGCTAATAAACTACAAAATGGTAATAATTTCATTGGGTAGAAAGCCATATTCTTCTTATAATGAGAACATATAGCCATCCTTGCTGAGCCTTGTTTCATAATCTATAGGTTGCTTTGTTTCAAAATCTTGCCCTAATTTTTGCATTTTTGTGTCAACTCAACTGAAATCTTAAGTGGAGAGGGAAGAGAAAAATCCATGTTTTGACAATAAAGAGGGGTAAAAATTTATTCAAAACAGAAAGAAGAATACATCAAAAGAAGGCCAACTGCCGAACAAAGAGAAGACTATAAAGAATTATCTTGAACAAGAAGTTGATTCAACATGTGAGACAACTCTGGAGAAAGTTGTCCCCTATCCTCAATAGACCAGCCCTCCATAAACTTAGAAGCCCATTTGGCAAGACAATCAGCCAGTTCAAGAACCATGCTTAGATTAAATTATGATGGAATGTCAGAGCAGTTTGAGAATATTGGTCAATATGCAAACTGTAGTGAAACCTCTTGCAAAGTCGGATCAATCTTAACAAATTCGCCAAATTCTTTGAATTTGATCAATTTTTTCAATTTTTAACAAGAGGGAGGTTGTAAAAGCTAATCTACTATGGAACTTTGGAAAAAAATATTGGTTTTAGATTGAAGAAGGTTTTTCATGGACACGTGAAGATGCTATGCCTGTCAAAGATCTAAGGACCATTGTTTCATAGAATACCTATCCAAAAAAGCCCTTATCTTGCCCAGGCAAATAAGGATAACGAACCTTGTACCAGGATTCATCCATCCATCTATAAAGTATTTCAAGGACAAGTTTCACTCCATAATTCTACAAATGAAGCATCTTCTACATAGAATAGTATATATGGGCCCTATACTTTGATATGAGAGGTGGAGGAATGGAGAATCACTAGCAAAAGCAAAAAGATGCCACCAAAGGAAAAAACTCAAGAATCGAGCCTAGAATCCTCAATCCATTTTGAAGAAAGATCTGGAAGAACTCTCGGACTAGTGCCTTATCACGCTGCAAATTACATCTTTACGCCAAGTTAGTTATGAACTACACTAGTCAAAATCATGTTTAACTCTCATCTTTGCAACCATGGGGCTTGAGAACATGTTAAACACCTAAAGTCACCACCAATTTAATGCTCTATTTATTCAATTATCCAATACTAGTTAGTTGGAAAAATTGGAGAATTCTCCCATGAAATTGATTTAAAAATAATTAACTAGAAATTTGAAAAAGGGCCTATTTATTGAACAAGTTGTTAATTCAATTTTACTTAATGATTAATAAGAGAATCAACTTTTAGAGGTGATTTAAGGGTACTCCACTCACACACACTACCAATAGTAATTTTTTTTTGAATGAAAGGGTACTCTCATAAAAAAACATTCATACTTAACAAATGCAAAATTCACATGAATTGAAAATGAGAACTTCCTTATTTTTCTTTCGAAATCTGATTACAACTACTACAACAGTGAGCTATAAAAACATCATTCAAATCAACAAAAAGTAGCACTTAACGACTACTCAAAAAATTACTCACACAATAATTGCATTCTAAACAACCACACAATAATTGCATTCTAAACAACATCGCTTCAAAGTTTATTAAACAAAAAACTTCAAATTTTATTAAACAAAAAACTTCAAATTTTATTAAACAAAAAACTTCAAAGTTGAAATTATAGTAAAACAAGGGTCTCAAGACCTCTTCTACAAAAGCATGTATTGTCATACATCACTCTTACAATCATATAAATCTAGATTGGAATAATACTCATGTAACTATGCAACAACTTTGTCATATGGAAACACGTTTCTTTAATTCCGAAGATTTTTTTCATATAGAATATGATTTTCCTATCCATGAACCTTCATAAACCTGCAAACACATTACATATGCATATGTTGCTATTCCATACACCTTTTCTTTTTGATTGCTTTTCTTTCCCTGTGCTTTCTTACATTATCACTCCTATTTGCAAACTTTCAAACTTTTTTTTTGAACGGTAATTGAGTATTTTTATAAATCCAAAATAAGTTTACATCCAAAGTTTAATATTGTTTGCAAAATGAGCATAAACCAGTCCTTCTAAATACTATCTTCATATTCTAGCTAACTTCTACCAACTATCCACATTATGCTTTACAATCGTCATAAAAAAATGGGTCTAGGCCTGTTGTCTAACTTGCCTCTACTATTGCCTTTCCTTTTCCATCCATTGCATCAGCTAGGGCTGCATTTTGACTTACTATCTCGGGTTCATACATGCTCCTCTAGGACTCCCCTCTCAGCAACGTCCCAACTCTTTTCACCCTCTTTGGCTTCGCCGGTCATCCACGTCTGTGCTTTGGGTGTGCCTCCTATTTCTTCACTACACGATACTCCTTGTAGGGACCCCACTTCACTTGCTCCAATATGACCTCTCTCGCCTCCACTCTATCTATGAAGAAATTCACTCCCTGCAACCCAATTCGGGCCGACATTCTTCTTACCTCCTTATTGCAGTTCACACTACAAATTAGAAATGGTCGCAGGGGTGGAGTTTATTAACTAACATGCAACCATATTCCTCCTGGGCACACCAAAGCCTTCATATCCTGGGCCATCTCCATCAAGCTATCAAAACCCAACATCCACTCCTTAACACATCTCGTCATGATCCTCCACACACTGTCCTTCGACTCTAGCTTGAAACACCATGCCAAGAACATGGAGACTATGTCTGCATTTGTTCTATACTTGAATTCAGCGTTGGGAAACTCGTCTCCCAACATGGTGTAGGAGCACCTAGGACTTAGGCTCATAGTCCTTCCACAATTTTGGCTTGTACTGACCTTAGCCAAGTCAGGTTCCTAATAAGGACTCCAGGAGGGTCCAAGGTGTGTGTGTGTGATGTTTGATTTGAGTCAAATGTAGGCCTAGTTGAGTTGGTTTTCTTCCTAGGTTTGCCTTTGTGAAAAGGTAATAGTTTGAGTAGTTGAAATGGCCTTCTTGATGGTCAAAAGAGGCATGACTTGGTATGAGCATTGGAGAGGTTTAGAATAATTTTAGGAATGTTTAAAAAGTCATGAGTAATGACTTGAAATAGGTTGCTTAGGTTGGAAACACAAAATGTGAAAAGTTGTAAAAGTTGTCATGACAACTTTTGAAAGTTGTCATGACAACTTTGGTCCTAAAGAGCTTAGCGGTGGAGTTAGGGATAGCAAAATGCCCTAGGATGCCTCCACACATGGGGAAGACTATTTAAACCTCCTCTTGCACGGTTACCAAGGTTGGAAGTTTAATTTTGTATGATTGACAATCTGAAACTACTCATTTTCGGACTGTTATCACTGTTTTGGTCTTCTTTTGTATGAAATGTGAACACTAATGGATTGAATCCATTGATCCATTTTTGGATTGTAGTTCTTTGGTGTGTTCCAGTACTATTTGCTTCATTTCATGCTTTGTAGATAGGGTGTGTTAGTACTTTCATTGTTTTGTTTCCAAACAACCAGTTTTGGCTTGTAAATAGCAAATTCATGTAAAATGGTTGCCCCATAAAATCCCTCCGTGCTACCATCACGCCCCGTTGGGACATCGAAGGAAACCCTATGTACAGTGTAAATATGCAGGGAGGAGTTATGGAAGTGGAGATTAACATGGTTACTACCTTGTTCTAGGCGAGTCCAGGAGCAACCCGACTAGAGAAGACAGGGTGAAAACTGAGTGCATAGTGCAGAGGTGAACACAAAACCTTAGCCAAATCATTTGGAGAGGTTCATGAGGTCCATACAGAGTTGCAACAACAAGGAGAATCCTTGACAAGACCTTTAGATGCCCATTCCACAAAATTGAACAGTCACTGCCGGTTAGAGGCCTAGAAACCCTACCAAACCCTCATTTTTGGGTTAGGGCACTGTACGAAAAGTTGGGAAGCCAAAACCACCAAAATATCTTGGGGATAGGTGAGTGATTGAAGAAAAACAAAACTCTTTGCAATGTCTTTTGGATCGTAAAACCAAAAACCCTCAAAAATCGGATTTTGGAGGCCTAATAGGGGCTCATCCTTGTAGCCCTATTTTTAGGCAAATTGGTGAAATCGGTAAGGAAGATAGGGAAAGCACAACCTCAAATGGACCTAGATGGATTGATTCCATGGTAAACACCACCTCCACACCTCTGTAATGACTCACAACAGTATGGGGGTGAAAAGTGAGAAATTGACCAGTTGTTGTCAAGATAGGAAGATTGAGCATATGGGAAACATATTGAAATGGTAGGGTTCTTAGTTAAACACTTGTTACAAACACCTTGAGATTGGTGAGGATCAAGTCCTAGCAGATATTGGAAGGGCTTGGAGGTCTTGGAGCATAGTTAGACCTGGTGAGGTTGGAGGAATTGAGCAACTCCAACTAGGCGAAGTGTGAGCAAGCTAGGTAAACCCTATCAAATTGGTATCAGAGGCTATAAGATTTGGGCCAGGTGAGTAGATTTCCTCAGTGGAATCTATAGGAGACAAAACCATGGTGACCAATGGAGATTTGGCAAAGAAAGTGGATGATCAGGAGGAAGAGAATAGACTCCTGAAGGAAAAGTTGATTGAATTGGAAAGTAAGCTTGGTGAGATTGAAACCAAGGCAGATGAAGTGTTGGTAAAGGTTGAAGGAGAAGAAGGGAAGGGTAAAGAGGTGTCAGAGATAGACAAAGTACCTGAACCTGATCCTGTCTTAGAACAAGAACCTTTCCTAAAGGCATTGAAAGCCTTAAGTGGTAAATCACTAGAAGGATTGCCATTGTTTACTGGTAAGATGGAAGCATAAGTGGTTCTAGAATGGATAGAGGGCATGGAGAACCATTTTGAGTGTGAAGGCATAACTGAGGCTCAAACAGTTAAAGTGGCCAAGTCTAGGATGAGAGGAGTTTCTCTCACATGGTGGAAATTTGTGTAGGATGAGAGAAAGAAAATGGGTAAAACACCCATCTCTTCTTGGAAAGGGATGTTAGTCAAAATCAAAGAAATCTATCTCCCTGATGACTATGAAGTGCAGATTCATAGGAAGAGACAAAACCTAAGACAAAAAGAGCTTGATGTAAGTGGCTATACAGAGGAGTTTCACAAACGTAGCCTTAGATCTCATGCGGTGGAAGAAGAAAGTCTCAAAGTTGCTAGGTACCTGAATGGACTATGGTGGAACATCCAAGAGGAAATCAATCTAATGAGCCCAAAGACAGTTCATCAAAGCTATCAACTTGCCCTTAAAGTGGAAGAAAAACTGAAAAGAAAACATGATTCAAGTAGTAATAGGGGCAGGGGTAGAGGAAAAGAAAATATAAGCCATAGGGGAGGCTTTGGAGGAAGAAACTCAGAGCAAAGAACACAAGGTGAGTCTAAACTCACCGAGAAACAAGAAAGTGACACTTGTAAAGGAGGATTCAATAGAGGAAGGGGGTCAAATAGTGGTTTTAGAGGAAGCTCTAGTGGACAAGGTAGAGGTTCCTCATATTTTGCCTTAATGAAGTGTTACCATTGCAATCAAGTTGGTCATCCAGCATATAGGTGTCCAGAGAAGGGATCATCATCACAAAGTAGTGAAAGGAGAGTGAACTATCTTTAAGAAGAGTCTTCAAGTAGCAAGACTTCAGAGGTTACCTTAGAATCAGAGGTAGGTGACAACTTGATGATAAGAAGAACTTTGATAAAAGAACCTGTCAGAGAAGAGCCTAGCCAAAGGAGATCATTATTTAGGATCAAATGCAAGATTATGGACAAAGTTTGCAAAGTGATCATTGATTCAGGGTCAACAGACAACATTGTGTCCAAAGAGGCAGTGAGTAAGCTCAAGTTACAAAGGATACCTCACAACAATCCATATAGGATCACTTGGTTGAACAAAGGCCAACATGTCCTAGTCAATGAGCAAGCATGGGTGGATTTCACCATTGGGAGGTATAAGGACAAAGTGTTATGTGATGTCCTACCCATGGATGCATGCCATCTTCTACTAGGAAGACCATGGCAATTTGATAGACAAGCTATTCATGATGGAGCCAAGAATGCATACTCATTCAAGAAAGATGGAGTCACATTCAAGATCCAATCTATCCTTGAGGAAGGTGAAAAGAGGGCAACAGGTCCTAATGTCCTTTTGGTGAGTGAAAAACAGTTCTTGAAGACACTTGAGGAAGGTGAAGGTATAGGGTTTGCATTAGTAACGAAGCCTAAAGAGGAAGACAAGAAAGAGTAGCCAGATTTGCCAATAGAGGTTCAAGACCTATTGAAAAAGTTCAAAGGAATAGTGAGTGATGGACAACCAGCCACCTTACCTCCTAAAAGTGCCATAAGCCATCAAATAGACTTTATTCCCGGAGCATCCTTACCTAACAAGGCAGCTTACAAGATGACTCCCCAACAAAATGTTGAGATTGCCAAACAAATCCAAGAGCTTTTAGACCAAGGCCTAATTAGGAAAAGCATTAGCCCTTGTGCTGTACCTACCATTTTAGCCCCAAAGAAAGGTGGTACTTGGAGATTGTGCACTCACTCTAGGGCTACAAATAGGACCACTATTAGATATAGGTTTCCAATTCCTAGAATAGAAGACCTAATGGATTATTTAGGGGAAGCCAAATATTTTACCAAGATTGACCTTAAAAGTGGATACCACCAAATTAGGATTAAGGAGGGTGATGAATGGAAAACAACATTCAAGACAACAGAGGGTCTTTATGAATGGCTTGTAATGCCATTTGGCTTGTCCAATGCTCCAAGCACCTTCATGAGACTCATGAATGAGGTGATGAAGGACTTCATAGGTAAATTTGTGGTGGTATATTTAGATGATATTCTCATTTTTAGTAAGGATAGGGCAGATCATATTAATCATTTTCAAAATGTGCTACAAAGATTGTATGAAGAGAAGATAATCATGAATTTGGACAAGTGTGAATTTGTTAAGTAGGAGTTGGTTTACCTTGGGTTTGTGTTGTCTCAAGGAAACCTCAAGATGGATCCTAGCAAGGTTGAAGCCATGGTAAATTGGCCTACTCCTAAGTCAGCAACAGAGGTGAGAAGCTTCCATGGACTAGCTTAGTATTACAGGAAGTTCATTAGGCAATTCAGTGCTATATGCACACCAATGTTGGACACTATTAGAGGTGGAATGAACGAAAAGTTTCAGTGGAATGAACAAGAAAATAGAGGTTTTGAAACCTTGAAGGAAAAGATAGCTACTCAACCGGTGTTAGTGTTGCCTAGTTTTGAGAAACTCTTCATAGTGGAATATGATGCTAGCAATGTTGCAGTAAGTGTTGTCCTAAGCCAAGAAGAAAGACCAGTAGCTTTCCATAATGAGAAGCTAAGTGATGAAAAGAGGAAATACTCCTCATATGACCTGGAATTATATGCTTTAGTGCAGACTTTGAGGAAGTGGAGATACTATCTCCTTCCTAAGGAATTTGTAGTCTACATAGACAACCAAGCTTTAAGATTTCTAAACTCACAAGACAAACTCAGTCACAAACACATGAAGTGGGTGGAGTACATGCAAGCCTACACATTCACAATCAAGCACAAAAAAGGTCAATTAAATCGGGTTGTTGATGCATTGAGCAGAAAACTTTTGACAATCCAAGAAATTCAGTTAAGAAGCATAGGTGTTGATAGTTTTAGAGGCCTATACCCGGATGATGAAGACTTCTCAAATGCCTACAAGGTATGCAAAGAGTATCAAAATCATTTTCATAGTGAGCATTCATATTTTACCTTGCAAGATGGGTTATTGTTTAGAGGAGGACAACTTTGTGTGCCTAGAGGGTCAATGAGAGAAAATCTCATACAAGAGAAGCATAATGACAACCTTAGTGGACATTTTGGAGTCAACAAGACTCAAGAGTTGGTTCAGATGTATTATTATTGGCCTAGGATGAATCAAGATGTGAAAAAGTATGTGGAGACTTGTATTGTTTGTCAAAAGGCCAAGGGTACTTCTTCAAATGCCGGTTTATATCAACCTCTTCCCATACCAAATAGACCCTGGGAGTGCATTAGTATGGACTTTGTAGTAGGATTACCAAGGACAAAGCAGGGATTTGATAACATTTATGTCATAGTGGAAAGATTTAGTAAGATGTCCCACTTTGTACCTTGCAAGACTACTCATGATGCATTTCATATAGCTCAGTTGTTCTTTAAGGAAGTAATAAGGATGCATGGTTTACCCATGAGCATTGTTTCATGACAACTTTGGTCCTAAAGAGCTTAGAGGTGGAGTTAGGGATAGCACAATGCCCTATGATGCCTCCACACATGGGGAAGACTATTTAAACCTCCTCTTGCATGGTTACCAAGGTTGGATGTTTGATTTTGTATGATTAGCAATCTGAAACTACTCATTTTTAGACTGTTATCACTATTTTGGTCTTCTTTTGTATGAAATATGAACACTAATGGATTGAATCCATTGATCCAGTTTTGGATTATAGTTCTTTGGTGTGTTCCAGTACTATTTGCTTCATTTCATGTTTTGTAGATAGGGTGTGTTAGTACTTTCATTGTTTTGTTTCCAAACAGCCAGTTTTGGCTTGTAAATAGCAAATTCATGTAAAATGGTTGCCCCATAAAATCCCTCCGTGCTACCATCACAACTTGTTGGGACATGGAAAGAAATGCTATGTATAGTGTAAATATGTAGGGAGGAGTTCTGGAAGTGGACATTAACATGGTTACCACCTTGTTCTAGGCGAGTTTAGGAGCAACCAGCTAGAGAAGACAAGGTGAAAATTGAGTGCATAGTGCAGAGGTGAACACAAAACCTTAGCTAGATCATTTGGAGAGGTTCATGAGGTCCAAAAAAGTTTGCAAAAACAAGGATAAGCCTTGACAAGACCTTTAGTTTCCCATTCCACAAAATTGAACAGTCACTGCCGGTTGGAGGCCTAGAAACCCTACCAAACGCTCATTTTTGGGTTAGGGCACTGTACAGAAAGTTGGGAAGCCAAAACCACCAAAATATCTTGGGGATAGGTGAGTGATTTAAGAAAAACAAAACTCTTTTCAAGGTCTTTGGACCGTAAAACCAAAAACCCTCAAAAACTAGATTTTGGAGGCCTAATAGGGGCTCATCCTTGTAGCCCTATTTTTAGGCAAATTGGTGAAACCGGTAAGGAAGATAGGGAAATAACAAACTCAAATGGACGTAGATGGATTGATTCCATGGTAAAAACCACCTCCACACCTTTGCAATGACTCACAACAGTATGGGGGTGAAAAGTGAGAGATTGACCAGTTGTTGTCAAGATAGCAAGATTGAGCATATGGGAAACACATTGAAATGGTAGGGTTCTTAGTTAAACACTTGTTACAAACACCTTGAGATTGGTGAGGAGCAAGTCCTAGTAGAGATTGGAAGGGCTTGGCGGTCTTGGAGCATAGTTAGACTTGGTGAGGTTGGAGGAATTGAGCAACTCCAACTAGGCGAAGTGTGAGCAAGCTAGGTAAACTCTATCACAACACTATCTTCACCCTTGTGATGAATGTTTTTTTCTTCAAACATGAAGATGTTTTCCAGCCTCTCGTTTGTTATCCTCCCCCAAAACGCCACCTGCTGCTTGGTCATCCTAAACGAGAAGTTGGCCTCCATTTCTCCATAGCTCTGTTTTCTCTGCTCGCCAATCTTCTCAAACACACCATTGGCAAAGGATGGAAATAAATTCTTTCTTTGTCCTTCCAACCTTAAAAACTGCTCCTCACTTGGCCTCCTTCATTTAAACTTAGCAACTTTCTTGGCCCTAGGCAATTTGCATCATATGGTAATCTTTTGATCTTTGCACCTCCAATGTGTGAGTTGCCCAGACTTTAATGCTTGAAATTAATGTGCCAAAGTGGAGTCATCAGTTGGCATGTCGCCTATTTCCTCTCCAATAACCTCTGCATATTCATCCTACCACCTCCTCCCACCATACTAGGTGATGCGACATACACATTTCCCATGATTCTTTACAATTTGTTCGATTACTCAAACTTCTAATTGCATCATGATCCTTTGTCTGTTAGCTTGGTTTTCGACCCGTCATTAATGTCTGCAATTGGGATGGAGGCGGTATTAATTCAGTACCATTTCCCGTTCTCTAGTAACGGTCCATTTGTACTCCCCTTGTGATAGATCGACTGCCACCTTGGATAGATCATCTGCTTCCTAATTTCCCTCCCTTTTAACATGAGAAATTTTGAATCTTGGAAATTCCTTAAGGTGATTATTGATGACATGCACCATCTTGTCAATCTACCAGTGTATCACATTTCCTTTATCTATTGCC
The DNA here is from genome assembly GCF_030272615.1 of Cryptomeria japonica. NCBI lineage: Eukaryota > Viridiplantae > Streptophyta > Pinopsida > Cupressales > Cupressaceae > Cryptomeria > Cryptomeria japonica. The sequence continues at coordinate 543,427,296 of NC_081406.1, read as the reverse complement.
GGAACTATAATTTTTTAGTCCCCTTCTAAATGCAGGTGCCTCATCTTCAACCTTCTCACCAATTGAAAAGCGAGAAAGGTTGCATTCACTTCAGCAATGTTGTTTGTTGTCTCTCCTAAGCCTTGGCAACAAGTTGCCAATATAGCCCCCAAATGATCCCTAGCAACACATCCGACCCCAGCCTGTCCTGGGTTGCCCTGTGCAGCTCCGTCAAAGTTTATTTTACTCCAGCCTATCTCAGGTGGTGTCCATTGATCACATGGTCTCGTAGTCTGATTAGGATCAACCCTAGAAGGCACATTAATGGGCCTATACTTTATTAGTGGCCAGTTAACTTGTATTCTGCTATCCAACCAGTTATAATGATGCTTATTTATATTGACCCTAGAGGCCGCTGTGCTTACTAGCTCTGAAATTGATCTTTCAATTCTACTCCATAACCTTCTTTCATCCTCTTACGCCTCTTGAAAGATTCTTCTATTTCTCTCTTTCCAGATTTCCCATATTATTGCTAAAGGAATGATCTTCCATATGCTTGAATAAACAAATTTACCTCCCCCAACCCCCCAATCCTAAAACCAAGTTAATAAAATTTCTAGTAATGGGGCACTCCATTCCAATCTCTACAAAACTTGTTTCCAACATCGCCGTGCTACTAGGCAATGCAACATAAGATGATTTGAAGTTTCTTCCACTTGCCTCTACATTTCACACCTAAAGGGCCCTGCAAATCCCAATTTGTTGAAACGATCTCCGGTGAGAATTATATCTCTAATTTCAAGCCATGCAAAAGATCTAGCCTTCGACAAGCAATCCTTATTTTATTAGAGATGGTGGGGCCATTGTTCCTCTAACTTCTCCAAATCTAATAGTTTGTATCCTATCTTCACCGCATATTTCCCTTTTGGATCCACATCAGATAATTCTGTCTTCATTCTCTGTAAGTTGCACACTTATGGATCTTAAAATTTCTCTCAAAGGTTCCTCTAGGTCTCTAGGGAGATCTAGTCCACTTGGATCCTTCCATCCCACTCATGCATACCAAACTTGTTTCCTAACTTCATGAAATCTGCAACTTTTTGTCCCCATCTCTGTTATGTGGTTCTTTTAATTTCTTGCCAAGGTTCATCCACTTCCGGATTTGGAAGTCCCTCCCATGAGTCCTTCAAAAAATTGGCTTTCTTACCATCTGCTAGTTTCCAAATGATGTGATTAGTGGTCACTCCTCTGCAACTGCATAAAAAATTCCATATAGTCGATCCTTTGATCGGTTCACTAACTGTCAAAATTCTTTCTTGGCTTTGGTCATCTAGATACTTGCTTTTTAGAATCCTTACCCTTTTCTGATTTGGATTTTCATACATGTTCCATACTAGCTTGGCCCTCATCGCTTCATTATTAAGATGCCATCTTCTCAATCTTGCCCCCCCACCCTGTTTCTGCTTGCATACTTTGTCCCATGCTAAAAAGGGAATCTTGTCCTTGTCCTGATTTCTATTCCACATAAACTTTCTCATTTCTTTTTCAATCATTTTATTGATCTTGGCTGGGAGCTTCAAACATGACATTGAGTAAAGACGAATAGCAGATATGACCGATTTCAAAATTAGAATCCTTCCTGCTAAAGTTAGCCTCTCGCCCTTCCAACCTTCCATCCTACTATAACATTTCTCCACTAAATTGCTCCACAAATTTGATCTGCTAGCTCCCTCAAACAAGAGGATGCCCAAAAATTTCCTTGGCAATCGACCTAATCTAATACCCATAACTCAATTTTTTTTGAATATCTTTGTTAGTATTGAAACAATATATTGTAGATTTGTTCTAGTTCACCGCTTGTCCTGGCACCGAACAATATTTGTCTAGGGTGGTTCAAATGAATCTTGTCTCTCTAACTATTGCTTCCCCATCAACAAAGTATCATCAACAAATTTAGTATACATTACTGATTCCACCCCATTGACAATCTTTATCCCCTTCCACCATTCTGTTGTCCTGTATTTGTTGATAAGCCAGCCCAAGGCTTCTGCCATTATGACAAATAAAGATGGAGATAAAGGGTCCCCCTTCCTTAAGCCCCTGGATGTTGAAAAGAATCCCTGTGGACTACCATTAACTAGAACAAACATCCTTGGTGTTGAAATACAACTTTTCACCCATTCAATCCAATGTTTCATGGAAACCAAATTGGCGAAGAATGCTTAATAGAAACGACCTATTTACATGACCATATGCCTTCCTTACATCTAACTTTATCAGCATTGTGTTTGTTTTAACCTTTCTAATTGTATGTATCCCCTCATGTGTGATAATTATACCCTCTACTATTGATTTGTTTGGGGTGAAACCGCTTTGCTCTTCTGAAATGATATTTGGCATCACCTTCTTTAACCTATTTGCTATCACTTTGGCAATAATCTTGTAGGTAGTATTGTATAGTGAAATTGGGTGAAGATCATCAAAGGTCTGCATCTACTCACTTTTTGGAATCAATGCTATGAAGGTATTATTTAGGGATTTAGAAATTTATCGTTTCTCCTTTGCTTCCTTTACCATTTCCCAAATATCCATCTTCACTACCTCCCAACATTTTTGAAAAAAAGGTGGAAACCCGTCCGGTCCTGGAGCCTTATCTCCCTCCATTGAGAAAACAACATACTGGACTTCCTCCAAAGAAATATCCTGAGTAAGAAATTGATTTTGTTGCTCGTTGATTATCTTTGGGATATTGCCAAGAATTTCACCTGTGAACTCACTCTTGGGGTTCTCCTCTGCAGACAAGAGACTTTGGAAAAACTCAACTGCCGCTTTGTTTATATCCTCCACATTATTGAGAACAACTCATTCCCTATTCCTTATTATTGAGATTCAATTGCTGCTTCTCCTTGCCTTTACCGAATTGTGCAAGAACTTGGTATTCCCGTCTCCTTTCCTGAGCCAATTTTCTCTTGATCGCCAAAATATATCCTCTTGTGCTAGAATCTCTGCCAATTTTGAATGTAGCTGTTTTTACTCTTGGTAATCTAGGGCTATCATTCCTCTCTGAATCACCCTCTCATTTACTTTTGCATTTCCCTTTTCACTATTGATCTTTTCCTCAAAGATATTGCCAAAATGAAGATGGTTACATTCTTTTAGTTTTTCCTTGAGAAGTTGCAATTTCCTGAGCACCTTGATCGCCTTTGTACCATATCCCGTAGGTGCTAAAATCCACCGCTAGGCAATCTTCTCCTTGAAGCTGTTATCTCTCAACCACATTTCCTCAAATTTGAAAGGGCAACGTATTGGAACTAAATCTTCCTAGATTAATAAGACGATCAGAAAATGGTTCGATACAATTAATGGCAGTATGGAAGCTTCCCAAACCATAGATGAGTTATTCCAAATATCTGATAGAAGGAAGCAATCAAGTTTTTGAGCGATGCTAGATGTCCCCAACTGCCTATTTTTTCATGTGAATCTACCATTATTGTATTTGGGATCAATCAATGAGTTCCCCATAATGAAATTATGGAAATGCATATGGTGAGTATTGATCCCATCTGCTCCACCCAACTTCTCCATGGGATTTTTAATTGCATTGAAATCTCCTCCCAAAACAACTTTCCTATGGTAGACATCAAGTTTCCACAATCCATGATATATTAATCTAGAGTGTTTCCAGATCAGATTGTGTTTGTGTTTTTTCATCAACGTTTCGGATCACACTCCGTGATCCATCATCAGGATGACAAATAGAGAGCATGCAAAAATGAGAAGATGACCAAGCAACAGACCAAGTGAGCTAAAAAGAGGGAGGGAGGAGGCACAAGGTTCGATGAAGGCTGACAAGACCACCAACAAGGAACAAGAAGGAGAACAAAACAAAAAGAAGACATGAAGCAAACAAAAATAATAATAAAATAAAATGAGAAACAATCCAAAAAACAAATAAACTCAAACCAACAAAGAAAATGGAATGGAAACCAAAATAAATAAAAACAATAAAAAGAAAAACAAATAAAGAAAACAAAACAAAACATGTGTGTGTGTATGTATTTGCGAAAAAATGAACATGTAAATAGATACATACAAATACATGTACACACACACACACACACACACACACACAGAGAGAGAGACACACACACACACACACACACACACACACACACACACACACACACACACACACACATATATACATACACACATATATATGTACATATGTATACACACACATATATATACATATATATACATATACATACATATACATATACACACATATATATATACACATATATATGTACATATATCTATATATATATATGTGTACACACACACACACATATACATATATATGTCGCAAATATATATATATATATATATGCGCGCACACACACACACATATATGTATATATGTACATATATATATGTACATATGTATATGTACATATATATATGTACATATGTATATGTACATATATATATGTACATATATATATATATATATATATATATATATATATATATATATATATATATATATATATATATATATATATATATATACACACACATATATATATATATACATATATACATAAATGTATACATATACATACATGTATATATGTATACACACACATATGTATATATACATATATACAAAAGAATAAAAATGAATAAGAAATAAAGAACGAACACAAAAGAAAAAGGAAAACCCAAGAATATATATATATATATGGAGCCACAAAAATACAAATAAAATGAATAATACAAATAAAAGAAAAAACCAAATGAATAAAATGACACACAAATCAACTAGACAAAGGAGAAGACAATAGAAACAAACAAGAAATTGAAAGAAAACCAAAACAGAAAAATACAATAAAATAGAGGATGCAAAGAACTACAATAAAAACAAAACATATATGTATATGTATGTATTTTCTCTCTCACACACACACACACATATACATATACACCAATATATATGCATAAATATATTCAAATAAATATTTTTGTATGTATAAATATATGGGAATATATTCATATATATTTTTACATACATACAAATATAAAAGAATAAAAATGGATAAGAAGAAAGGAACAAAAACAAAAGAAAAGGGGGAAACTAGAAGAACAAATATAAGAATTAAGAATATATATATGAAAGAGGAAACCACAAAAAAATTAAAAAAAATAAACAAATAAAAGAAATAGCAAGACAAAAAGAACCAAAAACAAAAGAATAAAAATGCCAAAGCAAAAGAGCATATATATGTATATGTATAGGTATATATATACATCTACATGAGAAATGAAACCGCAAACAAGAAAGGAGCAAAAGAGAAGACGACCCACGAAGAAGAAAAGCCACCAAAGAGAGGAGACAACAAACAAAGGAGGAGAAATAAGACACAAGGGGGGAGGCACCGAAGGACGAGGGGGAAGACTAGAGGAGCAAGACACAAGAAGAGGACAAAGGATGGGAGAGAGAAGAACCAAAAGAAGAGAAGTTAGGAACGATGAAGATGGCAAGAACGAAGGTTTGAGAGGAGAGGAAGCTAGGAAAGACTAAGACCCCATCCCTCATCTCGGTTGAGGTTGGAAGCATGGTTGTTGATTTCAATGGCTTCCTTGAGCCCGCGTTTAAAAAAATTCTCTTCCTTGCAAAAGAATTGGGTGCGTTCCAAACAAATATGATGCTTGGTGGAAGAGGCATGCTCCGCCAAAGTTGACTTGGAAATACGATCCAACCTAATGTTAGCACTGTGCTCTTTAATTTTGGTGGCGAAGGAGCGGCCTGTTTCACCAATATAAGGGGTGTCACATGAGCACACTATCATGTAGACTCTAGAGTCTAGGAGAATGTCTCTAGGGTCTTTCAAGGTAGGCATCTGGTCCCTCAAGGTGGAAACTGGATTGAAGGCACAACGAAAACCTCTTTTTAAGAGGATCTTAGAGATTTTGTGAGAAATGCCCTCAATATACAGGAGAGAGATAAAGGGGGAGGAAGAAGACATGGAAGAAGAGGGCTTGGGAGAGATGCAAGATATAGCTTATGTAATAGCTCTAGAAATTTGTTTACCATTAAACCCATGCAATAGGAACACGCGACAGAGGTGGGCCAACTCAAGCTCTAAGTTATTCTCATCACAAATGCAAAAGGCTCTAATGGCAATGGCAAGGGTCTTAAGAATGCTCAATTTTTGCGCCAGATGGTGATGGGAGGAAGAATGGAGGTAGAGATTAGTGTGGGTGGCCTTACAAAAAACTCGGTGAGCCAAGGAGCCATCTTGCTTCTTGATGAGGAGCACATCTAAGAAGGAGATTTGGTTATCACGCTCAAGTTCCTTGGTGAAAAAGATGCTAAGAACTAAGCTATTAAGGTGGGCATGAAACTCTTCCAAGCTATGTATCCCATGAGGACAACACACATTGGTGTTGTCCATGTACCTTTTCCACCATCTAGGCTTAAGTGGAAAAGAGAACAAGGCCACTTCCTCAAACTGTTCCATGAAAATATTAGCAATGATAGGAGAAAGAGGAGAGCCCATGGCTACACCATCCACCTGCTCATAGATGGTACTTTGGAAAGAGAAAAAGGTTGATCTAAGGCAAAATTCAACCAAAGAGGCAATTTCATTGTTAGACCTGCTTTTGACGATCTCAATGACATCAGGAATGGGGACCTTGGTGAACGAAGAGAGCACATCAAAGTTGACTAGCAGGTCAATGCTCTCAAGCTGAATGCCCTTAATGAAATCAACAAAGTGGGAGGAATCCTTGGCAAAGGAGTTAGAATGGCCGACAAGGGGAGAGATAATCTTGGCCAGGTGGGTAGCTAGCTTGTAAGTGGGGGAACCCATAGTATCGACAATGGGTCTAAGAGGGACCCCGTCTTTGTGAATTTTGGGAACCCCGTAGATGCGAGGGGTGACTTCCTTGGAAGGAAGAAGCCGCTTCTTAGTGTCACTATCAAAAGAAGAGCTAGCCACTAAGGCTTTGACCTTTTTGAAAATAAAGGAACGAAGGATAGTGGTTGAGGATTTTGTAGCTACTCGAATCTGACAAAAGATCCTTCATTTTGGTGATGTAATCAATTTTGTTCATGATAACTGTGACATTTCCTTTATCTGCCTTAGATATGACCAGGTCATTGTTACACCAAAACAATTTGAAGGCTCTAAGTTCCGCATTCGGGAAATAACACTTAGGAGGTTTGGCCCGCCCTAAGGCAACAACACAATCTTGTGTAATTTCCTTTGCAATATCGTTCAGGAGGGCTTGAATGGAGCTCTCAACTTCTACGAGGAAGTTGACAAACAGAATGGACCGAGGAGCTAACGCAAAACCCAATCCCTTCTTGAGAAATTTGAAAGCAAGGGGGTCAACCATGGCATTCGATAAGTTAACCACCAGCTTATGCTCCCAATCAGAGATAGAGCGATTGGTGCAAGAAAGAGGACTCGTTCTAGAGAGACGGGAGAAGGTACGTGTAGAGGGCGAGGAGAACGAGGAGGACGGTTGAGGAACGGGATGAAGAGCCGCCAACCCATCAAAAGAGGGAGTAGCTCGAGGGATGGAGTGGGATAAACCAACCACACATTCAATGGAAGTCCCATCAAAAGAGATGGAGAAAGTACGCCTGGCGAAAGGGAGGGGGGAGGAGGAAGAACCAATGGTGGAGAGAGGAGACACGAAGCACGGGGGGTTGAGGGAGGGGCTCGAGGTTGGCAATGATCAACACAGGAGAGAGAAAGATCATTAATGCCAGAAGAAGAAGAAACACACAAATGAAGAGCGGAGATGGGACAACACGACGTACCTAGAGGCGACGACAGAAAGACGTTGGAAAGGAGACCTTGGTAGGAAGACTCCTGCGAATCGCTCTACCGCTGCGAAGCCAGAATTGGCTCGGGACATTCGATCAATCCATTGCAAGATGGAGGACATGGCTCAAGACAGATGGGCAATTCACTGCCAGAATGAGGACCCACGTCCTGCAACGAGAGCGGTTGGACAAGCGACCAATAGAAGCGCTGTGAGGAGGGGCACTTTAGAAGCGAAGACTGAGGGATGAGTCTAGAGATGTCCAACACGGAAGAAGGGTCACTGGCTGCAGGAACAAAAACCTACTGAGAGAACACGAAAGATTGAGGAAGTGGAGAACCATCTAACGCAGCCAGAGGGAGAGAGCAAGAACATCTCCTACGAAGGAGAGAGTTGAACTTTTTCTTTTGCCTACTGACGCAGCTGGCTTGACGACCCACAACTCTGGCAAATGAAGACGTGTCCAACATGATCCAGGTGCCTTCCAGTTCAAGGTGTAGAGGAAAGTTCCTACCATTGAGATGAATGATTTGAGACCTCGTAGTTCTGATAACGACTCTTAGGAGCGAAAGACTATCCTGACGAAAAATATGCTTGTTCGAGTGACTCCAGAGATGGTGAGAGATTCTAACGAAGGACAGAAAGAGACCAGAGTCCCTACATATTTTTAGAAAATCAAGGTCTACAACTTTCTTTGAGAGCTTGATTTTGAGCATCTCTAGCTGCTTTGCTTTGAAACACAATTCCCTTACGTGCAGGGTGTGAATAGTAGACATCAAGTTTCCACAATCCATGATATATTAATCTAGTGTATTTTTGAATTAGATTGTGTATGAGTTTTTTCATAAACGTTTCGGATCACACTCTGTAATCTATCATGGGGATGACAAATAGAGAGCATGTAGAAATGAGAAGATGACCAAGCAACAAACCAAGTGAGCTAAAAAGAGGGAGGGAGGAGGCACAAGGTTTGAGGAAGGCTGACAAGACCACCAACACGGAACAAGAAGTATAACAAAACAAAAAGAAGACATAAAGCAAACAAAAAATAAAATAAAATAAAATGAGAAACAATCCAAAAACCAAATAAACTCAAACCAACAAACATAAAAACAACAAAGAAAATGGAATGAAAACCAAAACAAATAAAAACAATAAAAAGAAAAACAAATAAAGAAAACAAAATAAAACAAACACACACACACACACACACACGCACACACACATATGTATGTATGCGAAAATATGAACATGTAAATATATACATACAAATATTTGTGTGTGTGTGAATATATTCATACAATCTAATCTATAGACACTCTAGATTAAAACATTCCTATGTCTAACAATTTGCAAAATTTTGAAAGCTGATCCCATACCTCCAATTTGGCTTTGCTCGAAGTTGGCCCATACACATTAATTAGAATGATCTCCCTATTGTCCAGGTGGTTCTTTATCAAGATTGCAATCCAATTTTGATGTTGGCAAAGTTCTTCCACTATCTTTTGTTGGGGTTTCTAGAGGATACCTAATCCACCTGAGACTCCCTCTGCATCCATTAGAATTCCTCGCCATGCTTTTCAATTCTGTAAAAACATCACTTTATCCTCCTGTATAATATTAATCTCCTATAGTATGATTACGTCTGGCTTCGCCTGATCAAATCCTCTTTTGATCAGACATAAATTGTCAGGGGCATTGCAGCCCCTGGCATTCCATGATAGCATCTTCATTGTCCTCTAGGAAAGGAAAATCCCTTTTCGGATCTCAATTTGGTTTGGCCTTTGGCACTCCCCACCATCTCAATTTTGGTCTTTCTTGACCTTTTTCCTCTACTCTTTTTCTCTCCCAATGTGAATCTCTTAGTCGTTGCTTCCATATGTTCAATGGTTCTTTTTTCACATATGTCTTCCTCTTCATCCATATCTAGTAAATGATCATCTCCTTGGTTCTCTGAATTCGTCCCATCAAAACAAATCTTTCGAGGAGTAATTACCGCAAGAGTAGAATCTATCCTCTTTTGGGATTGATTGATATTATTACTCTGTCCTCCCAATATTGGGTTTTCCTATGTTCTTCCTCTCTTTTTGTGTTGTGATGGTGTTCTTCTTTGGTATATCTGCTCTATGATAGTCCCTTGATTCACATTTCTTGTGTTCCTTACCTCTTGAATAAGTGTTCTCCCAATCAACACACTGTCAATGAACAAACCTAGGTTATTTGTGGCTTCTAGTGGGTTTATATTGGCCGTCATCACCTCATCTCTCTCCTCCCATTTTGACTAAATACTATTCACATCTCACTCCTCCTCTTTCTCATCTAGGTGTGGAATCTCCAGTCCCTTTGTGATATCATTATCCCCATTTGTATTTCTTTGCTCTGGTTCCTTTGTTCCCCTCCAAAGGTTTGCACCTCTTCTTCTTCATGGGATAAAATGTTCTCTATTGGTAGAAAATTTGTGTCATCCTCCCCAAATTTCTCTTTACCTCTATTACTCTTCATGCATTCCTCTGCTTTTTGTCCATTTGCTTTGTAGATTTTGCATCTATTCATGATTGATTCTACTTCAATCTTTTGGTGCCATTTACCTTCGTTTGCTATTATCTCAATTTATTTTGGAAGTTGGGGAAGCGGTCACCATAATATATAGATTCTTGTGTAAGCACTGTCATCTTTTGCATCTAGTATCTCATCCTCTTTCACAAACTGACCCAGTTTTTTTCCAATCTGCTGAAGGGTTTCGGTCTCCCAGTATTCCCTTGGAAGATTATAGAGCCTAATCTAAATAGGGAATTCCTCAATATTGGTCTATAATGGGTCAAAGTTTGGCACCCAATATTTTATGTATATTCCCATCCCATCCATCATATAGGGTCCTCCATTCATGATAACGTTTTTCTGTTTTGGATCTAGACAAATAACAAAAAAAAACCATTAGGTAAGGACTTAATAATCATACCTTTCCCCCATTCTTCCTCACACCATTTCCTCATTTTTGGGAGTGTTGGCCATTCTCCTGCCCATTTAATGAAGAAGCCTCTTTCTTTCAAATTATTCACTAAATCCTTCCATCCTTCATCTTCTATTCTTAATGATACTCTCTTTTTGGCTACATATGCTATTTCTTCCTGGGTAACAACTTTGTTTGGTTTCTTTGGTTGCTAAAACTTCTTCTCTATTCAACCGAAACCCTCATTTCAACCTTTGAATATGTGTGAGGTGAAAAATGATGATGAAAAACTATTGCAAAACCATACAGATCCAATCACAACAAACCTTAGTTCTCCAATAAAACATTCACCATAAAATGAAGAAACCTAAGAACATGCAAATTAATAAATTAAAATAATAATACCATTCACATGCCAAGTAGGGTTTGGTCTCCATTGTCTCCTATCTCCATTGATCTTGTTTGATGTATTTGCTCTCAGATTTTTTATGTGCATAAGAGCTCAACAAAGAATGGATTGTGGTTGTGAAGTCCATTGATCACAAGAAGGCTTGATAGACACATTAGCTAGATGATTGATTAGACGAATTAGTTAGGGTTGATAAGGATGAAATAATCCTCTTATATAAAAGACACTTTAGAAAATGGAGGGATAATATTAAGAGGTGAAAAGATAAATGGTCGGCTAGGATTAAAGGGTAGGTAAAAGAAATAATAAAATAATGAAGGGGGTAGGTAGAGGAAAATTAAAAGATAAATGACATGTGTCATGAAGAGAAAAAGATAATGAATTAATTAAATAAATTAATAGAGGAGGTGGGATCAATTAAATAAATAAAATATTTATTTAATTTAGAGAAAGATAATTTAAATAAATAAAAATATTTATTTAAATGATGAAAGACTTAAGAGAGGATAGATGAATTAATTAAACAAAATAAGAATTTATTTAATTAATAGAAGACTGAGGATAAAATAATTAAATAAATAAAATATTTATTTAATAAGGCTAGGACAATTTTAGGTGTCTACATTTTGCCCCTCTTTGAGACAATACAGCTTGTCGCGTTGGCTCAAGAAGATAAGATAAACTGATACAAAGTTGCCCCAAGATGGGAATGATATGCCCCCTCGAGATATTGGATGAATTTTTTTTGAAAAATATCGCAGACAATCTCTCGGTAAGAAAGAAAGACTAGAAAGGTTAGAGTGACAAGGTTAGATGAGAAAAAGAGACTGACGCAGAAAATGATAGACTGACACAACAAACTAGAGTTAGGCAACCTATATATGTAGGCTAAAATAAAAAAATCCTCATTGGCATCCACAACACTCAGGAGATCAGAGTAGAGCAGAGCACCTAGAGAGTAGTCAACAGTGCAGGAGAGATGGTAGAGAGGATCCATCAATTTGATCACGTCCGACGGTTCCAATGACCAGACGACATGGGTGAGCCGATAAGTACCTTGATCTTGCTTAGTACATTTTTGCATTTATGGCACATTTAATGCATTTTAGAAGTAGATTTACAAAAATGCGGAATCAACATTTTAGGTTAAAACACGTCTAGGTAGATTTTGAACGCGTTTGTGATAGATAGGCATGTCTAGGTAGATTTTGTTTGCATCTATGAATATAATAGTGTATGTATGCACATATGACTACGTCTATGCCTTATGGGCACATATGTGTCTTAAAAACACGTTTGCGTTGAAAAATGACGTGTCTATGCTGATAAAGCACACCAGTGATGCAAAAATATGTATAGGTTATGTAAAACCATGTCTGTGTTGTAAAAACATGTTTGTGTCAAAAAAAAGGCTAAAATTGACAATTCTGTGATAGACAAATTATCAATTGGATAAGCTGTTGAGAGGAGTCACTCAACAGGTGCCCTAGGAAAGAAAAAACTGATAACTAGGCTGGAATCAGTAACCATGTGATAAACATGCATCACCAATTGGATAAGCTACTAAGAGGACTCACTCAACAGGTGCTCTAAAACATGTAGGTTTGCTAAGTTGAATATAGGATAAGCTGTCGAATTGATAAAATTCGGCAAGTGCTCTAGCAAGAATAGGATCAAGTGCAAATGTGATAAACATATACACTAGGATGCAGCGCCACATGATTGACATAGGTATCATTAGGATAAGATAGGATAAAATAAGAAGAGCTATGTGATAAACATGAGTACTACTAGGATTGACAAAATTGGTTCATCTGGATGCAGGAGGATCTACCACAGCTGGAGTCACGAGAGAGATTCCCTTTGAGACAACGGCTACAGACAGATTTAATTGCTAAGGACCATGCCACGATTGATGCTATGGGATTGAGATACGCTATGTACATGCCAAAGATTCAGACAAACACATGACTTTTGACTACTCTTGCAGAGAGGTGGCACTTTGAGACGTGCACATTTCATTTGTTGACTGGCGAGAAGTCAGTCACTTTAGAGGATGTATAATGGATGCTGCAGATACCGATCCATGGAAAGATGGTGGTATATGACTGAGAGGGGGATGCAGATGCGCTTCGATGAGTCTTTGGAGACCTGGAGCTAGTCCTGAGACCAAGACACTTGAGCTAGGAGGTTATGTACATCGACAGACATACCTTGGCAGCAGTGGTAGGGGGAATGATCAACGGGTACTTATGTCTTGACAAAGCAACATGGGGATTGGCTATAGGATGGGGGAGGGCATTAGAGATCCTAGTCACAAAGAGGAGGAGATTCGCTTGGGGATCTTGCGTATTAGAGCATTTGTACCATGTGCTGCACCAGTTTGTATACCTTGGTGGCTGTGGGATAGGATGTGGAGTGACATTATTATAGGTATGGGCCTATGAGCATATTGTTGTGACCAGGCCGATTAATTTCAGATTTAGGGGGCATGGTCAAACATATGTTCACTTATACAACATGATTACTTCTGAGCCACAGATTGGGAAGTTGGAGTACTGGTGGTGGGTTATGGATGATATTGATAGTGTGACATGGCGACCATATTTTGATTGTGAGGCTTGGGAGGAGGATGATAGGGAGTTACTATTTTGTTTCCAGAGTAGGTATCTCATTGGACGTACTCCATACATTCTAGATCTACATTTGATTGCCAGGGTCACGAGATAGTTTGGCAGGAGACAACATATGCCACGAGGATTAGGAGAGTTTGCACACATTGTCTGAGAGCAGGCTCACTGGGGGCCTATTTTGTCATATGATGCAACTCTTACATAGTTTCAAGAGATGATACCCATTCCTTGGGGATATTTTGCTTGATGTTGTCGATGATGGTATGATAGAGGAGTATGCAACATATTTTGAGACACATCCTTTTCCATGATTGTCAGATCCAAGTGAGCCCATACCACCACTAGATGATGATGATGATGATGATGATGATGAGGACGATGGGGGATGAAAAAGGAGAGGAGGGGTGTGGAGTATTGTCTGAGGGAGAGGATGACAGAGGGATGGAGAGCGGGGAGAGGGAGCTCAAGGAGGTGGTGAGGGAGGAAGACCACCAAGGCCATACATAGGTAGAGGGGGACAACCATTACATGTACCCACTCAGAGACAAGCATAGATACAGGGTGGATAGGGACAGGGACATGGATATGGACAGGGACAAGAATGGATAACACAGGTGCAAGATGCTCTAGAACAGATTAGAGAGGCAGAGGGAGGAGATGAGGAGGAGGATGAGCTACTCATGCTTTGAGAGGTCACACAGGTAGAAGCTAATGCGATCGACAATCTTGAGAGAGAGATGAATCGATTGAGGCGACAACTTAGAGAGATGCAGGATGAGAGAGATCAGGCCATCCAGTGATACACAACTGCAAAGGAGGCATTGAGGGCAACACAGGCCACAATGACAAGTGACTCTGGGTTAGGTTTTGGATACTGCATCAGAGTAGGAGAGGAGATAGAGTTATGGAGGAACTTGTATCATGTAGTAGTTACTCTCCATCTCCAAGCGAGTAGCTGTAGACATGCATCTAGCTCCACAATGAAAAGACGAGATAGGCAGAGAGCATCTAGTGGGGGTGTTATGGGTCCACTTGCACCACCAAGAGAAACAGGGTCAGTGGGAGGAGGCATACAAGATGATCTTGGGGCTGGGTCGTCGAGAGCTCAGATTCCTTCAAGGCCGACCATCTTCGAGGGAGGGTCTTCGTCATAGCTCTCTTGGATCCCATTTCGTTATTAGTTTTTGTATGATGATATAGACACCTTCGAGTGATTTTGTAGCCATTTAATATTTTAACATCATTGTATCATGACATTGATAATTTTGCTATATATATGAGATGAACTATCCTTTGCGGCAATTATATGCATGTGTTATTATGTGATGTTTCTGTATGCTTTATGATTATGTGATTTGATGTGATGATTCTATATGATGATGCAGTCTATGTATGATGCTTATGGTATGGATGTGTGTTTATGATGATCTATGATTGCTTATATGATGCAATGAAATATATACATGATGTGATACATTAATTTTACGTTGTTCTTATACTTATGTTATATATGAGGATACAAATGAATGGATGGTATGCAAATGCTTATATGAGGTAATAATAAGTGGTGTGTGGAGGATGCGATGCTATTATGATTTGTATATGAATATGATGAAATTCACTAACATGTGATGATGTAGACGAAGACTACATGAAATGCAGATATTTTTGGCGTGTCATTATACTCAACCATGTTATAGAAAACTACATGGACTCAGGAAGGGATAAGGGAGGACAAATGGAAAAAAGGGGATGGAAGGTAGAATATATGGAGGTGAAAAGTGCTTCTTGTGCTTTATCATCAATGAGCTTTATTATGACAAATAGGTTATGACCATCAAAGTATGGGTTCGACCTAGAAAGTCATTGCACCTGTTTGCATGGAGATAAGATAGTCACAAACAAGGAATGCCCTAGTTCACACTAGACTCACAATGTCCTAATATCCTTGGACAAACCATAGTATTACTAAGAGAAATTCCACAATAAACAAAAATACGTGAACATAACCCATCCTCACCTTTCTAGTCAAAGACATCTTGGAGATAGAATCACTAGTCAAAGACATCCTAGAAAAGCTAAAAGACATGTCACCATAAAAGATAAAATCAAAAGAAAACCAAGACTTGACACAAACATCTAATGAAATCCTCAAGTTATTTGTGTTCTGTGCCACATATGTTAACATGTTTGATCTGGTCACAATGTTGTTTTCCTGATAAAGGATAGATAATGCTGAAAAAAACCATGTTGTTGCTATAGTCTGCTGAATGATTTGATTTGTTGAATGCTCACTATTGATTGCGTCTCACTTGAAAACTAACTGAATCCATGAAATTGATACTTTTATTACAGAGAAGAGAGAAACTTTATTGTGGATCGAAGATGTAAATGACCTTTTTATTGTAGATTGTGCAAAAAAGAGAAATGAAAAGACGATGCTCTTCAAAACATGCGATTCTCAAGGTGCCACTTCCATCACTAGATTTAGGGTTTTTCCCCAGTTACAGATTGGACCTGATTTATTATGGAAGGAAAGGGTGAAAAGGGGTTTATTATGAATGGCGAACCAATCTTAGGTAGATCAATAACAAGCCATGATGGGGATAGGCAAATTTATTATGGGATGTTAGGCTGTGAGTGTGTGCAAAGTGAAAGAATGAGATTGAATCCTGAAGGAGGGAGGAGAAAAGTCTCTACACATGGCACCGGTAACCCGATTTTCATTGTTGGACGAATTTATTTCTCTTTACTTTTTCCAATTTTTTCCTTTTTTCCTTATTTTTTTTTTAATTTTATTATTTTTTTTTTGTATTTTTTATATTTTTTTGATATTTTTTGTATTTTTTATTAGGATTCTCTTAAAAACTATGTGTAAAACTTGCAAAGGTGCATGTTGTTAATTTGATCCTACAAAAGTTCTCCATCTAGTGTTGAGAGCTTATATGCACATGGTCCATATATTTTTGTGATGACGTAAGGGCCAAGCCATTTTGGTTCAAAGTTACCCTTTTTCTCTCCATCTTGCTGATTCTTAGGATTCTCTCTTAGCACTAAGTCACCCACCTCAAATGTGTGAGGTTTTACCTTGTGCTGCAACATTCCTTGACTAAATGATGTGTTGCTCCCTTGATTGTCTTCCTTGATGAAGGAACTAAGGTTGAATTACTAATGTGTGAACTACGTAGACCCATATGCATGTCACCTAAAGAAGGATGGGCATCCCTAATAAGAAAGCCCCTTGAGGAAGTTCCATTAAAGGTCCATTGATGTGATATATCACCAAAAGGGAATGGATGTGTGGTATAAGTGGATGAGGGATGAAGGCTTATGAATGCGAAAAGAAGTGAAAGTAGCATGGCATAATAGAGACTTATGATCAACAAGTATTCTTTTTGATTTGAAATTTTAGAATTTTTGCCCCCAGTTATTTTGGTATTAGGGGAGATCAAATCTTGTTCTTTTTCCTTCATAGGATTTTTATCCTTGACTTTGATTTTTGTAGAGTCCAATAGATTTTGATTTTGATTTGGACTAAGTAACTTCTCTTTATTTTTGCCTTTTATATTTTTCTTTTCAAAGCTTGATTTGTGATCCCCAATGAGTAAGGGCTTTTCTGATTCTTGTTGATCCAAGTCTAGGAGAGGAGTGGTAATGGAATGAGTATATGAAATGGTAAGGCTATATGAGTTCGCAATAGGGATGGAAATATATTCAATAGATTCTTCATTGGAACCACTCTTAGGACTATTGATATCAAGAGCTGCTTGCACCACTAGAGGAGGTTTACATTCAGACTTAGTAGCCACAACACTAGGTGGTTCATACCTAATTCCTTGACATTGCAAATTGATTGTAGGTTGTTCTTGTTGACTAATTTCTTAGTAGATAATGGGAGTTGATCAACATGAAATATATACTCACCACATCTCTTGTCTTTAACCTTGAATTTTTCTTTGAGCTCTCCTTCTTTTGATGTAGAATATTTCAAAGACTTGGGATCAACATATGCTGAAGAAGGAATAGCCTATCGATTGACCGAGACTATTGTTTCTATTTTTGATCGTAGGTTGTTGCAATATATAAATGGATTTGGATCACCTTTGATTGTCACTTCAACTCCACTGTGTGGAAATTTGATACATTGGTGATATGTTGATGGTACTGCTCTCATTTCATGTATCCATGGACGTCCCAAGAGTATGTTATATGTGAGATCTAGATCAAGGACTTGAAAAACCACATCCTTCGTAACTAGACCAACTCTTAGAGGTAGGGTGACCTTTCCTTTGGATGAGCGTTCTTCGTCATCATATGCTTTGATGGTGATTTTATTTATTGAATCCATAGTTTGTTCAAAGTATCCCAATTGTTTAATAGTATTTAATTTACAAATGTTTAGACCTACTCCTCCATCTATCAAGACTCATTTGATGCGGTTTTTATGAAGAAAGGTTTCAATATGGAGGGGTGCATTGTGTGGTTGGCATACAAATGCGTCATCAACTTCTGTGAATGTAAGGCAATGTGGAGTGGAAAGGTATACCACCATGGCTTGAAATTGGTCCATGTTCAGATCAGTGGGTACAGAGGTTTCTATCAATGCTTTGTCAAGGATAACCTTATGTAAAGGAGATATGAGCAAAAGCTCAAGGATGGAAATGAGGGCTGGTGTCTTCCCTAACTGATCTACAAGGTCTTACTCATTTTTGGTAGATGATGAGGTTGTGGTTTTGGATGGTACACCTTGCAAGCTGACTTTACCTCGTCTAGTCATAACTTTACATTCAGTGGTTGATGAAGATGATGGTCCAATGCCTTTCAAAACAACTTTACTCCTTTGGGTAGAACCTTCGGGAGTTTTGTGCTTTATAATAATAGTAGAAACATGATTGTCCATTAAAATATGGTTAACCGTAGAATCATAATCATAGGACATCTTAGCATAATTAGTTTGAATATCTGCTTTGTCTTTTCCTTTATCATGTTTTGGAAATGGTTCCTTATACATCACATGTTTCTCATTGGAAGTGTGACCATCAACTTCTATGTCACCCTTGTCAATAAGATCTTGTATAATTCTCTTCAATCTATGACAATTTCTAGTTGTATGTCCTTTGCTCTTGTGGTATTCACAAAACTCATTATCATTCCACCATGCAGTTTTCACTTTTGGTTCATATGGTGGATTATCTGGTATTGTTATAAGCTTGTTTGCAACCAATTTCTTAAATGCCGTCTCAATTGGCTCTCCCAATGGAGTGTATTTTCTTGGAGGCTTTGATAGGCTTTGAGAATTCACTTGATTATTCAAATTGGATGAACTTTCACCGGGGAAAGTTATCTTTGGTTTCACCATGTTTGCGTCTACTACCCCGTCATTGACTGTTTTCTTGTTCTTTTAACAAAAGAGGGGTTTATCTTTCCCACTTGATTCCTCTTTGTTATCCTTGAATAACTTAATGGTGCCTTGCTGAATAAGAACTTTCTCTACTGCCAATCCCTTTTCAATGAATTCCTTAAAAGTGGACAAACAAGCTTTTCTTAGTTCATATCCAATATCCTTGTTGACATTTTGACTAAACATTTCCACCATTTATTTTTATGGGATATCACAAGAGCATCAATTAGCAAGACCTCTCCATCATTTTAAGAATGAATCAAAGAACTCCATTTTTCTGTTTAGTATTGCACAACGTAGTCACTGACGCATCTGTTTCAATATTTTATGAGAAGTGTTGTATGAAAGAATCTGCTAGATCACCTCATGACTTAATTTCAGGTGGAAGTTGGGAGAACCATTCCATAACTTGTCCACCTAAACTTTATGGAAATAGTCACATCAAGTATGTTTCCTCGTTGGCTACCTCAATACATGTTGTGAATAACTCTCTTATATGCTCCTTAGGATCTCCCTTGCCTCTATACTTATCAAAGTTTAGTGCCACAAAATGTGGAGGAAATGGAGGCATTGGAATACTTCTGTCAAATGGATAAGGCCAAGTCTTTCATTGTGTATTATTGCTTTGGTGCATTTATGTCCGTCATTTGTTTTTGCAAATCCTTGATTTGTTGTTGCAAGTCATTCTTAGGTGGTGTCTTTTCTCTTTGAGTTAGTCCCATGCCTGAGCCATTGGGTGGAGGAGGAATGTAATGCATGTATGAATGCTATTGATAATAGATGTGCTCATATGGAGGGGGCTCATAGTTATAGCTAGCATATGTACCAACTGGTATGGTATTATAGTGAGGAGCACTAGGCCTAGGTCAATTATACATGTCATGTCTACAAGGATAAGAGGTATCATAAGAATGATCTTGGATATTGCCCCCAAATCTGACACGAGGTCTCCTTGTGTCATGATTTTGAATGTTCCCTTGAGTGTAATTGTATGCATTGATATGATCATGGGTGTTATCATGGGTATGAGCATGTGTATTAGCATTTCTCCTCCACGCAAGAGGACAACTGTAGGATTGTTCATGAGAGTTCCTATCAAAATTGTTGTGAGTATGAGTGTTGTTAACTTTTAGTTTTTGAAATAAGGACGAGGGTGACTCATGCATGAAACATTCTCTTCTATTACCACCATTATGTCCTCTAGGATTTGCATTTGTTTGATTCACTTGATTAAGATCCTCTTCTAGAATTTGTGATACATCAAAATCATGAGGTAGTCTTGTTCCACTTTGTGCCATGACTTGAAAGAAGTATTGTCTATCTCTTCTCATGATTTCTTTAACCATTCTATTGAACCTTGGATCTATGATAGCCTCTTCAATGTTTACGGAAGTAATAGATGCATTGTTGTTGTCATTGTCATTGTCATTGTGATTGTGATTGTTGTTCTCATTGTCATTGTCTGGTATATTATTGCGATTCTCAAATGGGTTGTAAAATTCATCTCCTTCAAACTCATAGGTACTCACGTTGAGAGATCTTAGAGCTTCTTTGGCTTCTCTTCTAGGCCTTTGTGAATGGGTTTCAACTATGAACTAAACCTTGGCTAAAATGAGAGATTGAAGAAAATGTGAAGACTTTGGAAGACCAAGAAGGAATATGAGATGTAATGAATCTAGGGTTGTCTTGCAATGTCCAAAAATATAAGTCCAAGATATGTGTGATCTAAAGTAAGGTGTGGCTTCCAAAGAGATGATAGATCTCTTGATGAGGTAAGTTGACCTTGACTAAAGAGGATCAAGTGGGACCCTAAGATGATAGATCTGATGTGGGAACCACTTAGTGATATGTTGTAGTATGTTTGTAAGATATGATTAGGACCAAAAAACAACCTTTTTACTCTAGCTTAGAAGGTGTGTATGAAGGATTACAAATGAGTGAAAACAATTGACAAAGTTGTGATAAAGACTGGTTGACTAAAAATGAATCCTTATAGGAAAATGCCTTAGAATCTCTTTTGATCTCAAAGCACAAGTGCATTTTTCTTGCCGATAGTGACACTTTTAAAAAACATAGACGTAATTTCATTTGTCGCAGATGTGTTTTTGGCAAAGTTTTCTAATTTGTCCAAATTTTTCAATTGTTGATTGTGACCAAATCTTATTGTTGAATGCCTTGTGGCAAGAAAACACAACAAACAATGAAGACACAATGTCTTAAGGTGTTTTGTCCAAAATGTTATGTGTATGTTCAAAATATTTCCACTGGTATAACACAAATCAAAGACACTTGAAAACATGTACAACCTAGGCTGGAAAGAGAAACCATTCAATGGGGCCCCCACGACATAGAAATACCTCAAACAAGTAGACAATTAGAGATTCTGGTAGCGCTAGCTCCCCCACCACAACACTCACTTCTCGAGCATACCAAATTCTCTTACCTCAAAAGACTAAAGATCAAATGAGGGATTCCTATCTCAACATGAAAGGGTACATGAGGGGTATCTATGGGGTACGATTCACACACCCTGAACCATCAAATGTAGGGATTTTTGGCCTCTAAAACAAAAGGTGTCTAGTGGGGGAACTTCTGCGGTTCTTGGTGTCTACCAATGTGGCAATGACTCATTTAAGAACCCACTCCTAATCCCCAAAGAGGATTTCTAATGCATCCAACACAAGTGTGGATACTCGAGAGAACCATCGGTGTAGATACATGTCACCAAGTTGTTGCAACGTTCACCTAATTTATATAGCAGGCAGAAGAAAGTACCGCTTGGGTCGTGCTCTCTCACTTGGGCTTATGGGCTACTTGGGAGACAAACCCTCCTACCTAAAAAGAATATGATAACAATTTCTCTTACACGCAAGGTCCAATGGTAGGCGAGGGGAGAAGATACTTTTGTTATCACCTCTAGAGTTATAAACATAAAGTGTGCAAGGCGCACCAAACACTTCAAACAAGTTCTTTAACCCTAAATGAAAAAGATGTGACCCTAATTAGACTATAAATGCAAAGACACACACCTAGATTACCCCTGCAACAAAATGATTAGTAGTTTTAATAAATTACCCCAACCTGCAAGTACACTTGTTAGGTTAATTTTATAAAATCCAAATCCAAATGTGAAAAGGGGCCTTCAACAATACTTTTTCTTCCTTTTAGACATATGCACCACTTTGTTTTTCCAAGCAAGGGATTAGGACAAAAACCAAATCTAAACGAAAAATTAAACCTAAATGGAAAAACAAAAAAAAAAGACCAAATGCAAAAACCGAAACACAATTATACCTAATGCAAATGCAAAAAGAGTCGAATTTGAAACCTGCAATGCAATATAAAATGTAGATGCGGAAATAAATATCTTAGATGTGGAATCCAAACAAAAATGTGGGAATAACTGGAGCAGAAGCGGGATCAAAGCCTAAATCTGTAAAACAAATCAAGATAGAAAAACACAAACACACAAATATATATCACAGACACTCCAATTGAACACAAATGCGATAATAACAGTTGCAGACACGAAAAGATAATGACCCTGACACAACAAACAAAACATAGACATGAAAATAACCTCTGTAGACGCGAAAATAAAACTCAGACGCAGAAGTATATGTCGCAGACGCGGAATCAAAAACTGAATTTGAACTTGCAAAATAGATCAAGACAGAAAACACAGACACGATAACATATGTTGTAGACACAGATTCACTTGTAATTGTCGCTGATCCAACCTGTAACTTGACAAAAAGACTAAAAACTACAAATAAATGTTAGAATCTAAGGGACAAGTCGGGCGTGCCAAAATGTGTGAGGTGAAAAATGATGATGACAAACTATTGCAAAACCATAAATATCCAACCACAACAAACCTTAGTTCTACAATAAAACATTCACCATACACCAATGAAGAAACCTAAAAAACATGCAAATTAACAAATTGAAACAATAATACCATTCACATGCCAAGTAGGGTTTGGTCTCCATCGATCTTGTTTGATATATTTGCTCTCAGATTTTTTATGTGCACAAGAGCTCAACAAAGAACAGATTGTGGTTGTGAAGTCTCTTGATCGCAAGAAGACTTGATAGATGCATTAGCTAGATGATTGATTAGACAAATTAGTTAGGGCTGGTAAGGATGAAAGAATCCTCTTATATAGAAGACACTTTAGAAAATGGAGGGATAAGATTAAGAGTTGAAAAAATAAATGGTCAACTAGGATTAAAGGGTAGGTAAAAGAAATAATAAAATAATGAAGGGGGTAGGTAGAGGAAAATTAAAAGATAAATGACATGTGTCATGAAGAGAAAAAGCTAATGAATTAATTAATTAAATAAATATTTATTTAATTAATAGAGGAGGTGGGACCAATTAAATAAATAAAATATTTATCCAATTTAGGTAGATAACTTAAATAAATAAAATTATTTATTTAAATGAGGAAAGGTTTAGAAGAGGATAGATGAATTAATTTAATAAATAAGAATTTATTTAATTAATACATGGCAAAATAAAATAATTAAATAAATAAAATATTTATTTAATTAAGCAAGGACAATTTCAGGTGTCTATAGAATACTTCTGCAAAACCCCATTTTCCTGGTGGAGACCAGTTTCAGTCTTGGGGATTCGTTCTTCCTTTACTGCCCTTGCTTCACACTATCCCTGCTTTCCGATCCTCCCAAGCCCGCTGTGGAGGGCTCAATGGAAGCCATCTACCTCGTTGCCATCTACGATTTCGTCCTGAGAAATTTGACTGTTGGAAATTGCCTCGACTCTCCATTCTTTTTTGTGCAAGATGTGATATTATGTACATGGATATTTTCGTTCTTCTAGGTTGTACTGAAAATTAATTTAAATAGTACACAAACTTCCAAACTTGTCTCAACTTCTTTTTTTCAATAATTGATGAAATTATATATATTTTTGGCATGTGAATGAAAGAATAACTCCAACTTGGCATCCAACTTGATGCTCTAGAATATTTTACAAAAAAAATTCACCCGTTTGAAAATAATAAAATATTCAAATATTTTATTTTTCAAACTAACTTTCATTTTGGTACCTAGATACTTTGGGAAGGTTCTCATGAATCCAATGACCTATTTTATTCAAAATATATTTAAAATATTTTTTGGGACCATTATCCTCTTTCATGCATGGATGCAACTTGTAATCTCCAACGAAAATGTCATACTAGTCAAAATGCACAACTTGTGTGCTGAATGCTCTTACACAACCCCATAAATGCATACATGCAGGATTCCCCACAATAATTCAATATGGTCCAGTAATTTGAATGCCCCCACTTGAGTTGAAAATAAAAAATAAAAGAATGCTCTTGCATTAGACATCTAGAGTAAGTAATATTTTCCATAAGTTGGATACTCATGAACATTTGAAAATTGTATGCTTGCTTTTTATCAACTTGTCTTCCTTTTCTACTTGATTCTTGTCTTCCTGTCTTCCTTATTCCATCTCTCCCCCCTCCATCTTTTACTTTTTTCTCTTTTCATGGTTTTCGACCTACCATAATTCAACCTCCACCGAAATGTACATGTTGCAATATTTGCATATAAATCTACACTAACAAAATCAATTCTCTTTCTCTCTTTTCTTTAGAATTCACCTCTTCTTCCACTCTCACTATCTCATCTGCATACAATCCATCATCTTCATCAAAATTAAAAATAATACTCTTTACTTCATCATTCTTTATTGCAACATCTTTATCTTCCTCGTTCTTAGTTGCAATTTTTTCTTCATGAGCCTTTGCTACAACTTACTCACATACGTCTTTCTTTTCATCAACTCCTACTACAATACTTTATCTTCGCATGCATTTTTAGTCACCATCACCTCCAAGCCTTCACCAAGATACGGTGATGCAATCTCATCCTTTTCTTCTTCATCTTTTCTTGCACACATAAATTAATCTACAAATAAAACACTATTAGAAAAATAGTGGGACTCAACTTTACCTTTATTCTTCTTTTCTTCATTCCATTGATGTATTGAAAACTTTGTTTTCTTTATATCCTTCAACATAATTTGCATATTACTTTTCATATCCCTGATTACTATTTTCCTCCTTACAAGAACTAAAATCCCCAAAGTCTTTCCTAAGAAAACTTCATACTTTTCTACTTCATTTTATGTATATCGTAATCAACAACCTGCACAAAAACCTTTAAGTAGAACATGAATTCATAACACTCACTCAACCACAATCACCCTCTACACAACAAAGATCCTAGAAGATCATAGATCAGTCTTACTATCATATTAATCTAGATTGGGATATAAATCACCTAACTATGCAACAACATTGCCATCTGAAGTCACAATTCTTAAATTCTAGAGATATTCTTCATATAGAATTTGAATTTCTATACCATGAACCTTCATAAACCTACAAACATATTACATATATATAAATATTGTTGTTGGACATACACCTCTTCTTTTTTATTACTCTTTTTCTATGCTTTTCTACATCTTTATTCTTGCTTGGAAAATTCCAAACTTGTCTTGAATCAACATTTTTTTAACAATGATGTAATTATATTTTTTTGGCATGTGAATTGAAGAATAACTCCATCTTGGCATCCAACACAATGCTTTAGAATATTCTTCAAAAATCCAATACCCAAATTCAAAAGTAATAAAATACTTATTTTGAATTTTCAAAGTAACTCCTATTTTCGCGCCTAGATACTCATGGAAGGTTCTCCTTAAATCCAATGCCCTATTTTGATCAAAGTATATATAAAATAATTTAGGACCATTACTTTTTTGTATGCATGGATGAAATTTATAATCCCTAGTTGAAAAATCATAATAGTCAACATGCATAGCCTATGTGTTGAATGTTCTTAAATAAACTCTTAAATAGAGACATGCAAGATTTCCTGCATTTATCCAAAATACTCTATTAATTCTAGCTACCTCACTTGAGGTTGGCAATAAAATAATTAAAAATAAACTATTTACCCAAGTGGTAACTGCAACAATAACTCTTGATTTCTCATTAATTGTAAATATTATTCAGTGAACCTACAAACACAAAAAATAAACAAAAATACAAACATACTAAAAATATTTTGGGTGATGCAAAATTTCCCCTACAACCTAAGACGTCTTGCATCAAGAGGTAAATCTAAATCTCTAGAAGATTTGTGAAGTAATATTGAATTAGATATAAGAAATAATTGAGGTCTAAAATGGTTGTTATAGAGAACCTATTTGACATTGTCCCTTTCACATGAGTAGAGATCTCTATTGAAGTAGGAACTACATACTTGGCATCTTGAAGTACACACTCTTGTAATAATGCATAGTCAATCAACTTGGGCATTTTATTTTAAATGACTTTTTACATGGAGTGGTTTCCAAGATATGAAAATATAATGAAGTTGCTAGCTTCTTAGGAGATAACTACTTATATAAATGTTGGAGTAAATAGGTGACTCCACAATAGCCCCAAGATCTTTGCAAGATGAAAATAACTTCCATAAAGAGACAATGGCAAGAATAGCTTGCTTCAAAAATGCAATATTGATTGAATATTATAATTGGACATATGAACGCATATGAGAAGCCTTGCTTATAAATACAAGTTATGAATATTATAAAAATATTAAATACCTAGATAACTAAAAGTAGATGAGGTGAACATGACCCCATTATAACTAAATTATAGAATTACACCTAAGATATAAAGACAACTAACTTAGATCCTAAGTAACATTAACATGTGAATAGGTTCCCACTAATAAATGTTAGGTCCCGGAGACAACTGAGAGGGGGGGGGGAATCAGTTGTCAAATAAATTCAAACCAAAAACAACATAACCAACCTTAATGCTTAATACCGGTAAATAAGACTTTATGCTGGTAGATAGTTTATCAGTTAATTACAATACTGGTAAAGATTAATGCATGAAATAGAAATACAATAACTTCCACAACACATAACACCAATATTTGTACGTGGAAACCCTGTAAGGGGAAAAACCACGGTGGGAAACCTTACCCACAATCAGATGATACTACTGCAGATAGTATGTTTATACAAATGGGGTTTGCACATGCAAAAAGGCTAAACACCTAGAGCTCATTGCTCAAACACAAATAGGAGTCACACTGACTGCAATTGGATGGTTAAATCCAATGATGATGTACTGCTCAAAATAACATCTTCGTATGCTAGATTCAGTACCGATGTAGTTCTGATATGTCTTCACAAAAACCTTGCTTCACCTTCAAATGATGTTTACGTGTATAGCTCTGCTTATTCTTGCATATACCTTCTTACAATTCCTTATCCTAATTGCCTATCAATCTTACAAATAAGATCTTACATATATACCATAACCTAAGACCAATTTTAGTAGGTCGGCTCTAAAAGATATTACAGTAAAATAATTATAAGTAAATAAATAACCGATGCAATATCTGATTCAATATGTCAGCTTAATGCATTTACAATAACAACAAAATCATCTCCAAAGCGTGTCGTGCTGATCTGGAGTAGATAAGCCTACCGGTGCTTATTCTGGACCTATTTGCCGGTAACAAAAAATATGCAAATACGAATATACCAATGAACAAATCTCCAAGACAAAGTGTCCAAATGATGTCTTCGATATAACCAAGTGATTTCCATGTCATTCCAAGTGCCGATGAATAATATATCCTGCAGGTGAACCAGATACCGGCGACTGTGCATAAATTCACTTGCTTGCCGGTGAACATTGTCAATCCTCCAAAGTGCTAGAGTTGATAAGTGTTATAGGTGTTGACATCAATGACAAAACCATACCAAAATACCAAAAATCTCCCCCTTTGGCATTGATGGCAACACAAGATGGAAAACCCATCAAAGTGCCAAAGCAAAAATGCCAAAAACCAAAAACCAACAATCTCCCAAAAGAGATCGTAACCAGAAATCAAAATTCAGATACAGAGAGTAATCAATCTCTCCTAAAGTAATCAATCTCTCCCCCTGAGAGTAACATGTGTTTTCCTTGTGTTTTTCCAGATCAATCTCTCCCCCTTTGAAATAAAATGCCAAAGCCAATACAAGAATCAGGTTCAAATACAAAATACCAACCAATTCAGTAGGCCAACTACTCCCCCTGAGAAGTAGCTCTCCTCATCAAAGCCAGAGTAAAATATTTCTCTGTTAGTTCTGCCGGTTGATGATAAACATCAACTGTCTAAGTCCCTACTAGTAGGGATATGACCCCAAGCTGGTCTCTGAGATATTCAAAAGTCTCCTTAGGAAAAGGCTTAGTGAAAATATCTACAATCTGCTCTTTAGTATTCACATAAACCAGTTTTACTTCTTTTGCTTCAACATTCTCTTTCAGAAAATTCAATTTGATAGAAACATGTTTAGTTTTAGAATGTAGTACCAGAGTCTTAGATATATCAATTGTTGCAGTGTTATCACAATAGATAGTTATAGGTTCCTTGCATTTTACCTTTATGTCCTTCAACATTTGCTTAAGCCATAATACCTGTGTATAGTTAGTTGCTGCTACAACATATTCTGATTCTGCTATTGATAAAGATGTGCAACTTTGTTTCTTACTTAACTAAGAAATTAATCTACTTCCAAGAAAAAATGCTCCGCCAGTGGTGCTTTTTTTGTCATCCACATCTCCTACCCAATTTGCATCTGTATATGCACATAATTCAAAGTTTTCATCTCTAAGATACCATAAGCCAAGATTTGTAGTGCCTTGTAAGTACCAGAAAATCCTTTTTACCGCCGATTCATGTTTTTCTTTAGGATTACTCTGAAATCTTGAAACAATATATACTGCATTCATAATGTCAGGTCTTGTTTGTGTCAAATACAGTAGACCTCCTATCATAGACTTGTACCTAGTCGGATTAACAAGTGTAGATTCATCCCTTAGTGATAATTTGTCATTTGTAGTCATAGGTGTGCTTACTGGTTTAGAGTTCTCCATCCCAAATTTCTTTAGTAACTCCTTCAAATACTTGGATTGACTCAAGAATATTCCTTTATCAGTCTGTGAAATCTACAATCCTAAAAAGAATTTTATCCCTCCAATCATAGACATTTCAAATTCATGTTGCATTTCAATAGAAAAGTCTTTACATAATCCATCTTCTCCTCCAAAGGTAATATCATCAACAAAAACTTCTTTAACCAAGATGTCATCATTTGTCACTTTAGAGTATAAGTTGCTGTCAGCATTACCTTTAGAAAATCCAATCTTCAAAAGATATTTATCCAATCTAGCATACCAAGCTCTTGGAGCTTGCTTCAACCCATACAAAGCTTTCCTTAACCTGCAAACCATATCTTTATTATCTATCAAAGAAAATCCATCAGGTTGCTCAATGTAAATTTCTTCTTCAAGATCTCCATTCAAAAATGCACATTTAATATCCATTTGATATACTTTGTAGTTCTTGTGTGCTGCAAAAGCCAAGAATAATCTGACTGCCTCAATTCTAGCTACCGGTGCAAAGGTTTCATTATAATCAATTCCTTCTTTCTGAGAATATCCCTTACACACTAGTCTTGCTTTATTTTTGATTACCTTCCCATCTTCATTAAGTTTGTTTCTGAATACCCATTTTGTTCCAATCACATTTTTGTCTTTAGGCCGGGGAACTAATGTCCATGTGTTATTCTTCTCAATTTGTTCTAGTTCCTCTTTCATGGCTTTAATCCAGTGCTTATCTTCACATGCCTCATTAATTGATGATGGTTCAATTTGAGAAATAAGACATACCTCTTCATTTGCCAATCTTCTTCTAGTCATAACTCCTTGATACTTGTTCCCAATTATTTGATTTTCAGAGTGGTTCAATCTTACATACCGGGGTGTCTTTGTTTGCTGTTGTTCCTCAGTTACAGTGGAATTTTTAGATGATACTGGTGTAACTAGATCTTCATTTTGTACCGATGGATTCAATGTAGGTTCATTTGTCAGTATCTGTATTGCTGGTTCAGAGTCTATATACCTTGAAGTTCCTCTAAACTGTTCATCAATCTTCACATTTGTACTCTCAACAATTTTTTGCAATCTCTTGTTAAAACATCTATATGCTTTGCTCTTAGATGAATAACCAAGAAATATTCCTTCATCGCTTCTAGGGTCAAATTTGCCAATATACTCATCTCTTCTAATATAGCATTTACTTCCAAATATTTTGAAATATTTAATAGTAGGAGTAATACCAAACCATAGTTCATGAGGGGTCTTACCAGTTTCTCCTTTGATGTGAACTTTGTTGAATTTATAGACCACTGTGCTTACTACCTCTCTCCAATATACATGTGGTAGATTTGCTTCATATAACATACTTCTAGCTGCATCTAAGATGTGAATTCACCTCCTTGATCTGATCTCAGACATTTGATTTTCTTACCGGTTTCATTTTCTACCATTGCTTTGAATAGTTTGAACTTCCAAGTGCTTCTGATTTTTCTCTGAGAAAAGTAACCCAACACATTCTAGAATAGTCATCAATGATTAGCATGAAATATCTATCACCTTGTAAGCTTTTAGTTCTAGTTGGACCACATAAATAAGTGTGAATTAAGTCAAGAGCATTATTGGATTTTTCTAGAATACTTTTAAAAGATGCTCTAACTTGTTTTCGAAATTGACATTCCTTACATACTGGATTGTGAGGCTTAACAATCTTAGGTAAATCTCTAACTGCCTTAGTAGTACTGATTTTTACCATGAAATCAAAATTTACATGATAGAGTCTCTTATGCCATAGCCCACTTTCATCAATGTGTGCAATCAAGCATGTCTTTTCACTGTTATTCAAATGAAAGATATTACCTCTAGTTTGATTACCAGTTGCAATTTCCAAATAGTTCTATTCATAATTTTGCATTTACCATTCTTGAATTGTAACTGAAATCCTTTCTCAACCAATTGACCAACACTCAAAAGATTATGCTTTAAACCTTCTACATATTAAACATTATCAGTATTATGCTTACCATCAAGAGATATAGTACCTTTTCCTTTGATCAAACAAGCTTTATCATCTCCAAATTGTACCAGACCTCCATTATATTCCTGAAAGTTCAAGAATTTACCTTTATCACCAGTCCTATGATGTGAACATCCTGAATCAATGATCCATTCATCCTTAACTTCAACTTTAGCTACCAGGGCCTGCTCTACCAGTTGAACAGTAGGTGCCAGTTGATCTTCTGTTATAGCAACAAAAACCCATCCATTATCTGCTGGATCTTCATCAAAATCATCAGTGACTCCATCAACAAGATAACAATATTTATCTTTATTCTTCTTAAATATGTATATCTGATATTCAAGGTTAGGCTTGTATGTTCTTCTAGCTTCTTCTCTTAGTCTAGCATGTCTATCAGGGAATCTTGAAGCCATATGACCAATCTTATTACAGTTAAAACCTTTAAAGGGTGCTTTACCTTCATACTTACTTCCAACTGGACCTTTAGGCATTTTCCTTGCAAATAGTGCTTCAAGTTCTTCATTTTCTCTCCTTCTTTCCTCAAGTTCTCTTGCATAAAATGCTTTCCAATCAGATATGTCAAAAGATGGTGCAGATGATGTTGATGCCTTAAAAGCTAAATCTGTCTTTATAGTAGCAACAGGACCAAATTCCTCAATTTCAAAAGCTGAAAGTTTTCCAATCAATGCATCCCTAGTTACTAATGTATTAGGCATTGTTCTCAACTCATTTATAGCAGTAAATTTCATTTTATATGTCGGTGGCAATCCTCTTAAATTTTTTGAAACAATTTCATCTTCACTTAAGGTTCCTCCACAACATTTAATACCCAAAACAATTTCATTTACTCTTTCCATAAAAGCAAAAATCCTTTCATCTTCTTCCATTTTCAGATTTTCATACCTGACCCAGAAGCTTTCAAGTTTTGCAATTTTGACTGTGGAATCTCCTTCATTCAATCTTTTCAAATGATCCCAAATAGCTTTAGCAGTAGACCTATTTGATAATCCCATGATTTGTTGATCTGATAATGTGCTCAAAAGTGCTTCTCTTGCCTTGCAATCATTTTCTTCATCTTTTCCTAAGGTAGGTGGATTAGGCCAACTTTGAGTAGGAGCAATGTAGCCATTCTTTGTAACATCCCAGATGTTCTTTCCAATGCAATTTAGACGTGTCTCCATTCTGATCTTCCATATGCCATAGTTGGTTCCATCAAGTTTAGGACTGTCCTTCCTGAAATAGTTAGTAGACATTGGATCTCCTCAAGCTGTTAAACTTCTACAAAAAGAGGACTATGGTCCGATACCAATTGTTAGGTCCCAGAGACAACTGAGGGGGGGGGGGGGGGTGAATCAGTTTTCAAATAAATTCAAACCAAAAACAACTTAACCAACCTTAATGCTTAATACCGATAAATCAGACTTTATGCCAGTAGACAATTTATCAGTTAATTACAGTACCAGTAAAGATTAATGCATGAAACAGAAAGACAATAACATCCACAACACATAACACCAATATTTGTACGTGGAAGCCCTGTAAGGGGAAAAACCACGATGGGAAACCTTACCCACAATCAGATGATACTACTATAGATAGTATGTGTATACAAATGGGGTCTGCACATGCAGAAAGGCCAAGCGCCTAGAGCTCACTGCTCAAACACAAATAGGAGTCAAACTGACTACAATTGGATGGTTAAATCCAATGATGATGTACTGCTCAAAATAGCATCTTCATATGCTAGATTCAGTACCGATGTAGTTATAATATGTCTTCACAAAAACCTTTCTTCACCTTCAAATGATGTTTGCGTGTATAGCTCTGCTTATTCTCACATATACCTTCTTACAATTCCTTATCCTAATCGCCCATCGATCGTACAAATAAGAGCTTACATATATACCATAACCTAAGACCAATTTTAGTAGGCCGGCTCTAAAAGATATTACAATAAAATAATTATAAGTAAATCAATAACTGATGCAATATCCGATTCAACACGTCAACTTAATGCATTTACAATAACAATAAAATCATCTCCAAAACGTGTCGTGCTGATATGGAGTAAATAAGCCTGCCGGTGCTTATTTTGGACCTATTTGCCGATAACAACAAATATGCAAATACGAATATGCCAATGAACAAATCTCCAAGACAAAGTGTCCAAACGATGTCTTAGACATAACCAAGTGATTTCCATGTCATTCCAAGTGCTGGTGAACCAGATACCGGTGACTGTGCATAAAGTCACTTGCTTACCGGTGAACATTATCAATCCTCCAAAGTGCCAGAGTTGATGAGTGTTATAGGTGTTGACATCAATGACAAAACCATATAAAAATACCAAAAATAAATAGATAGGATATAAACTCATTCATACTAACACCATTTAAACCATTTTATGTACCAATGTACAAGGCAAATGCAATGCAATGTCTCACAACCAGAGAAAAGTAGAAAACCCATTGTGACAAGACTCCTCTCCAAAAGGGAAAAAAAATTAAACAAATGATGATGCATGGATGAATCAATGATAGCCCCCAAGGAATACATACATCATGTGTATACAATCAAGTATACCACCATAGGAAGGAAAAAGAGAGGCATGATATATTCCCCCCCATAATAAAGAAACTCCAATGGCAACAAAGTATGCTTGAAAATAAAAGAGGATAAAATGCCTACAAGAAACACATCCTATTTTAGGAAGAAACAAGTCCATTTAATGATGAATAAGCCACTCCATACCCAACTAGAAGAAGGACAAAGTCTCTGAATATGAGTTGCTAAAAATTGAGTAGGAGTCTCCAAGCTTGAATAATCCACCACATAATCATGATCAAACTCAACCATGAAACATGACAAATAACAAGGAGGAAATGCGTGACTGTTAATCTCCAAAGATAGTGAAGATCAACAAACAATTGTGCTAAAACTATCATCAAAGATGAGAGAAATCCCCTCAAGTATGTCTCCCAAATTTGCAATATGAGTCTCCACAAACAAGTCTGAAATACCTGCCAAATACTCATCCACAAAACAAGATTTGTAACACTATGAGCAACATGCTAAATAGAAGCACTCAAAGTTGAAGAAGCAAGAGGTGGAAGAGTAGGAATCTCAACACCAGTCTCTCTAATTCCAAGATTCAATTCACAATCTTCTCCTCACAAACATGATTCACCCTTGATGGAAGGGTATGCACATCAATAAGAGGAATAGTATTATCATTAGGAGAAAAATGAGAAAAGGAATGCAATTAGAATAAATGATCAACCACCCTTGTAGCAATAATATCTCTAGTCTCCATGTCCCTAATGTATATATAATCAAAAGTGAACTCAACTATCTTACCTTGTGCGCTATGAGTTTTTTATATTGAAAGGAGATTAGATGACAAAGAGGGTACACAAAATACATCATTAAAAGATCATTTTTTGATGTCAATAGAACCTGTAGTCACATAAATCTGTCCACTTAATTAAATGAATACTTAGTATTTATTTGATTATTTAACCATCAATTAATAATTAATTAAATTAATATTTAATTAATTCATCTTAACCCTCTTCTCCTATTAATTAAATAAATTATTCAATTTATTTGATTTAATTCACTTAACCAAATTCATACCATTAATTAAATAAATAAATCATATTTGTTTAATTAAATCTTCTCTCACATTTAAATAAATTAATATTTATTTAAATCCCCCAAAATCCCACCTCTCACATTTAAATAAATTAATATTTATTTAAATCCCCCAAAATCCCACCTCTCACATTTAAATAAATAAATCATTTATTTAAATCACCTTTATCCTCCACCCACTTGTATTTTCTTACAAAAGCAAGTTGCACAATTATTTTAAATAAATAATTTATTTAAAATCACCTTTATCCTCCACCCACTTGTATTTTCCTACAAAAGCAAGTTGCACAACTATTTTAAATAAATTATTTATTTAAAATCCTATTTATCCTCACCCACTTGAAACCTTTAATGGTTTCCCTTAAAGTATTCAAACTTGATGGCTTTAAAGTCTTCAAACTTGATGGCTTCCTTCTATAGTCTTCTTAAGACTTTAATGATTTTCCTTAAAGTCTTCAAGCCTTTAATGGTTCCCCTCAAAGTCTTCAAGCATTTTAATGCTTTATCTTCCTTTTTCTCATTTAAATAAATTAATATTTATTTGAATATTTATCCAAATACAACTTGCACACATTTATTGAAATAAATGAATTTTTATTTTAATAAAATCCTATTTTCCCTCACCCACCAAATCCACTTGCAAAATCTAATCCCCTTCTAGATTCTTCTAACCCCTTCCTAATTAACTTAATCCATCCCCTAATTATTGTCACATTCCTAAGCAAAATGGAGTCACTTCTCAAAGCCTAAAAGTCTTTGATAACCATTAAAGGCTTTCAACCTTCAACCACTAAATGTCTCAAAGTCTTGGATAACCTTTGAAAGCTTCCAACCTTCAACCACTAAATGGCTCAAAGTCTTTGATAACCATTGAAGGCTTTCAAACTTCAACCACTTAATCCCCAAAGTCTCCAATAACCATTAATGGTTACCTCAAACCCTCCCACATGGTTAAAACATTTGTTTTGACTCAACCTCTACCCAACCCAAGGGTCTCATCAAGCCTTTAATGCTTTGACCATGATTATCTCTTAATCATTTGCACAAAGGTTTATCCTTGCATTAACTCCTAATCCAGTGGGTAATCCTAATTTAGGCTTGACCCTTACCTTCTAGATAACCATGAGGTCTCCTCAGGCATTTAATGCCTCCAACCTCTTCTCTCAACCCAATCTTATGTTGACACTTGTCACCATTTCATTGGTGCAAATTGTGCACATCGATCCCCAACTTTCAAGCTTGACCCTTGATTAAACCTTTCAATCCTGGCCATCCATTGCTCCATTTTTCCTATAAATAGAGCCCATTCCTTCATAATCCAGATCCTGAAAACTTGTATGCATTTAGGCTATAGACATTTTTAGAGAGCATTTAGCATAGCATAACTAAAATCTTGTCTTTTTTGGTAAAATCAATCATTTTAGCATCAATAGCATAGTATTTAGCTTTTCATTTCATATTTGAAGCTTAATATTAAATCTCAATCCCATAAGCATCCATAGTGCAAAAAGCTGCTGAGAGCTACACTATTTTGGAACTTGGAGAGGAGAGGAACAAGGGAGAAGGAACTAAGAGTATGTTAGGAGGTATTTGGAGATGCCTCATCATGTTTGCTTTGATAGTTAAATATGCTTGCATGCTTGTAGTCTCTCTTTTGGTATGCCTTTTTAGATTAGTTTTCGATTGACTAACACTAATGTTTTGTGTGTTTTTGTGTTATTTGATCATAGATTAGTTTTCGATTGACTAACACTAATGTTTTGTGTGTTTTTGTGTTATTTGATCATAGACTAATCTTGTGCCATTTAGGAGGGCATCATTTGGTGAACCTGACGTGAATCCAAACACCAAAAAGATCAACTTTTTTTTTTTAACCAATAACATGTTTGAATGTTGAAAATGTCACACAGGTTGCGCTTTTGACACTGTTTTGGTGCGTTTGACATTATTTTGGCGCTATTCACCCTGTTTCAGTGCTTTTTCCCTTCTCTGTCTTTCCCTTTCTTTTAGTGCGTTTGTGTTAAATAGTGCCTCTGTTCAAACGCAGACTAGCGCTATTGTAACAAAACGTTGTACAAATCACCTTGTAACAAAAAAAAAAAAAAAACCAAAAAAAAAAATAAAAATTTAGGCTTGTAGAAGCCCACCAAATAGGTGGATTTTACTAACTATTTTTCTCTTTTGTGCAGATTTAAATTAGATTAAAAAGTAGATTTATATTTTTTTACTAACTTGTTTTTAAAGTTGGTTTTAAAAATGAATTCACTTTTTATTTTGGTTTAAAATTAACTTCACATTTCAAATTTGGGCTTTTAAAAAAGAATCACACATTTGTTTGGGGCTCTTAAAAAGAATTTCATTGTTCAAAGGTAAAAAGAACCACAAACTTATACAAAAACAACTTTTTTTTTTTTTTTGCAAGTTAGGAAACAAACTTCATTTTGGTGCTTAAAATCAACAAGGCAAATTTTATTTCTTGCATCAAGATAAAACTCACAATCCACACTTCCATTTTTGGTGCAAATAAAATTCACAATCAACTTGTCTCATTTTTAAAGCAATTTTACTTCATGCAAACTTGTTTTTCATTAAGTTGACCAGGATTTTCAAATTCTAGTTTACTCAAACAATTGCCTTTGAAAATTAAAAAGAACACCATGATTGTTGGAGCAACATCTCCAAATAGTTAGATCACATTGCAATGATAGATTAAAAAGAACAAGTGTTTTTCGTGCTTGGCACACTTGTGCAAAGAGCTGGTCGAGTGGTCCTACTTCTAACACACACTATCCTCTCCCTTGGCTTTCGTGGTCCTAGGTGCAAGAGAAAAGTGTTAGTAACACTCAAAATTTTATCTTTTTAAGAGAGGCCTGCCAAGGGATCGATACTCTTGGGAACGACCTCGAGCGGTAAATCCTTCGAGCCGCTATAGAAATCAGGTGAGAGCGAAAGCTGTAGCCTTGGGTATAGCTGTTCCTACAGTGTAACTGGCCGAAAGGACAAATGGGCCCCACCACCAGTTACAAGGCTCTTAAGTGAGTCACTGCAGAATGAACTTATGTCCAAAAACATCGAACATGACTAAACACCTTTTAGTAGTAGCCCACCCGTTCTATTGATTGAGGATATTTGCGATATAATTTAGTGCAAGAGCATAGATGGTTTTGCTCCCAAGATACTCACCATACATATTTCCTTGAGTAGAAACATAGCTTTTTGAAAAGTCACTTGTGGCTTGATAAAAGTGGTGACTCCCCCATCATAGGGATCATCTATTTGTTATGCTTGTGCAAGATTTAGTATATCACATCCTTACCTGCCACGACGGGATTCATAAGGTATGTAGTACCAAAGTCGAAGAAATATCAAGATGTGGGCTAAATTTATCACAACTGGCCATTTGACCTTAGGGATAAAAAGTGTTTGAAATGTGTTCATTTTAAAGACCAAGTGCAAATTGAGCTGACTTCAGGCTTTGGAAATACACCTTAAAATACATCTAAAGGAAGGGTCATATACAAGTCCAAAGATTGGGTTGATCTAGACCCATACTCATTTGTGCCTTTGAGGCAACATTTTGGTGTTTGTGTGCTTGCTTTGTTTTCTTGTCAAAGAAACATCAAATCAGAAAATCAATCCCAAAAACAAAGTATTCATCCAACCAAATATCTTTCAAAAACAACCAAAAACATCAAAAACAAAGTGCAAACAACAAAAGAGTCAAAAATTTTATGACCATTCTTCACATCTTGTGAAAGAAGAAGCGTCATCAAAATATCAACTTGAAAAGAAGACAATTAAGCTCAAAGGCTTTTGATCAAACGAAGGAAATTCTTCTATATCAATAGACAAATCTTTGTCTCCCATAGAGTTTTCTTGCGTCACATGTGTCTCTATCTTCAAGGTAAAACAAACGAATTTGATTCAGAATCATTGAACTGCAGAGCTTTTATGCAATATAGAGCTCTGAGTTATCACAAAAACCAAGGAGGAAAGATTAATCCCAACTTCTTCCCAAACATCTGTATCACCTACAACACAGCTCGAGAAGTGCCACCAACGCCTGAAAGGGAAGAGATAGAGTTTGTCCCATTTGTAACACAAATTTTTTATTGAAGTTGAAAACATTTTCATCCATCATCTCACTCATACGTCATCACTTCATCATCAATCCATCCCAACTCTCAAAACATTAAGAGGTTCTTGTCCCAAGTTCTCTTTTAGATATTGCTTGAAATCAAACACATCACATCACTTTTTAGATTGTTTCTACATCTAGGATAAGCTCATCCTAAGAGACACATCTACGCAGGTTAAAACTAGTTCATGAGTGAATCCTCTCATTACTAGGTAGTCAAAATCTGTAACACATCTCAGATTTCTCTACACCTTATCACATCCAAACTCCTCAAAACAAACAAGCAATTCAAAGAAGGAATTTCGGTTACATCT
Source organism: Cryptomeria japonica (assembly GCF_030272615.1). Taxonomy (NCBI): domain Eukaryota; kingdom Viridiplantae; phylum Streptophyta; class Pinopsida; order Cupressales; family Cupressaceae; genus Cryptomeria; species Cryptomeria japonica. The sequence continues at coordinate 543,387,964 of NC_081406.1, read as the reverse complement.
ACCTTAAAGTGCTAGAGATCCCCATACAACACAAATCACCAACCATCAATCTTTCATTTCATCGACAACTCATCATCATCTTCAATCAACTTCACACAAAACTTGCAAACAAAATGGCTCAAACCCGATCACGGTCAAGGCAACGAGAAATAGAAATTGAGGAAGAAGAAGACGAAAATCTCAATGAATTTCAAGAGGCACTTGGAGGAAATATGAATGACGAAAACCCAAATACTCCCACACCTGCAACAATAGAGAGGGCCTAGCATAACCCTCTCTTTAACAGATTGTTTGGCGAAATACTCAGGAGTAATGCGGATGCTCACTTCTTAAAACTCGCTCAAGAAGGATCCAAACTCCCCTCTGACTTTGATCTTGCCCAATTAAGACAAGCATCAGAAAGACAAAGTCGCCATGAGGAGGAAAGAGGTAGAGATCACATCAGATATAACATTCCTCGAGGTAACCCACCACCTCCTCCTCCAAATGAAATGGAGATGTTGCGGCAACAAGTCGAGAATCTCACCCAACAACTTCATAGTGGTGTTAAGACCAATCAATTCTCACTTAACGACATCTGTCCCTATCCGTTTGATAGGAATCTTTACATGCCACCATTTCCACGAGGATTCGACACACCCAAATTTGAAAAATATAGAGGAAAGGGGGATCCCTGCGATCATGTCCGAGAATTTCATTCCGCTTGTCTCGAAGTAGCATATGAAGACACATACCTAATGTGCCTTTTTCTCCAAAGCTTGGGAGGAACAACTACATCATGGTTTTCCCGACTACCAGGTGGCATTAGAACATTTGAGGAACTCATCCAGAAGTTCCTATCTCATTACTCTTATAACATTGAACGCGACATCACCATGGCTGATCTATGCAATACCAAACAAAAACCAGGTGAACTATTCTCAGTATTCCTGCAACGATGGTGCCAAATGTCTAGCAGACGTTCTCTTCAGTTACCTGAACGAGAACTAGTGGAAATTTTCATTTCCAACTTAAACGAAGAAATGGAATTTCACCTGGATGTCAAAGATACAGACTCTTTTAACGATATGATCACCAAGGGTTTAAAATGTGAAAGGGCACTCATGAAGAAAGGACTCATCAAAATCTTTAATGAACCAAAAGATGGTCCTCGCCAGCGCTTCAATAGTGATAAACCGAAATTCTGGAACAAAAACAAGAATATCGTCAACGATGGAGTTGTGGATGCTCGAACTATCCAAAATGCACAACCTGTGGTTCGGTTTGTAGGACAAAATCCTCCACCTCAGAACAACACAAATGTTCCTTCTAATCAAGGTCACATCACATCTCATGATGAACCAAGACCTCGTCCACAAAAACAAAAACGCGCATATACTCCCTTAGGGGAACCCATTGAAACAGTGTTGCGACAACTCATTTCTCAGAATTTGATCACTCTACCTAAGCTATCCAACTATGAGCCTCAGGTCAAACCGGCATGGTGGAGAGATACTGAACATTGTGAATTCCATCAAGGAAGAGGACACAAGACAAGTAATTGTCACCGATTGAAAGATCTCATTCAGGATCTTATTGATTGAGGAGAAATTGAAATTGAAGGACATGACCCAAAAACAACCAATAATGATCATCAGATGTTCAAGAATCCACTTCCATCACAAGATCAAAGGGGTCCTTCCACTTCTAGGCGAGGCACTGATACCACTGATTATACGCAGGCTGCGTATAATTATACTATAAATCACCTGTATGATGCCAGTGAACAAATTGCAACTATAACCTTCAAAAATCCCACCTCAAATTGCAATGTTGTTACACGTCGTGGCAAGGTCACCATCAAGGTAGCTCCACAGGGCACCACCTCCGTCCCAAAGCAGTACAATCTTGTGGAACACTTAGATAAAACGCCTGCGCTTATATCCATTTTAGAGCTATTGCGCCTATCGCCATCTCATAAAACAATCTTGGATCAAGCACTCCAAGAGGCGTCAGTCCCTGCAAACCTGAATACGGACCAGTTTCAAGCCATGGTTGGAAATCTAAAGTCATCACCTTGTCTCACTTTTTCTGAAAGTGACAACTCTTCTTTCCAACAACCTCATAATGCTTCGCTACACATTGAAGGCTTTATCAACCAACACAGGATCAAGCGAGTCTTGATAGATAATGGAGCAGGCCTAAACATTTGTACACTACAGTTGGTCACAACATTGGGATATGCAATAGAATCAGTGGATCCTCGCAAGAAGATCACCATCAAGGCCTATGATGATGCAGAGCATTCATCCAAAGGACCTGTGGTACTACCAATCTGAGTGGGCCCTGTGGTAAAACACATAATTTGTCAGGTTCTGGACCTTCCTCTGCCATATAATCTATTATTAGGGAGACCTTGGATACATGCCATGCAAGCTGTTCCATCTACCTACCATCAATGTATCAAGTTCCCACATAACGGTACAGAGATCACAATCCTTGGCGATGCAAATCCCTTTGCATTTTGCCATAATATCAGCCATCAACCAGAAATTACTATTCCTAATAATAGGGAAGCCATTTCCTCCACATCATATGTAAGTCCCGCCTCTCTTGCTAGTTCGAACACCCCTATACCCAAGCAAGAAAAACTTAAGATGAAAGTAGCAGAGGAAGGTCCTGGAGAATACAACTTGAGTCAGCTCTTTTGTGTGGGACAAATGCCCACTTCTCCTAGAACACATGGTAAGCCACAACAGTTACTCCAGCAACCACTAATCATACCAGCATGTGCCTTGACGCCATTCGTCCTTGGAAAGAGTCAAGAGGAAGAGACACAAGATGAGGACCTAGCGGACTGGATCTATAAAGATCCCATCACCACTGATAAACCGCGAGTTACACTTCCTACATAACAGTATGGCAAAGGCCTCCTCATTATGCAAAGAATGGGATATGATGGTCAGAGTGCTTTGGGATACTGCAAACAAGGACGACATGAACCTCTGCTACCAGAATTCAATCCCAAAGGTAATACAGGCCTAGGCTTTGAAAAAGAGATCCTTCCTAAACTCAAATTCAAAGGAAAACCCAGCAAACCATTTTGCCCACCTACTGCAAAGAGGACACCTTTCATAATCAAAGCACCATCAAGCACTATCCCCACTGCCCCATTGAGGCTCACAACCCCACCACAACCGTCATCAATATCATTCATCCCACCAAACGAACCAGTAATCCCATCAGCAACACCATTTGTAGCAACAACTGTATGGAAACCTACAGCAACATCTATGGCACCAGCCATTCCAACAGAAGCCACTAAATCAACACTGCCGATACTTCCAGTAACAAATCCTTTAATCCCCATCACAGTTCCTGCAGCACCGATCACTACAAAGATACATAAACCAATCACACCTGCCATGTTTAACTCCAAAGACATCCCAGTATGGTATAGCAATCGGATGCTGGAGAGTGATTCAGAGACCGACTCACATGAGTGGGAATTTGATTCTATACAGCTTAACACTTCAGATGAGGAAGACACATCACCACCTCCACCACGCAAAGACATCCCTGTTTACGGAGAAGCACAGATAAAGACCACTTGGGTACCTGAGTTGGAAACATCTTCCACAGACCCTATGTCTCATCCTACGCCTGATTCTGACAAGGAGAGTACCATTAACAACCTTCACCATAACGTCTTAACCCTCACTGATACATCTCCCGCACTTAACCTAATCGATGAAGTAATGCCCATTATCCACCCTGAACTCATCGAATGGAACCAATCAAATCCTCCATGTCTTGACCTCTTCCAAAACGACGAGGCTATCATTGACTTTTTGGAATTACGGGATAATCTACCAAGCGGGGATCACAAAGCTGGATTCGCCATTGAACTTAATAGCGCAGCATACTTTGAGGTGGATGCCAAACCTTTCAGCTGCAAAAATATAACAATGAAACATGGATCTTCCAGTGAAAACCACACTGTGGCACTGTTTGATCCCACAAAAGTAAAAAGAAAGAGCGTATCCAACGGTGAAAACCTCTTTGAGGCACCTAAGGATGAAGGGTTTGACTTTCTCCCTGCTAATGCATAACAGGAACGATCAACGATTCTCATCGAGGAAACCAAAGAATACAATGTGGGGACTCCTGAAAATCCTCATATCATACATCTGGCATCTCTTCTCACTCTAGAGGAACAACCTAAATTTATAGAGTTCTTCCAGAAGCATCAGATCAACTTCGCATGGTCATATGCAGACATGCCTGGGCTTGATCCTGATTTAGTCATGCATCACCTCACCGTAGCAGAAGGAGCCAAATCTGTCAAGCAGAAGCTTCGTAAGATGCATCCCCAGATTGCAGTGCTAGTCAAAACAGAACTCAAGAAACTCCTGGATGTTGGTTTCATTAGACCAATTGATTATGCAGAATGGATCTCCAATATTGTGCCTGTCGGCAAACCAAAAGGGGGCATCTGCATTTGTACTGACTTCAGAGATCTAAATAAGGCCTGTCCTAAGGATGATTTCCCCCTACCAAATATTGACATCATAGTGGATCTAACAGCAGGACATGCCATGCTTTCACTCATGGATGGCTTTTCAGGATACAATCAAATAAAGATCACACCAGAGGACCAACATAAGATAGCCTTCACATGTCCATGGGGCACATATTGCTGGAATGTAATGCCTTTTGGTCTAAAGAATGCAGGAGCGACCTATCAAAGAGCAATGACCACCATCTTCCATGACATGATGCATACTATGATGGAAGATTATGTGGATGACTTACTAGCAAAATCACTTACTAGAGAAGGACATCTCCACATCTTAGATCAAATCTTTGATAAACTGGAACAATATCATGTTCGACTCAACCCAAAGAAATGTGTCTTTGGAGTGACCTCCGGGAAGCTTCTAGGATACATTGTCTCAAGCAAAGGCATTGAGGTCGATCCAGCAAAGGTTAAGGCAATCATGGACATGCCACCTCCAAAGAATATCAGTCAGCTAAGGACCCTACAAGGATGACTTCAATCCATCCGAAGATTCATTGCACAATTGGCTGATAAGTGTCACCCATTCACACACTTGCTACATAAGAACATCCGCTTTCAGTGGGATGCCAGATGCCAACAAGCATTTCAGACGCTTAAAGACTATCTCATGAATCCACCATTATTGATGCCACCAGATCCAAGTAGACCGTTGTTACTTTATATCTCAGCGACAAGTACAGCATTAGGTGTATTATTGGCACAACATAATGCAAAAGGCAAAGAGTGTGCTGTTTACTACATCTCTCGCACACTGGTTGGCTATGAACTCAATTACACACCTATTGAGCGAGCTTGCCTAGCAGTAATCTTAGCAGCCACTAAATTGTGACACTATCTGTTGACACACAAGGTACAACTCATCGCAAAGATTGATCCACTCAAGTATTTACTCAGCAAAGCAGCATTGATAGGTCGCTTAGCCAAATGGGTAATGATTCTAAGTGAATTTGACATCGAGTATGTGGACCGTAAAGCTATCAAAGGGCAGGTCATTGCAGATCAGTTGGCCGATGCACCACTCATAGGCGATCATCCCCTCATTTCCAATTTTCCAGATGAAGAGATATTCATGATCACAGAAGTACAACCATGGAAACTATATTTTGATGGTTCATACACAAGGCACGGCTCAGGGGCAGGCATTTTGTTTATCACACCTCAAGGTGACAGCATCCCAAAGTCTTACAGGCTCACATTTCCATGCACAAACAACATAGCAGAGTATGAGGCTTTGATCACAGGACTCAGGTTAGCCGTACAATGGAAATTACAAGAACTACAAGTATATGGCGATTCCCAACTAGTCATTCGACAAGCAACAGATGAATATCAGACCAAAGATGATAAACTCATGCCATATAAGCAAATGGTGGACACTCTAAAGACATCATTTACTACCATCACTTTTGAGTAGATACCAAGAGATCAGAATCGAGCTGCTGATGCCATGGCTACCATCGCATCTCTACTAGATCTTCCACAGAATTCAACACGCTACGAGTTCTTGGTAGAACAGCTTTGGATCCCCGCTTATGATATCCCTGAATCTGAAACGATATGTCACCTTGTTGGTTCTGAATCCCCATGGTACGGTGAGTTCTACACCTATCTTCGCGATCATACCCTTCCTCCCAACCAATCGAATAACCAACGAAAAACCTTCATTCGCCAAACTGCTCGATATACCATTATTGCCGAAACCCTATACCGACGCGGTCTTGATGGTACTCTCCTTCGATGTCTGGAACAAGGTGAGATAACAAAAGCTTTGGAAGAGGTACATGAAGGAATTTGCGGGACTCATTCAAGTGGTCCATCACTAGCCAAAAAAATCATGCGAGCTGGATACTATTGGCCATCTATGGAAAAGGATTCCTACTACTTTGTCAGAAAATGCAAGAAATGTCAAGTTCACGGTGACCTAATACATGCACCAGCCCAGGAACTGCAACCAATCACAACACCATGGCCTTTTTGTTAATGGGGCCTCGACCTTGTGGGTAAGATTCATCCATCTTCATCCAATGGCCATAAATTCATTATTACCGCCACCGAATATTTCACAAAGTGGATCGAAGCTGTTCCACTTACCCCAGTCACCAGCAAGCAGATCGCCTCATTCATCCTCAACTACATCATCTGCCGGTATGGTGTACCCATGTCCATCGTCACAGATAACGGTCTTCCTTTCAAAAATCAGGATGTCCGTGAACTTTGTGAGAAATTTCATATCCAACACCGCTTTTCCACTCCCTATTACCCACAAGGCAATGGTCAGGCTGAAGCATCCAATAAAAACATATTAAGGATCCTCAAGAAAACAATCAATGATGCCGGTCGTGATTGTCATGTTCAATTGAATCCAGCATTATGGGCATATCGAACTAGCATTCGAACCCCTACGGGTGCAACTCCTTATTCATTGGTCTATGGTGCAGAAGCTATCTTACCTATTGAGGTTGAGATACCATCATTACGAGTTTCCTTGCATAATCTCATCGATGATGAAGCATACAGAGTCTCACGTCTTCAGGACTTAGAGTTACTTGATGAGAAGCGACAAGCTGCATACAATCACCTCAAAGCCTATCAGCAGCGCATGAGTAGAAGCTACAATCACTGAGTTAGATCTCGTACATTTGAGGTAGGTGATCTTGTTCTTCGAGAGAATCCTCGCAACCAACCAAACAGAGAACATCAAGGCAAGTTTGAATCAAATTGGCTCGGCCCATATGTTGTCACTGCTGTATTCGGGTCCGGGGCATATTAGTTGGCTACATCAGACGGAGAACCGCTCGTAGATCCAATCAATAGCATGCACCTCAAACGGTTTTATACCTAAGGTGTACAAGGCATCAGGCTCCCCTGCATATCAGAAAATACCAAAAACATTCAGAAAAATGTCCTAAAGAAAATACCAAAAACATTCAGAAAAATGTCCTAAAGAAAATACAAAAACATTCAAAAAAGTAAAGAAAAATCATGCATCCAAACGGTGAACAACCACTCCAGTGGCACCTTGGGTAAGTACGATGGCGAAAACCTGGCAAACAGGCGCCACTCATAAAGGCAATGGCTCCAGTATCTTTTAGGCTCGTTGCGATCACATTCATACATACACACATCCATCCATCTAACCATGGCTTGTTATTTGATCTGTAATCCAAGAAAGTACTTCATGCGTCTGGCATCCCGCTTTTTCATAAATCATGTCCAACTTGGGGGCAATGCCCTTACAATCTAGATGATGGAAGTGGATTCTACATTACTGGTGATTCATTGGCAAAAACATTCAAAAATGTCTTGCAAAATACAAAAACATTCAAAAATGTCTCGCAAAATACAAAAACATTCAAAAATGTCTCGCAAAATCCAAAAACATTCAAAAATGACTCACAAAATCCAAAAACATTCAAAAACTATTACACAAAATCCAAAAACATCGAAAAACCCATCGAAAATCACACAAAAACATGGCAACACCTTGTACATATTCATTCAAGCAGATGCAAAACCAACATTAACACAGTACTCACACAATGACCATTTATCAATCGACCACACAATCCACATCCAACAAATCAGAAACTGTCTTTAAAAACAAGGATGCATCCTTCCTTACCAAAACAAAGACAAAAGTGACGTTTTCTTTGACAAGAAAATTATTTTAAGCTATCAAATGCTTGGTTGATTCGTGAGTAATTCATTTGTTTATCTATATCGGGATCTTTCAGCATTGTTTTGTATCGTTTGCGCATTATTTCCGATGAAGTTCTGGGGCATGTACTAATGGTGTCTACGTGGGAAGTTCACTAAGCTACGTAATCTTATGCCAAATACAGTCATAGATCATTACGGCTTGCTGACTACAGCGTATACCTCGACCATATGAGCATGAACCATTACTAAGGATCCATATTCTTTTATTCTTTATGTATATACTATTTGTTTACAGGTACAATGCTCATTCTTTGGTTCCTCCTCATCCAATTTGGATAAAGGTTTTTATTTCTTAGTACGGTATGCACTTGTCTCAGGATATGATCAGCCTAAGATCAAGGAGGACGATCCAAGTCATGCATGAACGGAGATAATCCTTGTCTGTTCCGCAAGCAATACTCAGGTCAACTTGATCCATTATATCAAGTTGCTTGTATTAACTTGCTATATCAAATCCATGTAAGAAATACTCTGGTCATCTTGAATCATTATGTCAAGATGCTTGTATTCTCTTCCAATATTTTAAAGCTCAATGATGAAAATAGAGCACTATGGATCGTCATTCCATCTCATCTATATATACTGCATTTCGTTGCATTCCAACCATCCATACATTCATAATAGCTGCATATCATGCATACATAGTCATAATAATGCATACTCTATTTTCCTCTTCTTCCATAGGAATGAGTCATAAGTCCTCCATATCTTCTATCTAACATCAAATCCCCCCTCACCCTCCCTATCTTGATCATCAACATCATCCTAATCCCTTCATCGCTTCCCATCCTCACTCATCCACAAAATCAAGCCAGTTACTCTGTCTACACAGATACATCGACTCCCACACACCTAGACTATCAACAGATACTCTGATCATGTATCTTTGGGTCTCAACAGGTAATCGATTATGGTAATCCTAGACTACATCAGGCATTTATCATAATGACCTAGTCTCAACGGGGCTGCCATGATTCCCCACAACCATCCATCACACGCACAGACTATCAATTGATCAACCAATCAAACACAATCCAACGGACAATTACATCAATTGTCTACGTCTCAACGAGTATTTTTCTTCATATACCTTGACTTCATCGGGCAATTACATCAATTGTCTAAGTCACATCAGGTCACTTTGATTCACTTACTCAGACTTTATCATGTCCAAGCGACCAACTGACATCAACTGTCACGCTTTGACTTGACCGGGGCAATTAAACCGATTGCACCAGATTGTCCAAACAATTTTGATCAATTGTATAGCATCAATCCAAACCCCACACTACATCTGCTATGTATCTCTTGCATGACCTCAGGGTACTCGTTGGCTTGTTGTTTCTTCATATTCACTCCATTTTCTCCCATTCTTTCATCATTAGTTCTAATTTCTTCTATTCTACCTCCCCTCCGCTTTTCATTCTTTTTCGAGAGATCGCCCAGTTTTTCAAAAAAATTCGGCCCATCCCTCGAGGGGGCATACCACCCATTAAATTTACATTTTATGGGGCATTTCTTCGCACCTATTTTTCTTTCTTTGAAACGACGTGATAAACTGCACCGTCTCAAAGAGGGGCAAATGTAGTCACATAAATCTGTCCACTTAATTAAATGAATACTTAGTATTTATTTGATTATTTAACCATCAATTAATAATTAATTAAATTAATATTTAATTAATTCATCTTAACCCTCTTCTCCTATTAATTAAATAAATTATTCAATTTATTTGATTTAATTCACTTAACCAAATTCATACCATTAAATAAATAAAGAAATCATATTTGTTTAATTAAATCTTCTCTCACATTTAAATAAATTAATATTTATTTAAATCCCCCAAAATCCCACCTCTCACATTTAAATAAATTAATATTTATTTAAATCCCCCAAAATCCCACCTCTCACATTTAAATAAATAAATCATTTATTTAAATCACCTTTATCCTCCACCCACTTGTATTTTCTTACAAAAGCAAGTTGCACAATTATTTTAAATAAATAATTTATTTAAAATCACCTTTATCCTCCACCCACTTGTATTTTCCTACAAAAGCAAGTTGCACAACTATTTTAAATAAATTATTTATTTAAAATCCTATTTATCCTCACCCACTTGAAACCTTTAATGGTTTCCCTTAAAGTATTCAAACTTGATGGCTTTAAAGTCTTCAAACTTGATGGCTTCCTTCTATAGTCTTCTTAAGACTTTAATGGTTTTCCTTAAAGTCTTCAAGCCTTTAATGGTTCCCCTCAAAGTCTTCAAGCATTTTAATGCTTTATCTTCCTTTTTCTCATTTAAATAAATTAATATTTATTTGAATATTTATCCAAATACAACTTGCACACATTTATTGAAATAAATGAATTTTCATTTTAATAAAATCCTATTTTCCCTCACCCACCAAATCCACTTGCAAAATCTAACCCCCTTCTAGATTCTTCTAACCCCTTCCTAATTAACTTAATCCATCCCCTAATTATTGTCACATTCCTAAGCAAAATGGATTCACTTCTCAAAGCCTAAAAGTCTTTGATAACCATTAAAGGCTTTCAACCTTCAACCACTAAATGTCTCAAAGTCTTGGATAACCTTTGAAAGCTTCCAACCTTCAACCACTAAATGGCTCAAAGTCTTTGATAACCATTGAAGGCTTTCAACCTTCAACCACTTAATCCCCAAAGTCTCCAATAACCATTAATGGTTACCTCAAACCCTCCCACGTGGTTAAAACATTTGTTTTGACTCAACCTCTACCCAACCCAAGGGTCTCATCAAGCCTTTAATGCTTTGACCATGATTATCTCTTAATCATTTGCACAAAGGTTTATCCTTGCATTAACTCCTAATCCAGTGGGTAATCCTAATTTAGGCTTGACCCTTACCTTCTAGATAACCATGAGGTCTCCTTAGGCATTTAATGCCTCCAACCTCTTCTCTCAACCCAATCTTATGCTGACACTTGTCACCATTTCATTGGTGCAAATTGTGCACATGGATCCCCAACTTTCAAGCTTGACCCTTGATTAAACCTTTCAATCCTGGCCATCCATTGCTCCATTTTTCCTATAAATAGAGCCCATTCCTTCATAATCCAGATCCTGAAAACTTGTATGCATTTAGGCTATAGACATTTTTAGAGAGCATTTAGCATAGCATAACTAAAATCTTGTCTTTTTTGGTAAAATCAATCATTTTAGCATCAATAGCATAGTATTTAGCTTTTCATTTCATATTTGAAGCTTAATATTAAATCTCAATCCTCCATAAGCATCCATAGTGCAAAAAGCTGCTGAGAGCTACACTATTTTGGAACTTGGAGAGGAGAGGAACAAGGGAGAAGGAACTAAGAGTATGTTAGGAAGTATTTGGAGATGCCTCATCATGTTTGCTTTGATAGTTAAATATGCTTGCATGCTTGTAGTCTCTCTTTTGGTATGCCTTTTTAGATTAGTTTTCGATTGACTAACACTAATGTTTTGTGTGTTTTTGTGTTATTTGATCATAGATTAGTTTTCGATTGACTAACACTAATGTTTTGTGTGTTTTTGTGTTATTTGATCATAGACTAATCTTGTGCCATTTAGGAGGGCACCAGAACCATTATCACAAACCATCTTGTTTGTGTAGCTACCCATCAATATATTAGGTTAATAGGGTCAAAAGAAGATAACACATCCTTAGAAGATGCCATATGATGAGATGCCACTGAATCAAGAAGTTGTATCCCATTTTCAAGGATTGTAGAGGCCAAGAATGCATTACCTTTCATCTTCTTAAAACCATGTAAAACATCCGCGGTTCCTAGCTATGTTGATGAAGATTTGTCGATTGTGATGCTAAAGAAGAAGAAGACACTGATGGGGGCATCAAGATGTTATTTTGAAGAAGGTATGTGAGTTCATCAATCTTCTTATCATAGCACCTATGCTCATTATGTCCTTGTCCTTTTGTAGTGTCATAAATTGTACACCCTTAATTGGGTGGTACAATTCCACGCTTAGGTTTGCACCCGCCTTAGTGTGTTTCCATCTTGCATTCTAAATTCCCTTTAAACATTTAATTAATTAATTTAATTAAATCTAAAGTCTTCTTTTATCCCTCTACACATCATAAATTGGGCCCTTTACCCTAAGTGTGCCGCTTTTTATTTTATTCTTCCAATTAATTATTTAATCAAAAGCCCTAATTATGTCCTATTTCGACCTTCAAGGCCCGATTTCGCATATCTAGACATCTCAAATTCCCACACTCTTGGAATTATCTCTAAAGTCACTATATCGTGCTTTCCCGAAAAATTTGACGAAAAGTTGGTCGGACCATGTGTTTGGACCAGGTAGCTAGTCCCAACTTTTTATCCCTGAATTTCAAGAGCATGTTTTGGCAATATATTAATATTCAAATCCAAGAGATCGGAAAACAATATTATTTCTAAGTTAGCCTATGACCCAAAACAAAGTTAGGGTTTCCTACATATAGTCTTCTCTTTCCTCATTTCAGGGATCCAGATCTACAAATTGAAGGAGCCTCTTATGAAGTGAAAGTATAGGTTACGTGGAGTCTATAATAAAAAAATAAAGCATCAATAAAGTCCTCATCAATCATCTTCAACATCAATTAGGAGCTTTGAAGACTTTGAAGAATTATAGGAAATCACCTACTATTGATTGGCTTGTACCTCTTCCTTAGGGTTTGGTATGGTTTCATGTTATTTTCATGTATTTGTATGAGCTTCATAATAATAATTTTCAGATTTATATTCATGCTTTAGATCCATTAGTGCATTTGTGATTGAAGCATTTACATTTACATTTATAAGCATTTAGGGTTTGTTCTCCAAACTATAGGGTAGAACTCTATGCTTTCTTTCATGTTCATTTAGGATCTTGCATACACACAAGATTCTTTCACACACATTTTCAATATATTATCAGCTATTTGTGGAGGTGGAAACCACCAAACCAAGGGGTTTGACTAAGGAAAAACCCTCTATAGCCACCTAGATACCATTTTTCAAGTTGCAGGTGCAGGTACAAAAATCTGGCGGACACACAAATTTTGGGACCAATGGAACACACAGGTGCAGATTCAGTCTCAAAGCTAGACCCCAGTTTCCAGGGACTAGGGTGTGGCATCCTAGTCCTCCCTGTTTTGCATCATTTTTTGGCATATCAGCATTTCAAACTCTCAAAATCCAAAATTCAGAAGTTTAGCCCTCAGTGATATCAGGGACTAGGGTGTGGCGCCCTGGTCCTGCTCAGCTAGCCCCCAATTTTAGTGCCAGGTACACATCAACATTCCCCTTCTTGCTCTGTGCTCAGTTTCTTAGTTTTAGTTCAGTCATTTTTTGCATTTTTAGTTTATGTTTGCTTCATTGTTCATCTCCGAGCATAGTTGGTTATTGCATCATATTTTGTACATCTCCTCTTCATTTGCAGCAAAGAAATAGAAACTCTAAAGATATTCCTTGACCCTCTCTCTCTCTCACAAGAAGTGATCAAAGTGAATCATCTCCTTCGAAGCTTTCGTATTCCAATATGTGGAGGAAAGTGGGGTTAGGTCCTAAACTACCCGATCCCATTTTTTGACATCACACCTTTACAATAAGCACATTTCAAATTCTCCTTTTTTGAATGATTCCTCTTTAGGGCCTGGACTTAGGGGTATGCTATGAAGAAGAATCCTTAATTTCCTTATTAGACTTAGAATCCTTATTCTGTTTCTCACCTTTACCACTTGAAGCCTTTGGATTTGAATCTTTTGTAAGAAGTGCTTGAGATCTTGGAGGCATCAATGTGCCAGTGTGTGCCAACATTGCTTTTTCTCTTGAGAGATGAGCTACAAAACCATCAAGAGAAGGCAATTTATGTGCACTACCTAGAGCATCCATAATAGCATAAAATATAGAAACAAACACTAAATAATCAGGACCTATCTAAGAGAGAATAGATATAATCAACTGTTCATCCTCTTTAGTAACCCCACATCGAGTCAATTGCAATGTAAGATAATTGAGCTTTGTGGAGAAGTTTTGGATATTTTCAAAATCTTTAGGATTAAGACTTATTTGTTTATTCTATAATTGAAATTTTCATCTTATCTGGCTTACTAAAAAGATTCACTAAGGCAGTCCAAATATCATTGGGATGCGTACAAGATAGCACATGATATCTAAGACTAGGAGAAATTGACATAATAAGAGTACCAAGAGCTTCATCTTTTCTATAATTTTTTTTTCTTTTTTTTACAGTAGCTATGATTAAAGATGTATGCCTAATGTGATTCTCTTCAATTGCAATTTCAACAACAAAATCTCCACGTCTAATTTCCACTTATGATAGTTGTATGGAGTCAAAAGTTTGACTTTAGGCAAATCCATGATAAAAATTAGAGAATAAAATAGACCCCCCCTCATAATACAAGCAATCAACCCCTTTGTTCACAAGAATTAACACTATTTTAGAAATTTATAATAATGTATCCAAAAGTACCAATCTAGCTTCAAAATAAAAATTTGAAAACAAATATTCAAAAAATACATGAACTGAAATGAAGTGCTCCTAAATACCTTCCCCTTTCTTCTTGAATCACAAAAAATAGAGGTTGGAGCAAAAAGTTATGAGCTCAGAGGTGCAAAAGTAAGATTTGACTTTAACTAGGAAAAAACAACATCAAATAAGATTTTTTTTGAAAAATACCTGTAACACTATGAAGTTGTCTGAATCATCTTTTTTGTAATATATCATTTGCACAATTTCTTCTCTATATGAGAAATTTACATTGGTTTGAAAAAAAAAGACCTATATCGGGCATTTTAGGGCACAAATTATTGTGGGAGAACTCTTTTGAGTAAAATACCCCACACTCCAAAACCACAAAGCTAATATATTATTCAACAACAAATACAATTACAATACATTCCAGGCTTTATTCCTTTATATGGAGATTTACATCTTATTCCATTCTTGGAGAAAATTTGATAGTACAACCCTTGTGAATCTCTCATCTCTCTCATAGTTCCTCTTGCAAGCACTTCTATTTATAGAGCTTACAATGCATAAAATGTAGAGTTTCCAATAATTTTTTTCTAAGAATGAAGATGCCAAATGGAAGATGCTAAATCCATCACACATAGAAACAATTACTTTCCAATTGACAACTCATGCCAGACAGGCAACAACCAATAACTTGACTTGCATAAGAAGCAACACTTGCTAAATAACTAACTACATTTTCAAATGTGCCCCACATTTCATGCAAACTCAACATGAAATAAAAACTTCATTTTTGCACAAGTCTCACATAAATAGCAGCTTCTAAACTTGACTCTTCCAAGAAAGCGTCAACTTCCTAAACAATAGGACCTTACCATAATCAACTCAACAATATCAGGACACATGTCACCAAAGCACACCTTTGAGAAGTTTTTACAAACTTCTCTCTTCAAAGGAGTACCCAAGTGACAAGTGCAACCTCTTTGAGATCTCCTCACATTGCATGTAGCAATAACCTCCCATACAGATCCCACAAAGTGATATGAAAACTATTATATTTAGTGCTTTGGGTATAATGTAATATTACATCAAATATAATCCCAAAATAAATGCTAGGACTCTCAAAATTTGAGGCACCTTAATCCCAAGACTATTGTCCTACTTGATCCCATTTACAAACAACTTGACATTTCTTGGGTCAACTATGAAAGACAAACAAATAACAATGAAAGCTTTGATCTACAAAATGATACCAAGGTTTGATAGGTATGATCTTCAGGAGGGGATGCACATATTAATGTATTTTTACATTTCATGAAAAAATATCAATTTGAAGATAAGACATACATATAAGTTTTTTTGTTAGGAAACTAAAAGTAAAAGATTTTTTTGGTATGATGGTTTTGTAGACACCTAAATTGTCCCGCCGCCTACAAACACTAATTTCACTAGCTATTGCTCCTTATTAATTAAATAATTTTAATTTATTTAATCAATTCAACTTTATTCTTCTAAATTAACATTATTCCTCCATTTCATAATTTGAATTTTCGTCTAATTATTATCAATTAATCTTTAATCATTTCCCTTCTAATATTAATTAAATTATTTTATTTGTACTTTAATTAACCAATATTTATTGCTTAATTAAATCAATTTCTACCATGTTCTAATGATTAAATATTTTTTCAAATTATTTGATTAGCTAATAATGTCGTCTCAAACTAAATAAATTTTTAAATTTATTTAATTTCATTTCCCTCCAAATTCAAATTAATTAGATTTCTCTCTCATTTCAATTTCAATTCCATGTTTCAAAAATCAAATTTCCTCTAAATGCAATTTCATTTCAAATTTCCTACATCACATGTGGAAATCCCCACTAAGTCTTAGTTCTCACTAGTGACTCGATAATCGCCTTTTTCTAACTAGCTAGTCAGTCTACTCTTTTCAAAATCACCTTTTGTTGACCAATCAATCAATTCTCCTAATTGGTCAATCAAATTAGTCATAAATTTAGTCAAATGCAATCAGGTGGAGTGATTATCTCCCACCAGCTTGTCTCATGAACCCTCAACCGTTGATCAACTCTTTTCTCAAATCAATCTCAATTGTCGATTAAAATCCAAAAAAATTATAAAACCAACATCAATCCTCAATCATCACAACCACATTCTTCAGATCCTTGTACTTAAAATCTGTAGGTGTCATGCAAATCTGAGAGCCACTATCACCATATGCAACTAGGAGGAGAAGAAGAATAGAAGTCTCATGGCGTGGATTCAACATAGTGTTTGATTTTTTCTTTCAATTTGTTTGTTTGTTTGTTGAATTCATTTAACATACTTTTATTGTCTTACAATTGAATTTGTGATAGACTTAGGCTTGTGGTTGCTTAATGATCTATTGCATTGATTTCTCCCAATTTTTAGTCAAATACAGGTTTCACAGAGCATTCCTTTGCCTCTTAGAATCATCTTGTGGCTACATTTGAAGAGGATTTTTTTCATCTAGCCTACTATTCTTGTCCAAGAGTTAGAACAAATTAGCTAGCAAGAAGGAGAGTATAATATAGAGTTCAACCATAGGGTTGTTGTTGCTCTTTCCAAGATTCTAAATTACTTTATACCTAACACACCTACTTGTATAAATATGTTTCTTAGAGCCTATGATTTTAACTTTTAGATTCTAGTTTAATATGAGAATAATTGATTGTCATGAACATGCAATAGCCATACAAGTGCCTTGTTTTCATTAGGTTTGAGAATGGATAAATTTCATAATCATTATCCATAGTTTTGGATGTTTTTGGTATTGAAAAAGTTGTTGTAGATAGTGGTTACATGGATGGATCGTATAACTCAAGCATGCTATCAAGTGATGATTATGTTTGCAGCCAAGTAGAGGAAGGTATGAATAGTCTATATGATAACAATACATAGGATGATGATAGTGTGCACACCTACCTTGAGTTGGATCAATTATTCTGGGTGATTGAAATAAAGAAATTAATGATTATTTCTAGATTGAGAATGACATATATACCCCTATTATTTTTTGTAGCAATATGGATAGTGAGCAAGGTGTGTATGCAAATTCATGAACTAACAAATGAGTAGGGTATTCATAGGTTGATGATGTAAATAGTGAACAAAAAATGTTTTCTTCTTTAGTCTCATTCCTTTATCTCCATTTCTTTATTTTGAAGTTGCTACTAATTATTTGTGTGTGGACAAAATAGGCAAAACTTTAGATGAAGAAAAAAATGCAAAAATAGGTGTTTGTACAATTGATAATATTCACTGTGATGAATTTTCAATCAAATAACATGAAGTTGATGATCACATGGCTGCATATGAGAGCCTATTTATTTGGTGTGCAACATGTTTTCTTCCTCATGTATAATGCACAACAAAAGGTTCATGTAAAATTATTGTTCAATAAACAAACATGGAAGAAAAAATGTGACACATGTAATTCGTAGTACATATGTCACAAAAAGTTTCATAAATAGAAATAAAATCGAGGGATAAATTTGAAGAGTGGAGATATTCACCTGAAGTGTCTCATGATCCAAATTTTTGTGTTGAAGTAGGTTGCATCAACATAAATGAGTGTGAGGTATGTTTGGTTGTTTGTTGTCCCTAAGGCTAGTGGACTTGAATATGAAACTTTTCTTCTTGATAAAGTTGTATCTTCTTATAATGTGTACAATGGTGTGCCCAAGTTCAAGTGTTTCAATTGGATCTAGAATATTATTTTTGATGGTGTTGAGTAGCAATATATTTTTTCTGGTTGATCTGATTAACTCAATGGAGAGATATTTTTCATGACAATGTGAATTGGAGACATTCTCTTTTTTCCCCAATTCATTCAAGAGGAGGTTAACATGTATGAAAATACCATAGTTTATTTTGGGGATGACCTAGTTTTCAAATTCTGTGACTAGCTACTATAGAAATAAATGATACAATACAAGGTAATGTGGTGGCCTATTATTTGTGCTTTCCATGCAATGAAAATATTGACATTGTAGTTAATTTTGAGTCTCTTGGTTGAAATCACAAAGTTTATGCAAGTAAGAAGAAGGATCCATTTGTTGTAGATGGGTGAAGAGGGTAGCTTCAGGTTGAGGAAAGTTACTTCCTTCAATAAGATGGTGTTTGATAGAGGCAAGTGATTCCATCCATCTTCTATAATGTTAGCTTGCATTATGTAAATGTTTAATTTCATAGCCTTATTTTATTGTATACACATTGTAATGCTAATTAGCTATGAATTTTAGCTATGTACATATTCTTTTTGTCCCTCACATGTTTGTCCCACTCCTTTTTGTTCCCTCATTTTGGTTTCCATGAACATTTTGTATTTTTATACTGATTGAAAGAGGCACCCATTCCCAAATAGAGCCACTATTGGAACTCAAATATTTTGTGATAATTTTACTTGAGTCCCTTCTTGTTTAAGCCTCTTTTGGTCTAGTTTTATTGTCAATTGAGATAATTTGTGTGGGCCTCTATTTAAATGTGTCTGTTTCTCCCATGTCGTCTTTCATATTTTAGTTCAGTCAATTGTCCAAGTTTGCAAAATAAAAAAAATGGTTATGTTTTGTTGTTTTTTGTTAAAAGTTTTGAAATTTGTGTTGGGAGTAGAAAAGGTTCTCACAACCTTGTCAAAACTCAACATTATTTCTCTAACCAATTTGAAAATTATAAGATTATTTGTTGTTGACCTATCATTGAGGTTTTGGAACCTCTATCAAGAGTTGACAGAGTTTTTGTAACTTTGTTGGAGTCTAAAAAAAGTTTCACAACTTCTTCCTATTGCCCCAGCGTGTAGGTAAATTTTATCAATTTTTTGTAGAAGTTATGAAACCTTTGTTAGGAGTTAACAATATTCTCACAAGCTTATTAGTGCCCAACATTGGTTTTCTAACCTCTTCAAAAAACTCCAAGTCTTTGTGCTTTGACGAGTTGGAAAAATTTAAAATCTTTTTCAGCTCCCGACAATGTTTTCACAACCTTAACTTGAAGGTTGAAAAAAATTATCTAACTTTTTAAGTTTAGCTAAGTTTGGTGTTTTTTTTTTATAGTTTAGAGTAGATTTAGAAACTTATATCTACTCCAAAAAGGTTTTCCAAACATTTTGAAGAGTGAAGGAAGACAATATTTTTAAAGGCTCATTAACAAGTGGTGCATGTTCAAGATCCAACCTTGCTAGAGATTGACATGGTATTTGAACCTATCGATTAATTTGAAGGATGTGTCAATCATCTCTGGTTGTAATTTAAGGTGGTTTTGTAGCCACATGTGGACGTTGCCTAGGTTGTGACAACCCATCTAATGCTTGACATTAAACAAAAGGATGGTGTGTGAATGGAAAAGGTTCCAAAATTATTTTAAAAGTGTTTCAAATAGTTTTTTAGGTGCCAAAAGGATGAAGTGAAGTGCTTTAACTTGCCACATACTCACGTTAATGGAAATAACTCTCCTAGCTACATGCATTAATTTTTTATGCTTTCCCACCTACTAAAAGTGATTGCAAATGCCATTTTTGGGATGCCCACTTTGGGTGAGAATACATGTAGGAAATTGTTCTTCTTAGTGTTAAAGTGCTAAAAATTAGGGTTTCAACTTGTTGATATTATAATGATTTTTTTTTGTTTATTTTAGAAAAGATTAGTTTTGATGTGGTCTTCAAATGTTAGAAAGTTGTAGAAAAACCATTGAATCTAATTCTAGTTTGTTGGTGGAGTATAAACTCATGGATTCAAAGAAGATTAGCGTTGTAAGTAGATTTTATTGTAGAATATCTCCCTTTCATTAGGTATGCATCCATGAAGGTTTCTTAGTAATAGATAATTATTTTTATTTTCTATATTTGTTAGCATAATTATTATGTTCAACACACCACAAGACTAAGAGTGGGGGGGGGGGGGGGGTGAATTAGTCCAAACCTTAAAACACTTTACTTATTGTGACAGATGAGAATGGAATCAGGTAGATTAGGGCATAATCCCACATTCATTTGAATACTCTGGAATATAAAAGAGCCTAAGGAAGTGATCGAATTTGACTAACTCTTGTGAAAGAGAGTCAATGGATACTTTTAAGGTTTCTATTCATTCACTGATATGAAAAGGAATGCGTCAAATGTAGGGGAATGCCAAACTAAGATGGTGGGATGAATGAAAACAAGTAGAACAATAGAAATAAAAGTCCAATACAGAAACAAAGCTAAGATAGAAAGAAAAAATTTGGAAATGGGAATCTTGTGTGCACCCGTGACAGAAAATTGGGCTTGATCTGACAGGACTAGGGCATTGGGTGCCTTGGTCTCAGAAACTAAATTGATCTACAAACTAGGAATCTGAAACCTAAGACTGTCTAAGGCCTATCTACCAAATTTGAAGTTTACCGAGGAGGACAAGTGCGTGAAGTGCCCTGGTCCTAGAGAAATAGGGCATGGGGTGCCCTAGTCCCTAAAATCTATGTCCTGATTTTGGTAATGGGTATTTGATAGTTGGCTGAGATCTTCTAGAAATTGTCCACTCTGATGAAAACCTATAACTGCACCTGCAAGATGAAAAATGGTGTGTTTGTGGCTATGTAGGGTTCTACCTTAGTCAAACCCCTTGTTTTGGTGATTTCCACCTCCACAAATAGCCAATATAGTTTTGAAAAGTGTTTGTTCTCTAGAATCTCACGTGTTTGTAAGATTGTTATGACCTAAAATGCAAACTAGAGTTCTACCCCATGTTTTGAGTAAAAACCCTAAAATGAATGAAATCTAGATCTGAAACTCAAATAGAGATGAAAATAACATGAAACCATACCAATAAGGAGAGGTACAAGCCAATAGACAGTCAGTGATCTCCTTATTATTCTTCAATATCTCCTAAAGCTTCCACAAATGATAAAAATGTTGATGAAGACTTGCTTAATGATGAATGGGTGACCTCCTTAGTTTGTCTTGTTTATTAAGTAGTCTTTATTTTCTATTTAAGTGTCATTTCTGCCATCAAAGCCTCCTTTATCATGTTTGACTCCTTAGGAATAGATTGTTGAAAATAATGTTATATAGAAAGTCACATGGTTTTTCTTTAGGAGGGATTAACAATTTCAAATTTGATTTTGAGTGTGGATCTAATCACAATGGTTAGTATCCTAAAATTTTATTGTCATAAACCTTATGTTTCTTGTGGTCTTCTTGAGCTTTACAATCTACATTCTATGGTGGCCCATGAACAACTAGGAATGACCAGTTATATGTAAAGTTAACCAAAATTCATGAAATAATAGCAATTAATCAATAAAGTGCCAACAAATGCAAGTTAAAAGGCAACATATTAATGAGAGAGCAATGAAATCTAAAGGAAAAGGGAGATCTGAAGGAGTAAAGCCTTTTTGCAATGCAAGACACAACATATTCATTGAATAACATTAGTTTTTAGACTCAAGTTAACAACAATTTTCTATAAGAGGAGGTAGATTTGTCAAGGAGCAACAAATACATTTAATAATGACAAATAACGAGGATTTTTTTAAAAAGGTGTATGGCTTTGGGTTAAGCCCATTAACCCCTATTGCATTGATTAGTTCCTTTGTTGCTTTATACTCTTTTTTGCATGAGATACTTTCACTAATTGTGAAAAGAGGCATTCTCTGTTTTATGTGTCTAACTGACTTTTCAAATATTTTTTCTTTGTTATGAGAATATTATCAATCATTTCAAGAGTTTTATTATGAGGGTTTTGGGAGGTTTTTTATTAGGTTGCAAGCTATCTCAATTATTGAGAAATGAAGAAACCCATTGTTGTTATGTGCTCATAGGCTTATCTTTGAAATCCTTTAGGGTTTTGGTATAATATAACTTGATAGTGTTTGAATCAAATTTTAGTGCTACAACAATGCCTAGGTTCATTGATATCCATATAAGGAACAACAAGAATGCAATTGAAATGATAGAAATGAATCTATAAGAGGAGAAACAAAGACCTTGGGAAGGAATTACAATGTCTTGAGGGGCAGGTATTGAGATCATAAAAATGAGGTATTTTTCATGCAAAGTACTAGAGCAAATAGTTGGAGGACAACAAATAGGAAAATCCATAAAAGGTACTAGCCATCAAATAGTATAAAAAAAGAACATTTCACATTTTCAGAAAACAGTAATAACATATTCAAGATAAACATGCTGAAATTTGGAGACAATGAAAGGTTTGTTTTCTCAAAAAATCTAATAACAATGAATGCATCCAAAGTATGCAGTGTTTCAGATCCAAGAGGTATAGTCACATCATTGTGAAGAGTTGATGATAACAAAGTGTATGATAGGCCATTGGAGGACAGATCAAAGACAAAGACTAGGAAGTCATTTGCAAAAAACTTCAAGGAAACAATGCACTCCTACACTTGTTGACAATCATTCAAACAACCTAAGACATAGCAAAATTCAAAGGCACCATAAATCCCAAAGAAGATAGCATACATGTTGTGGAAAGGGATATGAACAGTCACATGGTCATAGAGGGAATCTTGTAAAGAGAAGTGCTTCTAAATGCAAGAAAGACAATGAACAAATAGTGTAGAGAAGAAACCTCAAATCCATTACCAAATAGTGAATGCACACAACCATTTGAGGTCTATGACATTTTACCATTCATTACCCTTATCACAAGTACATAGTTCAAGCAAACAATGACGAAGATTCATTAAAGATGAGGTATATCTTTCAGATCTTCATTGAATGTGCAGACATAGAAAGACAATCATATCCCTTTTGAAGTTTGATGAACAAGGATTAACAATGCTTTCGAAATATAGTCCAAGTGAAAGAAAATGATAGAAAAGGTCTGTAGCAAGTACAATGACAAAATGATTGAAGATGATAGGGGCTAATAAGTTGTATTGGACAGTCATAAGTGGTTAGATGAATGCACTATCAAATGAACTAGCATTCAAAAAGAAGAGATCAAACCATTTTTATTTACATTGGATGAAAAGGATAGTCATAACAATACGGAGCAACATCCAAGACCGTGAAGACAATGACAATCTAAATTGTGAAAGGGTAGAATGAGAATATTTCTATGACACATCACTATTATTGACAGTCCTTTAGTTGGTTGCAACAAATAAGACTTGTCTTAGTCAAAAAAATGGGCAAGGGTTTGTAGAAATTAGTTACTATCCCTAAACAATGAACAATAAAAAAAGAATAATATCTTAAGTTTATCATATTTAGGATAGTCAGGATGCATCAAAGGTTAATAGCTATTTGAAGTCATAAGACAATAAGCATATTTTAATTCTAGACCTATCTTAGTGTTGGCTGAAAATTTTGCAAACTAGACGAGTTTACAAAATTGTGGTTTCAGCCATAGTACGTGAGATTAAATCTCTCCTAATTTCTAAGGGAAGTCTTCCCCTTTCACTTACGAATCTATTTAAAACACAACTTTTGATTTCTAATCTAAACAAGGGCGGTACATCATCCTATTCTCTTTTTCAGAATAAATGTTATTCTTTCCTTTTTCTTCAGGAAAGAATTTACAATATAGAGCAATAATAATTCTTACACTTTCAATGTTACAAATTAACTCAAAATGTAGGAATGATCAAATACAAATAAGTAAAGAAGCAAGGTTTTCATGAAGGCACAAAGTCGCTCATTGCTTCGCTGGGATGGGAAAATGGTGTTCAAGCTCAAAGTCTTTTAGTCACTATAATCCTATCAATCTTTTACAAATAACTTCTATATCTCACAATTGTGTACTAAGACAACAAAGTAAATCACAAAGTCTTTATCTTGATATCCTATTATAAATTTTGACAAAATTTTCTTGAAATAACAATATGAAGCTCAAAGTCTTCAAGTTATTATCTTCTTCTATTAATCCTAATAAACAAAAGCTGAAATATGACACAAAGTTCACAAACCAACAATTGTTTCTACTCTTTAACAATATTTCCTCAACAACACCTTTACTTGAGCAAAATAAGGATTTACAATGAAAATGACATAAGTACACTCTCACCATAAATCACAATGAATCCAACACAAAGTATGAATGCTAAATATTTCTTATTACTTGATAAAGTTTGTAAAATAACAATAGGAACACAAAGTTTCACTTTTTCTCTTCACTTCGGTAGAGTTTTGGCATATAGATTAAAGATTCCTAATCTAAAAGATAGATACTCAAAAGATCCTTATTACAATGAAAATCCTCATATATATAGAGGAGAGGTGGAACATGAAACTAGGAAAATTACAAATAATTTGTGACCAAGTCAAAGGTAGAGTTCGATTTGACTTAGGACATGTGCAAGTTCTAGATGCAAAAGCATGAATACACAATAACACTTGAGGTGTCAATTGAGATTACAAAATGACACTAGGATAGAGATGCATAAAGATGACTAAGTGTCTGGAGCCTTGTCTTGTTTCTAATATTCTTCACCAATGAATTCTTCATGTTCTCATTGGTAGCCTACATTTCATAGTCATTTGGTCCCAATGTCTGAATCTGGCATCTATGGTGGAGTTGCAGAAATGGATTTGAAGAATTCCCAAAGTTGGACAAAAATGATCAAAGGAGGGTCATGAAGTACATTTCAGGCTTATAAGTCCGATTTGCATTTGAGAAGGGTCAACAATCATATAGGTTCATATTGGATTACAAGTCCGATTTGCACTTATGCAAAAACAAAGGGAAGAAAAATTGACTTTGGTGCGAATCGAGGTTATAAACCCGATTTACACCTAAGGAAGAAACATGGTGCAAGTCGGAGTTACAACCCTGATTTGCACTAACACTTGGCACTTTGGAAAAATGCAAAGGAAATAGTGTAGGTCAAGGTTATAACCCTGACTTGCACTGTTGGGAAAGGATTCGATGTAGATCGGGGATATGACTCCGAACTGCACCATTTTTAAGGGACTCGGTGTAGGTCGGGGTTGTATCCCCGATCTACACCAAAATGGGTGAACTTGGTGCAGGTCAAGGTTATGGCCTCGATCTACACCAGGATGGGCGGACTTGGTGCAGATTGGGATTATAACCCTGCCTTGCACTAGAAAGGGAAAACTTGGTGTAAGTCGGGGTTACAACCTTGCCTTGCACAAAAAAATAATATTTCTATTGCTTTAGGTGTAGGTCGGGGTTATAACCCCAACTTGCACCGGACATGAAAGACTTGTCTATAAGGTGGTGAAAATCGGGGTTACAAACCCGATTTGCACCAGACTAAGAATTTTGAAGGGGAAGTGTAATTTGGGTTTGTAACCTCGATTTACACCAAAACACAAAACTAACTTAAAAGACCTAGAAAAGGACTAGAACCTCCAAATCAATAATCGAGGGTCCTAAATCATGCATGAGACCTCAGAAATCATGGTTAGAGAATGTGGACTATAAATTGGACAAAATTTGTAGGGGTTGCCCTATTTTTCTGATTTGGCCAAAAATGAGGACAACAATTAGCTCTGACTGGGGAAATTCCTTCGATCACTGGAACAATTGAAGGGAGAAGAATCCAGAACTCTAAGTTCCTTTATCATCCATTGGGCTATAGAGTCAAGCAACAAAAGAAATAAAGGACAAATGAATGACAAGACTCAACTAGAAATAATCTACTGAAACAAGACTCAACTTTGTGCAACTGCACTTATTGGAAAGGAAAACTAACCTAACCTAGAGATTGATTAACAACAAGAACTTATTCAAATGAATCCATTAATTGCTACTCCAAATTAGGTGCCTTTCTTCATCAAGGTGATATGTTTGACATGATCATAGACCACCAAGTGTAAATGAAGCACAAGCAATAGTACAATGAGATGATGCACCGCTTCTTGAAAGAAATGAAAAAATGCACTTGCCTCCTCAAGTTGATCATATGTACTGCTGCTCCAAAATGGATCAATGAATTTGGGTTGCTCCTTCTCAACTGCCAAAGGATCTTTGGTCTCACTCTCAACTGTATCTTCATTTTCAAGAACAACTGGAGCCTTTGACATCTTGTTAGCTTCCAACCAAGCTAGATGTCTTATAAGACATCCCCTTGATATGACACAATCTAATATCTTCTTGCCTGTCGTGCCTTTATCAACTGATTCCTCAACCACAACCTCATGCTGAGTGGAATGAGTTTCCTCATGTGATCCAAGTGAAAACATGGGTCTATATCTTGCTTCATCATGTTACTCACAAACTTCAAATTTGGGAGAATTGTCATCAAGACTTGAACAAAATTCCTCTATTATATTTGTGAAAAGGTCTTCATCAAGTTCCTTATTATCTTCCACATGCACAATATGTCCAAGTTCATGACCTTGAAATACAAATTCATTCTTCTCATTTTTTTCAACTTGAATGGTACCTTCATGCATGTCCATATTTTCACGTCTCAAGACATGATTGTCTTTCTTTACTGACACCTTAGAAATATGACTTTTGTCACTCAAATATTTATTCCCCATGGTATCTTTCTCAATAGCTTCTTGATAACGAATTGACCAAATATGAGAGTTGCTAGCTATGTCCGCTTCCTCCTCTTGGAAGAGATTAGCAAGATCACTTTGTTCAGATTTAGAATTCCTCACCACTGCATTTGTTGGTGGTGATTCTAGTGCAAGTCTTTCTGGTGGTGGAGGAAGCTTGTTTTGATTCCCTTCAACATAGTCATAGATAATATTATTTGGACAAGTCCTTGAAATCTCTGTAAAATATAAAAGAAGAACCTTGTGATAACTACTTCTTAAGGGCTAACACTTCATTAGCTAGCCTCTGCACCATGGGATCTATTCTCTTGGTAGAAAATGATTCCATAGGAAAATTTTCTTTGGACCCATTTGAATCTATCTTTATTTTACCCACAAGGATAAGATCATCTTTAATGCCAACTGCCAAGGTTTGTGCAGCTGCAAGGTTTCTTGGAACTGCCCTTCTCAACAAGAAACTCACCATAGGTAACTCAGGGTTGATAAAAAGCACTTCAAATTTTTAGTAGTGGGTTGAGCCACTATTGGAATTCTGTTAGACAACTTGTTAAATTTAGCCACAAACTATTGCATGGGTTCCTGTGGTTCTTTTTTCATTTGAGTCAACTGTGCTAACAATGGATGCACATATTCTGTAGGCTTGAGCCTCTCTTCAAATTTTTTTTTGATTTTTTCCTAGTTGGTGATGGTTTGTGGTGCAATATGATAAAACCAGTCAACTACAACAACTTGGAATGTCTCGATAAAATGTCACACTGAGACATCTTCATGTTCAACTCCAAGAACATCACACGCAATGTAAAAAACAACAAGATGTTCATCTAGATGTTGTGTGCCATCCTCGTAGAACTTGGGAATATTCTTCTGTGAGCCATCAGGAAGAGCATGTAGAGGTGGAGTCAGATTCAACAGACAAAAACATTCCCCTAAGGACCTTGAGTAGCCATTTTACACATCCTTGGTGAAACCTTGAGAAATTACAAGAAAAGAGATTACAATGAATATGATACTGACACACTTCAACCAAAAGCATGATGGTGCAAACACCAGCTAGGAGGGACCTCAAAGAGATCAATCCGGACCAGGAAGCAAGAGTAATCACAATGGAAACAAGAGGATATGATGGAGACAATGCATAACTGAATGTATTAGATCATGAAAATTGATTACAAGCAACCGATAACATCTAGGTTACAAGATTCGGCTCACTGGTTTGCCACATACATGCTCAATTACAGAATAGGTCAAATCTGGACCTCTAAATCTAAGATCTATCCTCTATGTTCTATCTTACTTCTCTAGAAAATGAATTCTAAAGATTAATTACAGTGATTTATACGATCCAAGGGGATCCAATCGGCCCACAAGGGAGAAAATGCCAAAGAACAAGATCACACGTGTAAAACCAACAGGTCAGCCTCTGCCAAAGAGATTCCTCCAAAAAATCCAAAGGATGAAGTGTGGATCAAAGGCAAGGTCGACCAAACTCCAAGGAACATCGAAATCAATGAACTAGGGTCCACAAGCTACAAAAAGGATCTGGCAGATTCACCAATGCAAATAGGTCCAAGCGGTTTTGGTGCTAGAAAACTGTCTCAAAATCCGGAATTGATAACTTTCCAGAAAATGATCCAAACACTCGATGGTTTAGGAATAAAGAAGATGATCATGTCCTCAAGCAAAATCCAGCTCCACAAGATCTGGTGAGCCAAAGCAAGAAAATACAAAAAGGAATGCTGAAACTACAAAACAAAAAAAAATTAGAAAGGAAATGTTTTTGGTTGATGCAAGATTTCCAAGAACTGGGGATGCTCCTACATCACATGAGGCCTTTTGATGTGTATCGTATCCCCAACAAAGTCGCCAAAAAATGTTGGTTGAAAATTTTGCAAACTAGATGAGTTTACAAAATTGTGGTTTCAACCATAGTAAGTGAGATTAAATCTCTCCTAATTTGTAAGGGAAGGCTCCCCCTTTCACTTACTACTCTATTTAAAACACAACTTTTGAATTCTAATTTAAACAAGGGTGGTACATAATCCTATTCTCTTTTTCAAAATATATGTTATTCTTTCCTCTTTCTTCAGGAAATAATTTACAATATAGAGAAGTAATAATTCTTAGACTTTCAATGTTACAAATTAAACCAAAATGTAGGAATGATCAAATATAAATAAGTAAAGAAGAAAAGTTTCCATGAAGGCACAAAGTCCCCTGTTGCTTCTCCAAGATGGAAAAATGGTGTTCAAGATCAAATTCTTGTAGTCACTATAATCCTATTAAACTTTTACAAATATCTTTTGTAGCCCACAATTGTGTATGGAGACAACAAAGTAAAGCACAATTCTTTATCTTGATATCCTATTACAACTTTTGATAATCTTTTCTTGAAATAACAATATGAAGCTCAAAGTCTTCAATTTATTATCTCCTCCTATTAATCCTAATAAACAAAAGCTGAAATATGACACAAAGTCCACAAACCAACAATTGTTTCTACTCTTTAACAATATTTCCTTAACAACACCTTTACTTGAGCAAAATAAGTATTTACAACAAAAATGACGTAAGAACACTCTCACCATAAATCACAATGAAACCAACACAAAGTTTGGATGCCAAAGCTTTCTTTTTATTTGATCAAGTTTGTAAAATAACAATAGGAACACAAAGTTTCACTTTTTCTCTTCACTTCGACGAAGTTTTGGCATATAGATTAAAGATTCCTAATCTAAAATATAGATCCTCAAAAGATCCTTATTACAATGAAAATCCTCATATATATAGAGGAGAGGTGCAACATGAAACTAGGATAATTACAACTAGTTTGTGACCAAGTCAAAGGTAGAGTTCGATTTGACTTAGTCCACGTGTGCAAGTTCTAGATGCAAAAGCATGAATACAAAATGACACTTGAGGTGTCAATTGAGATTACAAAATGACACTAGGACAGAGATGCATAAAGATGACTAAGTGTCTGGAGCCTTGTCTTGTTTCTAACATTCTTCACCAATGGAGTCTTCATGTTCTTGCTTGGTAGCCTATATTTCATAGTCATTTGGTCTCAATGTGCTGAATCTGGCATCTGGAGTGGAGTTGCAGAAATGGATTTGAAAAATTCCCAAATTTGGACAAAAATGACCAAAAGGGGGTCATGAAGTGCATTTCACAATTATAAGTCTGATTTGCATTTGAGAAGGGTCAACAGTCATATAGGTGCATAACAAATTTACAAGTCCGATTTGTACTTATGCAAAAATAAAGGGAAGAAAAATTGACTTTGGTGTGAATCGAGGTTATAACCCGATTTACACCTAAGGAAGAAACATAGTGCAAGTTGAAGTTACAACCATGATTTGTAATAACACTTGGCACTTTGGCAAAATGCAAAGGAAATGGTGTAGGTTGGGCTTATAACCTCAATTTGCACCATTGGGAAAGGATTCAATGTAGATTGGGGATATGACCCCGATCTGTATCATTTTCAGGGGACTCAGTGTAGGTTGGGGTTGTATCCCCTATCTACACCAAAATGGGTGAACTTGGTGCAGGTTGGGGTTATGGCCCTAATCTACACTAGGATGGGCGGACTTGGTGCAGGTCGGGGTTATAACCCCGCCTTGCACTAGAAAGGGAGAACTTGATGTAAGTCAGGGTTACAACCCCGTCTTGCACCAAAAAAAAGGATTTCTAAGGCTTTAGGCGTAGGTAGAGGTTATAACCCTGACTTGCACCTGACATGAAAGACTTGGCTATAAGGTGGTGTAAATCGGGGTTACAAACCCAATTTGCACTAGACTAAGAATTTTGAAGGGGAAGTGTAATTCGGGTTTGTAACCCCGATTTAAACCAAAACACAAAACTAATTTAAAAGACCTAGAAAATGACTAGAACTTTTGAATCAAGAATTGAGGGTCCTAAATCATGTATGAGACCTCGAAAAGTGTGCTTAGAGAATGTGGACTATAAATTGCACAAAATTTGTAGGGGTTGTCCTATTTTTGTGATTTAGCCAAAAATAAGGACAACACTTAGCAAAAGGAAGGCCATTAAAACTCTATCAAGCTATGCACAATCTCATGTCCTACTCCATCATGGGTGGGATAGCCTATCACACTCCATTCATGATAGAAAAGAAGGTTTGATAGTATAGAGTAATAGTCTATACCTTTGGTCAAAAAGTTCAATAAAGCAATAAGTATTAAAGTTGTAGATTTGGAGTTGAAAGAGGTTTTTGTAGTAGCAGTTATGATGTCAAATAATGGAGAGAATGATATTTTGAGAAGGAACATGGATAATATCTCACTATCATAGAGGGGACAATGAAGAGAACATTTATTTATCAAGAGGATTGTCAAATCAGTCAAAAACCATGAAATGAACATGGTGGAAAGCTGATTACTAGTCAACGATATCCTCAACGTCATATAGAGATACAAATTTCAAATGCATGATGAAATGAAAGGTCAAGAAGAAAAAAATATTTAAATTTGAAATATCATTAATTTAGAGGCTTAAAACAAGGAGTTTGGAGAAGAATCAACAATTCCAGTGCAATTAGAGACTCCATATAGATTGGGCATCTTTCAAGGGCGGTTTGGAGAGTGAAATCAACAAGTCATCTTTAGTTTCACTAGTACATTTGGGTCAAAATTTTGATGGCAAATTGTCGGAATTCCGACACAATTTCGTCGTACTACTGACAAAAAAAGCCATCGAAAACTTTGTGTTAGAAGTTCTGACTATCCTTGTGGTCGTCGCAATTCTGACATCGCCTCCAACCTTTCCGACGGCCACCATGGATGCTTATACCCCAAAAGAATACCATCGCGATCTCGGCCTATCATCGGAATTCCAACTTAAAATTCTGACAGAGGAGTGCCGTCGGATGCACAACATCCTCGTCGGAACTCTCTTGGAGGCCATCGTAATTACAACGGCCTCCAGGAGAGTTCCAACAAGGATGCTGTGCATCCGACAACACTCCTCTGTCAGAATTTTACCCTTTGGAGTCGGAATTCCGACGATAGGCCGATTTTTCAGAATTTTTTTTTTATAGAAAAAGATTGACATTGGTATCTCTCTTCTATCTCTCTTCTCTATCCCTCTCTACTATCTCTCTTCTCTCTCCCCTCTCTAGGTCTCTTTCTCCATCCCTCTCTTCTTCTCTCCCTCTCTACTTCTCTTTCTCTACCCTCTCCAGGTCATTATCTCTTCCTCTCACCCGGTCTCTCTCTCTCACACCTCTATAGATCTCACCTTCCATTCCTCCATCATTACCCATGTTGTCAAGTTGTAAGATATTTCCCAAAGTACTTGGTTGCTAGGGTTGATTTGCTTAAGTGTTGGAGTCGGAGTTAGATGAGACCTACATGATTAAGCTATATTAAGTGATCAAGTCACCAAGATCTCAATTGTAAACATGACAAGGTTCTAGGGTTTTAGGGTAGCATAGGTCAATATTGAGGTATGGTGGTCAAGAATTACCTTCCAATGACAAAAGACATCCAAATGATGAAGAATGAAGGCGATGAACTCATAGAAGTTTGGAGGAGATAATTTGACTAAGTTAAAAAAAAATTTAAGTCATGGTCATGATACTAGCTTGCTAATCAAGAGCAATTTGTGCGAATGAACCCTAGAAATGTGCCCATGCTAGAGAAGCAATAATTCCAATAAAACCTAAGGCAATGCTAGTAAGGGGTCAAAATTAAAGAATTAGGGTACAAAAAACAAAATTTGGCTAAGTCACGATATTGCTCAAGGATGACCTAAATCATGGAGTGTAAATCAATCATGAAACATGAGAATCGATAGGTCTTGACCCAAGCAACGTAAGTCCCCCTTGTGATTCCAGCAGATATCACATCACAATCATTGAGTCTATCTGCAATATAAAGTCAAGACCTGACTATTGGAATCTTGGAGTCACCCCATTTGATCATGTAGTTTAGCACTTGGGAGGATTTTGTTCAAGAGAGGATAGAATACTTAGTATTTTATTTTGTGTTGCATAGTGCATAAAAAACACATCAACAGAAACCATTGAAAGGTTTGGTTAAAGCCTTAGAATCACAATCTCTATGAGAAGCTATCAAGAGTGCCCAGAATTCAGAAACTTTAGTATCCAAGAACATAATTCATAAGGCACCACTTTTAGAGCAACCAAAGAAGCCTATCAATGTAATATTTTATTTACCTTGGATATGTTTTATCCTAAGTGTGATATTCCACTATTAAAAAGATTAATTAGGTAATATTTTTACTTAGGTAGAATAAGATAATGAGTTGCACATTCTCCTTCTTTGATTGAGATTCTACTTTTTCCTTGTCACAAATTTGGAAACTTGGATAAGCAATTTCTTTTTTTGGTTTTCTACCTCTTCATGATCCTCATGGATTTGGAATCTTGGAAGCTATATATTGTAGGTTTTTCCTCAATTAACATATCAAATTAAACTATTGTGAGCTTTCATATCTTAACATACCAAGGGTTTAAGTTTGGGGACGACAGGGGGATGACGAAGGGGGCGGGGTGGGATGCAAATATATATACAACTTAAAAAATTAATTATAAAAGGATGTGTATAGAATAAGTATAACAACTGTAAATAAAACTTTGCCACACTATGTAAATTTTACAATAAACATTAAAAATATGTCAATGATTGCATTGAAATTTGAACATTAACAATGATGGTAGAGTTTTGGAACTTTGGGAACAAACTAAGAATAAGTATAAGAATTGCAGATGAAACTTTGGCATACTAAGTGTTTAAACTAGTCAACATAAAAAAAATGGAAACGATTGCATTAACAATAAGAATGGTGGGTAGAGGTTTGGGGTCAATGGGTAGTGCCCCTTGTGGGGGGTTTGGGGCAGAGCCCCCATCAAGGTTAGGGGGGCATTGCCAAACCTTTAATACGGATGACATTTTCACAATAATTTCACCATTTTTGTTTAGAATTGGAGTTTCTAATTGGGGGCCATGGGAGACTCGTAGGCATCCTCAAGATAGTCAAGAGACTCCTTGGAGTCCCTAGGATGTCCCTAAGTGGTGTGGCAAGGGGATGTTTCCCCTAAGTATTGCATCCTGAAAAAATAGGGATTTTGGAGGGGGGGAAGGGGTCCCCATGTTTCAATGGTTTCAAAAGATTCTAAGTTTTTTTTTTATCTTGTCATAACAAAATATACTCCTCTTGCATCCTTGGATGATTTGAAAATTGAAAATAATTTGACAAGAAAAAACTAACTTCTAAAGTTTAGACTTAGTTTTCTTTTTTTATCCAAGTCATTACAACATTTCAATGATCAAAGTAGCTTTTTTTTGGCGGTTTCGAAGCATCCAAAAGGCTTGAAAAATTCAATATTATCTTTCATTCCACCAAAATTGGAGATCAAGAAGCAAGCTCACAAACAAGGATTTGTTTGTAACTTAAGGCAATCGACTAGTTTTTGGGGTATTTTCAGGTCTAAAGAACCTACCATTGTGTCAAAAAGGCCCATAAGACCCCATTTTCATCTAAAACTTGTCTCTTTTGGTCGTAGAAGCATTTAAGGAAAAAAAAAATCACACAACCAATGATATGCCTATACCATACATATTTGAGTTAAAATAAAAATAAAAAATTGACAAGGTTTGGAGACCATTGAACAATTTGGAAGATTGCTAATACATACACTCAATTTATAAAGTCTCAATTTGATGTACTTACTCTTCAAGAGGCCTATACAAAAGCATTTTGTAATTGCGAACTAAGATAAATTTCCATTTTTGGCAGTTTTCATCATGGATTATGGTATTAAATTCCGACATTCTATTGTCAAGATAAATTAAGAGAACCATTTGTACTCGAAACAAGGGATAGTGAAAAATTACATTATGTAGGATCTCCTACGCTATCTAATTGAATTCATTCCTACACCAAGTGACTATGAACAAAAGCGTAGGTATTTAACAATAATAACATGGTCCATGGACTAGTGATCCTCCTCTTGATACTCCATCTACAAATGAGAACATCTCTTATACACGTTGCTACTTCAGAATTAAAAGTTGCTTCTTCTAGAACTTTCCATGATTCTTTGCAATAGGATTATATGTCTTCTAGATTCACCTGGCCACTAGGACACATTCCTATCAAGCATCTTTACTTTTTTGAAAAGTAGACCACATTTCAGATCTAGATGACACCATAATGACTTTGATTTCCTCTTGCAAGATATTCCTCCATCATGTATTGCTTCATCAAAGTTCAAATTTGCTTCTTCAAGGTCTCTCAATCATTCTCTATATAGGATTCTTCATGTCTATGAGATCCACTTCATTGGGAGGCCTACTTAAACATTTCACATCTATTTGTGGACTCTCACCTTTCAAATATTGATGAAACAATTGAGAATATTTGTCTTCTCATTGATGACAATGCCCATCGAGTTACATCGTCTCCCATTGTAAATTCACTTGTTCTATCCCCACCATATCATGCAACATGACACATTCTATTTCACATTAATTAAGGTCTCACACTTCAATGATTGTAGTCCCTGAATCTTCTATGGAACAATCACAGCTTAACATCAACATCAAGACACATGAGTCGCTTCAAAAACCATACATCTGAATTCCTTTCTACATTCCACTTGAATGGGAATTCAACAGTTTGACAACTCAAGATTTCCATATTGTGAAAGGAAGGTGCATCATTTGTTGCAAATGAACCTACTACAACATTCACCATTCAACATTTTGCATTGCTTTTCTCTCTTCTTTGTGGAGCCACCAACTTTAGGGGATGGGGTGGGTCTATATTATCCTTCACATATGTCACTTGGGATGGAGTTTTGTCCTATGGATTTTCTAGTCTCTACTTCAAGAGGGTACACTCTCTTTATAATTTGGGGTTATTTCATATTTTACATGGATACCTAACCTTGTGACCCATTTCTTCTTACCTCAATTGCACTTAAGGGGGTGTGCCAATGTACCATTTTATTCACCAAGTGGATATGTTTTATCGTAAGTATGATATTGCATTTGTTTGTTTAGTTTACTTAAGTAATTTCTTTTAACTTGAGATAATGACTTGCACATTCTCCTTCTTTCATAGGATTATGTTTTTTTCCTTATCCTCAAAAATTTGGAAACTTGGATAAACAATTCCTTGTCTTTTGGTTTTCTATCTCATCCTCATCTTCATCCTCATGGATTAAAAATCTTGGATATCAAGTGAAGATATTGTGAAATTTTTCATTTTCTCTCTTATGAAATCAACTATGTTATGCTATTTTGATTTTATTATCATTTATATTTAACAATTTTAAAAATGTTATCACTTACATTAATTTCTAGGTTAATATTTGTTTTGTAGATTCTAATAGAATTGAATACCATACCCAAACAATATCTAGTATGAACTAGTTAGTTACAGGCTAGGTTCCAAGCGTACTTGGTAACACAATTTTTGAGCTTGTGTTTGTTTATGATTTAACGATTGATGCATCTAGCTTTGCTACACATCTACTTTGAATACAATGAGAGGGTGATTTTGTCTAAGCCAAGAGACCCTGCTATCTAATATCACCCAAGAAAGATACTGATATTTTACCTTGGAAATATAAGCCTTTTGTAAGTATAATTCAATGAATAGTGATAATAACTTAAAATGAAGTGAATTAAAATTTGATTGAGTTCCCCATTGTATTTTAACAAATCACCTAGGAAGATGTTCGTTCCTAACAATTTCCAATTCTCTTTCCAAAAGGATGAAAAAGAAGAGAAAGGAACTAATTAATGTTGGGACAGAATTTAGAAGACCTATGTTTTGTGTCTGAAAGCTACTAGCCTAGAGAGCATGGAAACAATCTGAAGTCATGGGAGAGAGTTTTAGTTCTATCTCTAGAAATTATGTCTAGTACTCTTGTATTGAATTTTTAAATCCTTCTAAGTTTAAATGTTCACGAGGAAACTCTAAAATTTTAATAAAATACATAAATGAAAACCAATTTTGTTTTCGTCGGAATACTTTTGAAAATCACATCACCTCAGTAATTGAACTGTAACAATAAGATTGCATACAAAGTGCAGGTTTGCTATGAAACATGTTAAAAGCGTTAAATTGTTTCAATTAATACAAACACTGGAACTATTAAACAACAATAGCTTGTTGGTAATCAAGATTTTGGACTATACCCACATTTTACACCTTTTCATACAGTTACAAAGAACATAGAAAACATGTACGTGGAACTACAGATTCCAACATATGTAAAAATACAACAATCTAAATAAGAATGGGAAGCATGTGGAGAATGGTTAAGACATGCATAAATAAAAGGAAAACAAAAATCTCTCAATGTGTATCACAAACAAATCAAGGAAAAAAGCTTTTAGGCAGGGGACCGATATGATCATAAAAATTTCAAAACTTCCAAAGTATAGAGCATTTGAGATTTTACAGAGAATGCGCTAATTCAGCTTTATTCATGATGAGGCATATTCACAACTTTTGCAGTCGCACCATGGTGTTGTTCATGTTGGCTTTGTTGGACCCTGCAATTAAGATTCAATATACATACATTATTCAATAAGATTAACTGTGCAACATAATGAAATATTGAAAAGTGTGTTATCTTATTGAGATTCGCTTTGTTTTGAGAATAGTTTAATATTCTCTACTTAATAGGGCCAACCACGTGAAGGTGGAAGCTCATTTGGCCCCTCCCCCCCCCACCCTAACATCACTCTAAATTCCCCGTTAACATCTAACATTCATTCATTCATTCTTTCATTCATTCTTTCATCCATTATTAAAATATAACATTCATTCATTATCACATAACGTTCATTAACACATAAAATTCATTAACTTTCATTAACATGCAACATTCATCAATAATCATCAACACATATCATTCATGAACATTCATTAGCACATAATTACATTCATTAACACACAAAAATCAGTCATTATCAAATAAGGTAGATTACAATCATTTCTTTCTTTGTTTTTTTTTTGAAGCTATGTAAAGTCTAAGTGGAGCATCGTCTTCTTCATCATTTTCCCCATCTTCGGATGTTCTGCCCTCTTCTCATGCTCTTGATGTATGCCTAGTCCTACACAAAGGACGAGGATGCTGAACCAAAGGGGGGTCCTTTCCAATAACAAAGAATTGGGTTAAATTCAAAACATTTTTTTATTATTGTTACAAGTATTTCATTAATTTAAAGAACACAACCGTTACACTCTTTACTTGATGGGGCCACATCATCTTCCACATCATTTTGTCTAGCCTCAACCTCGACATGCTAAACACCCTCTAGATCCTCTAGAGTTTAAATACGAAACATTACATTAATCAATACACCAATTGCAATTAAATTTGTTTAAAGGAATAACAGTGGTCCTCTTTACTTGATTGGGGAACATCACATTCCTGATGTTGTCTACCCGAATCATGCTCCACTTGGTCACCACCGACTACATGCTCTAAAATATTAACAGTAAAGGTTACATTAATTACTACACTAATTTTCAATTTAAGATGTTTAATTGTATTAATAATTACATAAAAAAATTTGAATAGCAAATGAATACCTCCACTACTAGGATGCACATCTGGACCTTCATGTACAGGTTCTGTTCCACGATTATCATGTTGCATTCCAATGTCACGCACAGTGTTATCATTGCTTGCTTATTTAAAAAAAATATAGTCACTTTATGTTGAAACTTAACATCAAATAGATTATTGGTTAAGTATTCAATTCGAAATAATTTTCATTTAGCTTATTTACCATTGTGACAGATGCATCAGAATCTTGTGTTTTCCCACTCAATTCTCATAGTCGTTCAGCCACGGCTATATAGCCTTGCTGGTAGCCAATTCTCTTGTCATCTTCTGTGGGCACTCTATTGAATTCAAAGCCCTGCATTTTTGCTTAGTATTGTGAATTTTGCTTGTATTGTTTGATAAAAAAAAAATTGTTTACAATTTATAAATATTTTGATGTGATACTTAATTTACTGATTCTTACAATTCGTGCGGCAAGTTTCATATAACCACTAGAGCCAAGTTTGTGTTGCCCATGCTTTTCTTGTCTTGCCTTGGTTGCCTTTGACATGTCACTCAATCTATGAAAAGTTTGAAATATGTTAGATTATATAAATATAATGAATAATTAGTACATATTCACATTCTTAATAGTATCACATACCTTCTTCTGGCGTCTGGTGGTGTATTTCCTTTTTTCCTTTCAATTATCTCCTTTGCATCCAAAATCAGGTCCTTCCACTCCCTCTCTGGAATCATGGGGGGACGCTCATACTTTATGTTCTTCTCTAAATGTGTCCTGTATTGGTCCCTCACATACTTTAGATATGTGCCAGCTTTTTCCAGGAGCTTAGTCTTGTCAAATGTGTCATTTCCAAACGACCCTACCATATGGTTTGTGAGTTCATCTTTTAACTTTTTTTCTTGGTCATTCCACCTTTAAAGCAAAAACAAACCTGTTAGATTTAGAAAGAAACTGAAGCTACCTTTGATATAGTTCAAGAAATGGATAAAAGGAAAACTATTCTAGCAATGATATGAAATCAAAATAGTGGATAAGATTTAGTTCACGTATGATGTTCCACCTTTTACGTATGGTGGGCCCAAATATCTGCAATGTAATGACATTAATATTTTTATAAAAAATATCATTTCCTGCAAAAAAAACATGGGATCATTAGTCCAAAATGAGTGATCAGTAAGTAAATTACAATTAGACTATATATAATAATAATTTTAAAGTACCTGGAACCTTTTGTATCTTCAAGGGAATCAATTCTTTGTCGCTCACCACCAATGTGGCCTGCAACGTTCCCGTACTAGCAATATGGGAAGATCCAAGAAATGATGGTATGTTATCACCAGTAGTTGACTCTGGCGCATCCTCATGTGCATCTCCTACCACAGTAAATGAATCCACTATGAAATGCCTCCAAGAAAGAACACTTCAAGGGTAATAAACACATAACGAAAGAGAGAGAAAAAGAGGGATCTACCACCAGTGGGCGGGTCAACATGAGCCAATGCAATAGACGATGTCTGCATGCTACGTGTTGCCAACATTGCAGCCGGCAATATAGTTGGGTTCGACCTCAGACCCATGTTAGCACCTGAAGAGTAATACATTAAATATATAAAACATTAAAAAAGCAAGTTCACAAGTCCAAAGGAGTGGTTTTAATATATAGAACATGGTCATCACCTGAACTACCCACAATACCCTGATCATCGCCACTAGGATGATGAGCCCTTATAAATTTATGTAAAAACAACACATACATATTTTAGTTAATGACATAAAAGAGAAAAAAATATAAACCATTATTGAACTTTTGTTATGATTAAAGCTTTCATTACTGCTTACTTGCAAGTTTTCCACTGTCCGCAACAATAGTTGCACCCTCTCCGTTATCTCATCAGTCTGAGGGCTTATGGTTGCCAAATCAACAATCTCTTGGCTAATTTTTCTAATATTCATTTGTACCAATTGTATAGGGTTTGCACTAAGTGCGATGTCATCAGTGCATAACATTGTCGAGCGCCCCACATCCCTATGGAGGTGCTGAGGTACTGCAGGTTCCTGTCCCTTATCCTGAACATCTGTCTGTGACAAGAATATAATTAACACTATCAAAATTACTTCAAAACACTCAAGAAAAGATCATAATGTAACAGTTTTCTTCTATCTAATTTGTACAATTACAATGAGGTTTACCTGGTCCGTAGAAGTGTCGGGACCTACACCCCTATCTATGCTATGTGGTGGATCCATGTGGCCCTGTGACAAAGAAAAAATATAAAAATGTTAGTGAAATGAAACCAATAGACTTAGCAAAAAAACTTAATAATACAATGGTTTATTGGATTCATTAATTGGAAGTTGGCTTAAATGGTATATATATAGTACGTACCACCCCCATGATAGTAACTTTGTTTGTATCTATACGATTCAAATTGTAATCGATTAGCAGCTCTTCCCCTGCACTTGTTGATTTTATCACACATACAAACACACAATTTCCCTCACGTGCCTCAAATATGCAATTGGGTTGCTTATTAGTTGACCCAGGTCATGAACTATTTATAAAACCTGCAATATTCCCTGTTGCTTTTGGCCTTCCATCAATGTATACAGCCACTCATTTACTTTGATCATTATCTTTTTGTTGTATATAATTGGCTGACAGTGCATACCCACGCATACTTTTTTTATATCGCACAATCTTCATCCAATCATTATAATTGTAACAAGGTCCAACAAACTCCATCAATTCAGCAACTTTGTTGTAACAGACCTTTATGCTGTCCATGGAAAATAGGCCCAAACCATGTAACGACGAAGGTGCTATGCGATATATCCTCTCATTAACACAAAAATTAGTGTTTATTGGAGGAAGTTCCTTGGGTACACATTGTTTCAGTAGATGTTTGTACCTCAAGGGCACCTCAATGTCGCCTTTGGTCTCATCATCATAAGAACATGACCCCCCTTGAGCAAGAAAAAATTCCATGCATTTATTGAATTTTCTTCTAATCTTTTGACCTCTAGTTGATCTCCCTATTTGAGATCTACTACATGTCTCACTTTCCTCTTCTATTCCTGCATTTCCCTCACTCGAGGAAGACACATCTGACAAATACCTATTTGGTGATACCTATGCAC
Source organism: Cryptomeria japonica (assembly GCF_030272615.1). Taxonomy (NCBI): domain Eukaryota; kingdom Viridiplantae; phylum Streptophyta; class Pinopsida; order Cupressales; family Cupressaceae; genus Cryptomeria; species Cryptomeria japonica. Next base: position 543,345,961 of record NC_081406.1, on the reverse strand, counting down.
CATCAAATGAGAGAGTTAGTTGGTAATGAGAGAGATATTTTGCAAATGAGGGTAATATTGATGAATAATTCGGCCATAAAGTTGATGTTGAGATTAAAATTTGAGTAAGTCCAACTGGGGCCTCAAGTGTTGATAACTGTATTAGATTTGCTGCTAATGTTGAGGTTTGAAAAACTGAGAAAGTTTGTTTTTCTTGTAATCTTTTAAAAATATATTATTTCTATAAGGTGTATTGACTTATACCTGTTGATCCATGAGACTGTGCAGGATCCTCGTCAAAGGGGTTCAGGTTCCTGCACCAACAATTGAGCATCATAAGCATTACATTTGTAATTTGATAAACAATAAATACTGCAGTATCATAAGCATCATAAAAATCACATATGTATCATCAAATATGTAATTGAGAATAATAAGAATCACATATGTATCATCATAAACATGTAATCCATCACATACGTATCATAAATCACCATCCATCACATAGCTAATAAGTAGTCCACATTCCATAAATAAACACAAAGTTCAAAAAATGTCACATGTATCATCATAAGCATGTAATCCATCACATATGTATTTTAAATCACCATCTATCACATAGCTAGAGGTGCATCATGAATTAATTAAGTAATGGCATTAGAATTCAAAACATATGAATTATTTATGTAACCATATAAGTCAAATCAATTTCTATCAAGATATCAATATTAAATAGATAATATAATAATCGCATCTCATACATTTCATTCATGTCATTGATCTTCTTCTTCATCCAACTCATGATCATGACCATCATGATGATGATGATGATGATGATCATGATCATCATCATCGTCGCCATCGTCGTCGTTGTCGTTGTCGTCATTGTCATTGTGTTCGTCATCGTCATCGTCATCACCATCACCGTCACCATCACCATCACCATCACCATCACCATCACCATCACCATCACCATCACCATCACCATCACCATCATCATCAACAGCAACAACATCATCATCATCAGCTTCTTCTTTGTGTACATTTCTGTCAGGAACATCATCGACTAATTGTCGATCATGATCATCATCTATATCATCTTCTACTTCTTCGGTATCTTCTTCTTCCATCACATTATACATTATCAGCCTTCCTCTTGGATCATGTCTAACAACAAATGACCAACCCAGTTTATGTGGAACCTCTGAGTAAAATACTTGCTCACATTGACTTGGAAGAACATAGGGCTCATCCCCAACTCATTCAAACGACCTTGTATTAACCATTGTAAATCCATTATCATGTTTGATAACAGTTCTATCAGGATCAATTTTATTCAGTCGTAGCCTATACCATTTGATGACGAACATAACTAATTTGAAGGAATTAAAGTCACACTCAAGTATATCATCCAAAATGCCATAGTATCAAGTTTGAGACTCTTGAGGATGTATGTCGTTTCTAGATGAAGTATTGGTCACCTCAAAGACTGCAGTTATCCCAGAATCACAAGTTTTCTTTGTGTCATCCAACTGTTTGATGCGAAATTTATGACCATTGCAGCACATAGCCTTGTGGTGTTTGACTTGCAATATGTCTAACATATTAAAATTATTGCATCATGAGTTGATAAACATACGGGTGATTAATAAAATTATACATACCTGTTGATCTCTTAAACCATATGCTAAATCAATTTCCCTTTGTGTAACATTGGAATCTCCATTACGATGAGCTTCTTTAACCAATGAAGTGACACCATCCCATGTTAATGTGCAACCAGAATGTTGACATCGTTCAATCCACATCGTCATCCAATCAAGATTGTTTGAAATATACAAATGTAGCGCATCCCACTCCCGACCAACTGTACAAATAATTAATAGACCACTTACAACTGATTTATTTAGAAGATTAAGAATTAATTTACTACAATAACATCTTATAATTACCTCTCACTTTCCTCAATCTACCTTTCCCCATCAAGTGCTCCCCTTCGAATTTATTAATGGGGTTGGGATAACAAATGCTATCTACGTGGATTTTTGCTGCAAACTTAGGAAGATATTCAGTAATGTACACCATAGTTTGGTATAACATATAACCCTCCACCATATAACCCTCAAGATGTGCTCTTTGCTGAACCAAAGCCTTCAAAAATTTCAAGTGCCTCTCAACCATCCACATTGACCTAGTGTATACAGGTCCACACAATTCGATCTCCTCAACTTGGTGTATGAGGTAGTGTTCTTGTGCATTGAAAAAAGTTGAAGGTAGACACTTTTGCATTTCACACATTAGATGAGGGATTTTTCTCTTCCAATATTTAATATCTTCCTTGTGGATTTCTTTAGTTGACAACCACCTAAAAGAGATTGAAGACGCAAAAATATATAAACGAGATTTTACAAAATAATATACAATATATTGCATAACAAGTAAAACAAATGGCAAATATAATATCTATACAACAAATTGAAAAAACATCACTACTTACCTCATGTATTTTCCAAGATCATATATGACTTGCTTGATATTGTTGTCGAAGTGGTCTGGGAGAGATAGAGGTAGAACGTACTGCAACAATTATAAAATGATCTTTTCATTGTTTTCTAACATAATACAATGAAAAGTACATGTGCAGTATACAAATATATAGTAAATACACAAGAACGCGAATTACCTTAATGAAGGTATGCCAATCATGCGTTTTCATCCCTGGCCCAAATTCACTCTTCTTTGATATGAGATTGTTTATGTTCGCAGCAAATCCTATGGGAAATCGAATTTTTCGTATGACTTCTTTTATAGAATTGCTTTGCTGCTCCGTTAATAACCAAGGAAGGGCACTTATATTAATCTGATCTCCATTGATATTTGATTGAATGACATTTTTCATTGCATGATTGGATTCCACAATGTCACTACAAATTTTGACAATTTTTTCTTTGTCACGCCTTCCATCCAATATTTTCCATAATGTCTCTGTTATATTCTTTCCAATATGCATTGTATCAAACAAATGCACAATTTGTAGCTGCTCGTAGTAAGGCAACCTACTGAATTGTCTGGGATAACTTTTTAGTCCCTTTGGAAGGTGGTCATCCATGCCTTGACGACCTTCAGTATCATCAATTACATCATCAGTAAACAAAACACGATAGAAAAATTCAAATTCCAAACATAAACCATTAGATGGAATGACATTACCTTGATGATTAATTCTATTATATTCCAACTTCCATAAGTGAGGAGTCATTCTTCGTGGCTTTGATGTAGTCTCTTCTTTCCCATTGAAAAGTTGTTTTTCAGTATTTCGGTACTTATGATTTTTGTGAAGGAAGTGCCTATACTCATCAAACACCTGCTTTCCTAAACTTTTTGAATGACAGGATTTCATCTTTGGACCACAAACTGGACATGCAAATTTTTCCTTTGTTTGAAGACCTACAAGATAATGTATAATTCTATTAAATTTGTTAATTTTTATAATTATAATTATCATGCGCAACTTGAACACTATAACATACCACAAAAATGTGTTAGCCCTGGGGCATCATGTATTGTCCATACAAGCATTGCATGGAATTGAAATTGTCTTTGTCCTATTGGTCTAGATATGTCATACATGGTCACACCATTCCATAACTCCAACAACTCGTCGATAAGAGGCTCAATATATACATTCATATCTTTAACTTGGTACTTGCCTAGTGGAATGAACAAAAACATTACATAATTATTATGACCATTTTACTGCAATATTTATAATTAAATGTAGATGACTATTAAATGATAAAATACCTAGAACAATCATTGCCAACATTATGTGCTCCCTCTTTATTGACATCCATGGAGGAATATTATTGTTGATAACAAAAATAGGCCACACCGAGTAAACAGATCTCAACTCTCCAAATGGATTGACACCGTCTGCTGCCAATGAAAGCCTGAGATTACAAGGTTCTTCTTTAAAGTGTGGCCACTTTTCCTCTATGTCCATAAATACTGAACCATCCATAAGCATTTGAATAATGTCAACTCGACTTCTATTGCGTGCATGGTAATCCATAAATTGTGCCAAGCTAGTGCACCTGAATAATCGTTGCATACGTGGAATAATGGGAATATAACGAAGAACCTTGCGAGGCACCTTTTTTGTTATTTGATCTATTCGATATCTACTGATATGACATTCAGGGCATTCTGTTCCAAATTCATGTTGTTTATGATATATAATATGATCATTGGGACAAGCATCTATTGTTTGATACTGGCAAATAATTCTCAGTATGAGCGAGGTAGAATATTTGATGGTGGTAAGAAAAACTCACCTATCAATCTACAACAAAAAAAAAAAGTTTGAGGTGTTAATATAAAGAATATTAATGGTACATGATTCACCATTTATTAATTGTAATGACATGTATGACACACCTTAACATATGTGAGATTGTTATGTTGGATAAACCATTCATAACCTTCAAGTTCACCAACAACAATACAACAGAGAGAAGAGTTGTTTGGGAGCCTTTGTAAAGGGGCTCATATGCCTTCTCAAGAAGAGGTAAATCATGAACATCAAGGTCATCCTGATCATCATGATCAGCTGTGCCAGTACTAAATGTGTAATGGATCAATGTATTTGTACCATCATCTTCAATTGTGTTTTCTGGTGCACGATCATCATCTTCCATGGGATCATTATCTTCAGCTTCGATATTCACACCTCCATGTTCCTCCACTTTGAAAACCATATTCTTTGGGTTGTGTTGGTCCATATCATGTTCCCTAGGGTGCTCGACCTATATAAAAATGATCAACATAAATAAACCATGATCATGATCTCATTATCAAGTGATTTCTTATGTATATAAATTGTTAAAATGATATAATGAATAACTTACCAGTGGATGATAATCATGTCCCCCTTCAATGTGACCATGCTGCCTACAATGTTTCTTAGCTATTTTGATTAGAAGTCTTCTAGTCTTTAAGCCCTTACAAATTTTGCAGGGACAATAACACTTCCCATCACCTTTTCTTTTCAAGTTAGACCATAATCTAGCAATTGTCTCCTTATTTTGTTCTTCACTGATATTATCTGACATGGTCTTTCTTCATAGGCAAAAAAATCAGGCTATGGAAACTTCAGTGCAAAAGCTTCACAAAAATTGCAAATCGAACCAAAACCATTTAACTCTTCTTTTTCATCTTAAAACATTGAACTTAATAGAGAACATATTTAATGTAGCTGATTATGTGAATTTCTGAGCATTGTGTCTGCAAATTCTTACTAAAAGTTTGCCTGTTGCAGACTTTCTGAGAGACATTTTTGAGTATTCTAAGCCTTGGTTCTTGTATTTTTACTGGTGATAAGTTAGAAACTTTATGGCAGACCTGTAGCCAATCGATCTAATTTTGACAAGTTATACACCAAGCAAACAGGCATCTAGAACTAGCATTGTTTGCAGGTCACCCCTACCCTATGCCATGGGTATATGACTACCCAGAACTCTAGTTTAAGCATCAATCCTAGAAATGATCGATATATGACTACCCAGAACTCCAGTTTAAGCATTAAGTTACATCATTATTGACCTTACTTTGGGATGCTATGTATGAGATTGGAACCTTTTGTAAGGTGTGATCAATGTGCTATCATAAATGCAAACCCAAAACCATTTTGATGAGATCATGATCCCACTAATACTATTTTGCCTTGTTAATTTTGCACCCACAAAAATGATAGAACCAGATATAATATGCCATCAATGCCCATATACTGACAATGTTCAAGATGCACCACTTAGAGGTAGAGTTTAACCACTTTCCATATAGGTAGATTATCTCTAACCTCATTTTCCCTATAGGTAACTGATTAGGTTCATTTTAGAGTCTTATTTCCAAATATGTACCTCTATGTTAGCTTTTTGCTTTATTATTTGCTTGTTTATGCTTAATCTTGTCAATTTTGCATAATTTTACTTAGTTCTTGCATCTTCAATGAAATTATATCTAATCATATCCAATCACATCAAAATGGAACAATTAATCATATTGCTGGTCTCTCCTAGAGGAATTAAATTGAACCAAATTGACTATTCCCCAATAAAATATTTTGAAATGGTGAATGTATAAGTTTGTAGTTTACTTTCCTAGACTAGGACCCCATTTCGTCAACATTTCACTATGAAAGCATAAATATTTTTCCTTGAAGAGAACATCTTACAGATTATGCTTCAATATATAACACATTTTCATAATCAATCATTCGACTTCACATGGATAAAAGAATTCACATATTCTAAATCATGATCTGATGATGTGAACAACTCATATGCAACTATATGGCATGCAAAGCATTTATTTTAACATACACTTATTCATCCACATTGCAGGGATAACAATACAAGGCTCACATATTGGTCTAAGAGGATGCCATGGTCTCACAAAGTAACCAAGAACCATATGAAATGATGGTCTTGAATCCACACACAACTAGGGAGGATCCATGTGATTATGTATGGCTTCCCCCTTGTTTGTTTAATGGGATTAGCCTCCAAGACATAGCCATCAATAATCACTAAGAATGTACAAGTGGATCATAGCTACCCATACAACAAACACTTACCCCTATCCTCAAATTTTCCCAATTTTTGATTCCTTATATACACTCATCCAAGGTTATCTACGTCAATCTTGGTGAGGAATCACATCACAACAAAGAAGGCAACATTTAAAAATAGCAAGAGTTTCACTAAACTACCAAAGATCATAAATATTGAAAGAAAGAAAAAATAGTACCAATAATAAGTCAAATAAATGTGTTCAATTCCAATAGCAAATCAAACATAGCCACAATAACTACACAATAGAGAAAACTCACAATAGTGATTAAACTAATTCAAACAAGATAAAATAAAATTGTTGGCCCATGCAACAAAGATGAGAGATCATGAATAATTGAAGGAAACTTCACAATCCTTAAAAGTGCACATTACATAACTATACGACTAGAAATTGTGGCTAAATAGAGTGAAGATTCATCATGACTCTAATAATAGTCCCTCATGTGTGCATTTGTGGCATGAACACAAAAACTCCCACATGGCATGGCCATGTACCTAATGGAGAAGACATGCCTAGGCTACATGCCCAAAAAACATGACTATAATAATAGTCCCTCATGCATGCATTTGTGGCCTACACACTACAAATCCTAACATATCATGGCAATACACCTCATATAGAAGACACACCTAGGGCCACATTGCACATAGCAACGTGCCTCACAAAGAAGACATGCATAGGGCACATGCCACATAGCAATGTGTCTTATGGAAAAATGTGCATGCATGTCACACACCAAAGCTATATGTATACATCATGAGGCACATTCATATGTTATCAAACACAACCTATTGTATCTAACATGAGTTCCTCTCTACATGTGTGCAAATATTCCAACACTAATCGCCACTAAGAAGGAATAATATAAAATGCATCTTCAAATATTTGTGTGTGTGTGTGGAATTGTGTCTTTGAACCCAAATCGCTACCATCAACAACATGTAACCATCACCTACACTATATCAAAACATAAGTATGGTGTGACATCATATCTATTTGCATAATGTCAAAACACATGCAAACATGAAAATCATCACAACATGACAAAAATCAATCTCCACATGTTGGAACAAAGATATAAATAAGATAATAGGGTAAGAGGAAACCTGTACCAAGAACCACATACCAACTATCGACAATGCCATCAAGATACATGTAGGATAGGATACCACTATGAGCCATCCAATGGTCCATTCTATGAGGAGAACTAGGGGATACTATCTTTGAAAGGTGTGGTCATTAGAGCTAATCCCTACTAATGCCACAATATGTCACCATAGCTTCTTGAGTTTTCCATTCTTCTACTTAACACCACATTTATTGAGTTCCTCAACAGCGAGGTTGGTTCTCAATAGGATGCACAAACATGTAAACACACAAGCATGGTTTCATCATACTTGTACAACAATACAAATTCATTTTTCTAGTTAATTACTTAGTGTAAAAATAACTCCATTACATAACATAGGGCAATAATCACCATAAGTTTTCAAATAAACTGCCCAAACATCAATTGGAGTTACCCTTTCTAAGGTACAAACATAATTTATTTATAACTTCAAAATTAAAATAATCACAATACATCCAAATAAGTTCAATAGTACATGGAAATAGACAAAATGATCCATAATTAAAACCCATAAATTACCCTAATTGGATATGCTAATAAAATGGTGTCTCAAATAATAGAGATTATGTTGGACCTATAATAGAGTTCTAGACTTTGTTTCATCATACACAAGCATGGTTTCATCATACTTGTATCAAAATACACCATCCATAGATAGGTACTCAGTACCACAATCTCATGGGTACCCTTTTAGCTGAATTTACCCTATATTTAGGTGAATCTACCCTTGTATCATTCCTTGATCTAGTATGTCATTCCACCAATCAATAATTTTTCCATATTCTTGGGAGAATACACTATCCCTTAGGTGAATATGCCATATCCTTAAATTAATCCTCCTTGCCATCATCCTAAGTCCTCTTTTTGTTAAGTCTTATCCCTTCATCTTTAGGAAAATCCACCTATCCTTATGTGAATCTACTTTCTCTTAGGTGAATCTATTTCACATAAATCATTTATCTTAACCATCTTTCTTATGCAAATGGTGAATTTTTCCTATCCTTAGATGACTACACTCCCATTTAGGTGAATCTATCTAGTTTTAGTCTCCTTCCATTATTTTGTCCAAATTTGTATCCTCTAGTTTACATGAATCTACTTGTTCTTAGGAAAATCAACCCTATCATTCTAAGGAAAATTCACCTTGTCATCATCCTTAATCATCTACCTTTCAAGTGTATAGTCCATCCATCCTTGGGAGAATCTAACATATTATTGAGTTCAAATCCTCATGAAATACAGTCATGTTTATCTCAATGCAACGTTTGCCAGCATCCTCCTTGCATGTGCCAAAATAGGAGCTTTGGAACAAGGTATGGACATCCATCAAAGCATAATCGAAGGGGGTTTTTTGTCCGAAATTAGTTGCAAATGCTCCAATAACAAAAATGGCAAAATGGGGTAGCATACACATGGCATGTGAACTGTATGACGGAATACCTCAAAGAGATGTCATTTCATGGAATTTTAATATCGCAGGATATGCACAAAATGGATTAATTCGCAAAAAAAAACCAGTTGCCCTTGATTGCGAAAAAAAATTAGTTGCCCTTCATTGAAAAACAAAGAGTTCCTTTGATTGCAAAAAAAACCTTACCTTGCTTGTGTAGAGATTTCTCTGACGGGGGGGGGAAGGGGGCAGGGAGGCAAGATGGTCGCTGCTTGCTTCGATCGGTTTGCTTTCAAAATGAAAATGCGTTGTGTTTTTTTTTTTTAATAAAATGCCCGAGGTCGTCGGAATTCCGACGAACATGGGCATTTTTAAAAAAAAATCAAATTTTCACACAATGCTCCTTGTCCGTTGAAAACCTCCGTCGGAATTTGACCCCAAATGTATTAGTGTTTTAACCCTTTTTTGGTGGGATTTTCAAGCCTATCCGCCCAAGCAACTAAATTTTGAAATTCAACTGTCACTTGGTCCCAATTTTAAGGAATTTGTTTTAGTTTGAAATCTGACTTTCAATCAAGATGGAGACACCCCATCTCCTCTTGGATTTCACCCATCTAGTCACTTTGAGTCAAGATGGAGAACACATCAAGGTAAAAGGGATCCAACGAATTCAAATTTCAATAAGGGGCCTTTTCTTAATGTAAGTCAAATTTCTATTTCTTTTTCTCTAGTTCTGAGTTTTTCTTTGTTGCAGTAGCAAGAGAAGTACTTTGTAACTCAATCTTATGAGATTTTTAGTTATTTTTGTAAGTAATTTCAGTCTTGTAATGCAAGTAACTCCTGATATTCAATAAAGAAGTTGAGTTCTTTCTCAAATATCTTCTCATCTAAGTGTTGTATGTGAGTATTTTGACAAGAATTTTGTGATTTTATCTAAAAAACCTTTATTTTTGTCTCATTTCTTTCAATTTTTAGTTCAGAAATAACATGTATATTATAGGTACTTGAATGTGTAATCATTTTTTATGAATGCAAGTTGTGAAAAGAACATTGTGATCCTTCAAACAAACATAAAAAAATAGAAACCTTTCATATGAAACATTTATGCAAAGCATGTTTAGTTGAGTTATGAGTAGATATAATTTCATTTTGAAGCATTTTGTGAGTTCATCAACAGATTAAGTCTTTTCATCAGTTGGTGTATCACCTCCTAGTTTAGTTTTTTTAATTTGCAAGCACCTTTCTTCCCTTTTCCAGTGAAATTCAATAGTTTTCTAAGAGGTCTTAAGGGAGCAAACCCACAATCTGGAGGTTCATCTTCATTATGAGCAACCTATAGGCTCAAAGATGTTCCCATGTTTCACGGGATATTTGAGCATCACACTTAGCATCAGGGTGAAAATCCTCGTGACAACAAATACCGCCAAATTAAGCTCCCAAAATTTTGCGGAAAAAGAACAAGACCGAAATGCTAGCATCGTGGTCTGGCCGACTTTTTTCCAATTTTCTAGGGATGCAATATATCATGATTATAAAGTCAAATCCAACATGGTAGGTCAATTCAAGGTGTTTAGACATGCGGAAATGTGGTTTGAATATTGAACTTAGGACATTATTAGGATTAATTAAAATAAAATAAAAAGGGGTGCACATAGGGTTAAGGGCCCAATTTTATGATATGTGAATTATTGAGAGAGGACTTTAGATTTAATTAAATTAATAATTAAATGCCTAAAGGATCCTTATAAATGAAAAATACAATGGGACACACTACGACGGGTGCTAACCTAAGATTGGAATTGGACAATCCTAATTAGGGGTGTACAATTTACGATGTTGTACTTATTATCCTTTAAACTTCAAAACATAATTAACTTATCACTTCAAATATGAAACGTGAAATCACAAAGCAAAACACACACAAGAGTACTAGATTTACATGGAAAAACCAAGAAGGAAAAAACGACAATGAGAATCACATTCACAATATGAATTTAACTACTTAAAATGTTTTAGGATCAAGTCCAAGGAGCTCATAGCACCAAATTGCACTTGCAAAACTAAGGCGCACAACCTTAGGGCAAGATACAAAGGACTTGTAGTACTAAGGTTAACAATCTTAGGGCAAGATACAAAGAGATGCACATGTTACGAAAGGACTCACTATCTTTCAAAAGATATATGGAATAATGAATTATAATGAACAAGATCTCTTGATCATGAAACCATCCTTGAACCATTGGATCAAGCGAATAATATCATGGCAAAAATCACTGATTCATTCACCATCTCAACACATTATCGCATTGAAGATATGATAGTCAAAGATTATCACAAATTAAAATTTTTACTTTGGTTGCTTGCACATCACTCACATCCAATTCACAACAATCTACATATATTCCATACCTCAACTCATACATCCACACATCTATTTATACAAGGTTATACATTGAAACCCTCAACTAGGTTGACCAAAAACAAAGTATATATGCATTACATCAAGTCGTCCACCCAGAGAAAAAATACATGATGCGATCGAGTCCAAGAGATAAAGGGGACCCACAAACATCACAATACATCTTCCCAAGTTGCTTCCAATGAACCACACATGCTGAAACATCCACCAAAGTTAGCACCAACCATAACATATAGAATAACAATGAAACATGTTAACTAGATGACCCAAATGCATCACCCAATGAAAAATACTCAATGTGGATCTACACATGCCACTGTGAGACCCATATTAAAATCCTAACTCAAATATTATGATCCAAATAAGATACACCACCTGAGTCAACCAAAGACCAACATAGCTGACAACACTGAATACTAAACAACATAACTTCAATTTCCAATCAATCCAACATCAAAAATATGAATTGGAAACACTACATAAACCATATGGACATGTCCACCAAGCCACAAGACTTGAATCAACATAGTGGAGCAATGTAGAGCATTCTTCGGACTAGTCCTAACAGAAAACCTCACTATCAACAAACTGCCACAACCAACTACATCATTTGAGCAACTGGGAAATTGAAAACATGATAGTGCAACATCCACAAAATGTAGTCATTATATCCAGAACCAGAGGTCATGAACATCAAGAATCGGTGAAAAACATTAAATACTCTTTCCCATATAAATACGGTTTCCTGCATATTGAAACTTCTTCTCGAAACACATCATACTAACTCAACAACATAGCAACATCTGAAAACCCAATTCCAAACCATCAACATCCTGGTACATATAGTGACATCAATAACAACGCCAAAAATGTTGACATCAATGACAATATAAGGAACACAACTCAAGTTTCTAACAATCTCCCCCTTTGTCATTGATGACAACACTTGTATTGCCAATCAACAATAAACTCATTCTATCCCACTCTCTCTCTCTCTCTCTCTCTCTCTCTCTCTCTCTCTCTCTCTCTCTCTCTCTCTCCTTTGACATCAAGGACACAGGGTACCTACAAACAATAACTTTATCCTCAACTATATAACTCTTTTCCCCCTTCTAGGTAAAACTTTGATAACTACAACACTCATTGCTCCCCCTGAGAGAAACCACCACATAAATTCAAGAGAAAAAATATAAACTTTGATACTCCCCCTACACAAATGCACCACTTCCATGCATCTATCTTTAACAAGGAGGGGAAATGACCCCTAATATTTTATTTTGATACTCAAAAGTATCCTTCACCAGTGCCTTGGTAAATATTTCTTCAATTTGATCCTTAGTAGGCGAACACTCCAGTTTGACTTCTTTCTCTGCAACCTTATCTCTTAAGAAATGATACTAGATATAGATGTGTTTAGTCTTTGGATGCATTACCAGATTCTTTGAAATGCTAATTGCATTTGTATTGTCACACATAGTAGGAATTACCTCATCATACATCACCTTGATATTTCTAAGAGTTTTCTTCATTCATATAACCCGAGTGTAGCAAGATGCTCCTGCAATATATCACACCTCTACAATAGATAAAGTCATTGATTCTTTCTTTTTTCTCAACTAAGTGACCAATCTGTCTCCCAAGAAAAATGCACCACCACTTGCTCTTCTTCTGTCATCAACACATCTGACCCAATTAGCATCTATGTATGCCTTCAAATTTATATCGTCATTCTTCTTGTACCACAAACAAAAATCCTGTCCCTTTCAAATATTTGTGTGTGGGGGAAAAAGTGAGACTAGGTTAACATGCCCTAATCCTACCTTTTGACACACATTACGGAATACAAAAGAGCCTAGAGATATCGCACAATTGGCTACTTCTTTTGGTGAAAGAGAGAGCCACGGGATATCTATTAGGATTTCTATTCCCTTGTTGAAATTGTAAGATCAAGTAATGCAAGTTCAAACCCTAATCCCAAAATGCAAGTATGAACTAATAACAAGATTGCAGAATTGAGATTAAACAATGAACAACTGTAAATACAAGGATGAAATAAGAATGCAGATGTGTACCCGAAGTCAAAATCGGACTGAAAATGTTCGGGACGGGGGCGCGGGCGCCACTGTCCTGAAAACTGCACCGGAAACTACTGTTCTGCACTCTGGAACACTGTCGAAAAGTTGTCTAAAAGCTGTCTGTCCGGAGGACCAGGGCGCCCAGTGCCTCTGTCCCAGGGACCAGGGCGCCCAGCGCCCCTATCCTGGCAGGACCAGGGCGCCCAGCGCCCCTGTCCCAGTCTTCTGCTCTGCAATTTGATACAGAGTGTTGTCTCGACCTTCTCTCTCCGGATCTGTATCCTGAAACCTGCAATGATATCTGAAAAAGGGTGTATGGGCGGCTATATAGGGTTTTGCCTTAGTCAAACCCCCGCTTCGGTGATTTCCACCTCCACGAATAGCCAAGTTGTTTTGTAAAATGTATTGTGTGTGCAGACCTAGTGTGTGTGCAAGGTCCTAAAATGCAAGAAAGCAAACTAGAGCAACCTAGAAAGTAAACCCTAATTTCTTGTAAATGATAACGTAAATGCTCTAAATCAAGATGCAAAGTGATCTAAAGCATGAATAAATGATGTATTGAAGCTTATGTAAAGACATGAAAACAACATGAAATCATACCCAACCCTCAAGGGAGGAGTACAAGCCAATCTTCAGTCGGTAATCTCCTATTGTTCTTCAATGTCTTCCAAGCCCTAAATGGATGAATGGAATTGATAAATGCTTGATAGAGGGATGTTGTAAGATGTTGAAGTCTTCAAAGATCTGCTCTTTCGCTGCATATGAAGTTCCTGAAAACAAAAATCCGATCCTTTCAAATGAAGAAAGAGAGCTCTTATGTACGAAACCCTAGGTCGCAATTTCGTCTTTTGGCCGACCTAGAGATTGAATATCCCGCCAATTTCTTGGGGTTAAGCTTTATTTTATGATTGGATCGCGCTCCTAAAATTTTGGGAAAAATGTCCGGGACCGTGTGCACTCCGGGCGCCACGGTCCCGACAACTTTTCGCCAAATTTTTAGGGCCGTCAGATATGATGATTTTAGAGGGAATCCCGAAGTTACAGGTGATTTCAAGATGTTTTGACCCCCGAAATTAAGCCCCCAAGCTCAGAATAGGGCCTAATTAGGGTTTTTGATTAAGTGATGTATTGGAGGAATAAAATGGAAGGGGCACGCTTTAATGAAAAAGGCCCAACTTTGTGATGTGGAAAATGGTGAAATAGCACCTTTAGACCTAATTAATTCGATTAATTAAGTGCTAAAGGGGAAATGCAATGCAAAATGCAACTGTGCCAAGGCGGGTGCTAAACTAGGTGTTAAATTGTACCGCTTTTAGCAAGTGCGTACAATTTATGACGTTACAATTTGAATATCCTTTTTATTGCTTGATCATGAGATTGTTTTGTATTTGCTTGATATCTAGTAACCAAACAAACACCATGCATAATATCTGGTCTTGAAGCAGGGTGTCCCATAATACTAGGTTATACTTTTTGGTTGAACTTGACACTGAAATCAATATTTTACACCAGATCTTCATAACCTAACACTTAACTATTGATTTGTGAGATTTTTCATGTAGATTCTAAACATTTATTTAAAAATAAAATATAGAAATGAATTATACATCTTTCTACGTAAATTTTAATAACTTAATATTTACAATAATCAACATTTTTCAGAAGTGACATTTACTGTGAAGTGCATAACATTTTTTATAGCAAGATTAAATTATAAATTTTACAATATAGATTTGTCACACCAATATCTAGTGAATGGATATTTTTTTCGTAATTTTTTGTTACATATATATTTTTAGTTAATTTTTAAAGTCAGGGTAACCGTAATTTGGGCAAAGGTGCATTCTATGATGTATAACTTTTTTTGTATGCATTTAATTAACTTCTTATTTTTGTGTTGAAATGAGGATATCAATCCCTAAGGAAAAATATTTTTAACAATTTTTTTCTCTATTTTGAAATTTTTCCACATATGTGAAACATAGTCCTTAATGTTCGATGAATAAGCTAGATTCATAAGAACTATAAAATAAATATATTAAAGAACATGAATATATTAATAATTATACTTTTTGGAAAGAATATAATAAGTAATACATACTAAACAAAACTTCTAAATGAATTCATTTGACCCCCCAAAAGCTAATGTAAAAGTGGATTTTTGTTCGCATTTTGATAGGTGCAAAGGAGACTCCATTGTAGGTTTGATTTAAGAGTAGATAGGTTATATCCAAGGGAGTTTTATCTAATAGGATTTAATATAACTCTATTCATTTAATTACTAAAAATGAGACCTCTCAAGGCTTAAATCATTATATTTTCTTAAAAATGTGTGATTCAATTAAAAATTAGGATTACCAAAAAGTGTAACCCAATATTATGGAATCACCGAGCAATCAAATACAACAATATACCAATCATAGACCTATATTTATTCTAATTAACTTCTAGAGACTCATTATCCTTACTTAGCTTCAATTCCCCATGCCAAACTTCTTCAACATCTCCTTAATTTTTACTTTCTAGGTCTAGAAATTAAGGCTAGAATATTTTTCTAAGAGAATTTTGATTCTAAGTGTTCAACGAACTATAAATTTCAATGAACTAAAAGTCAACTTTTATAAACTTAGATTTTTACACAAAAAACAGACTAGGGTTTGAGATGTGTAAATAACTGTAAAAATATTGCTTCAAATATTTTGGTTATAAACAAGAGACACAATGCGTCAAGTTCTTGCCAATAGTGTGGTTAGTTTGGAGTAGATAAAAAGTAGAGCTGATATAAAAATGGAGAGATAGAGATATATAAATAGATAGGTAGAGAGGAAGAGGTAGACAAAGAGATAATATAGAGATAGATAAGTATATAGGGAGAGAGAGATTTAGAGAAGAAGAGATAGATAGATATAAAAGAAGATGAAGAAATATAGATATATGTGGCACTATGAGAGAGTGATAGAGAGATAGAGATATAAGGATAGATTTATATAAAGGGAGATGAAGAAATAGAGATATATGTGGCACTTTGATAGAGTGATAAAGAGATAGAGATATGAGGAGACACAGAGAAAAAATAGAAAATGAAAAACACTTTCCTTAACGATATAATGTTCAAATTATTAATGATTGAGAACCGTCTGTGAATTAAAATAGAGATAAAAAAAATTAGAATATGGAAAACACTTTCCTCAATGTTAGAATTTTCAAACTTATAATGACCCATTTGTTCAAATTAAAATAGAGAGAAAAAATTAGAATATGAGAAACACTTTCCTTAATGTTGGAATATTCAAATTATAATGACCAGAATCATATGTGAAAAAAGAGTGCCCTCTTCATCATTTATATTTCAAAACATATTATTGTACATAAATTTAAAATTAATAGGAAATAATCATAATCAATACTCTCTAAAATCAAAGCTTCCAATCATATAAAAAAATTGAACACCAACTTTAAGAAAAATATCAAATTTAAATAAATTTTTTTAAAAATGTAAAATAGTTAAATAAAAAAATCAATAGAATCTTATAAAAATAAAGATATTTTTATTTTAAAAATAAATATATTTTTATTTTGGTTCAAATAATTCGTTAATAATCCATAGTCACAACTCATAATTCTTAATTGAACTTAACTTAGACTAATATCAATCTTAACAAAATAATATATAAACGTGTTTCATTAAAAAAAAAGAAAAAAAAATTCTCATATACACATTATATTAATACAAGTAAATAAAATTGATTTTAATAATTTTAAATTTTTATTAATTTTGTATGTGCTTTAATTTTAATATTGATATTTCAAATATTAACAAGTGCCACTTAGTGGAGAGTACTTGTCATCATAATATTATAATCAAAATATTTATTCTAATTTTTATTATTATAATTTTGAATTGTAATAAAAATATTTGAATTTTTAATTATTATAATTTTTTTCATTGTTTTTGATATTAAAAGCAGCCAAAACTAGGGGCTTGACCCAGGTACAAACAAGATAACAACAAATAAACAACTATTAGCAGAGAAACAACAAAATCACAGCCTCCTAAACTTTCCTGTATCAAAAACTTTAAACATACTATGCATATTAATAGAGTAAATGAAAGTCATAATTAAAATATGCCACGTAGGGCAAAAGATAGTTAAGTCAAGGATTAACCAGAAACCATAACTATAAGCTGAAAGACCATTAGGGCCATTCAAAAAACCAAAAAACCAACTATATAAAATAAAGCTATTTCTTTTTTCCATGGCTCCTGTAGACACCTAAAAATGGTCAACGCTTGCGAGGTCATACTTTAACATTTGCGCATTGCCTCATTTTAGGTTTTTGCGTCGCATTAACATTTCTCCTATGTCATGCACTTGGTTTTTAACATTTGCGAGCATCGAGTCATTCTTCTACATTCTTCATTCTATCTCGCTTTCAAATTTGGTCTTGTCGACAACACTATCCAATCATGATTTTGATCGATTTTATCCTATCGCATCAATGTGCGTGCTAATTTGTTATCATTTTGGACATCGTCAATCCTAATTAGGGTTTTGTCCTCTTATTAATCTTATCATCAATCTTATCATTTTGGACATCGTCAATCCTAATTAGGGTTTTGTCCTCCTGTCAATCTTGCGATCGATTTGCCATCGATCATTGTCCTCTTATCAATCTTGTCGATTTATCATCAATCCTTCAATCTTGTCAATCTTGCGATTGATTTGTCATCGGTCGTTGTCATGTTCGATCTTGTCATTTTGCGATCGATTTGTCATCGATCATGGTCATTTTCAATCTTGTCATCTTGCAATCTATTTTGTCATCAATCCTTGTCCTCTTGTCAATTTTGTCATTTTGCGATCATTTCGCTATCGATCATTGTCTGTCTCAATTATGTCAATTTGGATCAATTTGTCATTGTTCCTCATCAATTGGCGCATTTATCAATCAAATAATTTGTCACATTGGTCCTTTGTTAAATCCAAAATCAAATCGAATTGAGTCAATTATCTTTCATCAAGACCTAATTCATCTTCTAGGGTTTCGTGATTTAATCATTTAACCTTGTGTGTGTCATTTCTTCCTTTAGGATTAATAAATTGTTTATTTATCCTAAGTCTTCTCGTTGCAATTAAATGTTTAATTTAATTGGCTAATTATTCCTCTTTTGTGAATTAATTAATAAATGACACATTATTAATTAATTTACCTAATTTCCTAAAATTCCCTCTTTGTGAATTATTAATAAATGAGAAATTATTAATTAATTCACTAAATTCCTAATTTCATCATTTCTAATTCTTAATTTCCTATTTTCATTATTTCCTAATTCCTAATTTCCACCTATTTTCTAAATTCCTAATTTTAATTTCCACCTAATTAACTTGTCTTTAGTGCTCCCTATTTTTGTGCTTCATGCGTCATACTCTTGGCATAGCAAGATGTCATAGGGTTCTAGTCCTCTAAGCTTTGCATTGGCAATATGTCATAATTCATGACATAGAAGGTGTCATAACCTTCTTCTTTCCACTCAATTGTGCCATTTTTGAAATTAATTGCTTCTAATATCCATTTCATGCTAATTTGTTCATCTCTCCAATTCTTCTATAAATTGGATGATCTTCATCAATCAAGGCGAATTGGTAATTGGTAATTGGTAATTGATAATCAGGCTATCGAATCTAAGCTTCTAGTACTCTTGATCAAAATCCCATCTACTTGCTTTCAATTGTGTGTGCACTTGTAGGTGAGATCCACAACTATTTGGAGAGGAAAGAAGAACAATGGAGCCGCATGGATGGAGCATTCAAATCGTCATCTGGTTTGCACAATCATTAGTTTTGTATGCTTTGTTTTCATGTCTTTATTGAATGTGTCTTAGGATAGATTCATTGCAATGAATGCATTTGTGATTGAGCTAGTATGTTTATCTTGTTTTGTGATGATTTCCTATTTCCTAACTTACAGCTCCTTTTGGGGAGGAGCTTCCTTGCCCGTTCTTTGGTGAGAAATTTGAAGAGGTCTTTATAGTCCTCATCCACCTTTCCTTTACCTTTGAGTGTTCTTTCCTGCAAGAGACAAAGAGTGGTCGCAAAGCTGTGCATGAAATTCAATGCAAACCTGGAGACATCATGAAACTTGTTCTCAATGGCCTCCGTTCTGCTGGCAATTTCCTGCAAGTTCTCGATCATGCCATCCACTTTCTTCTCCAAATCCACCAGTTTGCCTTCCGCTTCCTCCTTGATGCTACTCACTTCCTCCACCACCACCATCTTTTCAAACCTGAGAGTAGGGGACTAAGAGTTTGCCTGGGATTTGGGATCGACATCTAGGCTCATAGAATTTTTAGGGCTCTTAGGCACATGGGTGGAGCTTGCAGAATGGGGGGTCGAGGTGGAATGAAACGGGGCCACATTACCAGAGGGGATGGAATTCCTAGTATCATGGGATGGGGAGGATTCCTTTAAGGGTTTCTTTGGGGGTTTGGACGCCAATCTCACAGAGCGATAGAGAGTGCTAGCTTCATCCGTAATCTCGACATTGGAGTCGATTGCTTGGATTCTCACTTTCTTGGGGGGTTTTAAATCCTCCGAGTGGCAGGCACACTTTTTATTTTTATTACTAGAGGAGCTAGGTTCAGGAAATCGAGGAGGGATTATGTCAGGGTTGGCGGTGGCTATAGCCAAAGAGTGGCTTTCAGGCACATTCTGGACCGAAATTGTGCGAGGAGGACAAAGGGCCAAGTGGAAATTGTAAAGGTGGAGGATAAGGCCTTGGTGGAGAATAGTAAAGTCCTTGCCTTCCTTCTTGGCTTCAGAAATATCTCTCACATTAGAATCCATAGAATGCAACGAAAAAAAAGGGATGGAAATAAGATCCTTATTCCTAAGATGGTTAAGGAAAGGGAGGTGATAGTAGTAGAAAACCCCATACCATCCTTCTAGAGTGAAATACTTCATGATGATGTAGAAGACCTCATCCCAAGGTGGCGGAAGCTCTTTGCGGTTGAAACTGCCAGCCCGCTTCACAGGATTCTCCCCATAGCGGAAAAACTGGTTTAGGCTGGTGGTGTCTGATATGCGGCTCTGTTTCTTTTTTTTCCTACCCTCCATGGATAGGCCCATCGACTGAGCAATCACATCTTCATTAACTTTGAACAAGATTCCACCCATAGTGACCCTTCTGTCCTCCCAGGAAGCCACAAACTGCTTTGACAGTCTCTCGTCATTTCCTTTCATGCTCTCCATAAATTTATCAATTCCTCCTTCTGAGCACACAAACCAAACCACTGACCTGGCTTTGAATTCATCCATTTTATTAGGTTCAAGTCTCAGTTTGTCACCCCCCATGATCGTTTCCTCTAGCTTAGAAGTGAAAATGAAAAATAGGGTAGCGAGGATATAGAGCCATTCAAGAGTAGAAGCAGACTCGAGAAGAAAACTCAACAAATTCTGGAATAAAATCATGCAATAATCGCTGTGATTATTGCAAGTTGTGTTTAAAAAGCTTTCCCCATCATGAAATCTATTACACTCATGTGATCCATCAATCCACCCAATGTGACTTAGCTGAGCCGAGCTATTGCCTTCATCACCACCAATGATATTCGTCCAGATGATAAATAGAAAATTGCCTTTCCCGATATCGATACTTTGCCAATAAGTATCATCATTATTTAAACCCCCTTGAGACTGATGACAAGGCCATATGCAGCTACGTGGCAACCCCAACCCATGATGGATGGGTTCCCACTCCAAATTTAAAATTTGAAAATTAATGCTCTTCATTCGATTACAATTAGAAAGACTCGTCATTAAGACAGTTTTTTCTTTCTCCAAGATCTCCTTGGTGGTCACTGGCAACAAATCAGTGTTCCTCGAACATTGTAAGTTGTCTTGCAACCTTCCAACAACAACCATAGAGTTAACAACCACATTCCCTTCTCTAAATATGTGGAGGATAGTGAAACAGTCTAGGTTAGCCGGAAACATTCTTGCATCCCTCAAAATAGATTCCTCTTTTCAACCCGCTATAGATCTACAACTGACAACTCCCACAATAACTTTAGAATCACCTTCAATTTATAGTTGTCTAATACCTATAGCACTGGTGAACTTCAGCCCCCATAGGAGATCCATTCCCTCAACTTGAGTGACAGTAAGATTCTTCTGGCTACCTGCATAGGCAACAATAGTAGTCCCTTGATGATCATGAATATCACCACCTCCCACTTGCCAGGTATTTTGGGCTGACCCATCAAAATTTAGTTAATGCCAAGAGGGATTTGGGGCTAACCATTTGGTCCTTTTTCTGCTGATCTTTGAAGTGTTGTTGAAGAGCTTAAACTCCGAGGGGAGCTTCTAGAATTCTGCAATTCTTCTTTCAGTCGGGTTAAGAGGATTGGAGGGGGTTTTCCACCTAGTCACGAAGATATTGTCCATAAGCATTTTGAAATAGCTAGAAAAAAAATTATCAGGGGAGGTTTCAGCATCTCTGAAGATTCTATTATTTCTTTCTTTCCAAACACTCCAATAGGTATGAGGAGGGATCTGCCTCCATAGTTGAATAACCAGGGGGTGGTGGGTAGGAGGTGACCATCCATTAAAAAATTGATGAATGTTATCATGAGAAACCCATTGTATACCATATTTTTCAAGAGTAATGGCCCACAGGTGCCAAGCGAAAGGGTAGTGGATGAAAAGATGATCGATAGATTCCTCCTGAGCTTTACATAAGACACATCTAATGGGAAGTTGGTATCCCCTCCTCAAATTGTCCTGATTAAAAAAAAATTCAGCATAAGGGACCACCAGAAGAAATTAAATTTTGGAATAAGTTGCAGGTTCCATATCTTTTTCTAGCATTCAACATCATCAATGGGTCTCAAGAGCTATCTGTAAGCATACTTGAATGAGAACTCCCCCGACTGGGTCCCTTTCCAAATGAATTCGTCCTCATGGCGAGATAGAGGTACCCTGCACGCAAGCATGAGATCCTGGAGATCAAGGACAGAAGGGAACAAGTTAGGTCGATCAGTAAAGATTAGGGAGATGTTCTTCCACCTTCCTCTTCCCGACACAATGCAGTAAGCAATATAATAACCAAAGTGAACCTTTAGGGAGTTCATTAGTTGGTAGAATTGAGATTTAGCCATAGGTTTATCATCCAGCCAAAAGTCCTCCCAGAACCTAATCTTCCTACCATTTCCAATCTGCCACTTCAATCCCTCTCTGATAATAGGTCTAAGCTTTAGGATGTTGTTCCATAATTTTGACCCATGAGGTAAGCCACCGAAACTCAAATTAAAGCAGAACTGTTCCCTTTCCAAATACTTAATGCTAATAATGTTACACTAGTCCGCCTCACCTTTAGCTAGGATCCAACCCACTTTAGCAATTAAGGCCTTGTTCAAGGCATTTATCTTTCTGATACCAAGACCC
Organism: Cryptomeria japonica; assembly: GCF_030272615.1. Lineage (NCBI taxonomy): Eukaryota > Viridiplantae > Streptophyta > Pinopsida > Cupressales > Cupressaceae > Cryptomeria > Cryptomeria japonica. The sequence continues at coordinate 543,322,893 of NC_081406.1, read as the reverse complement.
CCATGGTCTTGGGTAAGAAAACAATATACCAATTAACCAGAGAGAGGCATTTCTTTTCCTCCATACCCGTCCAAAGGAAATTTCTTTGGATCTTCTCAAGCTTGTCCCCAATAGCACTAGAGATTTTGAACAGGGAAAGGAAGTACACAGGGATGCCCTAGAGGGAAGCAACAAAAAGTTGGAGATTCCCCGCACTACTAAGGAATTTTCCCTTCCATCCAACAAGTTTCTTATGTATTCTTTCAAGGATAGTATTCTAGAATGTAGGGGTAACCTCTTTGAGAGTGAGGGGGAGACCCAGATAAGTCCCACGAAGAATAGCAGACTTACACCCAAGGATATTAAGGATTTTAATTTGAAGGTCCAAGGGGGTATTGAAGAAGAAGAGATTACTTTTATCATAGTTGATACATTGCCCTACAGTAGAGGCATAGTCAGCAAGCAAATTCTTCCAGTGTTTAGCCTCAATCATGAAAGATTTAGCAAAAAGAAAGGTATCGTCCACTAATTGTTGAATCACAAAGGGGGGAATAGTAGAAGCCACTTTGAACCCCTATAGTCTTCCATTGACCATCAAATCCACCACATTCCTACCCAAAAATTCAACAATCATAATAAAAATATAAGGGGACAGGGGATCTCCCTATCGAATACCTTTTCTAACTTTAAAGTGGCCCCTAGGAATCCCATTGATCAAGATGGAGAATTGAACCGTAGAAACACATTCCCGTATCATATCAAATTTTTTTTTATTGAAGCCCAGTTTTGAGAGAGTTTTGAATAGGAAGAACCAATTGACTTTATCATAAGCTTTTGAGATGTCAAGTTTAAAGGCCATACTTGGAATTTTGCTTATGTCCATGGAATGAATAACTTCATGAGTAGCAATGGTTGCATCCAAGATTTGATGACTTGGGACAAAGCCTTTTTGGGAGGGGCTAATAAACTTAGATAGAAGCGGCTTAATTCTATTCACCAAGACCTTGGAGATGATCTTGTAAATAGAATTGCAGAGGCTTATAGGCCGAAAATCCATCATGCAATTGGGGTCTGGGGATTTGGGGACGAGCACAATGTAGGTGCTATTCAACTTTTTTAGTAATTTACTAGGCTTGAAGAAATCCTTCACCGCTTTAGTGACATCATAACTAACAATACCCCATAATTCCTGGAAGAAAGTCGGGGGGAAGCCATCCGGACACGGGGTCTTGAAAGCACCCATCACAAAGATAGCCAAACAGACCTCCTCTGAGGAAATGGGAGAAAGGAGCTGACAGTTATCCTCCTCCCCAATGGCATTAAGGAGCTTGCTCAGGAGCCTGTCTTGAAGGGCCTCATTACGTCTTCCAAACTTAGTATACATACAGATGAAGAAGTCAGTAGAAGTTTGACCAATTTGGGATTCACCAGTGATCTCCTGACCGGTGTCATCTTATAGGCATTTGATCAAGTTTCTCTTTTTGTGAATGCTAGTTGAGTGGTGAAAGAAAGCCGAGTTTCTGTCACCCTCCTTCAGCCATTGAATTATGGATCTTTGCTTCCAATAGATTTCCTCCTTAGAAAGGATTTCCTTCCAATTATTTATGCATTCTTCCTCCTCAATAAGGAGAAAGTGAGGGGAGTCACCTGAGGCCATGCTCCTTTGGAATTGTTCAATTCTGAAGCACAGATCCTTCTTCTTTTTGAAGATGTCACCAAAGGTCTCTTTATTCCATCCTTTCACTTCCCTTCAGATGAGATTCAGTTTCTTAGCAATTCTGAACATCACAGTCCCTTGGACCAGGGTGGCCCACCAACCCCTTACCAGATCTCTGAAATCCAGGTGGGAGGACCACATGATCACATATCGGAATGAGGGAGGACCCAAGGGGTGTCTATCAATCCAATGGAGGAGGAGAGGGCTATGATCAAAAGCGATCCTTGGGAGGGTCCTTAGATAGGAGTTGTGACCAATATCCCATTTGGAAGAGATAAGAAATCTATCTAGTCTGACTTGAATTAGGTGGTTCCCTTTCCTATTATTCGACCAAGTGAATGGGACACCCTAAAGATCAAGATCAAAGAGGCTAGTAGCATTTATAAGATTAGCAATATCTCCCATGCTATCAAAAAAATCCACAAGTCCCCCACATTTCTCAGAGGGGTAGAGAGGGGTGTTGAAATCACCAACCAACATGTAATGAGAATTCTGCTACTCAAGGATGAGCTCAGAAATTTCCTCCCAAACCAGACGCCTTCCCACTTTGAAATTGGGGGCATATATATTGAACAGGTTCCAGCAGAGATCACCATATTGAAAAGTAACCGCCAGGAAGTTTTGTGAGCTTACATAGACCTTTCCTTGGACTTTTCAAGGGTCCCAAAGGGTAGCAATTCCAACAAATGCCCTCAATGCCTCAACATACAAAAAGGCAGCCCCCGACCAAAGTTTTTCAGCAGTGGTTACAAAAGTTTGGTAGGACATTTTGACTTCCTGAAGTAGACAAATATCTAATTTCATTTCTAAGATATATTGTTTTATAGCAAATTGCTTTTGGGGGCTGTTGAGTCCCCTTATGTTCCAGGAGAGGAACTTCATTTCTTAGTTCTGTTGATTCCATCAAGGGTCAACTATTTGCCCCTTGCAATATCTCTTGCCATAAATTTATGTCTCATTCTCTCTCGGTTGGTCTTCCAACTTTGTTGTCAATGCCCACATTTGCCTTCTTAGATCTAGTTTTTTTCTTGTGTCAACCAGTCCTCATTATCCATAGAGGGGGAACATGGTGGGGATAACTTCACATTAGATGTCAGTAGGGGAGATTTAGCCACTTCCTCCAAAATCCCTGAACTACTAGGGGGACCATGAGGGGCTGTGAAACTTAACAGATTAGTTCCACTCGAGGAGGACTTAACACCACAGATATTAAAGAGGGCTTGGGGAGGCATGGGGTTAGCTCCAAAAGAAGGCCTAGGGGAGAGGTAGCCATTAACCAATGCCAAGGAGGAGGAGGTTGAAGGACCAGGGGATAGTCGTAGGCTAATCACCGGGGGAATTTCTCCATCTTCCAGAGGTACCACTGGACTAGATTTCTTCACTGGATCGATAGGGTTTTTTATAATATCTAGGATCTTATTAGTGTGGGGGTAATCATTAGAGATCTCACACAAATTAGGCAGTCCCAAAAGGGCTGAAGAAGAGGGTGCACTTGGGCTGATGGGATCATCCACAATAGCCTTTTCTTTAAGCTTGGGTTCAATAGTCACCCGGGCCTTACAATCAGCAAATGTATGCCCTTGCTTAGCACATTTCTGACAAAAAAGATTAGCATTTTTATAGACAATAGACAAGGACCATTTTACCCACTTTGAGTTTAGGGAAACAAAGTTGGGAAGCACTTTGTTAATAGCAACACTAACACAAAAATGAACATAAACCAACCTGGATTTAACAAGGGTGACCAAATCCACTATAACATAGCTATCGAATGAATTCCCAATCTAGCGGAAGATTTGTTCATCCCAAAATTCCAACGGGAGGCTAGGGAGCCTAACCCAAACAGGAGCCATGCGGTTGAGTTCAGCTGAGGGGTCAAACCTAGGCTTCCATTTAGCAAGAGTTAGAATATGCTTTCCATAGGCCCAAGAGCCTGAAAGGATGAATATCAGGTGTTCCTCCGCAATAAACTTGAAAGGGAAGAGGCCTCCAGGCATAGCCGAGATCTCAACACTTCCCTTTAACTTCCATCTTGCCTTAGCCCATCACCTAACCATGTCAATAGATGGTCTGAAGGAGAAGAAATGTCCAACAATCTCCAGGTGAAGGGATGAAGCAATTTTATCGATGAGACTATCAAGAGCTTGTTCTTCGTTTCCTCGTCGGTTTGGGTAAAGTTAGCCAAAGATGCTTCCATATTCATATAAGTGAAACCAAGTAGAGCACCTTTCCAGTTGCATTTGGAATCTTTTTTTCATCCTCCACATTCTTCTGACTGAAAACATTTTCCAATCTGGGAGAAGGAGGATTCTTCTTGTTATCCTCAAGGTTATCCAAACATTTGTCCTCATCCCTTTGACCATATTCCGTCAGTATCAAAGATGAAGAATCAGAAGGAACATCGTTCTTGACAATCTTTTCCGTAAGACCCGCACACAGTGGGGTCCCAGAAGTGGAACCATGAGCATGTGTATTGACCATGGAATCAAGAGGGGGATCTAGTTGCAGGGAGGAGGGGACCTCCCTAGAGGAGGCAGTCATACGGGCAATTCAAAATTCGAACGATGGTAGAGGCGGGAAGGTTACAAAGCATGCCAAAATGATTTTTCATTGTTATTTTAAAATTATATTAGAATAATTATATTTATGTAATATTAACTACAACTCTTATTTTAATAAAATAATATACACTACTAATTGCACTTCCGTGTGCAATGGGTATGCCAAAGAGGTGTCGAAGGTCAATTGGGAAAAAATTGGTCTATTTTTTGGATAAACTTGTGTAGTGCATGAGTTCAATTTGTGGTCGTGATGTTGTTTGTACAACAAAGGACTTAATTGAGAGTTGATAGATTAAAATCAATTATGCATCCACTTAGAAGGATTCAATCATAACTGAAATGAAACCTTTGAATTAAGAAGATAATCGAGTTTTATAAGAACAGGCTTATATTATCTTTGCAATAGGGTGAGCACAAGAGAGAGGCTGAGATAGGGATAGAAAGAGGGATATATAGAGGGGTAAGAGTGAGGGAGTGATTGGTAAAGAGATAGACATAGAGATAGAGAAGAAGATGAAGATATAGTTGGAGTCAAAGATAGAGATGGAGAATGGGGAGAGGAAGACAAAGAGAAGAAGAGAGATATGAGAGAGACAAAGAGAGAGAGGGGAGAGGAATATATAGATATGGAAGAGAAAAATAAATAGTTGGAGAGAGATGAAGATATAGAAAGATAAAGATAGAGTTAGGAAGTGATACAAAGAGAGAGGGGAGATATAGTGGTATAGAGAGATAGAGATAGAGGGATAGATGAAAGAAGTTATGGGGATAGATAGATATAGAGAGGAAAAGAGCTATGGATACAGAGGTCCAAAAAGAGGGAGAATGAGAGAGAGATGGATGAATAGGAGGCATGTCTAGAGATTAGGGGGAGAGATGAAGATAGAGGTATAGATGAAGATAGAGCAAAAGAGGAGGGAAAAAATGATAGAGAAAGGGAGAGGGGGAGATAAAGATAGAAAGAGAGGAGATATAGAGGGAGAGACAAATAGTGAGTTAAAGATATATAGAGAGGGGAAGAGTGAGAGAGATAAATAAATGGACAAATAGAGCTAGAGAGAGGGTGAGAGAAAGAAGGAACATAGATATATTGGAAGAGAAAAAGAGAGATATAGAGATATATAGGAAGAAAAAGGGAGAGAGGTAGAGATAAAGAGATAAATAGGGGGATAGGGAGGGAATGAGGGAGGGAGAGATTGGGAGAAATAGAGAGAAGGGTAAGATAAAGAGAGAGATAGAGAGAGTGGGGGGATAGAGAGATATATGTATAGAAAGTGATAGATAGATGAGCCAAAAAGAGACGAAGAGAAATATAGAAAAATATATATTGTACAAGAGACATGGAGAAAATGAGAGAGAGGGGGGGCAAGAGTGAGAGAAAGGAGCTAACACAAACAAGCAATAGATCTAGAGAAAGGTTTAGATTTTAGAGAGAGGGGGAAAGATAGAGATAGAGAGATATAGAAAGAGAGGAAGAAATATGGAGTGTGCGTATATACATTAGAGAGAAGAAGTAGAGAAATATTAAAAGAGGGAGTGATGGGGAGATAGGGAGAGAAGCGATATATAACGATATAAAGAGATAGATATAGGAATAGAAAGGATATAGAGAGTAAATATAACCTATAAAATATAGAGGGGGTGAATAAGAGGGAGAGATAGAAGAAGAGAAAAAGGGGAGAGGAAGAAATAGACTAAAAAATGGTGATAATTAGAGAGGGGGAGATAGAGAGATAGAAAGATAAAGATATATGAAGTCATATATGGAGAGGTAGAGATGGATATGGAGAGAGTGAGAAAGATGAAGAGGAGTGTATAATATCTAAAGATAGTGAGATAGAAAAGAGATAGGGAGGGAGAAATAGGCTGGAGTGTGTGTTTGTGTGAGTGAAAGAGATAGATATAAAGATAAGGAGGGAGTAAGACAAAATGTGTGTTGAGTAAAAGATATATAGAGATAGTTATAAAGAGGAAGAAATATATACAAAAAAATAGAGAGAGGTGGAGAGGGAGAGATATGATATAGAAGTAGAGATATAAATAGAGGGAGTGAGGAGAGAGAGAGAGATGGATAGAGAGGGAGAGATAAAGAGCTACATAGAGTGGGAAGGATAGAAGGAGAAAAGAGAGAGATATAGGGAGAGGTAAGGAGATATAGATAAAGGAGAGAGATGGAGATGGAGATAATAATCAAATGACATGTTACTATCAATATAACTCCCCAAAGACATATGATATCCTTAAATTATTGGCATGAAATGAGTAATCAAAAGTTAGTTACTCTTTCTTTCTCTCTCACTCTAAATATTTAATTATATAAATTAGAAAAAAATTCAAATATAATTATTCTATAATAAATAAAATTTAAATAAGACAAAATGTATAAATTCTAATATCTTTTAATTATTATTTGTAATTCCATTAAAAAACACAAATAATTAGAATATAATTTTAACTTAATTAAAAATCAACCCTTAAAAGAAGTGGAAGAATTAGAATAAATAAATAAATAATAAAATATGTAATAAAAAAATTTATATTAAAAGAAAATAGTAAGAAAACATGTATTTTAATTCAAAATAAAAAATTTCAATCATAATTAAAATTTTAAATAGACAAATAATTATAGATTAAATTATAATAATTTTAAATTATTATAAAAATACATGAATAATTAAAATAAATTTTAAACTTAGTGAAAATTAACTCCTTATAACTAATATTAAAATGTATATTTTTTATTTTTATTATAAAAGATCTCTTTTTTAAAATTAATATAATTTAAGTGATTAATTCTATAGTCTTCATTCTTCTCCCCAATTTTAAACCATTGATTTCAATAAGTAGGTGGTTCACTTCATATAGGGAATGCTTCGACATAATAATTATAATATAATAAAAATATTATAGTGAAAATATATATTTTTCTTAAAGGCATAACCCTAATTTAATTTAAAAAAATTATATAATTATAATTATAATAATTAAATTAATCTCAAATATAAGTACTAATTTATAGTATAATATTTAATTTTTTTTATATTTATGTAATATTAATTATTGTTAGTTTTAAACATCCTTGGTTCAAACCATAATTTACCTCAAATTTTAAAATCAAGCGGAAGGATGGTGAGCGATGGTGGTGAATTCGACAGTGGCAGTGGCAGCAACAGGCTTCAAACCAACGAGCAGATTGCTGGGGCTCCGATCTATGGCAAGGGTTAGGGGAAGCTTAGGTTTTGGAGCGATTAAGCGGATGAAGCTTTTCCAATCAAATCAATACGACACCTTACGACCGGCAAGCAACCAGTGATCAAAACAATAGCATGGAAAGATCATTCCCCAGGCCAACCATGGAAGGTGGATATACCTAATCCTGTGATGAGAGGTAGTAGGGATCCTGGACCTCAGAGTTATTCTGATGCTAGTCACCCCTACACAAATAGTAATCTTAGGCCAATAAACTCGCAGGCATGGAAGAAAAATGGCTTCTCATGGAGCAATAATGGTTGGTTTCAAAATGCGAAGCTTCCTGCTTCTGATTTGGCACACAATTGGAAGTCAATTTTGAAACCTAATCCCTCTATATCGGAGTCAGGGAAAATTAACACCCATGATTTTTATAGGCACGGTTTTAAACCCCCTCTGGGTAACGACCCTAACAAATTTTGGAATGGGTGGTTTAGGCAAGATAGAACCTCACGCACTGATCGTGTTGAGGCCTGGCAGTCCACTGCCCCGGTTTAGAAACCAGCAATCTATTTTGGATCGAGCTTGGAAAAATGAACACTGACAAAGATACAATCCATCGGCTCATCCAACCATCCACAAACCGGTAAGGAAAACTTTGAGACCCACTGGTATTTTAGATGATAATAAGATCAATTTGGCTAGGTCAAATCTTCAAGATTTCCATTTCTTTACCAAATGGGGTGGTGGCAAATGGTTAAGGGGAAATTTTGAGAAATGGTGTAGATCGCAATGGGGGGAGAACATTAACTTTAATGTCCTTCCGAATGATTATTATCTAATTGAGTTTATAAAAAATGAGGACATGTTTAATGCTAAAAATAAAGGTCCTTATACTTTGAGTGGGATTGGGGTGCATATCATTGATTGGAAACAAATTCTCGGTTCCATACCCTGCCGAAAAACACAGTCTGGTTAAGGTTATATAACTTTCCATCAGACTATTAGCACATTGAGATCATAAAAGATATTTGCAAAGAGATTGGCACCTTTGTTTCTGTGGATGATATTTTGGAGGATAGGGTGTGGGGTAGCTTTATCAGGATATGTATTAACACCGGCCAGATCTCCAAAATCCCAAAAGAAGTCAAAATTATCAAGGTCGGAGAGGTATGGATTCAAAGGATTGACAGGGAAGATCAGTTGCACCTTTGTCCCAAATTCTTCTCAAGAGAGCACATAGGTCTTGATTGTGAAGTATCGACCTCTATCTTTAAAAGTTATGCTTGTGTGCAATCTAAGACGATTGACATGAAGATAGACAAGGAGAATATAGATAATCGGGAAGCAAATGATGTTGAGCAATCCTCGACAGCCAGTATGAAAGAGATGGAAAAGAATAACCCTATTGTTAATTCTCCTTTGATTGTATCTAGCCATCATCAGGCCCTTTGTGCCAACAGTGAAAGTGCTCAAGCTCTACTAAATCTTTTGGAAGATGCTAAAACCCTTCAAAAGGATATTATAACGGAGTTTGTAGCTACTCTTTCCTCAGCACCTAATAAGACCAGTGATATTAGTATGATGGAGGATGAGATGACTCCTCCTCTGCCAGATGGTCCAACCACCTTTGATGATCCAGGCAAGAAAGGCTTCACCATTGGCTTGGAAGAAGGAGAAATTATTTCCTATGCCTTGAAATGGGAAGAAGATATTGAACCAGTTTCCAACCTTATCATGGATGATACTGCAAAAGGGTTTGGGAAGTCTGAGTCAGATATTAATGTACCAAACTTTCAACCAAAGGGTAAAAGGGGGCACAAATAAAGGAAAACAATGCTGATAATCGTAGGTGCAGCTAATGGACAATCCAAGCTTAACTTAGGAAGGGAAACCCCCTTCCCCAAGCTCCATGAAACTTCTATCTTGGAATGTCAGGGGCCTTAATGCCCCTGACAAGTGGCGTTTAATTAAGCACCAGATTGATGAAACTAAGGGGGATATTTGGGTATTACAGAAGACTAAATGGAGTCAGTCTACGATTGAAAAAAAAATGAAAGTATGGAACCAATGGAAAGGTCTTTTAAGGCAATCCGAGGGAGCCTCTGGTGGCATGGGAATAATTTGGATCCCTTTGAAGGTTCAAATCACTCTCCTTGGGAAAGATAAATATTGGCAGCATTGTCTAGTCACTAGTTTATGCAAAAATGAGAGTTTCAATCTCTTTAATGTCTATGGACCCTCTGCTGCTAATGACAAACGCGAGCTATGGGCTCTCCTGTCAAACAGACTCCAAAATACCACTATGGGAAGCTGTGTGTTTGCAGGTGACTTCAATGCTATCTTGGCAAGTAAAGAAAAGAAGGGTGGTATTCAGAGGATTGATATGGCTCAAAATATTTCTAGGATTTTGTTGATAAGAATCAGTTATTGGATATTGTCCCTAAGAATGGTACCTTTACATGGACAAATAGCCGTATCGGTTTCACTGAAATTGCATAAAGTCTTGACTGATTTCTGGTGGCTGGTGAGTGGCTAGCTCAAAATCTTATTCTTGAATCGGCTATCCTACCCCTTATAGGTTCAAATCATTTCCCTATTTGCCTTAATGTGTCTCTAGGACATTCTAAGGGCGGCCATCCTTTCCAGTTTGAGTCGATGTGGTTTAGAGCACCAGATTTACATGATTTATAGCACCGTGGTGGAATGAATCGGTTCTTGGAAACAACTCGAGGTTGTTCAAGCTAAATAAGAAACTCAAGTTTATTAAGATCAAAATCAAAGAGTGGAATTTGAGTCAGTTCCAAAACATCCATATGGAGAAACTCAGGGTTACGACAGAGCTGGAGGATCTTTCCAATTATGTCATTAAGTCAAGCATGAATGAGGTACTCTTCCAAAGGGAAAGCTCACTCAAGTCAGATCTAAATGAAATTCTCTAGCGTGAAGAAATTGATTGGAGATAGAAATACAGAGAACTTTGGCTTAAGGATGGAGATAGAAATACCAAGTTTTTCCACAGATCGGCTAATGCCAAGCGCAACAGATCCAGAATAGCGGAGGTGGTTAAACTGGATGGTAGTATTGCCAGAGATTATGAGGATATTGCCTAAGAAGCAGTTAGACACTTTGAATCTCTAATGAATGGCAATTTTCAGAATGATCAGGAAATAAGAAACATAATTCTAGACGCAATCCCTCCTTTAATTACTGAAAGACACAATATAGAGCTCTTCAAACCTATTGACTTAGAAGAAGTCAGGAAAGTTACCTTCCAGTTGAATCTTGATAAGACTCCAGGCCCTGATGGTTTTCCTACGGTCTTCTTTCAGCATTTCTAGGACATTATTGCCCAGGATTTGCACCTAGCGGTAGAAGAATCTAGGAAAAAAATGACTATGCTGGGAGCCACCAACCATACCTTTCTAGCTTTAGTACCGAAAAAGAAGAACCCTCAGCAAATGGGTGATTTTAGACCAATTTCTTTATGCAACTCAGTTTACAAAATAGTAACAAAGATCATTGCTAACAGACTGAAACCTCTTCTTAAATATATTATTTCATATGAACATAGTGGCGTTGCCCCTAATCGCTCTATTGTTGAAGGTATCATCTCTACTCATGAAACCCTCCACACCACTAGGAAGACTAAAGCTTCTTGTATGATATTAAAGCTAGATATCATGAAAGCCTATGATATGGTGGACAAGGAATTTCTTGTAGAAGTATTGAGGAAATTTGGCTTCTGTAATGAATGGATCACTTGGGTCAAGAATTGTCTATAAACCCCCAAATTCTAAGTTTTGGTTAACGGTTCATCTCATGGTTTCTTCCCTTCAACAAAAGGCATTCACCAAGGGGACCGTATGTCACCATTTCTATTTATAATTATGGCTGAAGCTTTAGGTCGGATGACTAAATCTCTTCATCGTAATGGTCACTAGGTGGGTGTCAATGTGGCCACATGCGTTGAACATTCAACCCACTTGCAATTTGCCGATGATACTATTCTTTTTGGAGCCTCTAGCAGAAGAGAGGCAAGGATAATAATTACATGCCTGAATAACTACTGCAAGGCTTCGGGGAAGAAAATCAATTGGAACAAGTCAGAAGCATTCTTTATTAACACAAGGTTGAATATGCAAGTTGTCCTATCAAGAATCCTTAATTTAAGAGTGGCAAACTTTCCAGGTAAATTCCTTGGGACTCCTCTTTTTATTGGTCATAATAGGACTTTCTATTGGACACATCTTATTGAGAAATGTAAAGCTAGGCTTGAAAATTGGAAAGGGAAGTGGTTATCATCTGTCGACAATCTTACTATGATAAAATTAGTCCTCTCTGCCTTACCGGTTTTCTCCACATGGCTTGTTTGAAACTACCGGTTACCATAGAAGATGAGTTAGTCACCATAATGAGAAATTTCCTTTGGAATGGCTCGAATGATAAAGGGAAGTTTTCACTCATTGCCTGGGGAAAAATAAGCAAACCAAAAAATGTTGGAGGTGCGGGCATTCATCAGATTTATATTATAAATTTGGCTATGGGTGCAAAATTGGTGTGGGAAATTTGTAGAGGCGCTAATCAGAGATGGTCAAGAATCCTTAAACACAAATATCTGGATTCTCTTGAGCCTAAAAGGATTCACACAGTTACTAACCCTCCTAGGGGCTCGACCATTTGGAACTTTATTCTGGAATGCAGAGAGATCATTAGCGATCAGGTCACTTGGGATGTCAGAAATGGGAGGAATGCATCCTTTTGGCTGGACTCTTGGAGTGGCAATGAATATTTGTGTCATAACCCTGTTCTCCAACCTATAATGAGAGAAAATTTCCAGCTTTGGGGTCACAAGGTATGTGATTATGGCCATTCAATTAAGGAGAATGGTATGGACAAATGGGTGTGGAACTCTCTAGACCCATTAATTCTAGCCCAAAATCAGAAAGACCTTCTTACCGATATTCTAAAGAATCGAATTATTCATCCATCCCTGGACGAGGACATCATTAGATGGTGTGGCTCTTCTGATGGTAAGTATAAGGTATGTTTTGGCTATAATTTGAAAGAAGTTGTTGTAGATAAGAAGGATTGGCCGGTTAGGCTATTTTGGCACAAACATCTTCTTCCTAAAACAGGTTCATTTGCTTGGATGGCTTTTCAAAGGAAAATCTTAACCAATGAAAGACTCCTTAAATTAGGTATAAATGGGCCTAGTAGATGTGTATTATGTTGGAATCAAGAGGAAACAATTGATCACCTCTTGCTACATTGCAATTTCTCCTGCAAATGTTGGTGGCATTTTATGGGTAAGTTAAATCTGGTATGCCCTTTTCCGAAAGGTTTGGATGATTGGTTTCTTCTATGGCCAAAATCAAAATGCAAGGCGTTATTTGGGGACTTATTTGTTATCCTTCCCTCACTGATGATTTGGGAAATTTGGAAAGAAAGGAATCAGAGAATTTTCCAGGATAAAGAGATGGGCTATTTAGCCCTTTGTGGGAAAATTGAGAACCACCTGGTTGAACTCCTGAACGAAGCGTCCAAGTCCAAATCGCTGAAAAAGAATCTATACACTAACTGGGATTGGAAGTTAAAGCTTGTGTTCCTAAATTTGAACATCCCCTTGTTTTTTGGTAATGGTAATCTTGAGATACCAGTTAATCCAAGATTGAATGTTAAGTGGGAAGCCCCAGAACTAGGGTGGCATAAGATTAACTTCAATGGTGCCTCTGTAGGGAATCTGGGGCATAGTGGTATTGGATGTTGTATTAGAGATTTTGATGGCATTTGCATTAAGGAAATTTCTAAAGACATTGGTTTGGCCACTAACAATGAGGCTGAATTCCGAGCGGCATTTAGAGGTTTGCAAGTGGGGGTTGAGTTGGGGATAAAAAGAGTCCATTTGGAGGGTGATTCATTAAATGTTATCAATGTTGTTCGTAATAACCATACTCCTAGTTAGCATCTCAACGTATGGCTTCGATCTATTATGGGGTTGCTTGAGACCTTTGAAGATTTTTAGATCAACCATATCTATAGAGAAGGCAATGTGGAGGCAGATAGACTATCTAAGTTGGTAATTGTAGATGGTGGTCTTGATCTGGGCATTCGGCTCAGGCATAGGTAAATCTTGATTATAGCAATCATTATGGTCTAAATGTTGCATTTATCTTGGCAGAGGTAAGAACCGCTTTGGTTCCATGGAGTTTGGTCTCTATTGGTCGAGAGTACATACCGGGGGATGTACCCTTACCGGGTATGAGTCTCCCTTTGATGGTGGTCTTTCTAGCACATACCGGTAAGGGTATCAGTCCCAGCTTCCTGGTCTTTATCAGTTGGCGTTGCCTTTGTTTACATAGGCCTCTTGCACCTTTCCCCCTAATCGGTAATTTGTACGCTCTAGTTTAGGATCTCTTCGGAGTTACTCCAGCGCCTTTGTTGTTGCCGCCAGAACGATTTTCTAGAAAATTTTTGATAAGTGGCTGCATTCAGGTCTCTCTTCAGATACCCGGTTCGGATGGAGGCACATCTACATTTTGATTATGATAATTATTATGGCTGAAGTGATACATCTGGTCCTAAGAAGGGATATCTGTGTCCCCGGTGGCTTGGCCCTTACCAGTTAGTAGTTCTTATCGGGTAATGTATTCTTACCAGCCTCTTGACTACCCCCAACTGGTATTCTCTATGGTTTCGGTAGTATGACCCCACCATGATCCTTAACTCAAGCTCCAGTTTAGATGCTATCAAAAGATATCTAATTTGTATCATTACTTTTAGATACGATAAAGCCGGATGGCAGCTGGCATCAAAGAGGCAATCAATTGCGGTTAAGGTGGTATGCTTAAGATGTACCTTGTCTATGCGAATTAATTTGTCTCTCTTAGCTAAGCCCTCGAGCTCCACAACCATTTTGAGTTGGCGAGATAAATAAAGGAGGACAATGGAAACATTAATTTTGTTGGAGGCAACCTGTCGTCAAATGGCATTCCTAGGCAAAATCTCTAATAAGCGCTTGCAATCAGTTCTCTCCTTGAGTCACCCTTTGATCTATACTATGTTAAAAGGATTTTTGGGGAGGAATTCCTTAATGCATACCATAGATACAGAGCTAATGCAGACATCTCAGCTTTCTTCCTAGCCATGTTGCTCTACATGGGGACTAGCAAGCAAAGGGCGAAGCTTCTCACCCAAATGGTGTTTGAGCATCGATTTCTTGGGGAAATTGATGTAGTTTTGGATAATGTTGATGGCAATATCAGATTGCCCTTCCCCCAAAACTATTTTATGAGTTTGGGAGATGGTGCAGAGGTGTGAAAAATGGTGATCGTAAGCTCTCTTGACTTCAATGCCTTGGAAGCCTCTTGGCCCATTATTACTAGAAATATTGAGTTCCTCTGCAAGATTGTCGGTATACAGCCCGACTTCATGGTTGCCTGGAGATGCACCTATATCCAGGAGGAAGGGCTTTCGAGAAGAGAAGACCTTGGTATTACGGCCAATAGTGACATAGTTGAAGGCAACTCTTGGGGGCTTGGCAGTGGAGAAGAATAGATTCCTGATGATGACCGTCACCCCTGGGAGAAAGCGGAATCACTGGCCCATGCAGCTTGCGGGAATGATTGCCCGGTAAATTTGGATGCAGTTGCTGCTCCTACTCCCAATACCGAGGACCCAAACTCAAATTGAGAAGGATCCTGATCTCCTATCTAGGCCTTTGGTCCAACTGACATTTTTCTCCTTTGGTTGCTTTCTCCTTGCTTTTTAGCATTTCGACCAATGTGGCTGGCTTTTTTGTATTTTCTGTTGGAGCAATGGCAAGGGGTTTTCTTACTGGTTCTTTCCCTCTACGGCTCTTTCTGAACCAACTATGTATTTTTCAAGTTTTGATTAATACAAGGGTGCTGCCCCTTTGCAGTTATTAATCTATTAAAAATATATATATTATTAGTTTTAATAAAATAACAATTAATAATTATAAAAGTGAAAATTGACATTTTTTAAATAACTTAATGAAAAATATTTAAATTTATGACTAAAAGTTATTAAATTATTTTGTATATATTAAAATGATTAAAAAAATTATGATTTTAAAAAATTATTATAAAATAGAATGATTTCAAAAATTATATAAAATATAATGATAAAGAATACATATAATAATTAGGTTTATTTTTTAATAGAAATATTTGTATTTAATTTTTAATTTAATTTCATTTAAACTAAATGAAATCCTTATAATCGGTTTTATTATCTATATTCTGACATAAAAATAATTATTAAAATTTATATGTTCATTTAGAAAAATATTTTATTTACAATATTATAAATGATAAAAAATGATAAAAACTATATAAAATAGACATTTCAGTTTTTCAAATACAAAGAAATCCAAAAAAAACTAAAAAATCTATCATCCCCAAAAATTTGCTCCTATAACACCAATTTTTTTACACCAATCATAGTGTAGATAAATAATTTTTATAATATCTTAAATTTAAAAATATAAATCTTAACTTTACAAAAACCAAGCTTTTTTTTTAAGAAAAAATAATAATCACTTTTGATTGGTGCAAACTAATTGAATAAAGCACTTCACTGAATGCAATAGTATTGCCTACAACAAGTACTAATAATAATAACGTAATAATATATTTTAATACATTTCCCCATATGATCCAAAAGTGTGATGCAAAGCTGAGAACTTC
Source organism: Cryptomeria japonica (assembly GCF_030272615.1). NCBI lineage: Eukaryota > Viridiplantae > Streptophyta > Pinopsida > Cupressales > Cupressaceae > Cryptomeria > Cryptomeria japonica. Next base: position 543,306,736 of record NC_081406.1, on the reverse strand, counting down.
TTACATCTAGCGATCCTAGTTAGAAATTCGTTTGAATCAATGGGGCATATGTGTTAGCCTCGAGCAAACCAATTTAGTTGGGAGAATTATTAGCAAGTACTTCCTTGTTGTGAAGGCTCGTACGTGTAAATGAAAATATATGAATGAAAATAAATCGATGGGAAAGAATTCATGAAAAAAAGGAAACTCTCATTTTGCATTCAATATAATATGGCTATAATGTCAGTATTAATTTAATAATATGTGTACTTTATAAATATATGAGTTGACATTAACAATAAATTGAATGCACCTGTCTAATGTAATAATAGCAATGGCATTCAAAAGAGATAACTATACTATTTTATGCAAAGAAAATTGAATTTCTTACCCATTTTTTTTAATGTGAACCAATGGAAATAAAGAAAAAATCATTTTTATAATTATGTAAAATATAAAATGAATATGAACTATAGATTTTTTGCTCAAAATTTTTAATTCTAAATGTTGATTGGTTGAACTAATTGAAAGTAGAATTGAATGAATGCAATAGTTCTGCTTTGGCAGGAACTAATATTTCCTGTGCCCTAGTATTATTTTTATGTGATTGATAATCTTCACAAATTATTAGAAAAATCCATTACACCCTTTAGACTTCACAATTTTTATTGCCCTCGCAACTACAAAACCCTTGTGACTTTCCATGTTTTTATGAATCATGCTCTCTTTCTTTTGCATAGATAACTCAAAAAAAAATCCTTGTGGTTCTCTACATGACAATGTTTCATTTCAACCACTAACACCTTAAAAATTTAGTATTTTGTAGTAGATATGAAACCACTCTTTCCAAACCTAATAATCAACTATTTTCAAACCCAAGGCCATGTTTTCTTTGATGTCATCAAAGAAAATGAGTGACACACAAGTGAAACTTTTGATGTATTAATTACAAAGGAGTTCATCTTCTTATAGAAAATTTGGGATATAACCAACAATTAACAACATGACATTTTCCTAAAAAGTTAAAGCCTAATAATATATTAAACATATAATTTTATTGCACACCACTAATCCACTTAAATGATCCTTATATGATGACATTTATAACACCTCCTACACTTTCTTAATCATTGGGAGTGTGTCTTGCATTATGAGTCATGTTTTGTCTAAGAGTTATCTTGTTAATGGTCCTGTAACTATTCTTATCGTCATTAATGAGGAGGGTGGACTTTAAAAGGAATAAGCCTAATCTAATGTAGGAGATTTAAAGGAGTTCTCATAATCTAAAACAATGTTAGCACAAAGTAATAATGTATAAGACAAGATATGTTGATAAATTTGGTAGCACACTTCTATCATAGAAAAATTATGTAGAACTTATTTATATGAGCTAATCCATGGTTAACTTGATCCCACTTAAACAAAAGTGCCCTAATGCATAAATGTATCCTCACAAAATGTAATTTCTAATAAGAATCTTAGCCCCTACAATCAAGAGGGTCAATGAATTAATCCAAGTGCTCCATCTTAGAGCAATACAAGTTCTTAGAATATGCATTGTATGAGTAAAATAACCAATTAAAGATTTTCTACTCTAGCCTACAAGTAACACCTAATATTGATGCTCTCTTAGAATTACCATAAGACATATTTCTAGGATCGAGATGTGCCATAAAAGGGACGCAATGTGTCAAGTTCTTGTCAATAGTGTAGTTGGGGGGGAGAGGAAGATGGAGGTAGTGGGGAAGACTCAGAGAAATAGATAGAAGACATAGAGGGAGTGATATATATTGTAGAAATATAGAGAGATAGAGGGGGTGATATATATAGAGAGGAGCGAGTTGGAGAGATTGATAAAGATATATAAAGTGAGATATAGAGAGATAGTGAAAGGGATATTTAGATAGAGATATAGTGGAAGATAATTGAAAGAAATTTCTAAATTAAATATAAATAGAGAATTAAAATAGAATAAATTAAATGTAAACTTAGAATATATCAAAATCCAAATAATAATTTAAAAAATTAATGACACAACATTGAACTTATTATGTTATTATGTGAGGGAAAATCGTACTTGAATGTAGAAGATTGAAATACATGCGATGACAATCAAGAAAACACAATTAGCTCAAACACCTCAAGATTAGGATGTTGAAAAGAAAGCAAATGAAGAATAAAAACATTAAAAAAAAAGAATACAAACTCCATTTTCGATCTTTGATTTGATTATCTGATGGTAAGATGTGTGCTCATTGACGCAACAATTGCTCGATATTGCTCCATGATGTGATTATGGTGATTGGATTCAAAATATGAGGATTGGATGATATGAAGTGGGGATGAAATAGGCATTATGACAATATGGATGTGCTAATGATCAGAGAAATCCCGCATTATAACGATGTATTGCATGAAAAGTGGAGGGTTTAAATGAAAATGAGGGGGGATTAAATAGGAGAAGGGAGGAGAGGAAAGGATTGGGAAAATGCAACACTTGTCCTGAAGGAGGACAAGTGGCAATCCCAGGAATGACAAGTGGAACAAGAGTCCACACTTGTCCTAGCTCAAGAGGGAAAGACAAGTGTCCAAAAGAGGGACACGTGTCTTGGGGAAGGATGACATGTGTCCTCAAGGACACATGTCTCTTTTGGGAGGAAGCCACCCAAAATAGGCTTTAATTTCCTAAAATTAAGGAAATTAGAGAATATGTGTGTGTGCACACATGTGAGGGGAGGTTAGGATAAGGTTAGTTTGGAGAGATAAGGTTGGTTAGAACCCAAGGTTTAGATTGGAGGTTAGGTTAGAAGGGGGTTAGTTAGGTAGTTAGAAGTTAGGAGACATGTGATCAAAAGGGAATATTTTGAATTTTATTAATTCAAATAAAAGGGATGAAAAGGTGAATAATTAATTTGAGTAATTAATTCATGGATTGGAAAGGGGGAATTAATTAATTGAATTTAATTCAAGGCATTGGAAAGGGTGGAATTAATTAATTAGATTAATTGATTCAAGGGATTGGAAGGGGAGAATTAATTAATTAGATTAATTAATTCAAGGGATGGGCTTAATTAATTCAGATATTTAATTAATTAAATGGCTAAAAGAAATAAATTTGACTAAATTGATTAGCCAAATTTAAGTGTCTACAATTATAATTAACATAATAATGTAAAAGCAATTCTTTAATTAATTAGAATTAAAATATTAAGAAAGTATATACTTATTAAATATAACTATTATATTACAAAAAATATTAAGAAAGATAAACTCAATATTAGAAATATAAAAAATAAATAAAATCTCAAAACGTAAAATCATACTTAAAATTTAATATTAAAAATAAACAAAATTATAAAAAAATTGTTAGTTAAAAATAAAGTAAAACATTTTGAAAAGGTAAATTATTTTTGATGTTGATTGTGTAATTTTTTATTTTATTTTCATCTTTTAATATCATAGACTGTGAAATTGTCATGTTATTAACATAAAATATTTTTAAAGTTGATTTAAAAAAAAAGATACGTTAAAGGAAAAATTTTAAAATAAAAATATTAATAATGAATAATTTTTAAAATATTATAACAATAATGAATATTTTTAATTTTATTGTGATTAATAATTTTTTTAATGTTATTGTACTTAATAAAAAAATTAAGCTATAAATATCTAAAGGGGCTCCATTAGAATGGCTAGTGTGTTTATGAGAGTGTGTATGAATGATTATGATAAATTAGCACATAAGGTGAATATAATCATGAAAACTGTCTCACCATTGTAAATAATTTATGTAGATGTTCGAAAATAATTTTAAATGTTACCAACTTAATAGGAAAACCCTAAACAATATTTTATTAAAATTCACAATTAAATATAAGTTATTTAATTAATTTTTGTTTCGCCTTTATTTTTGTCAAATATCTTAATTACCCAAGGGCATAAGATAATCATCACAAGATAAAGAGTTAATATATGGATATAAGTGTGAATGAAAGTACACCAATTGTGAGTAAAGGATGAATTTAACAAGTCAAGCGTTTTTGCTACCATGTTACTTTAAAATTTTATAAAAAATAAACTAATTTAACCAATCAATAATAAATGGCTAATAAAAAAAAAGCCATTATTTTTCCCACTCAAGAAATATTTATAGCTTATAATTATTTTGAAACAATTTATCATGAATATGGTTCACAAAAAAACTTAGGTGTTAAAGCTAAAATTTACAAGAATGATACATTGTAAAGGGTTTTCTTGGTATTTATGGGATATTATTAGAGGTTGTTTGAAATATTTTTAAAGGTTTCATAAACAAATTGATTTTTCTATATATTTTTAAAATTTTGACTAGTGTCTTTATATTTAAAAAACAAGTGTCTATTTTTATTTATTTAATTTAATTTTTTTGTATTTATAATATAATGCTCATCTTCAAGTAATATTTTGATATATTTTTACATTTAATGGTATTTTTAGTTTTTTATTAAGTAAGAAATATAATAATACTATTTTAAATTAGTAAATAAAAATCATAATAATATGATTTAAAAATAAAAATTATAATTATTAAGATTAAGTTAGAAATATAATTATACATTTATAAAGGTTAAGTTGTCTATATTTCAATCATGCTACTAAATATTTTTTTTACAATAGTTAAAAACAAACACTTGTCACAATATGATACTTGTTATGAAACAAGTCTAGCATACGTATTAAAATTAAAATTTTCATTAATTTTTTTTTACCTTGTATCAGTGATAGGCCCGCAAAAATTCCTCCCCGAGCACCTTTTTAGTGGCATGCAAAACTAGAGGATGCCCTGTCACTATGACAGGAAACATACGCTTGTCTCTCACCTCCCCCAAAAGGACATCTGGCGTTTCATTGCTTCCAAAAGTATTGGTGTATCCACGCTTCTTTGTCACTTATCTTCTCAAACAATATGAAAATGACCTAGGTTACATAGCAAAAAGCGTCGATGGTCTATCAGCTCATCCATATATATAGCCACTCTCCACTTGTACTTATGATGCCACCCAAATTGGCAAAGATGACTTAATTCACCACAATGGTCCTCCAAATCTCTAGTAATAAAATCAACACTTAATCCAACCAATTGCCCTTGTGTGATTTACTTATAACAAAGTGTGATTTGAGAACTCACATTAAAACATTTGTCCTCCTCATAGGTTGCATGTCCTCAACACACTTCTTCCTTCGAAAATATCTCCACATGTCAACCTTGCATCTCATATAACTAGTCCTCATTAATAGGTTTGGAAATCTATTTCCATAGAACATTAACTTCCCATAATGGGGAAATGTCCTTCATAAGTTATGCTACTAGATCTTCCATCTAATGTTGCCACGTCCCCTCATCCTCCTTCCTATAGTTCACATTAGCCAAATCTACCCAACACTTCTCCCCTACTGATTCCGCCCACTCATCATCATCTCCTTTGCCAATTTGTCCGCTAGATCATTCCCTTCCACATATATGTGGCTTATTTTAAATTTCTCCAAACTATCCAACATGATTTTAATTGGTTGGAGCCACTAATTCAACACCTAGTTTGGAGTATCATTCTTTCAAATTGCATTGATAGTGATTAAAGAGTCTTCTTCCAAATGGATTTGATTTGCTCCTATCTCAACTCTTAGTTGTAAGCCTCTCATGGCTGCACAAAATTCTGCAGTTATTTGACGTTTGACCTATATAGCCAACTATCTCCTTCAAGATTTGAACCTTCTCATCTCTTGCCACACACCCAATGCCACTTGGACATGAGTTTCCAATTGGCGCACCATCAAAGTTTATTTTGATCCAGCTTGGCTCTGGTGCACACAATCTTGTATCGATCTTATGTCTACCTTCCATATCCCTGCTACTGGTCCCAAATATAGTTGAAATATTTAGGCCTACAAATACCTTCTTCATCATGTCATCCCGATTCGTGAACATATTTTTCTTAAGAGTCTTGGTCCTGACCACTTCATTTACCATTTGTGTGACTTGTTTCTCAATTTTTTGGCATGACCGTTCTAGATCCATCTCCTTGTCCTAAAAAATCCTTCAATTGCACTCTTTCCAAACTTCGCATATCACTATCGATGAGAGGATTAAACAAATATCTCCAAACATCAACTTTCCACTCTTGTGGGGCCACATTTTGAACCATTCATCGATTCCCTAAGGAAAGGGATTGCACCAGTTTAGCTTGCTCATGAAACACCACCAACATTTGGTTGTATATTGACATCCCAAGAGGATATGATCAGCGGATTTTGAATTTCTCTTACACAACACACATCTACCTGGGACCTGAATTTCAAATTTCACCAATCTGTCGCCTGTGAGAATATTTTTCTAAATTGCCAACCAAGAAAATACACCATCTTTTGGCATACAATGCTCATTCCAAATAAGTTTAGTAGGCCAATCCAGTTTAGAAATTGTAGCTTCCTTTGCTCTATACCTAAATATCCTTCATTCCCTTATAATAGCCATGAGAGCATCCTTCTAATTTTGTAGGGCATTGAGCTCCTGCAAAGACCGCCACTCCCATAAAATCACACCATTATGCATCACCCTATTGGCATATTTGCAAACCTTCTATCCCCACAAGCACAATGTTTCCTCCTTTATATCTCTAAGATTAGGATTATGTCCAATAATCTACCCACCCCCTATGAACCATTCCAAAAAGAAGCATTTTGTCCACTCCTAATTTCCTAGGTAGCATTTTTTGTGATGATATCTCTACATTCCATCACATAGTTCCATATGGTTGAGCCCCTCGGGGGGTCCAAAGTTGTAAGGATCCGATTAAGCTCATTTGAATCTAGGTATTTGTTTCTAAGAATTCTAACCCATCTTTGTTTCCCTTTCGTGCAAATTTTCCAAACCAACTTAGCTTCCATGGGAAGATTCATGATGGCCAATTGTCAGATACCCATCCCACTAGCCTCCTTAGGGAGACAAATTTATGCCAAGCAACCAAGGGGAATATGTTCTATTCACTCAAGCCACTCCAAAAGAATTTCCTCGTATTTTGAATAAGATCTTCTTCTACAGCTTTTGGAATCTTGAGGCATGCCATTGAATAAAGAGGGATGTCAGATAGGACAACTTTTATCATGTGTAATATTCCCACAGAGGAAAGCCATTTTACCTTTCCATAATTCCATTTTATGTTTGCAAATACTGATCAAATTCTCCTAATAACCTAACTTGTTCATTCCCACAAAAAGAGGCATTCCCAGAAAGCGACCCGGAAAGTTAGCCACATTCAAGTTTAAAATTCTTGACAAATCTTGTTGTAATCTGGGTTGAGTATTAAGGAAGAAGACTTCTAATTTTCTCCAATTTATGCTTTGCCCTATGGCCACACAATACTCATCCAAAAATGTCTTTATTTATATAGCTTCTCTCCTACTTGATTCTCCAAATAGAATCATATCACCTATAAATTATTGATTAGTAGTAGGCTTAATCCCATTGGCCACAACCACTTCATGCCAACAACAATCCCTTTTGAGCTTGCTAATACATTTTCCAAGTGCCCCAACCATGATGATGAAAAGAAAGTGATGCAGGAGAATCCTCGGTTCATAGAAAATCTTGCATCAACCAAAAAACATTTTCTTTTATGTTTGCAGTTTCAGTTTTTCTTTTTGTGTGTCCCGGTTCTAGCACACCAGTTTCTTGTGGAGTTGTATTCTTCTTGAAGACTTGATCACCCTGCTTACTTTCTAACCGCATGTCATTTGGATCACTTTCCAGCAAGATATCGCTACCGGTTTTCCTTAACAGTTTCTTGTTACCGGATTGTTCCATTGTTTCCGGTTGCTTGAGACCTATTCTGGTGATCTACCAGAAGCCATTCCGATGCTTGTGGAGCCTTGGACGTTGATCTCAACATTTCTTGACGTGTGGCCGACTTTCTACGTTTCATCCTTTGGGATTTTCTGGAGGCCGACCTCATTCATTTCTGCACGTTAGGGTTTTGATCCTTTTGGGCCAACCTGATCCTTTGGATCAATATATATATTTGTAATCATGCTTTGCAATGCAAGGAATCAATTGGGAGAAAAGGAGTATCAGATAGATAGTGCTTAGAAGATAGATCTTTCAATTCAAGGTCCCTATGAGACCTATTCTACTAGGCCTGTGTGTTGGTATGTTGTAACTCGGTTGTTGCTGGTTGGATGTATTTGACTTTCATGCAATAAAACAATTTGTTCTGCATTTGCCTCCATCATATCTGTGTGTTTCCATTATGGTTTGAACTGATCTCTTTGAGGTCTCTCCTCATCGGTGACTGCTTCAGAAAGGGGGAAAGAGAGTCTCCCTATCTAATGCCCCTAGAGGAAGAGAAGAGGTCAATTTTTTAGAAGTCAATTTTTTTGTAATGATTCCTCAAGCAGACCATTGATTTTAGGGGCTTAAAATTGTGATGACCCCATTTCAACTTGCAATCCTCAATAGGCCAAGAAAAATATGATTTTGTTGCCTTGAGCCTATTGGATTTAAGTTCCTCTAGGGTTTTATACTGGTTTTCATGGGATCCCATATGAATACAGACATTCCCATCTTGCCTAAAGCCTTTCCCATAGACCTTGCAGAAACAAACATGCTCTGCCAGAATATCATCTTCGTTGATCTGTATAATTTCTAAATTCTCTTCTTCCTCTTCTTCCTCTTCCTTCGGCAGCTTGTGTGGATTATTTAAGATATGACATTGTGTTAAATTGAAATAGATGTGGCAATGACCTCACTCAGGACCGAATTCAGGGACGATTTTGCTTGTTGTTGCTACTACAAATCTTGCCCTGACGAACATAGTGATTGACTTCTAAAAAATTGCTCCAGTTGATGGGCTTTCTGGGCAAGGAAATAAAGCATTGACATGAGAGCAAATAGATCTATTTCGGCCTGATTTCTTTCCTAGCCCAACTCAGATTTTCCTAACCCAATTTATGAAAGTCTAATCCTACACCATTTGCATCAAAAATTTCATTCAAAAACCAAAATGCATATTTAGGGGAAGACCACTAGTAGCCGTCATAGCTAACTTCGTGCACCCACAGATCCTAAATGGTACATCGGATTTTGATTTTTTTTTTAGTTGTCTTCGTATGCGACTTAACTGCTTATAGCTATTGATTTGGCTTTTGGGTAGTAACGATGCACATTGTGGAATCAGTTATGCGCACAAAGGTCAAAAAGTACACATTTCAAAGTGTCACCTGATACCTAACTAAATACGTTCCAATAATCGTCAGCTCAAAATCGCTAGTACTTGTTGACAAATGTCTTAATAGTGGTGCACAAATGTTCCAATAGTGGTGCACAAATTGGCCAATTATGAACAAAAAATTACAAAAATGATCGACTATTGGTATAAAATAAATTTATTAATGGTGTTTTCACTATGACGACTATTGGGGGCTCAACATGACAATAAGGCGATGGTTATTGGAACTATGTTATCTATTGGTGCTCTTCCCCTATTAACCATAGATGAACACTGATAAGAAAGGGGAAGCACACACAAATATAGAAAGGATAAGACGGGTGAATAAAACATCATGAACAAAGCAGTAGAAATAATTTGTTGAAGAGTCGAGGCAGGGAAAGAATAGAAAAATAATGGGAAGACACCTATATGAAAACTTCTAAACACACTATGGTAAAAGAGCGGAGAGAAAGTTTTCATTTTGAACGTTACTTTTTTGAGATTGTGGTACAAGAGCCCATGACAAGTTTTCATTTCGAACATTATTTTTCTAACATCACGGTAAAAAGGTTCGTAGAATTATTTCTTCACATGTTAATCATACCAACAATGAAAAATCAACTAGCCAAAACTTGCAATGGCTAAAAATATTTTGTCAGATGAAAATGTACGCACAAATTTTCTAGAAGTGGTAAAATGGGCACCAAACATCGGTACAACAAAGGGGTATGTGAAACCGCTTTTAGGCTCTAAATGGGGAGATTTTGTTAGGCTGTGGAAGTTCCTTCTATCAGATTGTCATCAGTCTAATAGGGAGAACATACATGATAAACTAATTTTTGTGTTCATGAAAAAAAATATTTGGGGATATTAAGGCGGAGGCAAGTCTATAAAAAGAGACAAATGCAGAAAAAAGGCTTATAATGATCTTCCCAAAGTCATCTAGAAAAAACTCCGTTGTAGCTACTAAGATGTGTGACTCAATGGTTGATCGAATATACAAAGGATGGGACAAGGGTAAAAAGAAAGAAGCTCTCTCTTTCAAGGATATGTTTGAGGCAACTCAAGCCAAAACTGAAGTTCTTGTAGTAGACAAAGAGGCAAGGGAGGAAGGTTATCAAGGCATTAAAGATATGTATAGTTCCACAACCTCTTTTTTGCTATGGTCATTTGAACTATATGCAAACGAGCTCATAAGTATTAAAAAGAGGAATGAAGTTATAGAAGCAAAGGGGCAGCAAGAAGACAAAAAATTAAGGGAAATTATAGAAGCTAGTCGAAACCTTGAAATGGAGAACAAGTTACTAAAGGAGCAGGTAGTAAGTTTGCAAAACAATGTAGTGAGGGGGTAGCAAGAGTTAAACAATGTAAGACAAATAATAGATCAAGCAAAGCCAGCTGGGACAAATATATTAGAATCAATTAAGATAGACATCATGGAACAACTAGAGGAGTTTCAATCGATAATAGAAGACATGAAAATGAGAGAAAACAAGTTAAAGGAGTAGATACAGGAAGCCAAATCTTGGCCTGAGGTGGTAAATGAACTGATAGTTGGTCAAATGGAAATCATAGAAAGACAAATCAAGAGGCAAATAAGGGAAGAAAAAGACAAAAAAGACAAGGAAGTAAATATTATCATCAAAGGTCTAAAGGACTTTGGAGAGAAAGAAAGAACCAATATTTTGGCACAGGATTTTCTCAAAAACAAGCTGAAATGGACAGGTTGTATTCAACAAGCGAACAAGATCGGAAAGAAAATAGGGAAAGGAAGGTATATACATGTGAGAGTCACAATAAGGAACTTGGAGGACAAAATGATGATACTAAAAAATAGAGGGATGCTTAGAGGTACTTATATTTACCTAGATGAGGATTTGACTTTTGCATAGCAAGAAGAATGAAGGAAAGAATGGGAGAAAGTGAAATCAACAAGAGATGCAGGAAAATGGGCATGGTTGAAAGATGGGAAAGCTCAAATTATTGATAGATGGACACACAAGAAATAGGGATTCGGGGCCCCATAGGAGTATATAAACATAGTAAGTTGGAATTGCAGAGGTTACCCATGGAGAAGAGGACCATGGTTGGGTCCCATAACAGAAGGCAAGGATATTATTTTTCTTATGGAAACACATGAGCATGAGAGATGTAGGGTTCCATACATTGATGGATACATTAAAATATATGTGTGGAATGAAGAGATTGAAATAGGTAAAGGGCATGGAGGGATAACAATCGTAATAAAAGAAATGTGGAGTGGTGTAGTGAAACTAGAGAAGGAGGACCCAAATAAAAAAATTATATGGCTGAAAATAATAGATAATGAGGATACTTTTTAGGTGGCTTCTTGCTATTTTTCCCCCAAAAGCTCAACATTTTACAAGAAGAGAAATTTGGATAATGAAGACCCATATGCTGCAGTAAAAAAAGATATCTCAATTTTTAGCAATATAGGAGAAATCATTTTAATTGGTGACTTCAACGCTAGGACAATGAATAATCAATCTATTCAGATGAGCAGTGATATGGGGGAGGATAGTAACCCCTTATGGCTAGGGGAAAATAAGGATCATCTTTGGAAAAGGACCTCACGGGATGGGAATGGTAATATGTCACACTATGAGGCAGAGTTGTTAGTTCTTTGTAACCTATATGGAACGGTTATATGTATTGGAATGAAGAACTGGCTGAGAGCTAATAGTATTACTTGCAAGACTCACAATGGACAAAGTGTAGTTGACTATGTAATATTCTCTCAAAGCTCTATTTCTAAGTTGTTGAACTTCAATATTGAGATTTGTCCCTTGGAAATGAATTCTAATCATATGCCTCTTTTTATTAAATTTGGCATAAATACTAAAGGCATACAGGAAGAGCAGAAACACAACCTTAGGAAGGACCACGCACAAGGTAAAATCCTCTTAAATAAGGAGAATTGTGAAATCTTTAAAGCAGCTCTGGAAAAACACATACAATTGGCAAAAAACAATATAGAGGGCAAGGGAAATAAGAGAGAGAGAGAGAGAGAGAGAGAGAGAGAGAGAGAGAGAGAGAGAGAGAGAGAGAGAGAGACAGAGACAGAGACAGAGACAGAGAGACAGAGAGAGAGAGTATTTTGGTAGCAGTATTTTGATCCATTTAATTCACAAGGCTTTGGAGGGCTGTAAGCGTTCAAAACCTTTGAAGAAAGTTTCAAATACCTTCCCTACTAATCCTTGCTATGACGAAGAGTGCAAGGCTGCTAAAAAATCTATTAAAAGGATAGATTCAAACAAAGAAAACAAGATTCCATACAAACAATTGATAAAATCAAAAAAAGAAAGTTATGTAATTGCAAGAAGGAAGGAGCGAATTGCTTTGGGGAAACACAACCCCAAAGGATTTTGGAAGGAGCTGCAACAAAAAAGAAAAAAAATAGAAAATAATATAATAGAGGTACAGTGGGTTGAATATGTGAAGCTCCTTTATGAATGGACAAATGAGAAATGTAGGCCACCCACAATCGACACCTCAGCTGAGCTTTTTTCAATGATAAACATCAAAAGGTATAAGGAATTTGACAAGTTGTAAAGCACGAGATATTGATGGTTTACAAGAAGAATTTTCTAAATGGGGAGTTGATCTCCTAGCTCCATATATCAAGAAAATCTTTAATGGGGTTAACCAAAACAACTTTTCGATGGAATGGACAACTAGAATTGTTATACATCTACATAAAAGTGGAGATGTCAATAAGCCCTCTAATTACCATGCTATTATGGTCAATCCTCTCTTTGGAAAAATGTTTAGAAGCATGCTAGAGCGCAAAATCAATAAATGGACAAAAAAAAGAGGGAAAAGGGGCTAGAGAGTAGGCGGGTTTCCGACCGAAACATTCCACCATTGACCATTGCATTACTCTAAGACATTTCATTGAAAAAAATTGGGACACCAAAGGAGGAGAAGCCTGTTGTTGCTTTGTTGATTTCAAAAAATCTTTTGACACTATTCCTCGAGATAAGCTTTGGCAGAGAATGGAAGAACTTGGGGTTCCAAAGGAGTTTAGAGCAGTTGTTTACAAACTCTATGAGCAGGTTAGAGCTAAAATCAAAACTAAAGAGGGGATGTCAGAGTGCTTTGGTAGTGACATCGGGGTCAAGCAGGGGTGTCCTATTTCTCCCACTTTGTTTGGTTTATATATTGATAAAATTGAAGAGTGGTTAAACAATATTAATGGGGAAGGTATTCAGTTGGTGGGATACGTAGTGAAGTTGCTTTTATATGTAGATGATCTTATTCTCATTGCTAAATCTCCACAAGGTTTGGAAGAGCATTTGAAGGCTCTCGAGCTCTTTTGTCAGGAGCAAGACCAAAGTCATGATCTTCTCTTTGAAAAAGAAGAAGCATAAAGTCAAATTTATCTTCAAGGGCAGCCCCTTGGAGGTAGTGGTGGATTACAAATATCTAGGAATTTATTTTCACAATAGGCATACTTGGGAGACATGCAGATCAAAGAGGATACAAGGAGGATGGAGAGATTTATACCTTCTTCAGAATAGATGTAGAAAATCGGAGTTGTGGGATTGGAAAACTAAGAAAACCCTTTTCGATTTGTTAGTGGTGTCAGTTATCCTTTGCGAGTGTGAAGTTTGGGGGAATAGCATATCAAATCACAAATGGTGACAAATAGAAATAATTCAAAAGCATCTAATTACCAGTAGTCTTAAAGTTAAATCAATGATACCATATGATATTCTTTTAGCTGAAGCTGGTATGTTTACAATTAAGGCTTCAATGATCATTCCATTGTTATGTTATCTAAAGAAGGTTGAAAATATGGATAAGCACCACTGGCCCAAAATGATTGTGGAAGAGGGGGAACTAACTCGTAGGAAAAAGAACTGGAAAAATCAAAATAGAAAGTGGTTTAAAAAGTGGAACATAAATTAGCATGATTGCCCTAACACTAAAGAAGAGATTAAAAAGTGGGTGTTAGAAAAATTTAGGAATGCCATGTGGACGAATCAACTAGGAAGGAAAAAAGCATACCATATCAAATAGTTTAACCCCACCTAGGAATATGATGAAAATTTATATTTGAGATCCGCGATCAATGGAAATGCCAAAATTCTAATTGCACAGTTAAGGATGGGGTCTCATCATTTGAGATGTGAAACTGGGAGATGGAAGGTCCCCAAAGAAGACTGCGAAGAAAAGGCGTGCATCTTCTGTAGTAAGAAGACAATGGAAATAGAATGGCATTTCATTAAAGAATGTGCAGCGTATGATGATATCCGCAATTAGTTTGCTAATGAATTAAGGGTGGACAGATTGAATGATCTTTTTGAAGAGACAAGAATCCACAAAACAATGAGTTTCCTAATAAATATCCATAGCAAGAGAGCCAACATAGAAAATAACTTGAAAATGGACTAGAGTGTTTCATATTGGTCCCTTAGACCGTTGGGTCTCGTGGACATCATTGAAATTATTTCATTCATTCTATCTCCCTTTGTATCCTTTCCTAACTCTATTCACGTGTCCCAATCCCTTCGTAGGTCCCAATCTCCATCCCGTTTACGATTGTCGATTCTATGTTCTAAGGATTCAATTGTTGTAAGTTTAATCGTACATTCATTCAAATGGTGTAACCATGAGAGTTTAGCGCTTTATATACAATGCAGTGCATTGCATTTTCTTTAGTCAATTTGAGTCACTTAGTCAATGGAACATGCATTGTCTATATTCTTTCATATTCTGCATGCATGTCAACCATGACATTGTCTTTCTATTGAACACATCACACCATTTCTATGCTTCTATATTTACATGCAGGTTTGCACAAGCTTGCAACCACAACTTTTGATAAAATTGTGCATTCGTTTATTCTTTAATGGATGCATATACGTTGTTCTAAAATATAACATTTTGTTATGCATTGGATGAATACTTGTAAAGACGGTTAATTTGGATTTAGAATTGATAAAAGGTCCACATGAATTTTGTATGTCGTCTCATCTTTTCTTAGAAAAAAATAATTTTTTCTAGGTTGATGTTCTTCATATGTTAGGAAAAAGTGTTCAAACACTAGCACCCAACATTAATATTGTAGGTTTTATCGTCATTCAAAACTCGAAATTGTTTGTCACTATCTTCTCTATTTGATTGTATAATTTTATTGATCACAATCTTTTAGATTTGCACTCACACGCATGAAAAAAAGGGAAAAGGTTGTACTACATTGGGGCTTGCATGCCTAAGTGAAAACCCATGTCGATGTTCTCACCTTCACATACAACAATGAATGGTGATGAAAGAGATCACATGCTCCCTCAAGAATAGAGGCAAATGAATAACATGAACTAAAATGGTTACCTTAGCTATGAAACCCTTGCTTGAATCTCATGTAAGGTCATGTTAACTTGCTTCCATGTAGTCCTACAAAAGGTTAGTACAAAATGATAATGATAAATTATAAAAAATGAATGCTAATTGATAGGAAATTATTGTATGACTGATAGTTACCTCAAACTTTTTCACTTGATTGATCCAAATTTATTAGGATTAGAGAGAGATATTCTTAGAAGATGTTCTGATTAGATAAAATTGGGATAGCCCAAACCATTACATAATTGCCACATAAGCGCACAAAAAGGAGGATCTCAAAAGCAGTGAGACCACCAAGACCATCAACAACAAAAAGGACAGGCCCCTTTTTGAAATGAGCTTTTGACTGGAGCACCAAATCAGCAAGAACAGGGTTCCCGAAAAACCAAAATCACCTAATTGAAACATAAAGGTTTCAAAAAGCACCCCTAACCATCTTCCTAACAAAACCCCATGTGCTAGGACCATAGAAACCAAGGGAACAAACAACCAGTGGATTTTGAAAGGCTTCTTGCAACCTTTTACTTGAAGGATCTTTGTGTTTCTCCAACAAAAACCACAAAGAGAAACATGTGACAGGGGAATCACCTATCCCTTCCAAGCACACAATAAACAATATAACCAAGGAATAGACTAGTGAAAAATAACCTAGAGGATTTTGAAAGGCATCCCTAAACCTTATTCTGGTGGAAATCTCAATAAACAACACATGATGGACCACCTCAATAGGCCCAAAATGAAACACCTCAATAGGTCTGTTGTTTGCAGTAGCATTGAGAAACACCATTAATAGTAGTCACCTCAATAGACCCATTGTCATTGAAGAGTAGCACACATAGTCCTACAAGAGATATTCTTAGAAGATGTTACAAATTAGAGAGGGAGTTTCTTTATATTCAACTAACAAGTTTTCACAAGCAACCTTTTTGAGAGAGGCCAACATAAGATTATCTATTAATGACCAAAAATTTGACATCTAAAATTGTGAATTTGGGGCCAAATCGAGATGACACTAGAGTTGGGCACTATTGTTCTAACATTTTTTACAGTCAAAAGTCCAAACTGAGAGGACACTAGCACCTAGCTCTAGTATTTAGAGCCAAATGTGATAGTTCAAAGGATTGGGAAGTGCAAAATTCCATCAGGTTAGCCAGTCTAGTCTTGAAATATGTATATTTTCATATGTTCAACCATAAGGGACAAAATGAGCGCTAAATATAGCGAGAAATTGTTATGTGCGTATCCATGGTAACGTAGAGAGAAATCAACATTTCAAAACTTATTTAGTTTGATGTTTGTGGAATTTAACTTTCCAAAAACTACTCCAATCTTGGAAGAAATTTTAGATTCATTATCATCATGAGATTTATTTTATGTGAATGTGTGATATTTCCCCTATAACTATCTAAACTTATATAATTAGATCAAGTGATAGTTGAATACTACATCTTGTGCCTCAATAAGGATATATATAAAATATATAGGTAGCTTTTGCACACCATGGAGATATGTCCTTTTAATAAATAAGGACGCGATAAAATTGGTCTTTACATGGTCATGAATGAGTTATTGAAACCTACTAACATTTATTTAGTGGTATTGTCAAATCAAGCGATTATGATATGATGAGTGAGAACCTCTTAATAAGTTTGAATGGTTTATTGACTCTATCTATGTACTCAAATCTATCTTGAGACTAGGATAGAGTTACTTATGTTTTCCATGCTTAGCAGTGGGCACTTAACAAATGGGTATTACTAGATTTGATATAGTGTTTTACTTGTGTATATGTGTGATTAGTACTATACAAAATTTTCAATGCTCAAAAGTAGAGTAGTGTTTAATATTACTACAATTGGTTTGATTTGTATCTAATAAATAATGTATTTCTTAATAATGGGTTTCTAGTTAACAATTGAATGAAGTAAATAAACTCTCATTACTTATAAGTTTCTTTCGTTCATATAAGACAACTCATGTTAGTTCAATGTGAGCATTACATGTTTAAGAATTTGAAACTAAGAATTATAAATTTTTGGGTGTATGTTTATCAATCAATTTGTGTGGTATCTAACCAAGTCTTAGTCAACATAGCCAATGCTTTTGAATCCTTGTGATCGATGGATTATGTGTATTTGGATATAAGATGAACCCACTAATTAGAACCAATTTTGATACATGCATGGATTAGAAACTATCACTAATTCCATGCATTTAACAAATTGTAGGTGTTATTTATCATAGCTTATCGATTATTTAATTTTCACCAATAGCATTGAAGGGAAGGATGATAGAAAATAACCATGAAATGACTCAAACATGATCTAGATAGTTGAAAATTCTATAATGAGAGTGATAGATGCCAAGAGTTAATTATCATATCTTAGGGTCTAGTAGTTTGTTAGTAGTAGCATAGAGGTGATTTATATTAAGAGCTATCCAATGTATGATAGGGCTTAGCTAGCTTTCACCATTATCATGTAGGTGATAGATGCTAGGAGCTACCTCATCCTAAGTTGGACTAAGTTTCATAAATGGCATATAGGATCTACTTACTCAAAGGTTCAATAAGCTATGAAAATCTCATTAATGACCTGATAAGACATGTGTAGTGGTCTGAAGTGGTACAGTGCAAAATATAGGGGAAAATAATGGGACTCATAATATATGTGATGTATTATTAATTTTATTATAGAAGTTTCAGCATGTTTATCAACACTCATCACTCATATTGGTCACGAGCCAAAATTGGTGACTTAAATTATTTACATGCGAACACACATGTGACAACCATGTAAAATTAGAATAACATATTACATACACAAAGAGACATATTGCTTAACATAGACTATTGTCCAAGGCTTCTCAAAGCCTTAACCCCACACAATTATATCTAACATTTTCTTCCTCACTCAATTGAGCTAATATTTTATGTTTTACTTAGTTGCCATGTATTTTTCCACTTGCTATATCTAATCCCTCCCACTTCACTCAATTTACTTCAGTTATCTCATTTGAATAGGTTTATCTAGTTTTATCTACTTTACTCAATTCATTTGAGTTTTCTCAATTCACTCAAGTACTATATACGACAATTCACTATCTTCTCTTGAGCCACATAGTGCCTTAGCATACTAGATTAATCGCACATGATTACATGTGTAAAACTAATTTTAGCATGTTTAACATTACCAAGCTCAATCACAAATATACACTTTATCAAAGTCTGTATATTTTCCCTCCTTTATTATTATTCCCTTCCTTTGTATTTTGCAACTAATACACTTGAGCTACAATTTCAATAGAATTTATCTATCAAATGCTTACAATACTTTAAGAATTTATTTGAGCTTTTTATTACAAATCTCATTAGCCAATCAAGACAATATGTTAATTCCTTGGACTAATCAACCACTATTTTCTTATGTCAATTTGTTTCATTCCTTGGCCTATTCATATCATGCAAGATCTTCATTTCATTTGGTTATCTATTCTCTTAGTAGTGTGCATTAAAGCACACAATTTCCTCTTTCTCACATGCCCACAAGAGTTCTTTACCATCCCACATCATTAGCTTAAGGCACATTGTTCTTTGTCTATCATGTGCCACTTAGATGGAACCACAATTTTTCTAGTGTCATCCTTAAATGATACTTGATCTTTCCATTCATTTTTTGTTAGCCTATGTATGCATTATCATCAGTCATCTTGACATAAATTAAAATTAAAAAAATAAAAATCATGTACTTGTATAACCCCCCTTCTAATTGATTGCAACATCGGCACAACATATGAAATGCACCATTGATCATTTTTGTTAGTTAATAAACATGGTCAAAAGTTCGATTAGTGTAAGATTAAAGTGTGTTTATTAGTTAATAAAGAAGGTCAATGGTGCATTTGATGTGTTGCATAGTCATTTCACTAATTGATTAGATTAGTCCATATAAATGTTTGACTTACACAATCCAAAACCTATTAAAGTATTTATATCCATATAACAATTTTAAAATGATTTTAAAAACTATTAATCTATAATATTTTAATAATCTATAAATCGTTATTAATGATTATTATTTCTTAAATTAAATTTAATCATCATTGTACTCTCAATCAATATTCATGAAGCATTAATCATTCTCTATCAAGAGACAATTAAGTATAAAAATAAATTATAATTTATTAAAATATAAGACAAATTCACTATAACCCATAGCATTAGGATTTATAATCCATTAAGGTCCATAGAACTTTCCTTTTCGGAAGTTACCTAGGAAACAAGTGCTATTACAACATGAGACACCATTGGACATATACTTAATGAAAATTTTAAAATTATTATAACTATTGTTAGAATATTATCTAGAGTGCTTCCCGATTAGATTGTGTATGATTTTTTGCAACAAGGTTTCGGATCACACTCTGTGATCCATCAGAATGAAAAGAGAGCATGCAGAATATCTAATCCGGAAGCACTCTAGATAATATCTAATAGATTGTAGAAACTTGATGTCTTATTATTAGAAGTTTATAGGCAGTACTGTCCTCCGATATTAGTCCATGCGAAAGATAACCTGGGCTCCATATTCAGGTTTCAGAGTAATTAAAAGCGAAGGAGCATGAGTATAAGATGGTGAAGTCAGAAAAGAAAACTTTTGCAGAATCATGGCCAACACCAATTTTGCTTCTAACAAGGCCAAATTCTGACCCACACATATAGTTGGACCTGCTCCAAAGGGCATGAATGCCATGGGATGCTTTGCAGCCTTTGCAATTCCTTCACTAAATCGCCCTGGGTTGAAATCTTTGGCATCACTTCCCCACAAAGAAGGATCATGGTGGATTGCAAGGATCGGAAGCATAAATTGAGTACCTGCAGGAATTGATAGCTTTCCAAGTTTTGTTTGCTCAGATGCATGTCGCGATAGAAATACTGCAGGTGGATAAAGTCTCAAGGCCTCATTTATAATCATTCCAACCTACAAAACATTTATACAATAAATAGTGAGAGAAATCCAAAATATTACTTTTGAATTCAGTAATGGTCCTTACTCTATCTTTTTACTGGTTTCCAAATAATTTATGTTATTTACATGGAATTTGGGTCTGTGTGTAGATGGTCCTTACAATTTTGAGGCGACTTAAGCTGTCTGCATCTGGATAATTGTTTTTTCCACATACTTGCAGTACCTCTCTGCGACCTTGCTCTTGCCATTCTTGATGTATGCCCAACAATATTATAGTCCATGTCAACAGTATTGATGTCGTTTCATGACCAGCAAAGTAGAAAGTCTTGCATTCATCAATGATTTCCTCTGTACTCAGGCCTCCATTACTTCTCCCATTGACTCCCATCTGGTCCTTGCTCTGAGACATCATAAAACCAAGCAGATCGGCACCATATCTACCTGTTTTTTCAATTCCAGCAGTCTTTTCCCTGGCATCTATAACTTGTCTTAAGGATCTTCTTATTTCCTTCTCCACATTCCAACGTTGCCTATTCTTTGTAGTAGGTAGAAACCTAATACCAATGTAAGAAACCAAAAGAAGTTACAGATTCTGCATACCTCAGAATATGAGTAAACCTTCCTAAAGTACCAAGGCATTTGAGATGGGATGATATAGCTTTCGAAAAATATTGTTGGTAATAAGTCAGATTTGGATAAAGATAGGCTGGTCTAGTAGGGTCAGCTGTTCAGATGGAAGAGTGCAAATATTGTTGGTAATAAGTCAGATTTGGATAAAGATAGGCTGGTCTTGTAGGGTCAGCTGTTCAGATGGAAGAGCACTCTGACAGTAAATAGAAGGTTCTAAATTAGAGTTTTAACAGGTCTATGAAAAGCTCAATACAGTATCCAGCGTCAAGCCAAACTAATCTATATATACATAATGTGACTAAAAGAAGGATTATCAAGAGTGCATTTCTGGATTCAATTGTGTAAGATTTTTGTATCAACGTTTCGGATCACACTATGTGATCTATCATCAGGATCACAGAATGTGATCAGAAACATTGATGCAAAAATCTTACACACAATCGAATCCAAAAATGCACTCTTATAATTATATGATAGATTGTGGAAATCTCTTAGAACTTAAAAAAAGATGTTAATAATAAGCCAAATTCAGAACAAATATGAGTTGGTTCTATAAAGACTAGTAAATCTATTGGTAGACAATTCTTGATTTGACTTGTAGATTATCCATGAAAACTCAACAAACATAACAAAAACAAAACATACAATTCAAAATGTTGATTGCGTTCTTTTGGAATTTAAGATTTGTCACCTGAAACCTGGAATATAAACAGTGCGAAATGATTCAAATGCAAGAATCATCTGTTTGCCCTGCAAATCAAAGATATGCTTTCCTTGTGCAAAACTGCTACCAAATGCTGTGCGTGCAATAACATCGGACGTGAGATCACGAAACTCCTTTTGTACATCAATTTCCGGAGAACCTGACGTTACCAATTTACTCCACTCCTCCAACATACTGGCACAACTTTTCACAATTGTTGGAATCATCCCCTGTAAAAACGAAAACGGCGTTTTGCGGACAATTAGTCCTCATGAAATTATTTGAATACTGATGGGCAAAGTACACAGATGTTTATGTATCACTACGAACTTGGTAGATTTCTCTCTAAATTAGATCATTTTTGTCCTGATTTAGGACATAAGTACAGACATTCAGTGCCTTACCTTCAAGAGATCCATATGGAAAGCAGGATTTATGATTTTCCTGTGCCGTGTCCATTTCTCACCTGTCAACCCTACAAGTCCCTGTCCAACCAGTTGTTTTGAAAGCGGATCATCGGCAAACCTAGGATAGTTGCCAAATTTAGTGGACAATATCTCCTTAATAAGCTCGGGGTGGGGAACAACCAACCTGACATGAGGCCCAAACCAGAAAATAAAATCCTGACCTATACATCACATGTAACAAGTTTATTTGATTAATCAATGGTGCTAAGCAGGAATTCTAGTAATATTCTTAATGAAATACCAGATGCTTAAGAAAATGCAGAATACAAGTATACCATAGGTTTTGGTCCACTGATGATAATGGGGAAGAACTCGAGGGAGTATGTCATGTGAGAGTGGCATGGGTTTGTCTCTCTGCTCATCGATCATTGTTGATATATCTGCAGAATTTCCATAGAATAGCCTGTATGGAGGACCCTTGATTCCTTGGGCTTCAAATGCCCTTTTCACTTGCAGAGGCTTCCACCATATTGTTGTTGCAATCTTGAGCAAAAACAAAACTAAACCAGCACAAACAGCCGCCAAACCCCATAATACCCACTCCATGTTCCAGACCTGGGCAACAGAGAAATTATTTGGTTCTGAAAGCTTCCCTAGTGTAGCATCCCTTATGTAGATAACGAAAATGACCACTGCCCTGCCTGCCCAAAAAAACAAATAAATAAAGATACCACTGCCCTGGCAGGCAAGGCCCAGTCACTTTATAACCCGGCAATCCTTTCTGGTGAACCATAGCCTTTCCCACCAGTACGTCAACGTTGGATTAAAGTGAAGCATTAACTAGTCAGACTCGGGTCCAGATGGGCAGGTCCAACTTCCCATCTCATTCACACCGGTCATTCCAGATAGAGTGTATAGAGTAAGATTTGCTTAGAAGTTCATGTGAGTGGTCTATTCATAGTATTCTCATATAGGGATAGGAACTAGTAGTTGAGGGCTTTCTAATTCTTGGGATAGAAGTAGTTGATTTAATAATTTCATATTTGTTGATTTAATGTCTATTTTTTGTACAACATTACACCAATAGTTATGACTTTAAAGTCGTTATTGATGATGATAAGTACCAATAATTGAATGAAATATACTCTTTGTTGTAAAAGGAAACCAATCATGTTGTTAATTATAGTCTCAGTCGTAACACTAAGGAAAATAAATCTATCTCCTTATTTTATCAACGCACAGAAACTAAGTTTGTTATTTGCGATTTAATTGTGATTAAATTTAGTTAGTATTAACTAACAAATTTGTTATGCTATGTATCATTGAGTTTATGTAAGGAAGTAATTGCCGGTGTAGAAGGATCGTGGCTTCACACAGGGGTCACAACACTATGTGGAACCACGTGGTTCCAGATAGGGTCGTGACCCCTATGTGGAGCCACGATCCAATGGAAACAAAAGATATATATACACTACCCTCTCTGTTTATAAGATATTCGATAGAAGAAAACAATACAGTGATCGATAGTAAATATAATCGTTTGTTTTTCATCTGCAGAGGCAAATCGATAAGACTAATAAAATTGGTTTTACATTCCTTATATCCAACGCTAAAACTTCTAAACTAGTTGTCTCAGAATTTTGATTGCTCAGAAAGTAATAACAGTCTATTTACATTTATATGGTATCAGAGCCTAACTACTTAAAGATCCGAATAGATTGAAAGCGAAGTTTACAAAATTGAAGAGTTCTAAAATGGTGAACACAATCAGATTTGAGGACAGACTCGAAGGAGCAGCAAATTTTTTTGGCTTGGAAAGTCAGAATTATGATAGTGTTAAAAGAGAACAAAGTAATCAAATTCATAAAAGAAGACAAGCTCGAACCTATAGACGAACTTGAGAAAACTGTATGGAATGAAGGAAATGATAAAGCTGTAAAAATCGTGATAAATGCAGTAAGGGATCACATAATACCACGTATATTAAAATATGACAATGCATATGAAATGTTCAAAACCCTTGAAAGGACGTATGAAATAATACATCTGAGCAAAACCCTAGCTCTAAAAAGATAGTTGAACCACATAAGTATAAATAAAGGTGAAACAATAAACTCATACTTCATGAGGATAGGTTCACTCAGAGATCAACTGCAAAAACTTGATTATCATGTCGAGAAGCAAGAACTATCAATGATTACCCTAGACGGATTACCTGAATCCTGGGAATCATTCAAACAAGGCATAAATGCAAGGGATAAATTCACAGAATTTGATCGACTAAGGGATGACTGTCTCCTTGAAGAATCAAGGCAAATGAAAGGGTGAAATCACAAAACTAAAGATGAAGACCTCCACATTTTGAATACCAACTCCCGTAAGAAAGGCAAGAAGAGAAACTTCAAGAAGAGAAAATCCCATCATGGGAAAATCTTTCATAAGAAAGACATGTCAAAAATCCAATGTCATAGATGTGATCAGTATGGACATATGTCATTTAACTATCCTAATAAAGTAAAACAACAGGCATCATTCGCCAAAGTAGAGAGGAACACAGAACTTGAATCTGAGAAGTTTGTATTATATTCAGCACTATCAAGTCAAGCTTCAAACAAGTCCAACACTTGGGTGATAGACAGTGGATCATCAAGACATGTCACTGGATTCAGAGAATTACTAGACTCAATGGAAAAGGGATCAAATGAAGAGGTAACAATAGGGGATGACTCTGCACATCCTGTAAAGGGTGTCGCGACATGTACAATCAGACTAAAGTCTGGAATCTCAATCCAACTCACCAGGGTACTATTTGTACCAGGCATCAAAAGGAATTTAGTCTCTATCTCTGCACTTGAGGACAACGGGTATAGAGTCTCATTCATAGAAGGAAAGGTAATGGCATGGCCAAAAACAACCACCTTCAAAAGAGCACAAGTGACTGGTTACAGACAAGGGCACCTATTTGAATTGTGTAATGAGCCAAATCAAACCTTACTTCATGAAGTCATAGATCAAGCAGAAATTTGGCATAGAAGACTAGGGCACTTACATTTTCGTGCTTTACCCTCTATGGAGAAATTAGTCACAGGACTACCTAAACTAAAGCCAATTCATTCAGATGTTTGTAAAGGATGTGCACTAGGGAAAAACACTAAAAGCTCTTTTCCTTGTAGTTCTAGAAAAACTAAAGGGGTACTAGAACTAGTTCACTCTGACTTATGTGGGCCTATGTCTGAACCATCACTAGGAAACACATTATACTATGTAATCTTTGTAGACGATTTTTCTAAGAAAACTTGGATTTATTTCCTTAAAAGTAAAGAATCTAAAGATATTCTTAGGAAATTTAAAGAGTTCAAATCTATTACAGAAAATCACTCTGGTAGGAAAATAAAAAATCTTAGGACTGACAATGGTAGGGAATACACATCAGAAGTGTTTAAAGAGTTTTGTAAAGATGCTGGGATTAAGAGGGAGTTCATTGTACCTTACAATCCTCAACAAAACGGGGTTTCTGAAAGAAAAAATAGAACAATAGTAGAAGTGGCAAGAGCTATGTTGTTAGATCAAAACCTAGAAACTGCACTTTGGGGAGAAGCCACTAATACCACTGTATACATTCAAAACAGATGTCCTCACTCTCATATTGGTGACAAAACTCTTGAAGAAGTCTTTACTAGAATTAAACTTGATATTAGCCATCTCAAAATATTTAGATGTCCTATTTATATTCATGTACCTAAGGAGAAAAGAACTAAATTAGAACCTACTGGATAGAAAGGGATTTTTGTAGGATATAGTGAAACATCTAAAGCCTATCGAATATTCATCCTTGGTCAAAGACAAATAGAATTAAGCAGAGATGTCATATTTGAGGAAGATATAGCTATTAACAAAACAAGGAGTTCCATCACACCTGAAATCCCAACTAATTCCATTAATTTGGAAGAAGATTCTCTTTCTGAAACTCAGAGGGAGCATCCTGAGGATAACACCTTGGAACTTGAGAACACTACAACAGAGAATCCCAGGAAGAGACCACTATGGGCCACTAAAACAGTACAGGAAGCAAAATCCTTTGCAGCACCTAGAGGAACAGTTAGAGAAAGCAAAAGACCTTCAAAGTTTTCTAGCTATGTTACTCTAATGACAAACCTCATAAATGTTGAACTTTCAAGTGCCGGAGAGGCTCTTAAACAACAAGTATGGAAGGATGCCATGATAGAGGAATATCAATCTATCTTATAGAATGATGTGTGGAAAATTGTGCCTAGACCTAAAGGAAAATTAGTTGTATCTTCTAAATGGCTCTTTAAAATTAAGCATGTTGTTGATGGCAGTATAGAAAAACATAAGGCAAGATTTGTTTCTCGAGGTTTCTCACAGAAGGAAGGAATTGACTATGAAGAAACATTTGCACCTGTTGCACGATACACTTCTATCAGAACAATCCTGGCTATAGCAGCATCTATAGGATGGAAAGTTCATCAAATGGATGTAAAAACTGCATTTTTTAATGGAACAATTGAAGAAGAAGTATATCTAGAGAAACCTGAGGGATTTGAGGTAAATAATGCTAAAACACATGTATGCAAGTTAGAGAAAGCACTGTATGGATTAAAACAAGCTCCTAGAGCATGGTATGAAATAATTGACAGTTACTTATTAGAGATAGGTTTCTCTAAGAACATTGTTGATCCAAATCTGTATTTCAAAATAATCAAAGGTGAAATGTTGATACTCATATTATATGTAGATGACTTATTAATTACAGGTGAAGATCATCTCATTGCAACATGCAAACAAGAACTAGTTTCAGAGTTTGAGATGAAGGATTTAGGTCTACTCCATTATTTCCTTGGATTAGAAGTATGGCAAAAACCAGATGGTATTTATCTAAATCAAGGTAAATACACCATTGACATTCTGAAGAGATTTGGAATGATGAATTGTAAGCCAATTTCATCTCCTATGGAAACAAACCTACATAAACTAAAAGAAGCTATAGTAGATTCCAAATTTGCAGATCCAACATTATACAGACGGATTATTGGATCATTAATGTACCTAGTCAATACCAGACCTGATATATGTTATGCAGTAAATGCACTCAGTCAACACATGGTTGAACCCAAAGAAATACATTTGGTTGCAGTAAAGCGTATATTGAGATATCTACAAGGTACCTTAGACTATGGACTACATTATGAACACACTGCATTGAACCTACATGGATACTCTGATTCAGATTGGGTTGGAAGCGTGATAGACAGGAAGAGCACTTTAGGATGTTGTTTCAGCTTAGGATCAGCCATGGTATCTTGGATCTACAGAAAACAATCATCCGTAGCTCAGAGCTCCACAGAAGCTGAATATATAGTTGCATCCATGGCAGCTAAGGAAGCCGTATGGTTGAGGAAATTGATAGTAGGACTGTTTGGTGAAAGTCTGAAGCCTACTATCATTCATTGTGACAATCAGAGCTGCATTAAACTTTCAGTGAATCCAATTTTTCATGATAGATCCAAGGACATTGAGATCCCGTATCACTATGTAAGAGACATGACAGAGAGAAAGGTAATAAGACTGGAATATGTCAATACAGGAGATCAGACAGCTGACATTCTCACCAAACCCCTAGCAAGAGTGAAAATAGATCACTTCAGGAGGTATCTTGGTATGGTTAAACTGTAATTGATGTCTAAAATTTATGTAAACTTCTTGGTCATATATTTGAGTATATGAAGTATGTAACCTTTCCTTGTGTTCATTCCTAAAGGATGACGATTCTTTAGTTAATGAACACTTGTATTTTAACATTGTAAGGTGACGATCTTATAAATGTTTGGAAGATCATATAAACTGAAAATCAGACAATTTGAATATCAGTAATATGATAAGTTATAGTAGACATTATGTAAGCGAATTAATGTCAGTGCACATACTATAATAGGGATATCAAAGTGATTATATCCTTAGTATCATCGGTTGATACTTAAAACTGGATATCAAAGTGAGTATATCCTTAGTATCACAGGTTGATACTTAAAACTGGATATCAAAGTGAGTATATCCTGAGTATCACACGATGATACTTCACATCTAGGTGATGTAATTCTCATGAGATTAGTGGTGAGATCAATTAAGTTTTAGGTCTATACTCCTAAGACTAAGAGGGAGTGTTAATTATAGTCTCAGTCGTAACACTCAGGAAAATAAATCTATCTCCTTATTTTATCAATGCACAGAAACTAAGTCTGTTATTTGCGATTTAATTGTGATTAAATTTAGTTAGTATTAACTAACAAATTTGCTATGCTATGTATCGTTGAGTTTATGTAAGGAAGTAATCGCCAGTGTAGAAGGATTGTGGCTCCACACAGGGCTCACAACCCTATGTGGAACCACGTGGATCCACATAGGATCGTGACCCCCTGTGGAGGCACGATCCAATGGAAACAAAAGATATATATACACTACCCTCTCTGTTTATAAGATATTCGATAGAAGAAAACAATACAATGATCGGTAGTAAATATAATCGTTTGTTTTTCATTTGCAGAGGCAAATCGATAAGACTAATAAAATCAGTTTTACATTCCTTATATCCAACGCTAAAACTTCTAAACTAGTTGTCTCAGAATTTTAATTGCTCAGAAAGTAATAATAGTCTATTTACATTTACACATGTGATGTCACATTAGTTGTACAAGTATTAGGACCCCTCTTGCACGCCTATTGGTCTCACCTTTTTTTGGGTTGTTTTGGACACCTTGGAAAAAAGTATGCTGATGTGGCATCATATTTGATGGCGTGGCCCTGAAATCTTAGTTATAAGCAGGGGACTTGCCAAGTAAGCTGATGTAAAAAATTGGGAGTGATTTGAAATTTCCACATAGGATTTTGAGAAGTGTGAAGTTAGGGTGCACAACTTCTAGATCTTCTCCCCTAGGTCAACAATATTATTAATAGGAGGGACATTTTTTAGAGCATGCCAAATTATAATATGTTGTTATTTAACTAAAAGAGGGGTAAAAACTTCTTCAATCACAAAGATAATTATAGTGTAAGAAGGGTCACAAGCCCAACACAAAACAAAACATTACACAACCCTATCTTCATCAACTAATTGTTCCAACATATGAGACAAATCCAAAGATAATTGCTCTCTATCCATAATATTCCAACCTTCCAATCGATTAGAAGCCCATTTGACCAAGCAGTTTGCTATTCTATTCCACTCTCTAGGAATGTGAGTAAAAGTAACATATTCCAAAGAACTGCATAACCTTAAAATCTGTCTAATACTTAGAGCCAAGTGCCAATTAACATCATCGAATCATTGCTTATTCAGCGGAGTCACCACCACTTGTGAATCAAATTCACAAATAATCCTTTTCCAGCCAAAAACACAATATCTCTCCATGGCATACAAAATGCAAGAGCCTCCATGTAATTATTAGTATAAAGACCTTTATAAAGTGAAAAGATAAACTAGACAACACCAGAGCTATCACACCCTATACCACCAACACTTGCATGCTTGGGATTCCCCTCAGAAGAACCATCAATATTCATCTTTAAAACCCCTTGAGGAGGAGGGTGCCACAATGGCATCTACCGACTACCATAGCCCTAAATAGTTTATGATAGGGACAAAAGAGCAATAGGTATAGAGGCAAAGGTATACCCATCTGATTAATCTTCCGCAAAGGTTGCCTGCACCTATTCCTCAAAACCTACCGCCAACCCGGTCCAACAGAAGGATCATCTCTCTAAATAGGAAAATTAAATCGATGGTAAATAGAAACATCTCTAGGGTCCACATCTTTAGCAATATCACACTTTGCCAAGACAATCTCATGAAGAGTATGCATAATTTTGCACCACAAATGTTGAGCAAGCATTTTAACATCTCGAACAATGTGTCGATTTTGTTCCAATCAAATATGCCAAATAATGAGAGTGGGCCCAAGAACCCAAACAACCTAAAGAAAAGAAGTCTTAATTGGGCAGTGATCCCACTGATCCCAAAACCCAAGCAAAGAGGAGACATGCTAGCAAGCCTGATTCCAAACTTTCCACTAGAGGTGTCAAATTTTTCGAGAGAAAGGGCACTAAAAGAAAATATGAGAAATACACTCTTCACTCCTACAACACAACACGCACATAGAAGGACCATGGAAGCCCTACTTGCATAAATTATCCTAAGAAAGACATTTATTTTGGACCACCAACCACATAAAAAAGTTGCATTTTGGCCAAGGAAATTTGTTCCATACTTGTTTCCACCAAGGAACTCCTAGATTTCCAAATAATTGCTTATCAATCTCTCGATATCCCATAACTATAAAGTATTTATCAGTAGAATTCATACCCCAAACTAGAGTATCATTTCTCGATAAGGAATTGCACTCCCAAGAAGCAATAATTTAAGCTAACTCTTGCCCAACCTCCTTTGACTCACTTAGCAGTCATTCACAGGGGTCCTTCCATCTGCAATCAACAACCTCTCCTAAATTCTGAGCAGTCGTATAATTTGCTATAGTAGTAAAGCTATCACAAAGAGGTTGCAAGTGAGAATATATGGAAATGATTGGAGGATTACCATCTCATGAATTAAGCCAAAAAAGAGATTTTGAGCCCTCATTGCCCCTATTTAATAAGATGAGCCCCAGTCTTTAGAGTATGCTAAATCATAGACCCCTTTCCCTCCATGTGACAATGAGGAACATCCAAAATGTTAACCTCGATTAAATACTTATGCATTAGAATGCTAGCCCAAACCTAATCATGACTAGTACACCAATGCCAATATAATTTACTTGCTATAACTTACCCATCAAGAATGGTTGACCAAAGACCAAGGCCTCCATCTTTCTTCGACTGACACACAACCTCCCACTTAATTAATCTCCACTTGAAAGAAAAAAAAATACCACTCTAAAGGAATTGGTGCGAGAGAGCATCAAATTTCTTGAGGAATTACGAAGGAGCCACCTAATCAAAACACTTGTAAATGGGAAGAGCCTCGATCACAAGTTGAAGGCGAGTCACCCTAGGAATAGTGGAAAGCCATCAATGAGTCTAGTATTTAACCTTTCGACATAAATTATCCAACAAATCCTGCCAGTGAGACCCAAGTTGCCTACCAGCAACTAGAGGAATACCCAAATAAACCAAGGGAAAAGGACCAATCTGAAACCTCAAAAATATTGGCAATCCTTCTCTGAATATGTAATGCCTTCCATGACTTTTTTTGTTGTTGTGTTTGTTGGACTTATATTTGACTCTATATGTGTGTGATGTTATTAGGCGTCTGTGTGGACGTACTAATTTGATCTATGATGGTGGACTATTCATGATGACTCTATATTTCCAAACTTCATGATGATGATGATGATGATGATTTATGCATATGAGGACATAATAATATTAAGGTTTATTGCTTGTGATTTCTCAATAACTCTGACATGAAGATAATGTATTATGATTATAATGGATCACAATATACTAGCACACATTTCAAGTGATTGATAGAAAATATGGGAAGAGGCAATTGTAGCTGCAAATAATTTACAACGAATAATACATGCTCACTTCATTATTTCATTGAATAAACATTACACCTTTATAGGATTCCAAAATCCTATTTTATAGGAAACCTCCTATAACAACTCTACTAAATATATTGAGTTGATTTAACAACTCAACTTCCTACAACCAAGTGCGTACAACCAATATACTAACCTATTAACAAACCATGTGACTAATAAAAATATCAAGTTGTTTCTCAAACAACTTAATATTAATACGACACTTATTTATAACACATATATCAACACCCCTTAATTATTTATGCATCCTATGATGCAATATTACCACCTATGTGAACACTAATTCCCAACACCCCCCTTTAGTGTGAACATGGGGTGAGAGTACATCTCAATACTTGATGACCACACACAATAGCTCACCAAACACTACAAGATAAGAGTAGGGACAAACACATCTACTCATGCCAAGCAATAGTGGGACTAGCTTTATTATGCTCACTGTACTTTCATCCAAGGATAGGGACAAACACATATACCCATGGAACCGAGGACAAGGACTAACTCATCTATCCAAGGTATTACATCAAATTTGGATAGAGACAAACAAAACTATCCAAAATTAGTCATGAACAAGGACACCCACTTCTTCTCACAACAATTATGATTGGGGACAAACACATCCAATCATAATCACCAACTCTTGTGACTGGGGACAAACACATATAGTCATCTTGTGAATGGAGACAAACACATCCATTCACAAACAACCAACAATAGTGATTGGGGACAAACACATCCAACCACTTACATCATCTTGTGAATGGGGACAAACACATCCATCCATAACTTGCAAAGCTTGAGATACAAGTCTTTGTTGTCGCGTATGCAGCCATCATTTGAGATCATTACCACTAATCACAAATGATATGAGACGGTTGTCCCTGCCACCTGGAAACTGACCTTGGCTTTAGTCATTTTGGCACAAGTTGTTTTGTCACTAATGCAGTTTCACGACCCCATCGCTAGTGACTGATGAGAGGTCGCTAAATTTTCTCTAGCCTCATGTGCTTCCAAACTCCAGTGAGTTTTCTACTTAGCAAATTTGTCTTTGAGGCTCAACTTTAGAATGCCCCTTCCCACAAAAAATGGATGTCGTGTACAAGCGAAAGTGTATCCAGTTATAATTGAAACTTTTATTTTTTGACACTTGAATTTTTTTAATGTTTTTTGACATACATTCTTTCCATGACACAACAATGACATATGATAGACAACTTGACTACTAATATATGACATAAAATATTTGAAGTGATGAGCCTAAATAATGGCTCTATCTTGATAGATTTTTGATATAATACTCCTGCCTAGGTCTTATGATTAGATGACATTTGGATTATAATATTCTCCTAAGTTGATACCTTTTAAGTGTTTCTGAAACTAGTTTAACTTATACCTAAGGATGTCATATAATGATTTTAAATGATCTATCTATGCAAATATCTAAAATCAATTATAAATATGGTTTACATTATATCATGTTAGCATTAGTATATACACATGTTTGTTGTGCACATTAATATCATAATGCAGGGTCAGCAAAGGTGAAGTAAAGACAGATGGTGGTTTGAAGGAGCATCAAGTATATAACCGCAATACAAACCCAGTTAGAGAAGTGCAGTAATGATCGAAACCACTTGACCGGTTCTTCAACAGATTGATTTATGAAACATTTATAATTGTTCTTAGTGGATCTTAGATCTAGGAAGCGAGTCATGCTATATTTTCTCAACTGCTAGACAGATGTTGTTCTGTTGTCCTACACTAACTTCTTCTTCTCTTGTTAATAAATCTTGTTCACCTATTCCGTGGGAATGTGGTCGATCAGTTAGAAGTTTGTTATAAGTTTTCTTATAAATAAAGAGATCTCTCTCCTCTTGGGGATAGCAGAGAATGACCATAGTATTTTGTAATACACAGTCTTTTGGTATTGTTTATGTATTTTCCAATAAAGATGAAATAAAGAGATCAATGTAATTTTGAATGATTAGATAATTGTAATCTGTGTTAGGGTTCCCACAGATACTAAGAGGGGGGGGTGAATCAGTATTTGACCAGTAATGAAATTTTCTTAAAACTGAATATGCAGAACATAAAGTAACAGTATACCGGTATGCAAGAATTAATGTAAATAACAGAATCAAAAACATCCACATGAAAGGAACACCATAACACAAGATGTTTAACGAGGAAACCCGGTGTGGGAAAAACCTCAGTGGGATTTGTGACCCACAATATTCACTTACTAGCCAATAAGAGAATATTACTTACAATAGGGGCCTGCACATGCAGGAAGGCCAACTGCGTAGAGCACACTGCTCAATAAGAAGTCACACTGACTTACAATGAGGATTATGTAAATCCAATGATCTGTACTGCTTTACAATAGCATCTTCAATGCCAGATTCAGTACCAGTTCTTGCTATGTTCTTTACATATACCCTTGACCTACAATTCGCACATTAGGTTTGCCTGATAATTTTCTTTTTGCTTCCTATCCATATCCTACAAATGTCTACAATGATCTCTTTTATATACAAGAGTCATTTTACAATTTGCCAAGTTGGCTTACAATAATAAACAAAATATTACATATCAAAAATCTTGTCGGCCTCTGTGTCGGTATACATATTTTCTTCTGTGCCGGTGTACATCTTCTGTGCCGGTGCCGGTGTAGAGTGATCTTGCTGATGCCAGTGCACTGTCTTGCTTTGAATAATGTTTTGCCGGTATAATGTCTTGCTGGTTCCATAGGATTGCAAGATTGCCTATGTAATGCTTTGTCGATATAATGTCTTGCTGGTGCCATAGGATTGCAAGGTTGTTTGTGTAATGCTTTGCCGATACCATAGGATTGCAAGGTTGCCTGTGTAATGCTTTGCCGGTACCATAGGATTGCAAGGTTGCCATCAATGACAAAACCTTCAATCACACACAATGTCTCATTAGAGTGTCCATATGCCAACAATCTCCCCCTTTGGCATTGATGGCAACACTCATGAGAAATTTCAAAAGAATATCCAAAAATGTGTAGACCAAAAATGTTACCAAAAATGTGAGAACTCCCCCTGAGCATATGATCCCTGTGTTTTTGAATTTTCTCATCCTACTACTCCCCCTTTGGCATCAATGACAAAGGTTAGTAGATTTTGTAGTTGTACCAATCCATAACCTCAACCTTGTAGTTGGGTAGTTATTATCTGAAGAATATCTCCCAAAATTAAGTTTATACCATCCATAAACTTCTTACTGTCTTTTATTGTTGTCTCAGTTCTGTATACTGTACCAGTGAGATGTTGCAAGTGCTCTGTCGGTGTTTTGCTTCCCTGTGTTAGTGCCTTTGAGATTTCCCTCCGCAGAGATGCTAAATAGTCCAATCTTGGACTTAGTTTAGATCTCAAGAATTTTGCCTTGTTTATTATTTTCTCTTTCTCTCTTTCTAATTTGAGCAATTCTTCCTCAAAATTTGTTATCTTTTCCTCAAAAACTGATAAAGTATTAGGTGAGTTAACAAAATTATCTATAAGTTTATTGATCTCTTCCTGTACCTTGCTCATCTTTTTGTCTACATCTATGGTCAAAAAGTTTATCTTACAAGTGTCTTTGTACAGAGTTTTGTACTCTTTCAATAAATTACACAGTTCCGGTAGAAGTGTGTCAAATTCCCTATTACACTTCTTTATTCCTTCCTCAAAGAATTTTTGTTTCTCTTTTTCTACAATTTCCTTTACAGATTCTACCTTTGTTTGCTCAAAATTTCCAGAAATATATTTACAAAGTGTATCCAACTGGCCTAAAGAATCTTTATTGTCTATATTACAATTAGGAGCTATTGATTTCAAAAATGGAATTGAATCATCTATCGCTTTATAAGCTTGTGAGCTATAATCAGTTATTTTCTTGATAGATTCAAGTAATACCTCAGTCACATTTGATGGTGACCCAACAAATTGAGTGTCGGTGGAAGTGACCATGCTAGTATTGACCTCTGGTAGGTCTGTTTGTGTCTCCATCTCTTTAAGCACTGGTTTTCTTGCATCATTTCTTACCGGTGGCATCTGTTCTGGAGCCTTTAGCTCTGTTGGTTTCTCTATTTGTGTTCCAGATTCCATCTTTTTCTCTGTATCTGCTGTCGGTTGCTCTGTGTTTCCTGTTGCTGGAGGCTCTTTGGCTATACCTGATTTATCTAGTGTATCCTTATCTACCACTATGTTGATCTTCTGAGTATCAACATTCACAGTATATAGGACTTCAGGATTAGGATTATTATCCTCTGTATCCATACTCTCAGATGTCGGTTGATCTTCTGTAGTTGTTGTTTTTACCAGTGGAGTATTTAGAGGAGGTGGGGGTAAGTTGTCTCTAATCTTGATACTTGGTGGTCCACCAGCTTCACCTTTCCCTTTGTCCTTCTGATATACCAGAATGGGCTTAGGATTCCTATATTCTTCTTGTTTTTCTTTTTCAACCAAGAATATATCCCAACCATTTTCTGTTTCCTTTGAAACTTCTGTAACTCTACCTGCCGTTAGTGAAATTTATCGGTGTGCAGTGGAAAAAACTGTCCGGTTGGCCTGAGCTATTAGATCATCAATTTCCTTAGGTGAGTTAACTGGGTATACTGTAAGTAGTTTTTCTATTTTAATTTTCTTATCCAACTCAATTATTCCTTGCCTTCTGGCCTCAAGTCTTTTGTATAGATCATCAGGAATTTCATTTAGGACTTGCATCAAAAACTTTTTATACATGTCCATGTGTAATATAACACTCTCCTCAACTTGTCCTTTCTCATCATCTGATAGGGTGTCATAGATTTTCCCTATGTTTTTCAATTTACCTTCCTCTGTGATCTCATTCAGTAATATGTCAAGAGGGGCCAAGTCAGTGTTTGTCTTCTTCTTCTTTTGGGGGGTCAGCTTCTTCTTAGGTGTGACTTTCTTGACCGGAGATCTCACGGCTTGTTGCTTATGTCTTGTCCTTCTAGGTGAAGGAGTGGTTGCCGGTGAGGGGTCTCTTTTCTTGACAACTCTTTTGAAAGTTGCTGGCATATCTCCTTCTGAGGAAGTACCTACCGGTGATAGATGAGTTTCAAGTTGTTGGGTTGCCAACTCATCTTTAGTTATGCCGGTTTTCTTTAATACATCTTCCTTTATGGCTTTTGCTTGTCTGGATCCTTTTCTCATAAATGCCTCAACCTTTTTCACTCTCTTCTTAGATTGAATTTGACTTTCTATGGTCTCAGCACTACCAAATACTTCTTCATTTGGTTCATTGGGGGCTTCCAGAAGTGCTTTGGCATAAGTTTCAATAATATGATCATCGGTCTCATAACCCATCTCTGTTACCCAAATTGTTCTTGGGATGACTGCTTCCATCCAGATCTCATCCTTTTTTATTACAAAACATATATCATCCTTGTATTTGTTGACAATTTCATGTGATAGTCTGATTCTTTTATTCATTATGACCTTTAGTGCTTGAAAATACTCATTGATATTCTTTTCTCTGTTTTCACCCATGTTGTTGAATAAGTCAGATAATTGTTTTCCTACCGGTATGTCAAATCCAAAATCCTTGTTGCCTATACCGGGAGCCTGTTTGGTTATATGTAGCATTAAGTATACAAGTAAATTTCCAAATCTAAAGGTTCCTTTCTTATCCTTCTTGATTTTTGCTAAATTGTCAATTAACTCATCCTTTAACCATTCACAGATATCAATTTTTACATTGTCCTTAACCATGTCATAAGCACTCTTTATGCATAAACTGGAAACTGAGTTAAGCCTATTAGCATGAGTTGCTTTGTAACCTAAAATCATGCTAACAAATCTAACATTTGTATCGGTCACATCATTAACCCTCAATGATCTCTTGTCGGATGTTGCACCAGTTAAGTTTGTTACTAAGTCATTAGAGACCTTCTTGGTTTTGTCGGGTCTGCTACTGGTGGAGGGTAACCCTGTTACTACTTTCACAACTTCCTTTGTAATTTTATGCACTGAGTCAAGCCAAATGAATGAACCATGTACCCTGCTCAGAACTATCCTAACCACTTCCTTGGGAAATTTAGGAATGCAGAGGATTTCAGTGAATCCTAGGGTTTCAACAACTTTATGTTCAGGTTTCACATTTCCAGAATTGTCACATATAACAATCTTATACATGTTTTTGATTTCTTCATCACCTAATTCCTCTATTTGCAATGAATATACATTCTAGGGTCTTCTGCATAAACAACAACTTTTGGAATTTGGGAAAAAGCACTTGTGTTGTCATCTTTCTTAGCTACCTCGGGAACTAGCTGAAACACGGGCCTAGGTCATTTTATAACTTCGACTACTGTAGGGTTTGCTATGAATTCAGGTGCAGAGGAGGATGCCATGATGATAAATACCTTTTTCTACCTTTGGATGGATTGATTGCTGAAGTGCTTTGCCTTTTTGCTCGGAAAGCCTTAGCTCGGAAATCTTCACGCTCTCTGAAAGTTTGAATGTTCAGTGAAGTGAAATGGAGCCCAAACCTTATTTTATAAAGTCTTTTCTACTACCTACCACATTAATTGCTTGCCGGTAATGTATTAGCTCAACTTTATTTGCCGGTAATGAATGATTTTCAACTTCTTTTCTCTAACCGAGGGAATAATAGCACATGTGTCATTAGATTGCCAAACCCTCAAGATAATTTTCTTCAATTTGAGGAAGAACATCTTGCCGGTGGAGCATTACTCTGTCCTGCCGGTGGAGCATTTGTTGGTTCTACCGGTGGAGAAGTATCCCTAATATTTAGATCACCTTTTCTAATCCATTACTTTGAGAATTCTTGCTTAACCTCTTCAACCTTTTCTTTACCTTTCAAACTAGTACTTTTGTTATCTATCGGTGTACCTTTACTTCTACAAAATTTAGCAATATGACCAATCTTGTTACATGCATAACAAGTTACATTATTTTTCTGAATAGCTTTCCCATAACCTATGCCGGTTTGTGTCCTGCATTGATTTGATAAATGACCAAATCTTCCACATACATAACATCTTACATTCATTCTGCAATTTTCAGAGTTATGACCAATTTTGTTGCATTTGGAGCATTGACCGGTGGGAGGATTGATATTCTGATAATTCCTAGATCTACATTCATTTGCCCTATGACCATATTTGTTACAGTTAAAGCATTTTCCATTGAATTTGTAAGTATTAGAAGGTCTTACCAGTTTGCTGTGATCTTGGGTATTTGCAGTACCGGAGCTTTCTCCAACTTCAAATCCAATTCCAGAAGTGTCACCTTTGGGTTTTTGATTCTTCAATAAGGTACCAAGTTCTCCTGAGCTTTTCTTGAAATTTTCTTTGTGTTGATTTGCAGTTTCCAATTCCCTTTCCAAGATTTCTTTTTGTTTCATTAGTTCATTCGAGTCATTCTGAGTATGCATCAGATCTGTCTTCAACATGTCACTTTCATAGCTAAGTCTTGTGTTCTCATTTGCTGCATCACTTAGTCTTCTAGTCAATTCTTCTTCATTCTTCTTTCTGTCCTCAATCTCTTTGCAAAATCTCATAGTCATATCCTGCATTTCATTTTTTGTTGTCATGATCTCTTGTTTCAATTTGCTTATCATATCATTTAGTGATTCCTTTTCATCATTCTCATTTTGCAATTTTTCACAAAGTTCTCTTCTCTTATTTCTTGTAACAGTAAGATTTTCTTAAGTGCCTGAATAATGTCCTGAGCTACTTTTAAATCATCTTCTAATTTGATATTTTTCAATTTTTCTTCATCATAGTCAGTAAGAGCTCCTTCAAGTTGCTTCATCAGATTTTCCATCTTTACCGGTGTCAAGATCTTCCTCAAGCTATTAGGCTTCTGAAAATAGAGGACCAGGCTCTGATACCAATTGTTAGGGTTCCCACAGATACTGAGAGGGGGGGGTGAATCAGTATCTGACCGGTAATGAAATTTTCTTAAAACTGAATATGCAGAACATAAAGTAACAGTATACCGGTATGCAAGAATTAATGTAAATAACAGAATCAAAAACATCCACATGAAAGGAACACCATAACACAAGATGTTTAACAAGGAAATCTGGAGTGGGAAAAACCTCGGTGGGATTTGTGACCCACAATATTCACTTACCGGCCAATAAGAGAATATTACTTACAATAGGGGCCTGCACATGTAGGAAGGCCAACTGCGTAGAGCACACTGCTCAATAAGAAGTCACACTGACTTACAATGAGGATTATGCAAATCCAATGATCTGTACTGCTTTACAATAGCATCTTCAATGCCAGATTTAGTATCGGTTCTTGCTCTGTTCTTTACATATACCCTTGACCTACAATTCGCACATTAGGTCTGCCTTATAATTTTCTTTTTGCTTCCTATCCATATCCTACAAATGTCTACAATGATCTCTTTTATATACAAGAGTCATTTTACAATTTGCCAAGTCGGCTTACAATAATAAACAAAATATTACATATCAAAAATCTTGTCGGCCTCTGTGCTAATATACATATTTTCTTTTGTGCTGGTGTACATCTTCTGTGCCGGTGCCGGTGTAGAGTGATCTTGCTGATGCCGGTGCACTGTCTTGCTTTGAATAATGTTTTGTCGGTATAATGTCTTGTCATTGCCATAGGATTGCAAGATTGCATGTGTAATGCTTTGTCAGTATAATGTCTTACCGGTGCCATAGGATTGCAAGGTTGTCTGTGTAATGCTTTGCCGGTACCATAGGATTGCAAGGTTGCTTGTGTAATGCTTTGCCAATACCATAGGATTGCAAGGTTGCCATCAATGACAAAACCTTCAATCACACACAATGTCTCATTGTAGTGTCCATATGCCAACAATCTGAAGTTCTAGAGATACTCACTCAAGGGGGCCCACTTGGTGAGTAATCCTTTGTATGTTCTAGTTAGTTTTATACTTTTGTAGTAGTTGTTTTTGCAGCTGTTTGTTCCTGCAGCCACAACAGCAGAGTAGTTCCTGCTTCCCGCCAGAACCTTGTCATTTAACAGTGGTTGTTTAAAGTAATTTCTAGTTGTAAGATTAAGTATTAGTTCATTTGAGATTCCGCGTGTTTACTTTAAGAAGAATTTCCTTTCCTGCAATAATATAGAATGGTTGCAATATGAACTTGGTGCACATACAGTGCTGGCCCATTTCAAGTTTACGTCCCTGGTTGATAACTAAATGAGCCTTTGCCATAGGAAAAGTTAGCTATTCAAGGATATTCAATCTTTGAATTGTGTTTTATTACCTTAATTGTCATTCTAGTTGTAAGGACAAACATTTTTGGCGCCGTTGTCAGGGATGGTGTCAAGCTAAGGACCTATTGTAAACCATTAGTTTTTAAGTTTTCTTAATTAGCTCTTTGAATTTTCTTCATTAATCTGCATGCATAGGAGGAGAAGAGATGCACTAGGAAGATTTATTCCCTCGCATTCCACTCAAGATATAAGATCAGATCAAGCACCTGAAGTAAACCCATTTGCAGAAACTTATGTGCTAAATAGAGTTGTCTTTAATTTGTTAGAAGGAGACCTAGACTTCCTGAATGAACCCCCTGAACAAAACATTTTACCTCTAGTCATTTATCAGGGACCAATGGTAGCAAATCCTCCAGCTCCACCTGTAAATCCAACATTTGAGTTTCCCATTCCTGACCAGCATGATAATACAAATTTGAAAAACATACCAGCCTCTTCACTTCCAAAATTTCATGGATTGGTAACAGAAGATCCAAACACCTTTTTGTTTGAATTTGATATCCTTTGAAGAAGTTATGATTATACCAACGACGCTCATAAACTCAATTTATTCCCTGCTACTTTGAAAGAAGTTGCCTTGAGATGGTTTATGAGTTTAGGAAGAGATGTAATCACTACCTGGGAGGAGATGAAGACAAACTTCTTGGATAAGTATAAATACTATTGCAGGGGAATGGACCGACATGGTGATGATATCTTCACAATGACACAAAAAGAAGATGAAAGCCTGGAAGACTATTTGGAAAGGTTCTTATTTAGTGTCAGGAAATCCAAGCATAGTACTCTAAGTGAAGACTCTATGAAGTTGATTTTTATAAGGGGCATCAATGATGATTGTGTTGACTCCTTAGATCTAATGGGAGGAGGAGATATTACTCAAGTTCAATGGGATGATATCCGACAAATTTGTCAAAATTACTTAAGAGCTGCAACAAAAAGGGGAAGACACTATAGGCCTGGTTCTTCAATTGCAAAGTCATCTTCAACAATGTCAAGAATGAAAATAACTCATTCGTTGAAGGATTTTAAAGAAGATATAATTAATAATATGGCTACCCAATTGGATACACTACAGGCAAAGAAAAATCATGAGGAGGCAAAGGCTATGCTTGCTGAATTTTGTCCTCACTGTCGACAAAAGAAGAAGGACTGTAGATGCAAACTGCTAGCTAAAATTGATAGCCAACAGAGTTCCCCATATTTCAAGTCTGTCTATGGAGATGATGAACAACTCTTTTATGTTGCACAATGAAGGCCTTGGCTTCCAAGACAAGGTATGCCATAGGATCCATTGTCATTCTCTAGTCCTTATATGAACTTCAATGCACAAAACAATCAGTGGCAACCTCCATATTCCCAAAATTTTGGAAATTATACTCCTCAGTCTTGGAATAACTCTCAAAACCCTTGCCCTAATTATTATAATTCCTCATCTCAATGGCAATAGCCACAAGGAAATTGGTATCCTCCTCAAGATAACTGACAACAGTCACCACAATGGAGGGGAGGACAGCAATGGGCAAACCAGTCATCAGGTTTCTTGTAGCAACAACAATAGTCCCAACAACCAGCTTTAATGCCACCAACTCCTAATGCCACTCCATCCAAGCCAACCCAACTACCAACTCAACTTGTGCCAAATCCAAAAAACAAACCACAACAACAACAACAAGTCTTTTCAACTGATCCTAATAACTATCCTGCATACTCTCTCAATATAAGTGATATTCATTTGTGGTCAAAGACAACATTACCTACTCCATCTCCTCCAGTCATAACATAATTATCAACAGAGGAGGCTGCTCAGGAAACCATACCTGATAAATTTGGAAACCCTGAGTAGGATCAACAATCTGAAACTCCAGATACACCTATAAGAACTCCCCCTTTTCCTCAAAGATTGCAGGTAGAAGTGTCTACGCAATAGGATGATATAGCTTTTGATCTTATTGATCAGCTAAAACATATATGTGTTAAAATCCCACTATTTCAAGCTATTAAAGACATTCCCATATATAGAAAAGATATTAAAGAGGCATGTCTGAAGAAACCTGGGAGGAAGAAAAAAGACCCAAAAACAATGCATGTAGTAGGACAATTGGTTGATATTATGTTAGGAAAAATTGTTGTCCCTAAATATTTTGAACCATGTAGCCCTATTGTCAAGGTAGTTATTAATGGAACTCAAATAAACAATGCCTTGATAGACTTAGGAGCAGCCATAAATGTGATGACTAACGATGTCATGCAGCAACTCAACATTACTAGTCTTAGATCAAATCCAACGGTCCTGCAGCTTGCTGATAGCTCCATTGTTCAGCCTGAAGGGATGGTTGAAGATATTGTTCTCACATTAGATTCTTGGGAATATCCTATTGATTTTATAATCCTCTCTCCTAAGGAAACCTTAGGTGGATATCCAATTATTTTGGGAAGACCTTGGCTGGAAACAGCTGATGCATATATAGGTTGCAGATCAGGAAATATGATAATTTTAGATGGTATTACTACCAAAAAAATTGCACTCTATTCTCTAGCACAACCACAACTTGATCAAGAACAAGTAGTATGGCCAGACATAGGAGAAGAAGCAGAGGAAATTAATTTTTTTCAACAACTAATGATGTTATCAAGGGAACCATTCATAGCACTTCAAGAGGATGATACAATACTCTCTAACATCATAAGAAATCATTATGGAGCAACTCAACAGTCATTGGGTATACCAATAAGTCCTCTGCATACTCTTCTTCCATTTGCAGACTTTTTAAATTCTCCTCCAGCCACAAACATGTTTCACACATTGCTACCACAGGAGATTCAAACCTCTTGTCTATCTGAAATATTTAATGTCGAGTCAGTAATTCAAATAGAAGTTGTTGCAGGAAGAAATCTGAATATCAATAGTCAATTAGCAGCAGATAAGAGATTGTCATTAACAGAATTACTCAAATCCCAACAACAAGATTTTGCATGGGATTATCAGGACATGAAAGGATTAAATCCTACATTGTGTACCCATAGAATTTATATTAGAGAAGATTGTAAACCAATTAGATAGCCTCAGCGAAGGATTAATCTTGCTTTAAGGGAAATAGTTAAAGAGGAACTACAAAAGTTGTTTCATGAAGGATTCATTTACCCTATTTCAGATAGTCAATGGGTTTCTCCTCTAGTTATAGTTCCAAAGAAAGGAGGGAAATGGAGAGTTTGTGTTGACTATAGGGAGCTCAACAATGCTACCAAAAAGGATCACTTCCCACTTCCATTTATAGATAAAGTGTTAGACTCTCTAGCAGGTAAGCAATACTTTTCATTTTTGGATGGGTTTAGTGGTTATAATCAAATCAGAATAGATCCTGAAGATCAGGAAAAAACCACCTTTACCTTCCCTTGGGGCACATATGTCTATTCAGTCCTTCCTTTTGGTTTATGTAATGCTCCTGCAACCTTTCAA
The DNA here is from genome assembly GCF_030272615.1 of Cryptomeria japonica. Classification (NCBI taxonomy): domain Eukaryota; kingdom Viridiplantae; phylum Streptophyta; class Pinopsida; order Cupressales; family Cupressaceae; genus Cryptomeria; species Cryptomeria japonica. The sequence continues at coordinate 543,262,094 of NC_081406.1, read as the reverse complement.
AGGGTTGTCCTCAGAATATTTTCAGACATATCCCATGATTGTATGGAAATTTATATGGATGACTTTACTACTTATGGTACTATATTTAAGGAGGCATTACAAAATCTAACCAAAGTATTGCAGTGGTGTGAAGATCACAATTTATCCCTAAACAGTGAAAAATGTTTTATGATTATGCAAGAAGGAATAGTGTTGGGGCATCAAATTTCTCAAATAGGTATTCAAGTAGATCTAGCTAAAATTGAAATAATACTTGCTCTTCTTGCCCCTATCAAACAAAAGGATGTAAGAAGTTTTCTAGGCCATGTAGGGTACTATAGGATATTTATTAAGGACTTTAGTCAAAAAGCATGGTCATTATATTCTTTATTGACAAAGGAAGTTGAGTTTGAATGGACAGTTGAATGTGAAAAATCATTTTCTAAACTAAAAGGAGCCTTAACCCAGGCCCCTGTGCTTAAAGGACTTGATTGGTCAATTCCTTTTCACATTCATACAGATGCATCTGATTTTGCAATAGGAGAAGTTCTGGGGTAGAAGCAAGGAGTTTTGGAAAATGCAATTTATTACATTAGTAAAAATTTGCAAGGACCAGAATTGAATTACACTATTACTGAAAAGTAAATGTTAGCTATCATCTATGCCCTAAATAAGTCCAGACACTATATAACTGGATATCAAATCTTTGTACATACTGATCATGCAGCCATCCAGTACCTCATGAATAAAAGCTCCATTACAGGTAGATTGGCAAGATGGTTGTTGTTAATGTAAGAATTTTATATTACTATTATAGATAAACTAGGGAAAGAAAATGTAGTGGCATATTTTCTGTCAAGGATTCAAACACCAGATAGTAATGAGGTCATTAATGATTCTTTTTCAGATGAGCATTTGTTTTCCATCATTTTAAATAGTCCATGGTATGCTAACATAGCCAACTACCTAGCAACTAACAAGACACCCCCACATTTCTCACCCAAAGAGAAAAGACTATTGGTAGAAAAGAGTTTTAACTTCTCATGGATAGCAGATTGCTTATTTTATACAGGGCCAGATCAAGTTATGAGGCACTGTGTAAGGGAAGATGAGACATATGATGTACTTCATGCCTGTCATGATGAACCATGTGGAGGTCATTTTCCAGCCAAAAGAACAAGTCTCAAGATATTAACTACATTGTACTATTGGTCAACCTTGCAAAAGGATGCAGTTAAATACACCAGGAAATGTGACAGATGTCAAACAATGGGAAGACCAACTTGGTTTGATGAAATGCCTCTACACCCTCAGGTGGTTGTTACACCATTGGACAAATGGGGCTTAGACTTTGTTGGGCCAATCAATCCACCATCAAATGGTCGCTCCTACATTCTTGTTTGTACCAACTATGTTACTAAATGGGTAGAAGTCAAAGCCTTCAAGCATGCCAGAGATAATAAGGTAGCAAAATTTTTATATGAAGAAATTTGCACTCGGTATGTAGTTCCTAGAGAAATAGCGACATATCAAGGGGTACAGTTCACTTCCACTCTGATCACAACCCTAGTTAATGAATACAATGTCAGGCATAGGAAATCCACTCCTTATCATTCACAAGCTAATGGCCAAGCAGAGATTACTAACAAAGAGCTTGAATCAATATTGACCAAAACAGTAGCACTCAATAGAAAAGATTGGTCTAGCAGATTATTTGAAGTTGTATGGGCTTATAGAACCACCTGCAAAGATACAACAGGGTTTACACCATTTGAAATGGTATATGGGACAAAAGAAATGATGTTTGTAGAGTTTGAACATAAAACTTTGAGAACAATTGTTTCCTTATATATGACTCTTTCTGTAGCACAAGAAGAAAGGCTCCTGCAACTTAATGCTTTAGATGAGATAAGGAAGTCTGCCCTACAGCATACTGAATCTGTTCAAAGCCAACGCATGAGGTGACATGATCGCTATATCAAAGATAAATCATTCACGCCAAGTGATTGGACTCTTCTCTATGATTCCAGGTATAAAGATAATTTGGGAAAATTACAGACACGATGGTTAGGACCTTATGAGATAGTTGAAACATTTTCTAATGGTGTTGTCAAATTGTCTACAATAGATCTTGTTATGTTTAAATTGTTAGTCAATGGTCATCAGTTGCGCCTATTCCATAAACCTCTGAGCAAAGATGACTTTCTACGACAGTTTTCCACTGCCAAGCATGTCGAGATTCCTGCAACAACTGTTGATGGCTTTGTCGTCACCACTCCATCTTAATATCTTTGATGCATGATCATAATAAATACTTCCAAATCTAGCGGGAGTACTTTTTTGCATAATAAATATTTCATTCTGTATTCACTCATTTCTTTCCTTTCACTCCATCCATTTCTGCATCGTTTTCCATGCATGGCAGCTCAATATCTTCAAGTTGTAGTCATTCTCACATGATGTCAGGTACTCTCGTGTGTATTTATTTTTGTTGCATGTATATAATTAAACCATATTAACTCTAATTATGATATTTTGCATACTATCCTTTTTCGGTCCTCCTCCACATGTGTGGACACCTGTCAAACCTTAGGTTGGGGGGGGAAGTACACTAATAATTACTCTACCAAATCATTTTGATGTCCTCTCGGATTGCGTTTTATTTTTCAAATTTATAGTTTGAGGTGATATCTTGTATTCTACTTGTTTGTCTGCTTAGAGTTATTTTTAGATTGGAGCTAGGTTCTAACCAAGTAAAGGCACATTGAGTATATTATAGTGTAGAAATTAAGCAGATTTACAGTATTATATAGTTGAAAGTGTTACCACTGCAATGGGTGGTCCACCTGTTCAACATGAGCCGACAATCCATGAAGTTCTTCTTCAGGACCAGGATTGTGAACCAATATTCCGTAACAGTGGATGGTTGGATTATTTTTTAAAGTTGATGGAGTTTAATGAATAAATTGTGAGGGAATTTACCTGCACACTTTCAAATGGAGAAGCTCAGGTAAAAGGTTTGAGAGTGGTGGTTATAGAGGAACGAATAGCAAAGGTAACTGGGTTACCAACAGATGGGGAGAAGTAATCAGAATCCAAGGATACATGCAGTGCAAGAGCAGAATTTACACATCCAAGAGACCCCCCATTAGTAGTAGATAGACAAGGAACTAGGCAAGAATCCCTTTCACCTGAATGGAAATCAGTAGCATTGTATGTTTTAAAGTATTTAACCTGTGAAGGAAGGTTCTCATGTCTGCATTCTCATCACTTCAAGCTCCTAAGTCATCTACACCACGAAAGAAGGATGAATTTTCCAAGCCTATTGTACAACCCTCTGCATAAGTGCAACAAAGACCCAAAAAGGTAGGCCTCACTATGTTTCTCATCATTGCCTAATTAAGCTATTCGTTGAAAAATCTTTGAGAGATGTCTCTCCAATGCTTTGGAATGAATTTGTTGAAACTAGAATGTTTAGGGTAGAGAACATGGTTATAGAGAAGCCACTTCCATCTCAGGAACAAGAAAACCTTGAAAAACTTGGTTCCCCTCTTGGACCCTCATCCTCTTTGATATCATCAAAACAAAATATTCCTGCAGTAGAGGAACCCTTACAAGAAGAAGTTGGAGTTCCTTCTCAAAGTCTAAGAAAAACTAGGGTTGCCACACGAAAGGAAAAGGGCAAAGAAAAACAAGTTGACATAGAACATAAGGAAGAGAAAAGTAAAAGTGAGAATTTACCCCCTCCTGTGGCCAAGAAAAGAAAAGTTGTAAAACCAGTTCCTCCAGTAACTATTGAAGTGGTTGAAGAATTGGCTACAGAAAGTAGTCTTGCAGCCAAAAAAGGAAAATCTTGAAGAAGTATTGGTAGGCTTCGTAAAAATCTTAAAAGCCAAGACCAATCCATAGAGCCAAATATTACAATCCTGATTGACTCCCTAGAACAAGAACAACACATTCCACTTCACAATGATATCCCTCCTTGTCCACCAAATGAATGTCAAAGAGAACATGAAGAAGAGGAAGAACTACAAAATATGGAGGAAGAATAGGAATTGCAGCTTCAAGAAGAAGGGGAACTCCAGGATATTGAGCAGCCTCATAAAGAAGTAGGTTTTGAAAGACTGGACAACTTATCATCTGCTATAGAGCAGGATATTGAAGCAGGGAGAAAAGTAGAAAAGAAGAAACCTAGGGCACCTGTTCATAGGCCACCTACTTCCCTTACTAGTCATGCGATGGGACTTGCTCTTTATGAGGATTGAGAACTGGAAAAAGGTAAAAATGCAAATGATAATCGACTGGAAGAAGAAAGTTATTGAACAAAAGGATGAGGAAATAGCCCAGCTTAAAGCTAAGGTGGAAATAGTAGCCACCATGGTACCATAACTGATGCAATGTCGAGCTCCTCCTCGTGTTTACTCTCTATATTTAAGAGAGCAACACATCAGTTTCCAAATGATGAGGATTGTCAGGGATTTAAGTCCCTCATTACAAACACCAGAATAATTCTACAGTGCTTATCAGACATCTCCTACAAAAATAAAAAATCTACTTTGTGAACTTTACGTACATAACTACGATGTTCCTAATGATGTTGATTGGAACCCTCTCCTTTACATTGGAGATATCCAATTGAGCGCTCTTATGTCATGGAAGTAGAATGAAATATCAAGGGGAGAGCAGTTTCAGGTGCATCACAAGGAAGAACTTGAGATTTCATTGCCCTTAAGGGCTGAATCAAGGGAACCTAGGCGACTTTACTTTGATTGGAAAAAGATTGTATACGAGCCATATTATGCAAAGGAAATCCTACCCTTGAGGGAAGAAGTGTATAAATAATATGAACAAATGGATCCAAGGTAAGGAAAAGTACCAATAGGACATATAGTCCAGCACTGGAATAGCCTAACAGATGAGTTAAAGCAATCTGAGCCACACTCTACGCAAAATTACCATGCAACATTAAACAAAGCACCCAAGTATATGCACTTGGGAAGAACAAAGGAATGACATTGGCTGCCTCTCAGTTTTTAGCCTCCAATCCTCCTATGGCCACTAATGGGATGTAGGAATAGTGACCCACCATACAGTGAATCAACAAAACATACCAGGTGGAAGAGATTGGAGAAAATGAAAGAATTCTACTGGAGCTTATCTACAGGCAATTCTGGACAGGTTACTCTAGGCAATTTCTGAATCAATGCCAGAATCCAAAATTTTCCTATTGCTGGAGGATCAACAAGAAGTTAGGTTTGGGGGAGATGATGAGCCTAAATAATGACTCTATTTTGATATATTTTTTATATAATACTCCTGCCTAGGTCTTATGATTAGATGATATTTGGATTATAATATTCTCCTAAGTTGATACCTTTTAAGTGTTTCTGAAACTGGTTTAACTTATACCTAAGGATGTCATATAATGATTATAAATGATCTATCTATGCAAATATCTAAACTCAATTATAAATATGGTTTACATTATATCATGTTAGCATTAGTATATACACATGTTTGTTGTGCACATTAATATCATAATGCAGGGTCATCAAAGGTGAAGTAAAGACAAATGGCAGTTTAAAGGAGCATCAAGTATATAACTGCAATGCAGACCCAGTCAGAGAAGTGCAATAATGATCAAAACCACTTGACTGGTTCTTCAGCAGATTGATTTATGAAACATTTATAACTGTTCTTAGTGGAGCTTAGATCTAGGAAGCGAGTCATGCTATATTTTCTCAGCTACAAGACAGATGTTGTTCTGTTGTCCAGCGCTAACTTCTTCTTCTCTTATTAATAAATTTTGTTCACCTATTCCATATGAATGTGGTCGATTAGTTAGAAGTTTGTTATAAGTTTTCCTATAAATAAAGGGATCTCTCTCCTCTCGGGGATAGCAGAGAATGACCATAGTATTTTTATAATACACAGTCTTCTGGTATTGTTTATGTATTTTCTAGTAAAGATGAAATAAAGAGATCAATGTGATTTTGAATGATTAGATAATTGTAATATGAAGTTCTAGAGATACTCACTCAAGGGGGCCCACTTGGTGAGTAATCCTTTGTATGTTCCAGTTAGTTTTATACTTCCATAGTAGTTATTTCTGCAATTGTTTGTTCCCACAGCCACAACAACAGAGTAGTTCCTGTTGCTCACCAGAACCTTATTATTTAACAGTAGTTGTTTAATGTAATTTCCAGTTGTAAGATTAAGTATTAGTTAATTTGATATTCTGTGTGTTTACTTTAAGAAGAATTTCCTTTCCTGTAGTAATATAGAATGGTTGCAATATGAACTTGGTGCACATACAGTGTTGGCCCATTTCAAGTTTACATCCTTGGTTGATAACTAAATGAGTCTTTGCCACAAGAAAAGTTAGCTATTCAAGGATATTCAATCTCTGAATTGTGTTTTATTACCTAGTTGACATTCCAGTTGTAAGGACAAACATGAATCATTAAATGTTCCCTTTCAGATCCATCATCAATAAGAGCTCTAGATAAACTGGATTTGTTGAACAGCTTGGAAAAACCTCACTAAAATTTTATTTAAAACTTATTACCCCACCAAACATTAGAGGCCCAATGGTAGTATTGGGTACAAACTATCCATCCATGGCATCGACATGAATCTAATTACAACCTGCCAACTTCTCTGCAAAACACGAGTTGCACCAAAGGTCTTGCTGAGAGCAACAAAAACCACTTAGTGCAAATCATAAGCTGACGACAAGGCAATGGAAGTCGTTGGGTGATCAAAGACTCCCAATTGACAAAGAATATTGCTCTGCAACTAACAACTCATGATGCCCAATCACAAATGAATCAATGGGTTGCTTGCCCAAATAATGATCATATCTGAAAATTAAAATGACCAAGAGGAGAGTAATATCCGCACAATGTTTTTCTCAAATGGCTTGACACACACACACACACCCCTCTTTGTTGCTAATATTGACACCTAAGATGGAGTAGTTCATTCCAAATTTAATGCCAAATACCACCTTTAAATATTTAAGCAACTCTACTAGACTTGATATGTCAACATTCCTTTCTAATCAACGCTTTGACATGGAAGATGTAGTTTCAGTGATCATTCAATCAAATGATAGGTGACACATTCAGAAAAATGGACCAGTGATTAGAGATTCCATCTCAAAGTAGTGTCAAGAAAGAGCCATAGTGTTATCACAGTTGTTGTGATGACCAATATAAAGGTGTTGAATAAATAAAAATATGCACAGGCTGAAAAGGCCTTTGAATAACTATCATCGACTGGTGAGGTGGTAATACAAATATGAATTGATGAAGGGCAAAGAAACCACAGACAATGAAATTAGCAAGGAACACAAAGAAAGCACACAAATAATAGAATCCCCTCCAACGATTGCGCCACCCAAACCAAAATTGTGGATCCAAAAATTAACTGTGGTCAATCATATGAGAGCTAGCTGAGGTTTAAGTGCCAACCCAAGACAAATTAATATCTAAGGAATTATATGCCACTGGATAGTGTAGATGCCAATATGAATGTGATAAATCACCCTATCTAGCCTCCAGGGATGACTAGTTTGCAGAGACTTGAACAATGACCTCACAATAGCGTCTCTTCTTCTTGCTTCAAGCTAGCTATGATTTCTTTCTTGGATTTTGACTGGCATAAGCCTTACATCACCCTGAGTCATCCTTCTCTGATACCATGACAAGAAATATGGTGGCAATTGTAGCTGCAAATAATTTACAGAGAATAATACATGCTCACTTCCTTATTTTATTGAATAAACATTACACCTTCATAAGATTCCAAAATCCTATTTTATAGGAAACCTCCTATAACAACTCTACTAAATATACTGAGTTGATTTAACAACTCAACTTCCTACAACCAAGTACGTACAAGCAATATGATCATAAGCTTTGATTGTGATCTTCTTGCGGGGATCCACTGATTCTATTGCATATCCCAAAGTTGTGACTAATTATAGAGTACAAATATTCATGCCTGCTCCATTGTTGATCAAGACTCACTTGATCCTATGCTGGTTGATAAACCCTTCAATATGGAGTGAGGCGTTATGAGGTTGCTGGAACGAGGAGTTGTCACTTTCCGAGAAAGTGAGACAAGGTGAGGATCTTAGATTTCCAACCATGGCTTGGAACTGATCTGTATTTAGGTTTGCAGGGACTGACACCTCTTGGAGAGCTTGATCCAAAATTGTTTTATGGGATGGAGATAGGCGCAATAGCTCTACGATAGATATCAATGCAGGCATTTTGTCTAACTGTTCCACAAGGTTATACTGCTTTGGGATAGATGGGGTGCCTTGTGGAGCTACTTTTATGGTAATCTTGTTGTGACGTGTAACAACATTGCAAGTGGAGCCGAGATTTTTTATGGTAATAGTTGCAATTTGTTCACTGGCATCATATAGGTGATTCATAGTGTAATTATATGTGGCTTGCGTATAATTGGTGGTATCTGTGTTTCTCCCTGAAGTGGAAGGACCCCTTTGATCTTGTGATGGAAGTGGATTTTTAAACATGAGATGATCATCGTTTGTTGTCTTTGGGTCATGTCCTTCGATTTTGATTTCACCTCGGTCAATAAGATCCTGAATAAGATCTTTCAATCTGTGACAATTGCTTGTCTTATACCCTTTCCCTTGATGGAAATCACAATGTTCAGTATCCCTCCACCATGAAGGTTTGACTTGAGGTTCATAATTTGATGTTTTGGGTAAGGTCACCAGATTTTGAGAAACCAACTGACGTAACACTATTTCGATGGGTTCCCCTAAGGGAGTGTATGTTCGTTTTGGTTTAAAATTTTGTTGACGTTGTCTGGGTTCCTCTTGAGATGTATTGCATGCTTGATTTGGAGGAGCAACTGTGTTATTCTTGGGTGGGGGGTTTTGTCCTGCAAATCAAACCACAGGTTGTGCACTTTTGATAGTTCTTATATCCACAACCCCGTTGTTGACGACATTTTTGTTTTTGTTCCAGAAGTTAGGCTTGTCACTATTGAAGCGTGGGTGAGGTTCGTCCTTTGGCTCATTATATATTTTGATAAGCCCTTTTTTTATGAGAGCCCGCTCACATTTTAAGCCTTTTGTGATCATGTCATTGAAAGAGTCTGTGTCTTTTACGTCTAGGTGAAATTCCATTTCGTCATTTAAGTTGGAAATAAATATTTCCACTAGTTCTTGTTCAGGTAATTGAAGAGAATGTCTGCTAGACATTTGACGCCATCATTGCAGAAAGACTGAAAATAGCTCACCTGGTTTTTGTTTAGTGTTACATAGATCAGCCATGGTGATATCACGTTCAATGTTGTGTGAGTAATGTGCCAGGAACTTCTAGACTAGCTCTTCGAAGGTCCTAATGCCACCTGGTAATTGAGAAAACCATGAAGTGGTTGTTCCTCCCAAGCTTTGGGGAAAAAGTCGCATTAGGTATGTATCCTCGTATGCCACTTCGAGGCAAGCTGAATGGAATTCTCTAACATGATTACAAGGATCTCCTTTTCCTTGGTACTTTTCGAACTTGGGTGTTTCAAACCCTCGTGGAAAAGGTGGCATATGAAGATTCCTATCAAAGGGATTGGGACAAATGTCATTAAGTGAAAGCTGATTTGTTTTTACACCACTATGAAGTTGTTGGGCGAGATTCTCAACTTGTTGCCACAACATTTCTATGTCATTTGGAAGAGGAGGTGGTGGGGGATTACCTTGTTGAAGGTTGTATCTGATATGTTCTCTACCTCTTTCATCCTCATTATGACTTTGACGTTCTGATGCTTGTCTTAGTTGTGCAAGATCAAAGTTAGAGGGAAGTTTGGCTCCTTCTTGAGCAAGTTTTAAAAAGTGAGCATCAACATAACTCTTGAGTATTTCATCAAAAAGCCTATTGAAGAGAGGGTTGTGTTGCGCCCTTTCTATTGCCACGGGAGTAGGAGTGCCTGGATTGCCATCATTTACGTTTCCTCCAAGGGCTTCTTGGAACTCATTGATATTTTCTTCCTCTTCCTCTTCAATTTCTTGTTGTCTAGATCATGATCTAGTATGAGCCATTTTGTTTATAATTTTTTGTTGAAGTTGGGTGAAAATGATGATGAGTTGTTGATGAAATGAGAGATTTATGGTTGGTGTGGTGTGTTGCATATGGATCTCTAGCACTTAAACGTAAATGTGACTTAGAGTTTTCTTCTTGATTTTGCTTGTTGTTTTTGATAAGGTTTGATGTGATAAGGTTTAGAGGAATCTGAGATGTGTTACAGACTCAACTACCTAGTAATGAGAAAATTCACTCATAGACTAGTTTTAACCTGCGTAGAAATGTCTCTTAGGACAAGTTTATCCTAGATGTAGAGACACTCTAAAAAGTGACGTTTTGTGTTTGATTCAAGCAATATTAGAATAGAACTTAGGACAAAAACCTTTGGGTGTGTTGAGAGTTGGAATGGAGTTGATGAGATATGGATATGATAATGGATGAAATGTTTAACTTCAATAAAAGTTTTATGTCACATATGGGACAAATTCTTCCTCTTCTCTTTCGGGAGTTGGTGGTTCTTCTCGAGCTATGTTATATGTGATGCAAATGTCTGGAAAGAAGTCAGGATTGATCTTGCCTCCTTTATTTTTGTGATAACTCAAAGCTCAATATTGTGTAAAAGCTCTGCGGTTTAATGACTCTAGATCAAATTCGTTTGATTTCCCTTGAAGATAAAGACGCATGTGAGGTAAGAAGGCTCTATGAGAGACAAAGATTTGTCTATTAAGATAGAAGAATTTCCTACTTTTGATAAGAGTCTTTGAGCTTAGTGGTCTTTTCTTCAAGTTGATGTGTTGATGAAGATTCTTCTTTCTCAAGATGTGAAGAATGGTCATATAGTTTGATACTCTTGCTCTTTGTTTTTGATCTTTTGTTGGTGTTTGGAAATGTTTATGTTGGATGAATACTTGTTCTTGGAATTTGATTTTTGATTCTTTCTTTGACAAGAAAACAAAGCAAGCACACAAACACAAGAATGTTGCCTCAAAAGGCACAAATAAGTATGGGTCTAGATCAACCCAATCCTTGGACTTTTTATGACCCTTTTCCTTTAAGTGTATTTTTAGGTGTGTTTCCAAAGCCTGAAGTCGGCTCAATTTGCAATGGTCTTAACTCAAAAATGAAAACACTTCAAACACTTTTTATCCCTAAGGTCAAATGGCCAGTTGCGATAAATTTAGCCCACATCTTGATATTTCTTCAACTTTGGTACTACATACCTTATGAATCCCGCCATGGTAGGTAAGGATGTGATATACTAAGTCTTGCACGAGCATAACAAATAGATGATCCCTATGATGGGAGAGTCATCACTTTCATCAAGCCTAGTGATTTTTCAAAAAACTATGTTTCTACTTAAGGAAATATGTATGGTGAGTATCTTGGGAGAAAAACCATCTATGCTCTTGCACTGAATTATATCACAAATATCCTTAATCAATAGAACGGGTGGGCTACTACTTAAAGGTGTTTAGTAATGTTCGATGTTTTTGGACATAAGTTCATTCTGCAGTGACTCACTTAAGAGACTTGTAACTTGTGGTGGGGCCCATTTGTCCTTTCAGCAAGTTACACTGTAGGAACAACTATACCCAAGGCTACAACTTTCGCTCTCACCTGATTTCTATAGCGGCTCGAAGGATTTACCGCATGAGGTTGTTCTCGAGAGTGATCGATCTCTTGGCATGCCTCTCTTAAAAAGATAAAACTTGAGTGTTACTAACACTTTTCTCTTACACCTAGGACCACAAAAGCCAAGGGAGAGGATAGTGTGTGTTAGAAGTAGGACCACTCGACAAACTCTTTTTGCACAAGTGTGCCAAACACGAAATGCACTTCTTCTTTTTAACTTGTCATTGCAATGATGTTCTATCTAATTGGAGATGTTGCTCCAACAGTCATGGTGTTCTTTTTATCCTTTAATGGAAAAATGTGTTGTAATCTAGGAATTGGAAATCCTAGTCAACTGAATTAAGATCACGTTTTGCTTGAAGTAAATCAATTTTGAACTTTCAAGAAAAAAATGGCTTGTTTTTTTTAGTTGGCCCCAAAATGAAATGTTGATTGTGAATTTCCTTAAGTTGATGCAAGAAATGAAAGTTGTGTTGTTGATTTTAAGCACCAAAATAAAGATTGTTCCTAACTTTGCAAAAAAATAATTTTGTGTGTTTGTTTTTGTGATTCTTTTTAACTTTAAACAAGTGTGATTCTTTTTTAGAGCTCCAAACGAAAGATGTGGTTCTTTTTAAAACTCCAAATGAAAGTGTAGTTGATTTTAACCCAAAAGAAAAATGATTTTATTTTATCCTAACTTGAAAGACAAAGTTAGCAATATGAACAAATTTATTTCCTAAGCTAAAATTGCTATTAAAAAAAAATCCTATTGTAGGGGTTAGTTAAAAACTGCACAAAAGATAATTAGTTAGAAAAATTTGCATGTTTTGGTGGGCTTCTACAAGCCTAAAATTTTTGGTTTTCGGTTACAAGGATTTTTCTTACAACTCTTTGTTACAATAGCTCTACTATGTGTGAAAACAGAAGCGCTATTTAACACGAAAGAGCAACAGTATAGACAACAGCGCTAAAGTATCAATTTGTGAAGGCACTAAACTGAGAACAAAAGCGCAAGAGCATGACCTGTGTGTCAATTAAAACATTCAAAAGTTAGTAGTCTTCAAAATGGTTGCTCTTTGATTCACGTCGGATTCACCAAATGATGCTCTACAAAAAGGATTAGAAAATCTATTTGATGGAAACACACACAAGAGCACAAGAAACAAACGTTAGTGTTAACAACAAAAGATTATCTTAAACAGGCATATCAAGAGAGATATTAAGCATGAAACAGAAAGCATACAAACATAGAATAGATAAACTATACTCCTCCAAATGCTAATCAAGATGCTCATAGTTGCTCCTCCCTTGTTCCTCTCCTCTCCAAGTTACACACGAGTGTAGCTCTTATAGCACTAGCCATGGATGCCATATGGAGATTCAAGATGGTTGAATATGATAAGCAAATGCTATGCAAGTGTAGATAGTGATGCTATGAAAAAGCTCTATGCTAATACCAGTATAAAAACAATACTCTAATGCTTCCTTCTTTGTTTGAGGAGAAGGGTTCTATTTATAAAAAAAATGGGGAAATGAAGGGTTAAGATTGAGCAATCTTAACAAGGGTTAGGATTGAGCAATCTTAACAAGGGTTAGGATTGAAAGATATTCAATCCATGTGAGACTTTCAACCCAATCCCATGTTGACAAGTGTCACCATGAGGAGGCTTGAGAGGAGAGATAGGGAGCATTAAATGCTTGAGGGGACATGATGGTTACCTTAGGGGGTTGGGTTAGGGTTAGGTTAATGGATATTCCTTTTATCCAAGGGATAAATGAATGTGCAAGGGTTAAATGGTTACCTTAGTCAAAGAAATAAATGCTTTGAAGAGACCCATGAGTCAAAAGGATGGTTAAGTTAGAGGAAAGTCTCTAACCAAAGGTAAAAGGTGGGTTAACCATAAATGGTTATGTAAGAGCCTTTAATGGTTTAGAAGACTTTCGAGGTTAACCATTTGAAGACATAAAGCCTTAAATGCCTTTCAAAGACTTTGAGGGCTTTGAGAAGTGACTCCAAGTTGCTTAGAAATGTGACAATATTTAGGGGGTGGATTAGGCTAATTAGAAGGAGTTAGAAGAATCTAGAAGAGATTTAGGCATACAAGTGGATTTTGTAGGAGAATGCAAGTGGGGGGAATTTTGGGATTTTCAATTAAAATAAAATCGTTTATTTCAATTAAATGGTGTAATTTGCTTTTCAAATAAATATTAATTTATTTAAATGAGAAAAAGGAAGATAAAGCATTAAATGCTTGAAGACTTTAAGGGAAACCTTTAAAGGCTTAAGAAGACTCTAGAAGGAAGCCATTAAGTTTGAAGACTTTAAGGGAAACCATTAAAGTCTTAAGAAGACTTTAAGGGAAGCCATTAATTTTGAAGACTTTAAGGGAAACCATTAAAGGTTTCAAGTGGGTGAGGATAAATAGGATTTTAAATAAATAATTTATTTAAAATAGTTGTGCAACTTGGATTTGTAGGAAAATGCAAGTGGGTGGAGGATAAAGGTGATTTAAATAAATGTTAATTTATTTAAATGTGAGAGATGAGATTTTGGAGGTTTTAAATAAATATTAATTTACTTAAATGTGAGAGAAGATTTAATTAAATAAATATGATTTGTTTATTTGATTAATGGTCTGAATTTGGTTAAGTGAATTAAATCAAATAAATTGAATAATTTATTTAATTAATAGGAGAAGAGGGTTAAGATGAATTAATTAAATATTAATTTAATTAATTATTGATTGATGGTTAAGTAATCAAATAAATACTAAATATTCATTTAATTAAGTGGACAGATTTATGTGACTACAACCTTTATCCAGGAAAGGACTGACCCATCCACTCAATGATGAAGGAAACCTTTTTGTAATTTTTAAATTGGCGCAGAGATCCCGCCAATTTCTACCCTAGACGACCACATATCAAGGGTAGGCTGAGTCACCACTACCACATGGGATGGATTTATGATGAAAGTATTGACATCGGGAATGATTACCCTCTAATTATTACCCGGACAGAGCCAACTGGTGACGGTAACGGCAACATTAAGGATCTGTCAACTCACATTGGCCCGAGTGAAGGCTCACATGTTTTGAGTAGATCTCCGGCCATCGATATCTATGGGATCTTAAGGGATAATAATCACTCTGATTATTATGACCATTTATTTCAAGTCCGACACACTTTTCTCAACCATTCCGTCTTGAGTTTGCTTCGGCTCTGTGTTCTGGTTTTTTGTCATTCTCAAACTGTGAAACTGGAGGATTCAAGAATGGGGGGGACAGGCTCAAACTGGAACCCAACAAAGTGGACAAGTTCAAAGCCAAACTGGCAGCCTGGTTTGTGTGCATTGAAGGCGGTATTGACAAATTCATGGAAAATATGAAGGACAACGACGAGAGACTCTCCAAACATTTCATGACTTCCTGGGAAGATAGAAGGGTGACCATGGGGGGAATCTCTTTCAAAATCAATGAAGAGGTCATTTCTCAAGCGACGAGCCTTTCAATGGAGGGCAGAAAATGGAAAAAGCAGAGCCGCATTGTGGATTCTACCAACCTCAACCAATTTTTCCACCAAGGCGAGAACCCTCTCAAGAGGGATGGAGGATTCAACAGGGAGGAGCTTCCTCACCCATGGGACGAAGTCTGCTACATCATGATGAAGTATTTTACGCTGGAGGGCAGGTATGGCATTTTCTACTACTACCATCTCTCGTTCCTGAACCATTTGAGGAACAAAGACCTCATTTCCATTTCGTTCTTTTTACTGCATTCGATGGATGCTAACATTAAATATATAGCCGAAGCTAAGAAGAAAGGGAAAGATTTTCCCATCCTGCATCAGGGCCTTATGCTCTGCCTGTATAACTTTCACCTCGCCCTCTGCCTGCCTCGTTCCATTTCTGTGTAGAATGTCAGCCCCTCGACCCAACCTCCGACCATTAATGATTCAAGCCCTCGGTGCCCGGAAGTTGGATCCTCCAGCAAGAAAACCAAGAATCACTCTCCGAAGGGGGTCAAAACCCCTAAAAGAGTCAAAATCCAAGAGATTGACTCTGATTTGGACATTACTGAAGAAGCCAACACCCCTCGCCGCTCTAGCAGATTGGCCTCTAAACCCTCAGAGAAATCCTTGAGAGACCCCTCCTCCTCACACGACACAGGAAACTCCATTTCGAATGTCAAAATGCCCCTAACCCAACACAAACAAACCCCCCATTCTGTGAACACCTGGATTTCTGAAAGCCCCATCCCCTTTATGAATCCGGAGCCAGCCAATTTCCCATCCCCGACCTTCAGGATTGAAAAAATGTTGGTTGTTGAAGAGGCCAGTAGCGTGAAGGAAGAAGATCTCAACCTGGCCGAGCTTGAGAAAAAGATAGAGGCCCTCTTTGACAATGTGCAGGTGATTACCAGCAGACTGGAGGCAACAGAGTCCAAGATGCATGATGTGTCCAAGTTCGCGCTGAATGTCATGAGATGCTCGGCTACTACACTGTGCTTGTTGTAGGATACCACGACCAAAGGGAAAGGTAAGGAGAATGACAACTACAAAGGCCTATTCAAGTTCCTCACGAAGGAATGGGCTAGAAAGCTGCTCCCTAAGAAGAGCCAAGGGAAAAAGAAATAACTGTCTGCATGTGGAGAAGTTTTTTGTCTATGCTGTGTAGTTGCGGGCTGAATAAGCCTAGTTTAGGCTTGTGTTTATATGTTGTTGTTTATAGCCCTGCGTGGCATATGAATTATACTCTGACTGGTAGTTTTTTTATCGTTGATAAACTCTCGTAGTATGGTTTTTGTTTTTGATAGAGGTAAAAGGCTGCTACTTTGCTGATTTTATGTGAACAATGGTCCTGCCACTGTTCTCTTAATTGTAGGTCAGCCCCCTCATTTTTTTACTGCTTTATTTATCAAAAACAATTTGTTAGTTTAAAATATATATATTTATTTTCCTTTAATATCAATTTATATTTTATAGTCTTTAAGTGCAAAGTTTTATTGTTTTCAAAGAAAAAAATGCATTTTCTTTATTATTATCAGATTTTATAAGTTTGAAATGCAAAAAAAAATTTTAAAAAAATAAAAATTATTATTATAATTTATATAATTTTGAAATGCATTTTTTTTTGGTTTTCAAGGAAAAAAATGCATTTTCTCTATTATTATCAAATTTTATGAGTTATAAATGCGAAAAAAATATTTAATTTCCTTTATTATTATTAGATTATATAATTTTTAAAAGCAAAGTTTTTTGGTTTTCAAAATAGGAATTATTATCAAATTTTATAAGTTTTAAATGCAAACCATTTTTTGTTTTCAAAGAAAAAAAAAATGTATTTAATTTTTTTTGTTATTAATAGATTTTTGAAATTATAAATGCAATTTTTTTTTGTTTTGAAAGCATAAATTCTATCCAAGGCAATATGTTTTTTTTTTCAAAATAGAAATCCTCTATTTAAATATGGTTGCAGTATATGGTGCCTTGAAATTTTGGGTGAATAGAAAGGTAGATAAAAACTATACTTTACTTTTGTTGCATTTTCTTTATAGTTCTTCTTAAAATTTAACACGTGATTTGTATCTAAATTTGTGATATACAATTTTATATCTGTCATAGATTTCAGTGTGTAGTTTAAAGAGTGAAAATATCTGAATAAACATTTCCAGTACGACTTGACCTCTTGAGTTTTCAATGCAACAATCATCTAGGTACACATAATAATAATCACGTCTTTCCAGTTTCGTTTTGCGACTATTTTGGATGGATACCACTTTCAAATTTTACGTGGAATAACCTGATTCAATAAAAAATATTAAGTTTATGAATTTTCTTTATTAACATAATTTTGAGCTTAGATGTATAGAATTTTAATATATTTCCAATATCAACTTTCATCGTCAATGGTTTGGCTTGGATTATAGTTCAAGTTTTATATTTTGGGTTTCACAAATAGCATGAGTTTTATTGCAAGTTGTATTTTTATTGGTACATTAGTTTGTGTTTTAAAACTAGTTGTATAATGGATTGAATATAAACTTGCATAATGAAATTTTATAGTTTAAACAATATGTAAAAAAAATGGCACTAATTTTTTTTCCAAAAAGTTTACAAAATTTCAAACATTGTTTTGCCCTGTTATATTCTAGAGATTTTCATAAATTTAGGATTACTATCTTGTAATTATTAAAAAAAATCACTCAGTTTTACAGTAGGTATGTTACTAATAACGATGATAAAACGTGAGATTTTTCTTTACAGTTAGGTCTATACATTCACAATAATAGGTAACATGTTGAAATAAAATAATATTTAATCTGCAAATAAATTTATGATATATTCTTTATGAAATAATATAAATTCGAAGTATATATTATAGAAAATTTTAAAATAAATTGTGAATTTCATCCCTGATAGCATAAATATTTATTTTGTGAGTTTGATCCATGAATATCTCAAAAGAAAATCGCCCTTTAGCAGAGGATTATTATTATCAACATGGACCTTAGATATGATATTGTAAGGAAGGTATTGATAACAATCCCTAGCTACACACATATAAATGCCCATCATTTTAGATTTTTTTTCAAATGTTGAATACAAAACGTCATTTAATATATCTTATATCTAACTATTTGGTTTGAAGAAAGGAATATTCCTTTGAAGCATCTGGTCACATAGGTGTGCATCTACTTAGAACTAAGTAAAACTTTGTCAAGGATCAAACAAAAAACCCTGTTTCAAGAGACCTAAATGTCAAGAGTACAATACTTGATGTGATGTCACAAGGAGCCGAATAGACTCACATTTGGATAATATTATAGAAATATTGTCAAAGCTCCACTTGCAATTAATTGACACAATGCATCAATTATTGACATGTTCTTCCGATTGCATGGTTGAGGAAGTTGGACGTGCAACATCACCCACAAGAACCACAAGATTCTAAAAAAGTTGCTTGAAAGGTTCTGATCATATAAAACATTTATGAATATTTTTGCACTTGCCTTCATAAGAGCAAGATTTTTCTAGTCCCCATGTCTAACTGGCTTCTTCATGCATCTATCTACCATAGCCATTGAAGTGTCTTTTTTAAAAATTGAATTTCCTTTCTTCAGATCCAACGATCAAGAGGTGAATTAGTGGACTATTGCTACCATACATCGATAGGTAGCTTTATAGCTTGTATACATACATATCTTCAATATTGAAAGTATTCCTCATATAGAAATTTCAATAATTTATTGCACCCACTTCATTGATAGATCCATAATGGAACCTCAAGGGCATTGGTATCCAATTGATATTTGCAAACCTTACATCCAAAGTTGTATTTGAGCACTTGAGATAATAGTATTGTAAATTTTCATTATTAGTAAAGAGGGTAAAGAAGTTGTCAATATATGTTGGCAACTTCTTGGTCTAAAACCTAATAATAATTACCAATATGTGAGAAAATGGAGTGAAAGAATTAAGACAAGATGATTTCTGCCACAAAGGATATGCTAATAACCTTAGAAGAATTACACAACCTATATGTGCAAGAACTTGTTTACATAAGATTGTAATCTTGGACCATGCATAGTACAGAACCTTGTGAATCGAAATTGATATGAAAGACAAGGCATACTTTAGATGTAGAGACACTCCAAATATTTGTTAAGGAAATCCAAATAACTTATCTACGTAGATTTATAGAGTGAAAATGAAAACTCATACATCAAGGGAATTATACTTCTATAGGTGCCCTCTTAAGAATCAATAGAAAGTATAATGAACTCTTTTTATTAAATAGGGGACTAAACCAACCTGGATATGGACAAGGATGCATTACTAAGGTTTTTTCTCAGATCTGGATTCCTTCCTCTTCAACAAGCTCGTGTTTTATTAACATATCCTATTTTATGGAGGCACAATCACATATTTTTTTTTTCTCAGAAAGCTCCTACATAGATCAAATTTGTTACATTGGATTTTTGAGATTGAAGCATTCAAATTTAGCGAATAATAACATAGATTTGAGTCATCAGAATCTACAAGGTATACAATCTAAGAAATATGGATAAATTGTTAGAGACATACAATCTCAAGGATTAACTCTTTCAAAAGCCACAATTATATATATGACCAAGAGAAAGAATGAGATTCACATTTATGATAGTATCTCGTATAAAGTCTCTAGACGGCCTCAGAATAATGCTCACATTCACATACAACTGTAAAGCGGAAAATCGAACCCTAGTTGTTCCCCCATTCCAAGGAGAGAGAAAGGAGGTCACTAGGGTTGACGGTTTTCACTTAGGAGAGACTTTACATTCAAAAGAGGGGTTGAAACTCACAAGATCCAATCCCACACAATGCAAGATTGAATTCTAAATGAGTTTCAAGGGTTGAGACATCAAGGATACCCTCTTTTGTAAAGAATGTAGATAGAAGGGTTGAAGTAGGAGTGCATGTAAAGTAAGAAAGATTCGCTTGTAGATGGAGATAGGGACACGAGATGAAGCTACGGACCTGAAATTAGCAGTAAAATGTCGAGACGATGCTGTCCTGCAAGTTTGAGCGAAAGTTGACGGGACGATGGCGCCCGGAGTGCACACGGTCCTCCGAAAAATCCGCGAAATGAAGGGGGATCTGTTCGTCTCTGCACAAGGATTCCAGATCTTCAATTACAGCCTCGTACCTGCAACCTACACACAGAAAAGAGAGGACGATTGGGGGGTTAGGGATTAGGGGTTTGCCTTTAGGTCAAACCCCGGTTTTAGAATTAACCAAGAAATGAGAATGCTGTAAATGTAGATGTTTGTAATGTAATCAAGTACTGATACCTTGTTGTAAGAATGTTTGTATTCTTACATGCGAAGGTGTAATGATGTTGTATGTTGCATGTTGTAGGTTGTAAGTGATCTCCTCTTCAATGGTTGAATCCTTGTCTTGAATGCAACACCTAGCCTTGAATGGAGACTTAGAATGCTCAATTGCTTGAAGGAATGCTTGAATGCTTGAATGCTTGAATGCTTGAATGTTTGCCTAGCGCTTCCGCCTCTTGCACACATATGTTTTTCCTCTTTTCCTACTACCCTTTCTGGGAGGGGAAATGTAATTTATATACTTGTCAATTAGGGTTAGGAGACTGATTTTTCCGACCTTAGGCCGACCTAGGAGCATTATTTTCCAATTTGCAAACTTGAAGACCCAATGCCCAACAAGAGACCGGGCCCAAAATAGGGCCAGGGACCAGGGCGCTGGGCGCCATGGTCCTGAGGGACCAGGGCGCTAGGCACCATGGTCCTGAAGGACCAGGGTGCTGGGCGCCATGGTCCCACCTCCCAGGACAACAGGGTGCAAGGAGGATCAGGCCAAGGTGCAGAAATATGCAGTTTTTGATGTCGCAAGCAGGTTTCGAGGTCTCCATTCAGGCTCAACGTTGCGCCGTCATCGTGAAGACCCAAATGCAGTCAAAATTGCAAGTGTCGCAATTTTACGACGCTACATTTAGCCCCCACTTTAGCGGGAGTATAAGCGTACGCCCATACTTCCGGTAAAGTACAAGGAAACAACATTGAAAGACTTTCACCACGTCAAGGAGGCAAGATACACCAAGCCCCCAGTGGACTAAGGATATTACGACTTCGATTGACAAAGTAAAAGGGAAGATCACGAGGGAGGACCATGACTATCAGTAGTAAGGTTCCCTCACTATGAGTCATGCAAGAAAAATACCAAAAATTTTCAAGGCAAAGCTAAGTTCACCAAGAAATTTTTAAGTATCTTGAAGAGATATGAACAGGGTGTATGCCCCCCTACGTTAAGGCGATCGCACACGCCTCATCAGGGGTGATTGCTTTAAGGTAGTGATACATATAAGAAATGAGAAGGGAAAGGAGCACATTATCACAAGGATTTAGCCCCCAAGTGTGAGATAAGCCCAAGGATAATAGACACAAAACA
Source organism: Cryptomeria japonica (assembly GCF_030272615.1). Taxonomy (NCBI): domain Eukaryota; kingdom Viridiplantae; phylum Streptophyta; class Pinopsida; order Cupressales; family Cupressaceae; genus Cryptomeria; species Cryptomeria japonica. The sequence goes on along the minus strand of NC_081406.1, from coordinate 543,240,489 downwards.
CAAAGCACGAGGTGACTTCGCTTTCCTTGGGGTCAGTATGCTGTATGATGATTCATGTATATCATATGTATGTATGCATAATCGTTCTTCATTCCCCAATCAAGGAAGGTCTCCTAGAAAAAGGGAACACATGTGTCTTTTGAGTCAACATGAGAGAGACCAAAAGAGATCTCAATGCATTGCATCGTCCTCAGGTAGACAACACTAAGGACAACAAATAGAAGAATGAGAATAACACATAGAAGAAGTAACAAAAGCGATCAAGAGAGGAGGAGAGAGTCTGCTATGCTAATGAACTAGTCTAGCACGTCATCCACCCCCCGATCTTGCTGATCAATATTTCGGGAAGGCAGGAAACACGCCAGAGGAGGAACATCCAACACAGCAGATGGAACTATCACAAGATCCAAACAAGGGCTATGTTCATGTTCCAAGCCACGTTGTTCTTGTCTAGGAGCTAGGATAAGAGCTTTAGAAAATTCGTTAGATAAATGGTTATCAACATCAACATATTCATATTCACTATCAGAAGAAAGAGGAGTAACATCTTCATCTATATCATCATCAAGATTTATAAAAATAGGATCTTTAACTCGCACAGGATCAAAACCATCATGCATCTTATGTTTAGGAGATTTTGGCTCAATTTTCGGCTGAGGAGAAAATGGAATAATACTAGCTGAAGGTGTTTTTGGGGATCGCAAAGTTTGAGAAGTAGCTGCCTGAGCTCTAAGACAACGCTTTCGTTGGCGTTCATGTGCAGAACGATTTTGTCTTGTCTTAGTAGGAAGTTGAGAAGATTGAGGAGGAGGAATGTTCTCATCCTTATCACTTGGGTGTTTAGGTTGTGGTCTCTTAGGTTGGATAATAGGAGAAGAGGAAGGTCTCTTCTCTATATAAGAGGAAGGAGGAGGAACTGCTCCATATAAAGGAGGAATATTTGGTTTAGGAAGGAGACCAAGTCCATCATGACGAGGAGGTATAGGTCTACCTTTAGAAAGTTTATTAGTCATAGACGTAGTCACATCCATAGGGATGGGTTGGGAATCTTCTTGAGGAAAGACATTAGTTTTATCTTTCAAAGGAAGTACTTCCTTCTCAAGAACGATAGGAATATCAAGTTTGGGTGTTCTAGGTTCACTTAGAGATAGGATCATATCTTTTTTCCACTTTTGATAAGATTTGAAAAGATGATCACTCCGCGGCGGGAGAGATTGAAATTGTTTAGGCCAAAAATAATCAATAGGAACACTAGAAGTTCTTTCAGCTGGTTTAAAGAGACTATGATTGACAGTAACAACTTCACCATTATGGGGAAATTTCAAACACTTGTGAATAGGAGAAGCAATAGCTTTTATGGAAGATAGCCAAGGATAGCCTAACTTCGCACGAAATTGTTCGGATGATGGAATAATAGCAAAGTCTACATCAAGGGGTTTGTTATGGACCTCAATAGGTAATGTAATAGAACCAATTGCAGGAGAAGAAAATGCATCAAATAACTTCACAACCACATTTGTTTTGTCATAGATCACTTGATTCAATTGCAAAGTAAAAAGAAATTCTTCAGTAATGACATTAACCATACAAGAAGGATCAATAAGCACTCCACGACAAGGTGTATTCTTGACTTTTGCAACTATATATAAAGGACCATTAGGTGCCCTGATAGTTTCACTGGAATCAAATGTGATGGAAGGCTCTTTAGGGATTTTCTGCTGCTCTACAAAGTTAATCACATTCGGAGTCATAGACACAAGACTATCAGGTGAGGAAGAGGAATCATTAGTCTCAATCACATTAGAGGTATGAGAAGGTAATGGATCAGTAAAAATCTTAAGATTTTGGTTAGGAGGAGCTACGGATGTGTTGCCTTTATCATTCACACCTGAAACAGAGATAGTATTATTATCAATCAAATCTTGAATTTTACCCTTCAAAGCAAAACATTTTTCAATATCATGCCCAGGTTGACGATGAAATTGACAAAAAGATTTGTTATCAAAATAGGGTGAATTAATCTTTGTAGGATCTATTTGCTTTATAGGAGGGAGGGTAAGCACATTTTGTTCCAATAACTTATTCATAATACTATGCAATGATTCATTCAAAGGAGTAAACTTTCTTTCTTTCTTGAAAAACTTAGAAATAGGAGGCACACCTGATGCTGCATTCACATTGTTGTTGATGATGATGTTTTCATTGAACTTAATGAACTCTCTGTTCGGTTTAAACTTCCCAAATGGTTGTTGACTACTATCACCCTTATCACTCGGAGCCATAGGATTTGCTTGTTCCATTTGACTCACAGTCAGTTGATAATTGTGAAGAGTTGCGCACAACTGTTGGAAAGAAGTAAACTCAGAAAACATAAGTTTTTCTCTAATATCTTTTTGTAAATTAGAAATAAAGATTCTTTGAATATCATTGTCAGGTACTGGAAAAGAAATTTGAGCACATAAATGCTTATATCTACCAATGAAATCAGTCACTTTTTCTTTAACACCTTGTTTACAATGCATTAAATCAATCAAAGTAACTTTAGGACTTATATTGTTTTGAAATTGTTGAATAAAAGCATTTGCAAGTTGTTCGATAGAAGTAATAGAATAAGAAGGTAACGAGCAATACCATTGTAGAGCTTTATCTCTTAATGTTCTAGTAAACAGTTTTGCAAGCAACCTTTGGTCATGAGCAAAATTGGTACATATTGTTTGAAAGGTCTTAACATGTGTTAGAGGATCACCCTTACCATTATAAAGCTCCAATTGCGGGATTTCAACATGCTTAGGGGGGATAGCTCGAACAATGTCAAGAGAAAGTGGGCTCGCAACCTCAAATGTGGGCACACTAAACTTAGATTGATTCATAGAGGCAATTTGTTGCTGTAAAGAAGAGATAGTTTGTGCAAGATTGTTAATGGTCGCTTCAGTCGAAGAGTTCATATTAGACGTGTTAGATTGTGATGGAGGTATTATGTTATGAAAAGAAGGTATTGATTGAGAGTAAGGTGGTGGGACACTATGATAGTTAGTCATAGGAGATGATTGGAAAAAAGGAACACTACAAGGAGGAATGGAATGGTTAAACGAATTGCCCCCTTGCGTCATGTTCATTTGTGGAGATGTAATAGGAACACTCATTGAAGGAATGAATGAAGAAGTAGGATTGCCCCCATGATTGGTGATCATAGGTGGAATGTTTTGTATTGAAGTAGTCATTATGTTTGATGTAAAAGTAGGTATACTAGCAATAGAAGTTGTCAAAGGGGTAGAATGATTGGCTTGAGTAGGAGGTTGTGTATAACCTAAAGTTTCGGCACAACTCTTCATAGGCATCACATTCGAATCCACAATGTGTGCAATACTACGTAAAATATCAATTCCATTCTTATCACTTTGAACCATATGTTTTAGACCCTTAATTAATGAAAGAGCTTCACTATCGGGGTATTCTTGAGACATCCATTGTTGAAAATCATCAAATTGGTTATCCAATTTCGAAAGTTGTTCTACAGAAACCTCATGGAGAGCTTCTTCATCATTAAGAGGATTAGAGGAATTACCCATGTCCTCGTTAAAAAGGCCATTCAAACTAGGTTCCATCTCCTCGGTAATTAAACCTTGGAAGGACTTAATTCTAAGGCTTCGTCTAATGGGAATAGTGTAAGTAGGGCTTATTGTTGTAAAACTCATGCACTAAAGAGAGAGAGAAGATTTTGAATTTAAAAGTAGCAAATTTCAATAAAATCAGCCAATCTCCTAGATTTAAGCTGTTAAATGCAATCATGACAATCTCCCGAAGTTTCAGAAAAAATGTTGGGGACCGTGGCGAACGGAGTGCACACGGTCCTCGCAACTTTTTTCGAAATTTTCAGAGATGAAAGTTATGGTGATTTTAAAGCTAATCTGAAAAAATTGAGTGATTTTATGATCTGTAGATAGGCCAAATTAAAGTTGCAATCTCAAAATTGAACCCTGCCAAGATTGTTAAAAAATGCAAAATTTGAATTTTGAAAAAGAGAGGGAAACTAGAATTTTGAATTTTATGATTTTAGAGGGAATACTGAAAGTAATGCAAGCTTTGAAATTTAAAAGTTGACTCAATTTCATGCAAAATTCAAATTTGAAAGCGGAAATCAAAGTCGTTGCAAAACACTTAATTTCAACAGTCACAAACTGCAAGAATTTCGAATGAATGCCAACACACTTTTCAGATTTAGGGCAGTAAGAAACACAATTTTGATATGAATTTTAATTTCAACAATTTTTGAATGATTATAAGCCTTAATCCAAGCAATCACTAGACCAACTTTGACTTTAATTTTGAAAGTGTTATAATTAATGAAATCAGCCAAGATTCTGGATTTTAGCAGAAAAATACAGTAAGATCTAGCTCCCGAAATTTTGGAAAAAATGTCGGGGACGATGGCGCTCGGGGTGCACACGGTCCTCGCAACTTTTTTCAAAATTTTCAGGGATGAGAGATATTGTGATTTTGTTGCGGAATCCAAAGTTACAGCCGATTTGGAGGTGTTTTGATCAGTGAAATCATTGGTTAAAGGTTGAATCAAGAGGGTTCTAAAAATTAGAGTTTTGACACTTAACCACTTAATTTTCAGAATTAGAGCACAAATATGAATTGACAATTTGCAATAGAAGGGTAGATCTGAAACAAGCATTAACAATTAAACATTTCACAAGCTCAATTACTAAAAAGAAAATTTAGGGTTTTTATGCAATTAACCTCTAAAATTTGCAAAAGATCAAACATGGAAATGTAATTAAGGAAGCAAAAAAATTTCAGATCTAACCATGAATAATCAGAATTAGGATGTTCACGTCAGGTTCACCAAAATGTAAAGCGGAAAATCAAACCCTAGTTGTTCCCCCACTCCAAGGAGAGAGAAAGGAGGTCACTAGGGTTGACGGTTTTCACTTAGGAGAGACTTTACATCCAAAAGAGGGGTTGAAACTCACAAGATCCAATCCCACACAATGCAAGATTGAATTCTAAATGAGTTTCAAGGGTTGAGACATCAAGGATACCCTCTTTTGTAAAGAATGTAGATAGAAGGGTTGAACTAGGAGTGCATGTAAAGTAAGAAAGATTCGCTTGTAGACGGAGATAGGGACATGGGATGAAGCTACGGACCTGAAATTAGCAGTAAAAAGTCGAGACGATGCTGTCCTGCAAGTTTGAGCGAAAGTTGACGGGACGATGGCGCCCGGAGTGCACACGGTCCTCCGAAAAATCCGCGAAACGAAGGGGGATCTGTTCGTCTCTGCACAAGGATTCTAGATCTTCAATTACAACCGCGTACCTGCAACCTACACACAGAAAAGAGAGGACGATTGGGGGGTTAGGGATTAGGGGTTTGCCTTTAGGTCAAACCCCAGTTTTGGAATTAACCAAGAAATGAGAATGTTGTAAATGTAGATGTTTGTAATGTAATCAAGTACTGATACCTTGTTGTAAGAATGTTTGTATTCTTACATGCGAAGGTGTAATGATGTTGTATGTTGTATGTTGTAGGTTGTAAGTGATCTCCTCTTCAATGGTTGAATCCTTGTCTTGAATGCAACACCTAGCCTTGAATGGAGACTTAGAATGCTCAATTGCTTGAAGGAATGCTTGAATGCTTGAATGTTTGAATGTTTGCCTAGCGCTTCCGCCTCTTACACACATATGTTTTTCCTCTTTTCCTACTACCCTTTCTGGGAGGGGAAATGTAATTTATATACTTGTCAATTAGGGTTAGGAGACTGATTTTTCCGACCTTAGGCCAACCTAGGAGCATTATTTTCCAATTTGCAAACTTGAAGACCCGATGCCCAACAAGAGACCGGGCCCAAAATAGGGCCAGGGACCAGGGTGCTGGGCGCCATGGTCCTGAGGGACCAGGGCGCTAGGCACCATGGTCCTGAAGGACCAGGGCGTTGGGCGCCATGGTCCCACCTCCCAGGACAACAAGGTGCAAGGAGGATCAGGCCAAGGTGCAGAAATATGCAGTTTTTGATGTCGCAAGCAGGTTTCAAGGTCTCCATTCAGGCTCAACGTTGCGCCGCCATCATGAAGACCCAAATGCAGTCGAAATTGCAAGTGTCGCAATTTTACGACGCTACAACAGCCTTTATAAAAAAAATGGAAAAGGGTAGAGAACTTGCCAAGTGAAAAGTTGAAGGAAATAGATTGATTTTTTTAAAGACAATTGATGTAATATATTTTTGTCCAAATTTTCTTCCATGGTTTTTAAGATTTTTTAATATAACGTATTATACCTAATAGCACCTTCTCAAAATATCTTATATGAAAAAAAATCATCCATTGTATTGTATATAAATAAAATGACAATACAAAAATCTCAAAGAGTGATGTAATATATTTTTCTTCAAATTTGCTTCCATGATTTTTATGTTTTCTAATATAAAAAAGCCTAATCTGAAATAAATCATCATTAATAAATGTGTTTTTTTTGTCACAATAACAATTGCTAACATTTAACATACCATCATATGCTTTCAAAATGTTTATGAAATAAATATTAATTAAAAAAAAATGACTAAAATTTGAGCAAAATCAAGTTTATTGAATTATCTCCATTTCAAAAATGACTTTCATTTCATTTTTTTTTAGATTACTTGCTAACATTCATATTGTCTAAATACACTTCATGTAACCTTGCATCCTTTTTTTTTGTGAGGATAAAGAGAGTCTACATATATGTTGTTCTATTCTATTTCCTATTTAACTATATACATTTACTTTATATGAAGATTTTTTAAATAAATTTATCTAATTAACTCACCTTAACATATATTGTCTTTAAGTTTAAAATAATATATATGATTTCCTAATTGAGGTGGAAAATATTTATCTTTTACTATTCAATACTAATGTAAAAACTAAAAATCGTTTTCATGCAGGTGAGTATGATGTCACATAATGAGTGCACACGTATATCCACTTGGTTGTCAAACTATCACTGCCATATTTTATTCAATGTCATCCTTCGTATAGAGGAATTGAGTGTTTGCCAATGGTTGAGAGAAAAAATGGTCAACAAAATTAACAAAATAGACCAAGGACTAGTCAAAAGATATTCAATAATGATGCTTTACACTTTAACTTCCTCTATGGATCCAAGGTGAAAATGAGCTTAGATGTAAAAATTTATAATCTACAAATTGAGATTACAAATTTATGTGATTGGTCAATTGCTCTATACCATGAGCTTTGAGATATTTACCTTGTTGGATGTATTTGGAATGTCACTATTAGGTGAACAATGACCATACAAAAAAAAACCTATCTAATCAACTCAATATGAAGTTCATGAGATTTCTTAAGGGACAATCACAAATTAGTTGTCACACAGGCCCACTTGAAGAATGGTGACTTGCTACTTTAAAGTTTAATTATTCAATCAAATTCGTAGTGCATTAGGTTATACCATCACTTAGGTTGTTACATGCATGCTATGGGATACCTACATTATATGTTGTGAAGTCCAATGTAACAATCAAAGTTCGAGCTCTTCTCGATAATATTGAAAATGGAGAGTTATTACCAATGCATAAATGGTTAACTAAGTGAAAATATTTTTCAAATTTTATTTGACAAAACTTTGAAAACTATTTACACATCGGATCTATGACTAAATTCAATTCTGATAATATATTATAGATGTTGTTTGAGAGTTATTATTACTGCATGAATGATTAAATAAGTGAATTTTTTTCTTTCTGATAAACGATTCTAAATTTTTAATTTGCATAATATTTTACAAATGTTGTTGTCATAGTTCTAAAGAGTGTGATATTGTCTTTATCTCATTCTGATTATCAATCATTCAAATTTATTGAAATGCATTCTTTTATGCATTATGTATTATTTCTTACAATCATTAAACAAAAATAAACTAACCAAAATTCAATTAAAAACATCATATGTCATTGAATTTATTTGCACCTCACACTTTATTTGTGGATGGTCAAAATTTCCGAACTTTAAAACAAAATTTATATAATTTATTAAAATTATTCAAATGTATAACAATTGATTTATAGATTTTATGCATCGGTGTTGCGCTAATGTTCACTTCAAACTAGTTTATAAATATTGAATATTTTGAAACTTGATATCCCTTGACATATTTTACTTAGATTTTTTTAAATATAGGTATGCTAGTTTCTAAATGGATAAAAGACAATTCATGTGAATGAAGTTATAGTAATGTATAGATGATCATCTTCTTATCTAGAATGTGAGAATGTGTGTATATGTTAGGTTGTGTTTTGACATGGATTAAAAAACTTAAATATGTCACTTTAGTTTTGAATTGTTAACTTCTTTGACAAAGTGTATCTACTAACTAATCATTTTTATTATATTTTTTTATTATAATATATTAATTAATCAATTTTGATTATAAAATTGTCTATTTTTATATAATTCATTGTTGATATGAACAATTTTGCTCAATATGATCGTTGCATGTTTGATTCTTCTAGATATACTTCCAAATAGATAAAGACAACTCATATGAATGAAGTTATAGTAATGTTTATTAAGGTTGGGGTCCCATGGAGGGGAGCTTCCTAAAAAAATTCAAGGGTGCTCTAAGGTTTTTGCGTTGAAGGCGTATTATACTGACATATGGATGCAAACAAGAAGCATTTAATTTGATGTGTTTGTGACACTTAAATGCATGAAAAGCAAAAACAATATTTTATTATTATTTTTTAATTATTTGATGCTAATTGTATCAATCAATTCTCTCTATATTCATGCAATCATAACTTTGTAAATCTAATATTATTATTAATTATAGGATTGAAATGTCCTACATAAAATAATAATAATTTGGTATTAGAAGCTTTTTTTATTTTATAAAGAGTTTAATGGAAATTTAAAATTAAAAAAATTAAAATATATTAAAACATAATAATATAATTATATCTTAATAATAATTTAATATTAATTACAATATAATATTTTTAAAAAGTGGAATAATGTACAAATATGATATTTCAACGTGCTTTATATTATACTCACATATGGATGCACAAACGTTCACCAATAAAAACAAAAGCATTTAATTTGACATATTTGTGACACTTAAATGCATGCCAAAAAAAATAAAAAATTATTATTTTATCTTCACTTCCACCTCTCAACTCCCACTTACTTCCACCATGCAATCACCATGCAATTAGTTAACATTGTAATTATCTCAATCTATTCATATCATGAATCGTCTCATATGATCTCCACCATTAATCTCCACCATTAATCGATATCAAATAGTCTATAAAAGAGTAGTATAATAATAGATTAGAAATGATATTATTAATTATGAGGGATTGAAAGTGTCACTACATAAAATCTACTTTTTTTCTCAATGTTAAGCATAAGAATGAATATAATAATAACAATAACAATAACAATAATAATAATAATAATATAATTTCATACAAATATAAAAATTTAATAATATAATATTTTTTAAGTGAAATCATGAACAAATATGACATCTTTGATGTACTTTACCTATATTCCTTTAAAGATAGGTATGCTAGTTTAAGATTATTTTAAGTAGGTGGTCCCACAAAAAATTAAGTGCAGTTCAGGCTTAAAAATTTAAGCTCTGAAATTTATGAAAGTTGTGGTCCTATGAATTTTTAGGCTTAAAAGTTTAAGCTTTGTTGTGGTCCTGTGAATTTTTAGGCTTAAAAATTTAAGCTCCAAAATTTATGAAAGTTGTGGTCCTGTGAATTTTTAGGCTTAAAAGTTTAAGCTTTGTCGTGGTCCTGTGAATTTTTAGGCTTAAAAGTTTAAGCTCCAAAATTTATGGAAGCTGGTGGTCCCAAAGTTTAAGCTCCAAAATTTATAGAAGCTGGTGGTCTCATGCATTCTGTTATTTAGCTTATTCAATTTACTCATTCACCTAGTAAATAAATATTAATAAAAAATAAAAGCTTATTTGTGGGGGCAATTGTTAGTGGGCGTAGCTATTTTGGCTCCAAAATCATCAATTCGTACACTGTGTTATTGACATGCAAAATCAATGGTGTATAATGTGCGTGAACGGTGTACTGTAGTTTTGGAACCACCAAAAGAGCTGTGTCCAATTGTTAGCCCCCCACCTTTTCCACTTGCTCAAATCTGCAATCCTAAAAAAATAGGGGCTGCTATTTTTTAAAAAATTGCAATTCAAAAAAATAGATTTTGAAGCCCCCTCTTTCAACCCAACATAAGAATTCACTTTATAAATCTCATCAAATATTAATTATGTGAAAATAAAAAATAATTTTTTTTTAAAATTTGAAATTGTGGAAGCTAGGCTCTCCACATTAAATAACCATAGCTAGGCTCTCCACATTAAATAAGCATAAGTTAAAGGCACACACCCTTTACATGAGCGTGCACATTAATTGAAGTTATCAAAAGTTGTGCATAGCCTTTGCATGAATGCGTAGGGTAATTACTAGCTATCAAAATTTAGGCAGTTAAAAATACAGGATTTGATTCCCTTCAATGTCAGGAATGAGATTCATCCGATTGTGGCCGCCCTGCCTAGTTTTGAGCAATTAAACAATTGATGGCACATCCCTCAGGTATTGAATGTCTGCTTTAAAACATTGAAGCGTTTTTTTATAGCTGTTATTTGAAAAGATTGGCAGCCCCAATGGTGGAGGAGAACCCACTTTCAAAACGTCGGAGTTACTGTTCTGCATAGCTCTTTGCACTTTGAAAAGAGTGCCACCCATTTCAAAATTTGATCTTGTATATACCCGTGATAGGTATTGGATTTCTATTTATGTTTAATATATATAATTTTTTTCTAGTAGGCTATGGTCGGGGCATTTCCTCCATTTTCCTCAGATATCCCGAATTGAACCCAAACAGAAAGAATACAAAGAAAGTCAAATTGGAAGACTTTCCAGTCTTTTAGGCAATTAATATAAGAAAACCATCCTCACTGTCCTTTGCTGGCTTCCCCTTTCAAAAATACAGCCTGTTAACGACAATAAAGGAACTATTAGTGCTCATCATTTACTGCATCGATAAATTTTGACTTGTTCTAACTGAGTTGTTCATGCTCCTCTCACCTCTGGGCATTTAACCTTTTGTTGTCAGGCTCTGGCTTGCCCATTTTTTTGTTTGCCTTCAATTCTTGGTTAGTTTTTTTCTGGATCAATCAATCATAGTTTCCAATCTGGTGAAACAGAGTCTGGGTGCATCTTTCAAAGCTTTTCTTTCAAGGATATTTATACCCACGTTCAAAGAAACAGGCATTGAGGTACTTATTGTCACTGTTCATCTGCATTTCATATTGTAACAGTCATACCTTTGGATCAGCTTGATGAGTTTATTGTACGGTGCTTGCCGAGTTTTATTTATTCATTGCTCAGGTTGAATCGGATTAGTTTAATGGGGGACTTGGCTTGTTGCGAAACAGGGGCTCGTTTTTTGGTAGTTGAGTGATTTAGAAGATTGGGTTTGATGACATGAGCACTTCCAGATTCATCAAGTGTGTGACCGTGGGTGATGGAGCTGTGGGGAAAACATGCATGCTCATTTCCTATACAAGCAATACTTTTCCAACTGTAAGTTCGATAAATGGAATCCCTCTTTTGAAATCAGATATCTTCCGTAAATGGGTCTTTAAATGAGATTAATGTTCTTTGAAAAACAAATAGCAGCTTAGGGTTAAGGGTTTATATTGAGACGAATCAGAGCATCAGTCTGAGGTATACAGTGCCGCCATAAACTAATATGCTCTTATATCCATGAAAGAATGACTAAAGCTTCTGATCTGTTACATTATCACTGAATTCAGGCTGCTTGTTGGATTTTATTACTGTAATCATAAATATTTCCTTTTTTTGGTTTGGGATGGTGAATGAAGGTGTGTTGTGGATGTTTTGGTTTAATCAGGACTATGTACCAACGGTGTTTGACAATTTCAGTGCAAATGTGGTTGTTGATGGTAATACGGTGAACTTAGGATTGTGGGACACTGCAGGTAAACGCTCTTCCATATTTTTCACATGTCTGCAGAAATTTATGTTTTGTGATCCATTTCCCCTGCATTTTTATCTGTGCTGTTTGTATAATTTGGTTATTTGATCTCTGTCTATGCAACTATAGATATGATAAATCGAATTTCCCCCGTCTATTGCACCGGACTGCAGTCTGTCATTAGCATTGGGGTTTGTATTTACGTACACTTTGATCTTGTCATCCATATTGAACAAATGCTATTCACCCTTCCTTAGGCCAAGTGCAGTGTAAGTGAACATAAGAAAGTTGGTTGGGCTAAGAGCAAAAAAATGCGAGAACGGAGGTTGTAAAATTCATTCTATGTAGTTTTGGATCAAATTTTGCTGTATTTAACTCTTTTGCCAAAACCTTTATATCCAACTTTTGGTATGATAGCTGAAACAAATCTCTTGTCATCACTTTTGGAGTCCGTTATTTTTCTTGTGTTATACCCATGGCTCCTCCTCTTGGTACTGTAAAGTTTCTGCTTATGAGAATGTTCAAAAAGTTAGAAACTGGATTTAAGTGCAGGCCAAGAAGACTACAACAGGTTGAGGCCCCTCAGTTACAGAGGTGCGGATGTATTTCTTCTTGCCTTTTCTCTGATCAGCAGAGCTAGTTATGAGAATATAGCAAAGAAGGTAATTCCCAAGGTTTCAGTTTTGTTTCTTTATTGTCTTAGACTCTTAACATTGATAGTGGGAATATCAGATTTAGTTTGTGTGCTTTGCTCAGGTTAGGAATTAAGCTTTCATAGACTTTCTTCTCTATCTTAATGCTATTTTTTTTTTCCTCATGGCAGTGGATTCCAGAATTGAGACATTATGCACCAACTGTGCCGATCATTCTTGTTGGAACCAAATTAGGTGGGCCATAACCTATCATTTTTTTGCAGTTAGTCAATGTGTATTTTTAAGCTTTTTATTCTAGCAGTTTACATGTCTCTAGTTTTTATTATTGTAATTGTGACTTTTTTCCCTCTGAAAACCCATATGTTTCCACAGATTTGCGTGATGATAAACAGTTCTTTTTAGACCACCCTGGTGCATTTCCAATAACTACTGCTCAAGTAAGTGGTTTTTCTTGCACTGATTTGAAGGAATTTTGCTTTTCATACGGAGCCTTAAAGTGCAAAGGTTTCTTGATATTAATAACTCATTAAGAGATATTTCTTTTCTTTAGGTAAGTGATGACTGTAAAGTGCCCCAACAAAGTGGTAGACAAGTTGCATAGGACATCAGAATATTTACTGTTTTCATGAAAGCTTTAGCTACTACTGTATTGCTATACATGGATCCTCAAAGTGCAAAGGTCATTTGAGACTAATAATTCATTTAGAGATTTTCCTTTTCTTAGGTAAGGTGTGATGACTTTAAAGCTTTGGAACTTTCTAAGCTGTTGGCGAAAAAAATTAAAAAGTATGGCTGGCCCCCAAAAGATGATGGCAAAACACCTTGCCTATGGCCCAAAACACATAAAAATTTGGCGAATGGGAGATAGACCTTCGATCGTCATATTTGCCAATTTCAAAATCCCCGATCCTGACTATTTGCAAATTGACAAAAATTTGCCACTAAAAAATACTCTGTTTAAAGTGCCCCACCAAAGTGGTAGACAATTTGCATAGGACATCAGAATATTTATTGGTTTCATGAAGGCTTTAGCTACTAGTGTATTGCTATGTATGGAGCCTCAAAGTGTAAAGGTCACTTGAGACTAATAACTCATTTAAACAGTTTCCTTTTCTTTAGGTAAGTGTGATGACTGTAAAGTGCCCCATCAAAGTGGTAGACAAGTTGCACAGGACTTCCGAATATTCACTTGTTTCATAAAGGATTTAGCTACCAGTGTATTGCTATTTATGGAGCCTCCAATATATTCACTTGTTTCATAAAGGATTTAGCTACCAGTGTATTGCTATTTATGGAGCCTCCAAGTGCAAAGGTCACTTGAGACTAATAACACATTTAGAGATTTTCCTTTCTTTAGGTAAGTGTGATGACTGTAAAGTGCCCCAAAAAGTGGTAGACAAGTTGCATAGGACATCAGAACATTTACTGGTTTTATGAAGGCTTTAGCTACTAGTGTATTGCTATCTATGGAGCCTCAAAGTGCAAAAGTCACTTGAGACTGATAACTCATTTAGAGATTTTCCTTTTCTTTAGGTAAGTGTGATGACCGTAAATTGCCCCAACAAAGTGATAGACAAGTTGCATAGGGCATCAGAATATTTACTGGTCTCATGTAGGCTTTAGCTACATGTGTATTGCTATATATGTTTAAAGGATATTAATGATTTTTATTTAAATTTAATTTGCAGTACATGGTGTAAAATTTCTGGCCAATACCAAGTTTACCTTTCTTCGTTAATTTACAGGGTGAAGAGTTGAAGAAGCAAATTGGAGCTGCAGCATATATTGAATGCAGTTCCAAAACACAACAGGTATCTCTAAAGATGTGGAAATTTCATGCGTACGTTAACATAGCTGTCATTTATTTATACATATATGCTAGTACTACATTTGTTTCTGTAGCTCATTTAGTAAGCAATGCATGAATGTCTTATTTTTTTATTTGGGATTGGTAGTTTCGTTCATTCGGTATCTTGGGCTATTTCAATTTGTTAATATTTAGTGTCATTGTTGATTGTGGTTGCAGAATGTGAAGGCTGTTTTTGATGCTGCAATTAAAGTGGTTCTTCAGCCACCCAAGCAGAAAAAGCGTAGAAAAAAACACAAACAATGCTCCATTCTTTGAGGGATCTTGATCTGTGGAACTTTTCCTAACACTTCACTAACTAGAAGGCTGACATATGTTTTTCTCTTTGCAAGTGTCTTGTCAGAATTATTCCAGACACTTTAGAATTGTAGAGAAATAGATTCATAATCCTAGTTACTTCTTGGAAAGCCTTTCAGTGTTCCACTGTTGTTTAAAAATATCTGCCCTATCCAGGTTTTTTAATCCTTTTCATTTTTTCAGGTGATTGACTTCTTGTATTCGTCTTGCTATAACTGCCATTGCTATACTTCAACTGGAAGATTCTAACTATTTTCTTTAAGCAGCTGAAGCTATAAGCTTAATGACTTATTACAAGAAAAGAAGTGTCCATGACCCTGAAGATCATGTGAGTTTTTGTAATATTCCAATGAAGAGCCCCTGATATATTGCTCAAATGTGCAAACTTGAAATTAGCTGTAAATTGTATTGCCTAACCGTGCCTGGAAACAAGTTGCATATATGTATAAAGCAAGCCTTCTTGAAAGTGAAGTCTGATTTTTTATTTTAAGTTGATCACTGAAGATATTTTACAGTTAAATCTCAGAATGATTTGCTTTGTGCTTGTGTTAGTAACAGTAAATTGTATTAGTACATGGCCATACGACCCTGATCCTGGTTCACAATCAGGGTCTTCATACTTTCATGATTTGGTAGTTTAGATGAAATGGCAAGGAAGCTTGGAGTTGGATGAGGTCTTTATACTTTACATTGCAAGGGCTACTTACTGAAATTTTCATGAAATAAGGTCAGGGCAAGTTTGAACTTTGTTTTTAGAAGGTTGCATCGAAATAAAATGTTGATGAAGAAACAAATGTGGATCCTGAAATATGATGGAAATGTTGATGAAGGAATTAAAGTGGGTAATTAAATATGATCCAAAATGTTGATGAAGATAAAACTTTACTCAAATCTAAAAATATACCAAACTAAAATAAAATGTTCCAGTGCATTCTTGACTTTCATTAGTTATGGATTAAATTTTCAAATTGGGTAACTCCTAAGATTCACTTAATTAGATTCATCAGATTTCTACAGTCCATGCTGTTGATTGCAAATTGTTTTCTGGATCAACTGTGTATTGGCTTAACTGAATCCCGATTTTATTCATTCAAACAAATTATTTGGTTAAAAGTTATTGATGCCTGTCATTGACATCTGGGAGTGCCATTTTTGGCCAGGTAAAAGTGAAATTTTTAAGAGAATTGAGATGCCCAACATTTTTTTTCTATAATCCGATAGCCATTATGACTATAGGTCACGGCTACAGTAAAAAGTTCAGAAATACACAAACTCAAAAAGGTATTCATAATGGGGCGGTGATCCTTTCTAGACTAGATAAAGCAAAAAAGTGCCCTAATGGTACGGTGACCTGCTGGAAGCATGCATAAAACAAATTGTACAAAATAACTGATCTCACGCTACCGCCCAAAGGCGTCTGTATCTCCATAAATCGTAATGATCACATGTGGAGCAATGACAGTTTGCGACATTATCATTGTTTAAGCATAAATCTTTGCCAGTCTGAGTTGCAAACTGAAGATCTCTAATTTATCGTGATTTCTTCCGATAAATACCTGCCTATGCCAGATAAATTGGCTGAAAAAACGCGAGAGAAATTGAATTGATCAAGCCAGTTCCTTTCTGCCGATTTTAGGCCAAATTTTCGTACGATTTACAGCAGATAAAAACGTGGTCAACCACGAATTTTAGTTAAGTAGTTGCATTTTACAAGCTTTAAATCGAATTTCTTTGGTCAAAAATGTCCAGGGTTAGTTTTTTTTCGTTCCATTTTGTCAGCATTTTTCAAACAAGATAATAATTGTATACAAAATAATAATTACAAATAGAACTAAGTGAAAAGATGAACAATGTTAAAGCAAAGAAATTATATTTAATTTATGTTTGTGTATTTTTTATTTGCAAATAAATGATAACTAACATAACGTCAGATACTAAAACAATGTGAATGCAACTAATCTTTTTGTTCGTTATGTATATTATTGAACGATTCCATGCAACTTGAATGAATTACACTAATTATGAGAGTGTTAAATCAACACTAAAATCGACAACTATGAAATGATTTTGAAAGTAAATCAATAATGAATTTGCTTGAATCTTTTCTTTAATTTGTTTTTGTTTGAAATATTTTTTTACAAGATAAGAATAAATATTACAATTTATTGTTTCTTGAATGACATTGAAAAATAATTGCATGTGTTGTCTATTTCATGCTTGTTTGTTTGAAGGTGGTTGTTTATTAACTATATGTGCCTAGTTTAGTGAATCCTTGAGATAGAATAATGTTGTTTGAACAATGAAATAGCAACAAAATAAATTTATCTAAATCAAAAAAACAAAACTAATCTAAATCTTGGATCTACAAGTGAATGTTAAAATCCCATATCAACAAAATACTTAAATAGCAATTCTCTACTTGAAACCATTGCAAGAAACAAACTATTCTAAGATTAAAAGAATGAAACCTCATACTTCAAAGAAGAGATTATCTTAGATGTGAAGTTGATTCTAATTGTTGACAAGATTCTCTTTAAGAACCCAACATGGTATCATTCTCCTCCTTTGCATTACACACACTCCTTTTATAATGGAAGCAAGGTGAAAAATACCAAACACAAAAAGTGAAAGGAAGTTTGGAAACTAAACAACTTGGAAACCATTTTGGGTTGTGCTATTGACAATATGGTTGATTAAAAGAGTCTAGAGGCTATCTGACTATGTTGGACAACATTAAACATTATAAGAAGCTTGCCAAAGTTTGAAATTTTGATTTGACTTCAAAAAATAGATATTGTACCTAGTGTTGTTCATTATTGGTGAAAGGCAAAAGCAATTGTCTTTTCTAAAGAAATTACCAAAAGGGCCTTCTAAAATCTTTTGCCAAACTCTAAATAAAGCGAGATCCACAATTAGCCAATGTAATTGAGATTTTTCCTAGTCTAAGCATAACCTAAGATAAATTGAATAAGAGTTTTAGAGCCAAACAAATTGCAAAATAATCATGCAAAAAGACAAAATCATTGATTTTGCTAATAATACAATTACTAAGGTAGTTGCATAATTGACATGGGTTAAAGGGAATAGTTTTATCAATAATCGAATAATAAAAAAGTAATTCCAAGGTAAAATAAAAGGCAAAGGAACCATATAGGTAGACTTACTACTTCCACCAAGCTTGGATTAATTAAGAGGATGCTTTTATTCATGCCACATCGGTTGTGTGTTAGGCCAATAGGTCATCATTGAACTTTTCATGTATGGTTGTTTATTTTTGGCACTTAAATATTTGTACTTCAAGTAAGCAATCTCCATGAATGAGTCAATGTTGCTACCCTAAATATGCATGTGGAACCTCAACACTTACGTAAACGTACCTTGGTTGATGTTTCACATCTAGACTTGCAAAACTAAAAGAAAAAGTCATGTGTAGCATAAAGTTATATAAAAAGTGACATACAAAATAAGAATACTCTTGGTGTGGAGCATAAGAAATACTACTTTAAACATGAGCTCATGTCACTTACTCAACCTAAAAAATAAACATGAAAAAAGTATTATTCAAGTGCATCTCAATCAAGAAATCAGTTCAAATTTATGAAGAACATGGACAAAAGGATGTATTCTATGATTGGGAATGCATGAATATACTTGTGCTACCTCATTGGAATCACCTATATGGTGGCACACAAACTGATGTTGTTTATACCTTTTCTAGAGGAAAGAGCCTTTTAATAAACAGGAGAAAGGGAATAGAGATCCATCTTATTTTATGAAATTCTACAATATTGTAGGGAAGTTCCACTTACAAACTTGCCTCTATCTATTATATATTACAAATCAATTTGTGAGTCTACAAAAATTTAGCAAGGGACCATTTGGTGGCATCCCCTTACTATAGGAGTTTCAACTGTGAGGGTTGTATAGTGATGAGGGTAGGCAAGGGCATATGCACCAAGGTAGAGGTGACAACCATGCTACCAAGACCATTAGTTAACTTAGCCATTATGGAGGGTGAATTAAATGAGGGGGATAATAAGGATAATAAGTATAATTTTTAATGTATGAGGTAGGATAGGGAGAGGGAGAGAGAGAGGCACTAGCATAGTTGGCACCAACAAGTTATCTCCTTTATACAATTGATAGAGCATCATATAAGAGTAGGTGATCCCTCTTGGTATCCAAGAAATCATCATAAGTAGTTTTCTTTTGCTTTTTTGCCTTCACTACTCTTTAATATCCAATTTCAAGTTGTTAATATTACTTGGAATGTTTATCAATTATACCTTTGACATGAACTTGACATTTCTCTTTGCTTTTCCCTTGGTGATGTAGACACTACAAATAAATGGAGGGTCCTAATTAGGAAAACACTTATGGATACCTTTGACATTCTCATGAGGATGAGAGATGATCTTTTGGTGGATGCACACTTATTTTATTTTTCGTTGTCACATAGATGTGTTTGCTCATGTTTGTCATGCTAGTGGCAAGTTCCTTGCATTACAAATGTAGGTTGTTGATCTTTGAACAAAAAAAGGATTGCAAGAGAGCTAATTGAAGTAGGAGGTATTCTCAACATCATACATCATCACATTCACAAGTTAAGGTACATATCCCTTCTTAGTGATTTGTGCAAAGGGAGACGACTCCCACACAAACAAAGGTTGCATGGGATAGGAGTAGGGGTCCTCAACAACTAAGGGATTGGGATTATACTCAAACATTCTTGCAACTCCTTTGATTTTGTTCTCATATATTTAACTTTCCCTCTTGCACGAGGATATTTAGAGATGATTGTATTTCCATTCTTATATCTCCCATTGTGGAACATTTATACCCCAACTTGGCATTGACACATAATAGATTTATTTCGATGAAGCTAGTCTTTCCTCATATCTTGTCATGCTTAATTTTGTATACATTACTTTATTTTTATGCACATTGATGGTTTTAGAGTTTAGACTACACTATATATGTATGTAAAAGTACATGTCATGCTCTCATTTTTTTTAAAACTTTATGATGTATGTATAATGGATACATATGAATGTAAAATGTGTGTATGGTAAATTCACAATACTAGATTTTCATATTTATTTATTCCATTATATGGATATGCTATGGAAATTATGATTACTCTTTATAATATTTTTAATTTAATAGATTGAAGTTTACTAGCATGTAGATTGCTCTCTAGGTTTCTAAAATCAATAAAAAGTGAGAGTAGGTGAGAAATTAAATACAACCACACTCAAATTTTGAAGATTTGATAAGAACAAAATTCATAATTTTTGAATTTAGTTTATAAACTACTATTTTGTAGAAAAGTGGAGATTAAAATTTTCAAATAGGGGGAGCACACAAAGTGTTTTTTTTTTATAGAAAAATATAACATAACATCCAGTGTGCTTCCCCTAAAATATTAACTTTTAAAAATTATCACAAATCATTTTAGTGAAAAATTAGCAAACATCAGGTAGTTTATGCTTGATTTTTTCGTTATTTTTTAACAAATATGATTTTTTTAACTAATTTTCAAAGTGGAGACATTTTATTTTTTTTCAAAAATTCAACGGAAGTCAATTTTTTTGAATGTGTATTGAATAGAATCTAGAATATAAAAATATTTATTGTAAATTTGGATGAACAGATAAAAGTATTACACAAAAAAATACTATATGTGGATTTTTGGCAAAAAAATGAAGACATTAGCCAAAAAAAAATGAAGATAAAATCTTTAATGTATTCAAAACATAGAATAAACTTATATGGTTAGAAAGGTAAGAGAGATCTTAATTTTATTGTGACATTCTTTTATCAATATTGAAAAATGTGCAAATTGAATAAATAGCACCTTGACATTTAGTTATTTTCATATGTTTTAAAAAAACATGTTTTTGAACATTAACACACAAGTCCAACCAAATTGGTAGTTTCCAAAGGAAGTTATAATATGAGTGCATTATAACATTCATATTTTGTGAACACATTTTTTTTTTTATTAATAAAATGCAAGTGCATTATTATAATGTGATTATTATTATGTGACTACATTATATATATTTGAACCAAAAAGTGGTTTCCATTTTTATGCAGATGCCATACTGTGCTTTAGATTTAAAGTGTAACTTGATGAGTATTGGATATCTTGTTTAAAAGGGGTATGAAGTATTTTAAACAATGTGTATAATTTTGGACTAATTTCTTAAAAATCAACTAATAGCAAATAGCAAATTTCAAAGTTGAAATGACTAAGAGAAGGAGATTGACTAACAATAGGATATCTCCTTCAAGGTTGAAACTAGAGTTGTATCTAGAATTTTTCCAAGCTCACCCCTTAGGGAGATCTCAAGTGGTTATAGGAAACTAAAAAAAAGTAGCAATCTCATATTCAACTCAATAAGATATCATTTATGCAACATTTTAGTTAAAAAAAAAAAAAAATGAGATTTGACATTGACATTTGTGATTTTGGCACTAGAATTTTGGAGGTCTAGATTTTTTTTACACATGAAAACCATGTTAAAAGTTTTGCCATTGATAAAAAATAGATGAGAGTATGTGAAAGGTGCAATTTTGGAAAGTAACATGGAGAGTCATGTCTAACACACAAGTTAGTTAAAGGCAAAGACGCCATTTGATAATGTTCACTCTAATTTGTATAGACTAATGCATATGGCTTCAATTGGTAGATGATTTTATTTTTTTGGCATTCATTGGTGGCTATATAAAGAAGATATTAGTATATTTGTTGAATCATATGTCTAATGGTTTTTGGATTTTGTGCAAATTTGAAGTCTTAGTAGAGAAGAAAAGCATACACTAAATCAAAATTCTAAGAATAGATAGTGGGAAATATATCTCAAAAAAATTCTACACTTTTGTGAGGATCATAGAATCCAAAAGTAGTTTATTGTAAGACATATACATTAATACAATGATATCATAGTAGAAATGAAGAATATAACAATCATGGAAATAGCCAGGAGTATGTTGAAGTCCAAACATTTGCAAAATCAGTATTTGGTAGAGGTTGTAGCATGTGTAGTATACATAATAAATAGATGCCCAACCAAGAGTGTCAAAAAAATGATTCCAAAGGAAGCACAAAGCACAAGGAAGAAAATCACTGCCCATATAAGAGTGTTTGGATGTGTGGCATTTTAACATTTCCTAGATGAATTAAAAAAAAATTAATAACAAGGGGAAAAAAAATCTTTGTAGGATACAATGAGGATGGGATGGAAGTTTGAAGGAAAAAATGAGTAGTTTTGCAGCTTTACCTTAATACCATAGACAAGTATTGATTCTAGTCTAGGTAATCTCTCTTTTTTTATCTCCTTGCATGCTTTCTCAAGCTCAACAAGGTGGTTCACAAGTGACACCTTCATCAATTATAAGGTTATCCTCATGCATGTAGCCAAGAATTCCATCAAATGAGCAACCAATACCACAAAGTAAACCTACTCTAACACATTTTACAAGTCATTCTAGGTGTAAGACCATCAAGTCCAAATCCTTCAAGATATACTTCGATTGATATGTTAAATCTAACATTGGAAAGTCTAAAGAAATAAAAACTAATAAGTTTGAGGGATATATTTAATGAAAATAGAGGTGAGCACATTGTTGTTTTACTTTCTCTTTTTTCCTTGCTTTCACAAGCAATTGATCTATTATAATTTGAAGAAGCAATTAAAGATAAAAATTAGGCACAAGCAATGGATGAAAAGATTTATACAATAGAGAAGAATTAAATGTTGGATTTCATGGATCTTCCAAAAGGAAAAATCTGATAGGAGTAAGGTGGGTTTATAAAACTAAATTTAATGTAGAAGGAAACATGTGAAAGCATAAAACAAGGCTTGCAAAGGGTTTTCAATAGCAACCTAGAGTTTCACTACAATGAATTATTTACTATAGTAGATCATTGGACACAAAAAAAAAAGTACTAACATTTCATCCTAGAGTAAGTGGTCAATATATTAGATGGATGCAAAATTGACATTTCCTATTGACTTCCTAGAAGTATATGTACTGTGATAACCCACCTTAATTAACCCAACAAAATTGACCCTTTTTTTTTTTTTTTAGTTTAATCATTGTGTTTGATTCAATCGCATACTCTGGGCATCCATCCATTTGGATTAGGCATTCATTAATCCAGGATGAGCATCTAACCATACGGGTTAGGCACTTGTCCATACGGGACATAAGATTTCATCTATCCAATACGAGATAGGCATCTACCCATACGGGGTAGGCATCTATCCAAATCGGGATAGGCATCTACCCATGCGGGGTAGGCATCTATCCAATCAGGATAGGAGATGCTCTGGCCAGAGACTTAGACTCATCGGGACCATTCGGGTCCTGAGCCACTCACTAAGTACTACACTCTTCTAACAGAAGTGCACCGAGGTCACCGTCCTTAGGAGTAATTGAATAACATAATACAAGCTTGAATTTCGCCTCGGAATTTGGCTTAAAGCCTCGAGAAGTCAAGCGAATCTGTACGAGATTCCTTTCGAGTATGCATTGAATTACTTTTTCCAATTTTAATTATCTTATCTTTCAAAATAGGATTCTTACTCAATCTTTCTTCTTACCAAGCCTAGACCCCACCCACGAATGCCTGAGTACGAGGGACAACTCTGTCCCAAGACTGCCTACATACCCGCTTCGACACGGGATCAAGGCATAAAGTATGTAGTTCTATTTTCTGTTCTATGGTTTGATGTAAACTGATTAGTGGGTACACAACCCTTTCTAGGGTCAATGTCCCAGACAATTTCTCTGCGGTTGCTACCGATGATGGTAGCGCTTAAGCAAAAGCTCTTGATGGCCTACTGCTTGTGGCCTAAAACAACTATATCCAAATTCTTATCATGGGCGTCACCCTTGACCAATTGCCAATCGACAATAATTCTTCGAGATTAAATCAGTTTTATAAAAACATTTCACTCATCATCCCTATAGGGGGTTTACTATGGTTTATCTCAATGGATGTAAAATCATTTAAAAAATATCTTATTAGATGATTGATCCAAGAGGGATTACCCGCCCCTTGGATTTTAACTTCCAAGTGTCCCTTATTACTCCCCGACGATTTATAGGGACAATGCCACAGACGTCGTTGATGCAGCTTTATTAGGTGTTAAGTGCAGTAGTTCAACACGACGACATTACCCGTAAGCGTGACCCAGAGGCACTGTATATACCGAACGCTGCTAGGTTTTGGTTTACCAACTCCCTTTATTTAATTTTTCTAACTTAAAACATCATGCTTGGAAAATAATTATGAATTGAACGCGAATATTTAGACATTGCAAAGCTCAATTAATTGAAATAACTACTCAATGAATGACATGGAATAGAACCCATAACTAACATTATTTATTATTTGAACTTGAAGTGTAACTTTGCATAATAATAACAATTAGGAAACTAGCATAACAATAATTAAACGTGAAACTTGCATGGAGATGGAAACACCAATAAATGTAATCAATGTGAAGCAATTTGCATGAGGCGGAGGTAGTGTAAGTTACATGCGAGAATGTAGCTTATAAAGCCACTAATCCCAAAATAAAATTTACCTTCAAATCATTTAATGGGGATTAATTGCTAAGTGGATCATAAGATCTAATTACAAAATTTGATATAATTTAATTACAATTTATAAATTGCTAAAACTAAAATCTAAATAAAAATTTATCTAAGTTCAAAATTTTAATAAACTAAGATTATACATATAAAAAAAGAATTGAATTAATTAAAACTTTATACATAAAAAAAAATCTAACGAAACCATTAGCCAAAGTTTAAAATTGCATTGGCATTAATAAAGGGATCAAGTGGGAGGGGGACCCCACGGGTCCCCTCCACTACCCTGCGGCCATTGCCACAGCAGTGACCGCAGGCTAGTGGAGGGTACCATTGCGGTACCACTCCCCCTGCAGAGTAATAACTCCGCCTGCGAGCCCGATACCCCATACGCTAGATACCGTGCACCCAACAATATGGAAGTTACTTGCATAACATTTTATAAATAATATATATATATATATATATATATATATATATATATATATATATATATATATATATATATATATATATATATATATATTCTAGTTTAATTTAATTAAGCACAGAGGATAGAATTTAACAATAAGGATAAAATATTAATGTAAACAATAAGGATTAATTTACAGGAGTGAATAACACAAAGAGTTTATTCAGAGGGATTTATTCCTTAGTTTGAACTATTATCCAGAGAGAAGTGGATTTCCAGACACAAAAATAATAATGGAACCAAATTAAAAACAACACAGAGAATTATTCACAGCGAAATCTATCCCTCCATTTCAACTAATTTTTACAGAGAAAATATATATAACCAGATAATGGAATCAAATGAGAATATCACAAAGGATTATTCACAGCGAAAACTATTCCTTTCATTTCAACTAATTTTCACAGAGAAAGTATATAACCAGATAATGGAATCAAATGAGAATATCACAAAGGATTATTCACAGTGAAAACTATTCCTTTCATTTCAACTAATTTTCACAGAGAAAGTATATAACCAGATAATGGAATCAAATGAGAATATCACAGAGGACTATTCACAGCGAAAACTATTCCTTTCATTTCAACTAATTTTCACAGAGAAATTTATTTTAAGAACGAGATTCAGATTTCTAGAGAAATGAATTAGAGGGAAGAAATAAAGATTAAGATTCAATCACACAGGGAAGAGTTTTATTTTTAGAAAAAGAGATTTGAAAAAAAGAATAAAGGAAATATGATTTTTTGCATAAATATAAAATCTTTGGAAAAACAAAAGGCAAGATTATGAGCATATTTCTTAAGCAAAATAAAATAAATAATCGAACTATCTTTTATTTGCATTATGTGGAAGAAACTTATCAATAATTATTTCCTAAATAGAAGAAAAAGACTTGCACTCTAATAAAACTTTTGAAAGAAGATCTAGAAGCTATTTTTTTGATAATATAAATTTCTCATATAACAAAAGGAGAGAACCTAGTTTGTTGAAGCTTGATGTTGAATCCTCTAGCTATCCTTGATCCTTCCTTGCAACTAGAGAGAGATCTTCCAACAACAACTTAAAAATTCCTGCAACAAAATGAGACTACCAAAGAAAAACTTGGGAAAATTTCCTTCAAAACATAATCAACTCCCTTCTTTGAAACTTGCATATAATTTTATAAGAAAATTCCCTCCATTCCACTATCTTGAAAATTTAATTAAAAAGGAGATTCTTTCCCAATTTTGGACTTCATGCAAATTGATTAGACTTAGTGGGAGGAGTTACATGCAAGGTGGTGGAGAATCCTCTAGAAGCTTCTTATTCTTCCTACAACATGTGCCATAATTGGATGTGGAAAACTAAATAAATAAATAAGAAAAAAGTATATTTTCCATGTGTGTGTGTGTGTGTGTTTTATTATTTTATCCTTTTTATAATATTCATTCAATCATTTAAATAGCTTATCCAAAAATATAATAGAGTTTGTATTTTAAATCCAAAAGTGATAAAGGAGGGTTGTGACATGTACAACAACCACTAGGATATGAAATCATACTTGGATATCAAATCATAGGTTGTGAAGACAAGTTCTATAGACTTAAGAAAGTTCCTAGAGCATATTATAGCATAATTGAGTCTTACCTTTGATAGAATGACTTCAACAGGTTTAACAAGTCCATATTGTATACAAAAATGAATGAATACAAGCAAATTCTAATTGTATGTCTCTAGATTGATGATTCAACATTCACAAGCAATTTATCAATTGTTTTGTTTAAGGGTCTATGAAGAAAAAATTTGAGATGACTGATTTGGGTCTCATGAAATATGTTCTTCGCATTGAGGTGAATAAAAAAAAATGACATGATGCAATGTTGATCCAACATTTTCTAATAGACTCCTCAATAGTTTAATATTCTTGATAGCAATAAGGCTAGATGTAATGTACATCATGAAACTTATTTCAAGGTTCATGGAGTCTCCAAAAGAATTTCACTAACAAATTGTAAAAAAAAATGAGATATGCGAGTGAAACCAAAAATCATGGAATTGGTATTCAACGTCAAATTAGTTCAAACTCATAGAATACGTAGACAATAATTGTGTAAGCAACATTGATGACAAGACAAATACATTTAGTTATGTTTTTCATTTTGGAATAGGTATAGAATCATAGACATCCAAGAAATAACCCATTGACATTTTTCCATCAATAAAAGTTGACCATGGTCATTCACTCCTTGCTCACCCAATCTCCCAATTACTAACTTCAAAGAATCTAAAAAATGATAACTAAAAGTCCATTAATAAATTTCACATGTACCAATAGCCACCCACTTCTACCCCTAGTAGTTCAAATTTGTGGAATTTAATTGGAGGATTTGTGTAGCTTTATTGGTACCCATATTGCATGACTCTAGGGAATTTGTGCAAAAGTATTGACAATCTTTGAGGTGGTTGTAGTGCATGGTTATTGGGACATCTTTAAGTAGGTATCAAGCGACTCTTCTAAATGACCAATTTGACCCTTGTGTACATGATGGATTCCACAAGGTTTGTCTTTACTTCCAAGAAGGCATAAAAATAGCTATAAGCAGATATATCACATACAAAGAGAACAATTTTTTTTTGTCAAAATCTAATGTATCGTTTAGGATCTATGGGTGCGCAAAGTTAGCTATAACAAATACTGGTGCTATTCTACTAGGTTTCAACTGTCATTTTCAGTAGTTATGGTCATGAGTTTATCGTTTGATTTATTTATGGTGTGGATGAGGGTTTATTACACATTGTTTGAGAGATTCTAAAGGGGGTTTGACCTATAAAAATATAAGTACCAGGTTGCTTGGCTAAACTCTCAATTCTTCTTGATTTAAAAATTGCATATTCTTTGGGATTGGATTTAACTAAGAAACATATTTTTGATTTGTTGGCCATGTTGATTGTTTTTTATGGCTCTACAGTTAAGGGAAGTAGCATGTCAAATTGTAATTGCAGACAATTAGAAAGAATCCAAAAGCATCTAGTCATGAGTAGTCTCAAAGTCAAATCCACAATCCCTTATTTATTTTGGTTGTGGGAACTTTTTTTGTTGGATCTATCAACAATAACTTGTCTACTAAGTTATGTAAAGAAGGTTGAAAACATGGATACCCATAGCTAGCCAAAATACTTGTAGAGGAGTTAGGTCATAGAAAGAAAACTTGGATGAAGCAAACAACAAATGGTTGAATGAATGGGACATCAATTTGCATGAATTTCCTCACACCAATGAGGAAATAAAAATAACATACAAGAAAAAATTTAGGATTACTATGTGGAGAAAGCAATTTGGGCCAAAAAAGCTTACTACATCAATAATTTTACCCAACTTGGGAACATGGTGAAAAAACATATTTAGGGACAATTATTAAAGGGAAAAGAAGGTTGCTAATTTCATAGTTGAGAATGATCTCATCATCTTATGTGCGAAACTAGTAGATGGACTATACCAAAAGAAGGTTGGGAAGACACAATTTACATATTTTGTAGTAAGGGGGTAGTGGAGACAAAATGACACTTTATCATGGAATGTACAATGTTTGAAGACATTTGCACTTCGTATGACAACAACTTGAAAGTTTACAACTTACATGAGTTATTTGATGAATTGAGGATTAACAATATTGATAGCCTCCTAGTTAAGATTCATAGTAATAAATTCAACAACGAAAAGAGTTTAAAGATAACTTAGGACTATGATTCTTTGTCTCTAGATTGCTTGGTCTCATGGATGTCATTAAAATCATTCATTCAATTGATTGGACTTGATGCAACTTCTTCACCAATAACTTTAAACCTTAGTAATTCGCTATTATGAAATTATCTTATTAGAAATGAGAAATCGACAACGACAACTAGAAATGCAATATTTCAATATTGTATATAAAAAATAAATTTTATATACATATGCATTCAAATATTTAAATTTGTTATAAAAATTTATTTGACATAAATAAATATATACATACTCAATTAAAATTAGTACAATAAATAAAAGACAAAAATAAAAAATATTTTATATCATTTTAAAATAAAATTATTTACAATAATACATAACATAAATATAAAAATAAAAAAGAATAACTAAACTTGTAACAACTTTCTAAATTAATTTTTAAAAATCGAAAATTATATTATAAACACTTTAATTATAATTTATAAGAAAAAACAAATATAAAAATAAGGTAAGAAGATAAAATTTAAAAAAGAATTTTTAGAAATAAAGAATTTGCATATAAAATAGATATTATATATAGAGTTTCAAATTTTTTTAAAGTACCCACATATATGAAGAATAAATTTAGAAGCTCTTTAAAATAAATATTTTTTAAAAAATTTATAGAAGAAAAAACATTTTTTTTTGCTGTAGGGAGAGTATCTTATAGTGAAGCGGAATTCAATAGTAGAGATGGTAATTAGAAAAAAATAGGCTTTTTGTGGAACACAAAAAGTTTCATGCCAATACTTATTGATAAAAAAGTTTCATAAATCTAAAAAATGCAACCAATTATGTGATGCTACATTAGCACACCAATAAACATGACTTAGTGCACAATGACGAGTCTTACTTTTTTTGGGACCATTGTGAAAACCTAAACAAAAAAAGCATGTTGATTTAACATCATATTTGAGCAGTGGCAAGATCATTTACTTGCTGAAAAAGTTTTCTTCTGCGATGTCTGTGATTCCCGCCTATGTGTTTTCAAACAGCCCTCGTGCCCCTGTCGTTGCGAATGGTGCAACTGCTGGGGATGTCGTTGCTGTGGGTAGCGGTGGGGGCTGCTCTGTGCCCTTTACCATTGCCTCCCCTCTCCTTTCTGTTGAGCATTATGTGCGAGATGCTCCCTTGGTGGTGGGTTGCATTCGTTCCCCACGGCTAGTGTCCCTGATCCGGTTTTGGATTTGGACGCTCTTGCTGCTGCTGATGATGCTCAAGTTAATAGGGACTCTCCTCATACTGGTGGTACTCCTGACGACCCTCCTACGGTTGCTAATTCTCTGCCCAGACCTTCTTTTGCTGGGAACTGTAGCTTTGCTCGTGTGGCCAGATCTGCTGCCCATCCTTCCAAGGGGGTTT
The DNA here is from genome assembly GCF_030272615.1 of Cryptomeria japonica. Taxonomy (NCBI): domain Eukaryota; kingdom Viridiplantae; phylum Streptophyta; class Pinopsida; order Cupressales; family Cupressaceae; genus Cryptomeria; species Cryptomeria japonica. The sequence continues at coordinate 543,210,460 of NC_081406.1, read as the reverse complement.
GTCCTCTTCCTTGTGCCAAGACTTCCCCTGTTGTGGTCTGTGGCCAGGAGGTTGTGGAGAATATTGATTTCTACCAACACAGTGCTTTGGTCTGTAGATTTGCTAGGTTTTGGCCTTCCCTTCTAGACCTTCATCATTGGGTGAGTGATTCTTGGAGGCCTTTAGTTGCTTATGGCATTGAGCTTTTCCTGTGTGCTAAAGGTTTTCTCATTGCTTCTTTTACCTCTACTCTTAACCGTGATTTAGTTCTGGGAAAATTGTGGTCTTGGGGGGATCACTCTCTCTCCATTAAGCCCTGGTCTTCTTCCTTCAACCCCCTTACTGAATCTCTATCTATTCATCCAGTTTGGGTCTGCCTCCCCAATCTCCCCCTCCATTTCTGGGAGCCTTCTTGCTTTGAGGCCATCGGTAACTCCATTGGTAGTTTTTTGAAGGTTGATGATGCCACGACCTCCATGGGTCACTCTACCTTTGTTCGCCTATTAATTGATGTTGACATATCTCTGGCCCTCCCTAGGGATGTGGTTCTTATGGTTGGGAATAAGCCATGGGCTCAACCGCTGGATTATGAGGGCCTCCCCTTTCATTGTCGAAGGTGCTTCTCAACGGGCCACTTAGTTTCAAATTGCTCTCTCTCCCACCGTAGAGGCTCTGCTACTTGGTGGAAGGACACTACTGAAGATCACTTGACAATTAATGCTTCTGACTCTATCTCGGTTGAATCCTCTCGAGATGAGGTGCCCCTTACTGTTGATGATGCCTTTGCTGAGGCTACTACTGTTGTAGACTCTTCCATCCCCTTGACTCCATTATCCGTTGCTCCTGATCCTCAACTTCTCTCTTCTCCTGGCAATTTTGTTCTTCTTCAACAGCAGTCTGTTGTGTTTTTGCAGCAACAGTCTACCGGTGTTATGCTGCAATGGTTTGGCAGTGTCTCTGCAGGGTCTCCCCCGCCTGATTTTTCTTTGAATATTCCTAATGATAGTGTTCCCTGGATGGTTGTTTGTCGCAGGTGGAAAGGAAAATCTACCCCCCTTCCCCAGCCCCCCCTTTGTCAAGTTGCGGATTCTCCCCTCTTGAGTTGGGTTGGTTTGTTGATGGTTTGATAGGTGGGTTTGTTTGGCTTGTCTAACTTTGTTTGTTTGGGGTTTACACCCCTGCTTGTTTTGTTTATTTCAATTAGCCTGTTAGCTTTGTAAAGGGTCAGCGCCCTTGTTATCACTGCTTTATTTATCAAAAACATCATATTTGAGCATGTGGAATTGAAACCAAAAATTTTATGGACTTGAGATGTAAGCAATTGTACAAAATTGGGAATGATTTGAAATATCCACGTAGTTCTTGAGAGGCGCAAAGTTAGGGTGCTCCACTATAGGGCCCTCTCCACTATAGGTTAAAAAATTACCGTTTAAATTGGAAACATCATTTCACTCATTAAAACTAGTAATAGAACTATATCATTGTGTTTTTGGCAATCCTTATGACTACGTGTTGTCTTAGATTTCCTAGATGCGAGAATTATAAATTATCTATTTGTTCTTAATCTTTTCCTTTATACCTAGTTTCCTTCGTTGATCTTTGTTATCTTTGCCATTTTAATTATAATTAAATATTAATTAATTTGAACACATCTTCGTATAAACAAACAAAAAAATGATTGATCTACAATATTTGATAAAAAAAATATTACTTTTATTCTAAATGTAACTAAAAATTGGATTGAAAGATACCTAAATTATATAGTAATTTAGAATAAATGAAGGAATCTAGGTATAAAGGAAAAGATAAAGAACAAATAGACAATTTTTAAATCTTGCATCTAGGAAATCTAAGAGAAGGATATCTATAACTTACTGAAATAATACTGGTGACATGTTGAACATTAGTTTCAAGTTATCCTTTCCAACTAATAGCAAGACAAGAGTTAGTTGGTAGTGAGGAAGGACATATATAATTTGATTGGCTTGTTAAATCTAATTCTAAATCAATGTTTAAGATGTCAATAATTTTTAAGCTTATCATAATTTAAAGAAAAAATATTTAACAAAATATTAAATAATATAAACTTTGTCACAATTAAAATAAAATAATTTGATTGAAATAAACAATTAATAATTACGATATTTACAATCTAAAATATATATACTTTCTTCTATCACATCATTAATTTTACAATTATAATATATTTGAAATAATACTAATATTTTTTCAAATTGTTCAATTTATCTTTCAATTTATTAAATATACTAAAATCCTAATTCACAACGAGTCAAACTAATTATCATATTGTGAAAGACATTTTAATTGAAAATGAAAAACCCAAGTACTCTATTATGAGTCCAACGACATTAAAAAGACATGATGAGTTGGCTATAATATCTTGGTCCATGATGATTGCTTTATTTAAGGGTACAAACTATATGATGTTGTTTAATTTTTTCATGTTTGATATGATTTTTTTAAAATATTTTAAGAGTCATCAACTTTATTATTCAAAATGTAAATTGTGACAACTTAAAATTTGTGAATAATTTAATATCTATTTTTCAATTAGAGGAGAAAGTTAAAACATACCAAATTTTAATTAAATAAATTATGATTAAAATGGTCAGAAAATTTACTCTTCTTTAATCAAATGATAAAAATATTGAATAAAAAAAAATTAACTTTGATTTATATATATATATTAAAATATATTTATTATTTGATTTGATTTTATATTATAAATCTTAAAACAATAAATTCTCTATCGATATTTCTAAAAAAATTGAAAATATTAAATATTTTACTAAGATATAGAACTCATGACTCATCTCACTTAAAAGAACACATGACACCACACCATGACCTATGATAACGATATTATGGTGTACTAGAAAATAGATTAATAGTGAAGATCCCATCTGTGTCTTAATCCATTGAAAATTCTATCTATTCCAATCTTGATCTCTACAAACAAAATGTTTAGAAACGTCATTGCATAATTACACATCTTCAAAATATTAGAAGAAGCGTACTAGTAATCATTATGGCTATCTTCGTGCACTCACGGATTCTAAACAGTACATTGAATTTGATGATTTTTTTTGTTTTCTCCACATGACTTAATTGCTTATAGTTATTGTTTTGGATTATGGGTAGCAACGATGCACGTTGTGGGATCCGTTATGCGCGCAAGGGTCTAAAATTACACTTTTCAAAGTGTCACTTGATACCTGTTTAAAGATGCCCCAATAACCGTGCACTTAAAATCATGAATACTCATGCACAAATGCCCCAATAGTCATGTGCTATAGGTACCAATAAAAGTACACAAATGGATCAATTATGGTCCAAAAAAACTAAAAAATGAGCAGCTATTGATACATGTGTAATTTATTAATGAGCTTTTAGTTATTTGTTTTTTGATTTTTTTAAAGTTAATAATTGAGAATTTGGATGTGCAAAAAATGAACTGTTATTAAAACATGAACGGTAACTCATGCTCTCCTCCTATCATTGACAACATTTATCTTAATATCGAAATGTACATTTGACCATATTTATTATTAATACATGAATTTTAATGTCTCCATCAAAATGAAGTGATGGGAAGCTTAACTAAGATTATCTAATCATCTACCAGATGTCAACTGTCATGATCGAATCTTGGGCAATCTAAGTCTGACAATGACACGACTGCGGATTCATTCCAATTTGGATATTTATAATTCTTGCATGGTTACGTAGGTACCTATCCTTGCATAGTTATGAAAATATTTGTTTACGTAGATATCCTTGCAATGATTGGTGAAAATAATTTGTTAAAACATGCAAATATCATTTCAATGAAGATTGATGTCAAATTGGCCTTGATAAAAGGTTGTAGCTATTCTGGCTCCAAAATGGCATGCCATGCCATGATGTGGCTCCCCAAATCGCATGCCCTTTCATGCCATACAACCCCATACAATACGTTCCGGGACCCACCATCGGGCTTCTGACGTGGATACATGTTGCCGTTTGTGGTTGACGGAAAGCATTTGCACGCGGCACGCGGCTAACATTTGCAAATTTCAATTTCAATTTTCAAACTCCTCTCTCGCTCCCGCCCAAACCTAATTTCAAATATATTTATTTTGAATTCTACCGCTATTGAATTCCATTTTCATTTTCTGATGCTCAGGTTAAGAGTTAGGGTGAGGGAATTGGGGTTTTCTCTTTGTTTGATTTTGTTTGGTGCTGCAGATTTTTTAGATGGAGAAGACGGAAGGAAACCCTGTATCTCGTCATTGGCTGCAGTGACTAGTGTTGGAAATAGGAAGGCAAGGCTTAGTTTGCTTCATATGTGAGTATTCTCTTCCGAATGCTTTGCCAATAAATTCACAAAATGTTGGGTAATTTCATCATGCAATTATTTGTAATGTGAATCATGCGAATAGTTTTTGAGGGCTCTTGACGCATCTTCCATCCCTGTTCAAGCTATGGAAATATGCAGTATTCGAATTACTCGGTTTCCAAAAGGAGTGGTGGGCATAACCAATACCACATCGGATCTTCGAACCAAAATAGTAGTTGGAGAGTTGGGGGGTAATCAACAATAGTAGTTGGGGGGCTCTATAAGGCTTCTGCTGCCGAAAGGACGGAGAGAGCCAGATGGATTCCTTCCCAGCATTGGAGATAACTAGACGAAGTCGTTCCCAGCATCGGCATCGGGGATAGCCATAAGTTATTCCCAGATCTCTCACGAAGCACCAACATCAGAGATAGCCAGATGGAATCGTTCCCACCCAGATGTCTCACAAAGGGGAAGGGACATTCGAGATTGCGGTCACCCTTCAGAAAGATCAACTGTTCATCATAACATCTCAAGATCTGCTGGATACTATCCGGATTGGATAGCCAAAACTAAACTCTGAAACCCGATCTGTCGCACAATTATATATAGTTCGAGTTGGTGGAGTGCCTGCTTCAAGAATCGGATCTGCCTAGATCGAATAGTTGGATCCGCTACCACCATAGATGCAGAAGTGCCCGGGGAACCATAGCGGAAAAGACCCATTTTGTTGGAAAGGCATCCGAATAGGAACAACGGGGCGAATAGTTATCCCAAGAGTTGAGTACGCATGTGTCAGGTCCATATCATCCGAAAGAGAAGTTGTTAGATCCAAAGATTTAGCGAATTTTGAGTGGGATATTTCCTGTCATGTATTTACATAAAAAGATAGCCAAGTACCATAGAATAGTAGGGCTCGAGTTAGCCGCGTGAAATTGTCTGGATTCCTCAATATGCAGCAATGTGAATCTTTCGACTTGTAAATATGTAACTAATGATTGTAATTATTATTTAATATTTAATAGTGTTATTGCCCTGGTCTCATCGTATTCAACTATACTCTACCCTTTTTGTTGTTGCGTATAGTCTTTGGAATTCATTGTTATAGAAAATGAAGGATATGGGTAACTGAAAAAGCCACTGAGTCAGAGTTTCAAATTGTTTGAATCTGTTCATGTGTGATACACTTGATCATTTTCATCCATGGAAAAGTGTTATAAAAGAATATATAAGTAATACCACTTATTTGAAAAAGTAGGTCATTCGTTTCATATAAGGAATACCTTTGACATAAATATATAAATTTAAATAAGATTTGGAAATCTTAATTTGGCATTCAAAATGAAGCACTTTACTTTTTATTTATATATTGTATATATGTTTTCTTTATTTGTTCGTCATGTTTGGTTTTCTTTTAAGCGTTTGTATTATTTTTTAGTATCTGAATTCTTTGATTGGAAATTTTCAATAGTTTTTTGTTTTATTTGTTTTTAATTGATATTTTATGGAATTTGTAATACAAATTTCAAACATGCCTTGAAGTTTTGAATATATAATTTGATGGTTTTTAATTAATTTTTTTGGACATATCATTATTTTAATTTGTATAAAATAGGGAATTTATTTTTATTTTATTTTTTTAGAATTTATTTTGGCTTGTATTAATGTGCATAGTCTAAAACTTGGATCATTAGTAGTATATTAGGGTACAAAGCTTGTGAGTACATTGATCCAATGATGGTTTGGAGCATGAAATCAATGACATATCACAAAATCAGTAGCTTGGATACCATTAGCTTCAAAATGAGTGTTGGAAGTTGTTAACATAATAGATTAGTGAGGGTACAATGTCCATGATCACAAAATCTCATTAGGGTTTTGAATCTTGGTGGCTAGAACAACAAGACTATACTTTAAACAACACACTATGTTACATTGCGATGTATGGCTAAAACTTTGATTTACAAGTTATTAATTTTGAATAGTAATCCCATTAAAGTGGTATAACAATAAGGAAGTCCCTAATTCTATGCATGAAGATTGAAAGGTCTTGGAACCTTCCTATTATAGGGAAAAAGTCCTCAAGTAGCCAAAGGAGTGAATAGACTAGTTCGTACTAGGAGGTACCTCAATTAACACTAGGATTAAGCCTACGATTCTAAGAATTAGGAGATGGTTGAGGCATCCTTGCCTAATGAATGAACCCCACCCTCAATATTAGGCACATATCAAGGCCCAAACTACAATGAAGAAACATGAGGAATTATCTTCATTTGCTACAATTGAGAATAGGTAGAAAGATGAGCATCAAAGAGATAGAACAATTGAGAATAATTAGAAAGACGAGCATAACCAACTCAAGAGGTATCTCAAGCACCACTTTTCCTCTAGTCTAAATGCTAATTACTTCATCTCATCCTCCATAGATCCCAATTCCTTATTCATCATAGGCCAATATTTTAGAGGTATAGGTTGAAGCAGAGGAATACAAAATTGATGGGCTATAAGATGTATCCATTTAGGAGGAAACTAGGGAAAATAAAATGCAATAAAGTTCTAGATTTAGGGTTGAAGGAGTCATTTTAATTTATCTTAAATATTTTTTATTGGTGGTAATGGAATGAAGTGGGTATATATAGGATTCATTTATTTCACCCCTTATCCCCATCCCTCTCCCCCTTCCCTACTAATTCTTATTCTCTTTACCATCAACATCACTAGCTTTCCATCACACCCTCTCTACCCCTCTCTAGGTTTCTCCCGCTTTCTCTCACCACCTCTCTACATATCCATCCATATCTCATTACCAGCCTCTCTATATTCTCCTCCATCTATCTCATCCCTCTCTCTCTCCCCCTATCTAGGTCTCTCATGTCTCTCTCCCCCTCTAGGTATCTTATATCTCTATATAACCCATCTCTAGTTCACTCTCTCTCTCTCTCTCTCTCTCTCTCTCTCTCTCTCTCTCTCTCTCTCCGTTAAATTCTCTATTAGTTCCTTCTCTTTCTCCCTCACCTATCTACCTCTCTAAGTATCTCACTCCATGTATACCTCTCCCTCTCCCCCTCCTTAGCCCTCTCTTTCTCTTTTCTCTCTCTCCCTCACCTTCTCTCTCATTCTCCTAATTCATCAGCTCTCCTCTTCTATCCCCCTTTATCTATCTCACCCCTCTCTTCTCATCTAGCTATCTAACCTCTCTCTTGCCCTCTAGGTATCTTTGTAAGGGGAAACACATGTTAGAATAGATGAAATGGAGAGAGTATGAGAGAGTAGGGGAGGAAGATATATATGAGGGTAAGGAATGGGGAGATAGAGATGGAGGCAGAGACATAGGAAGGGGAGAGAGAGGTGACAGAGAATAAAGAGAGAGGTGACAAAGAAGAAAGAGACAGGAAGATGGAGAGATAGAGAGAAGTATCAATACCACCGTGCCCTCAACCCTATCTACCCTAAACAATGTTCCATCAATCTTGTATACCTATATGGGAGAGAGAGGGGAGACATACATACAGGGGCATAGATAGAGGTGCCTAATGAGACATATATGGAGTGGTATAGAGGTGGAGAGAGGAGGGAGAACCTAGAAATACAAGAGAGGGAGAGAGAGAGGCTAGGAGGAAGAGGTGACAACCTAGAGAATGGAGAGGGGAGAGAGAGAGAGTATGAGAGAGTAGGGGAGGAAGATATGTATGAGGGTAAAGAAGGGGGGAGACAGAGAGGGAGGGGGAGACCATGGTTCATGGAGAGAGAGGTGTGTGTGTGTGTGTGTGTGTGTGTGTGTGTGTGTGAGAGAGAGAGAGAGAGAGAGAGAGAGAGAGAGAGAGAGAGAGAGAGAGAGAGGAATCAATACGACCACTACCCTCAACCCTATGTTACCTAAACTATGTACCATCAATCTTGTACCTTATATTGTAAATATTATATCCTACAACCTATTATCTAAATACTATATCGAGGAGGGAGAAGTGATGACCTGGAGAGGGGAGGGAGAGAGAAGAGGAGAGAGGGAAGAATAAGGAGAAAGAGATATCTAAGAAGAGAGAGAGAGGTGGGTAGGGAGTGACTGAGAGACCTAGAGAGGGAAGAGGTAGATAGGTGAGGGAGAGAGAGAAGAAAATAAGAGAGAAAAATAGGTATGGAGAGAGATGTTGGGAGGGATAGGTAGTGATCAAGAGAACAAAGAGAGGGTTGAGAGAAACAATAGGAGGAGAAGAGAGATGGAGGGGGGAATGAAGGATATATATGGAGATAAGGAGGAACAGTGAGAGAGAGAAGAAATATAGAGAATAAAGGGAGAGTAAACCATTAATCAAGCATCGATAACCACCAGATGAGTGTCAATTGCCAACAGAAACATGGAGTTCCTTGCATACACACCCCATATTTCCAAAAAGAATGATGAATCCCAAGTTATTTCTACTCAAATTTATTGTCAAATGTTATCTTATATTTAAATGTTTGAGTTTTCGTTGGTTCTTGATGAGTCAATTAGATTTTGAGATCTAAATCTTATGATTATTTTGATTTAAGGCATTAGTTTTGTGGTAACAAAGTTTGACTCAGTTCCTCATTATCCTCCTCTTGTTTGTGTTTTCTTTCTTAGCTAATTCCTATGTTACTATCATTAGAATTCTTGATTTGAGTGTTTAATTAGACTTTTGTATGATATGTTACTATCATTCTATAGTGTTGTAAATTGTAATCCTTTACAAGATTCACACTCTACTTGGGCCCCTACTTTAGTATGCCTTCTCTTGGATTATTTTAAGCCTATTTGGGCCCTATCCTATCCTACTATTGTCATATACTAATTTTGAGACTAGATCCTATACGACCACTACAAAGAGGAAGATGGAGAGATAGAGGGAGGAATCAATATGACCACTACACTCAACCCTATGTTCCCTAAACTATGTACCATCAATCTTGTACCTTATAACGACAACCGCACTTGTAACAAGGATATGGCCCAAATATGATTAAAATGATCCAAGAGAAGGCATACTAAATTAGGGACCCAAATAGAGTGTGAATCTTGTAAAGTATTACAGTTTACAACACTATAGAATGATAGTAACATAACATTAAAAAGTCTAATTAAACACTCAAATCAAGAATTCTAATGATAGTAACTTAGGGATTAGCTAAGAAAGAAAACACAAACAAGAGGAGGATAATGAGGACCCAAGTCAAACTTTGTTACTACAAAACTAATACCTTATATCAAAATAATTATAAAATTTAGATCTCGCAATCTAATTGACTCATTAAGAACCAAGGAAAACTAGAACATTTAAATATAAGATAACATTTGATAATAAATTTGTGTAGAAATAAATTAGGATTCATCGTTCTTTTTGGAAATATGGGGTGTGTATGCAAGGAACACCATGTTTCTAGATAGCTTTGTAAGTTATTAGTGACAAAAATGAATAACATAATCCCACGTTATTAGGATGGTATATTATCTTTCCAATTAGGTTTAGATGTTTGTTTTGAGTAGTATATGGTGAGCTTGAAAAGTGAATAGAATAACCTCTTAGGAGAGGGAGAGAGGGAAAGAGAGAGAGAGAGAGAGAGAGAGAGAGAGAGAGAGAGAGAGAGAGAGAGAGAGAGAGAGAGAGAGAGAGAGAGAGAGAGAGAGAGAGAGAGAGGAGAGAGGGAGAGAGAGAGAGAGAGAGAGAGAGAGAGAGAGAGAGAGAGAGAGAGAGAGCGGGGGGGGAGGATAGAGGGAGAGAATAAGAGAGAGGTACACTTGAGAGAAGGGGAGAGTGAGATGGAGAGAGGATGAGAGGGAGAGACTTCAGAGATAAAGAATTCGAGAGAGAGAGAGACTTAAGTGAAAAGAGAAAGGGAGGGGGGGAGGTAGGGAGAGAGTGGGAAAGAGATACACATGACAGAGGAGGAGAGTGAGATAGAGAGATAGAGGCAGAGAGGGAGAGAGACTTAAGAGAGAAAGAATGGGAGAGAGAGAGAGAGAGAGAGAGAGAGAGAGAGAGAGAGAGAGAGAGAGAGAGAGAGAGAGAGACTTAAGTGAAAAAGAGAGAGGGAGGGGGGGAGGTAGGGAGAGAGTGGGAAAAAGATACACTTGACAGAAGGAGGAGAGTGAGATAGAGAGATAGAGGTAGAGAGGGAGAGAGACTTAAGAAAGAAAGAATGGGAGAGAGAGGGAGAGAGAGAGATAGAATATTCATGGAACATTGTTTAGGCACATAGCGTGTTGATGGAAGATTCGACGAACATAGCGTGTTAGTCGCTTTCGCTGATTCGCGGATTGCGTGGCCGCCATTTCCTTTTGCCCCGCGAAACAACAAATTTGACTAACATAGCGTGTTAGTAGATTTCGCTGATTCGTGGGCTACGTGGCTGCCATTTTCTTTTGCCTTGCGAAACCTGTGAATTCAACTAACATGGCGTGTTAGTCGCTTTCGCTATTTCACGGACTGCGTGGCCGCCATTTCTTTTTCCTCGCGAAACAGCGAATTCGACTAACATAGCATGTTAGTTGCTTTCGCTGATTCGTGGGTTGCGTGACACAAACGAAGTGACTACATTGGGGAAGCATACGCCGATAAGCTCGAAACAACCCAAAAATCAGAAGAAAGGAAAATACGCGTGTTAGTCAATCCGTACTATCATTTTGGAGCCAGATGATATCCCTAACTATATTTTTGATCGGCGTAACTTTCACTGATTGCTTCATTGGGCGTCGACATAGCGTATTTTCCTTGCTTCCGATAATTATAGTCTCCCCGATAGATTTGACCTTTGTGGAATTCTGCCCATCGGGTATCGGCACAACTCTAAAAATGTTTCTCTGATAGCATAAGATATCCCGATGAGTCTTCTTGCACCGAACGCGTCTAATCTAGGTCCAAAATGACAATATGGATCGACTAACATGCGTGTTCATCGCACACGCGTGTTAGTCAAATTGTACTGTCATTTTGGAGCCAGATGACATCCCTAACTTTATTTTTGATTGGCCTAACTTTCACCGATTGCTTCATCGGGCGTCGGCATAACATATTTTCCTTGCTTCCTATAGTTATAGTCTCCCCGATAGATTTGACCTTTGTGGCATTCTGCCCCTCGGGTATCGGCACAACTCAAAAAATGTTTCTCCGATAGCATAAGATATCCCGATGAGTCTTCTTGCACCGGACATGTCTATTCTAGGTCCAAAACGATAGTACGGATCGACTAACACGTGTGTTCGTCGCACACGTGTGTTAGTCAATCCGTACTGTCGTTTTGGAGCCAGATGACATCCCTAACTTTATTTTTGATCAGCGTAACTTTCACCGATTGCTTCATCGGGCGTCAGAATAGCGTATTCTCCTTGCTTCTGATAGTTATAGTCTCCCCGATAGATCTAACCTCTATGGCATTCTACCCATCGGGTATCGGCACAACTCTAAAAATGTTTCTCCGATAGCGTAAGATATCTCGATGAGTCTTCTTGCACCGGACGCGTCTATTCTAGGTCCAAAATGACAGTACGGATCGACTAACACGCGTGTTAGTCAATCTGTACTGTCGTTTTGGAGCCAGATGACATCCCTAACTTTATTTTTGATCGGTGTAACTTTCACCGATTGCTTCATCGGGCATCGACATAGCGTATTTTCCTTGCTTCCGATAGTTATAGTCTCCCTGATAGATTTGACCTCTGTGGCATTCTGCCCATCGGGTATCGACACAACTCTAAAAATGTTTCTCCGATAGCATAAGATATCCCGATGAGTCTTCTTGCATCAGACGCTTCTATTCTAGGTCCAAAATGATAGTACGGATCGACTAACATGCATGTTAGTTGCACGTTTTACACTGTCGATTTTGCAATGAACGGCTGCGATTGACTAACCTGTCGCTAACATGCTATACTAACCTGTTGCTAACATGATTGACTAACTTGTCGCTGTAAGGTGCAATTGACTAACCTTACTCTCCTTATCGGGTTGTTTCAGTCTTATCGGCCTATGCTTCCCCGATGTAGTCACTTTGTTTGTGTCATGTAGCCCGTGAATCAGCGAAAGAGACTAACACGCTATGTTAGTCGAACTCGCTGTTTCGCAAGGAAAAAGAAATGGCGGCCACGCAGTCTGCAAAATAGCGAAAGCGACTAACACGCCATGTTAGTCAAATTCACAGGTTTCGCAAGGCAAAAGAAAATGGTGGCCACGTAGCCCACGAATCAGCGAAATCTACTAACATGCTATGTTAGTCGAATTTGTTGTTTCGCGGGGCAAAAGGAAATAGCGGCCACATAGTCCGTGAATTAGCAAAAGTGACTACCACGCTATGTTAGTCGAATCTTCCATCAACACGCTATGTGCCTAAATAATGTTCCATGAATCTTCTCTCTCTCTCTCCCTCTCTCTCCCATTCTTTCTTTCTTAAGTCTCTCTCCCTCTCTCAGGTGTATCTCTCTCTTATTCTCTCCCTCTCTCCTCCCCCTCCCTCTCTCCCTTTCTCATTAACTCTCTTTCTCACTCTCTCCCTATCTCCCTCTCTTTGCACCAATTAGGGTGACCTCCAATGGTTAAATTGAGACACCAAGATCCAAAATCACCAAGAAGGGGAAGTGCACTAACAAATTTAAATTGAGACAACCTATGACCCCTTAGGACTCCATATAGCATCTTATGTATCGTTACAAGTCATATGGTGTCCTAAGGACTCATATGGTGTCCTATGACCCCGTAGGACACATGCATAGATCCCTAGGATACCATATGAACCCTAAGAATACCATGAGCGAGGGAATGGGAGAGAGACACACCTAATAGAGGAGAGTGAGATAGAGACATAGATACTGAGAGGGAGAGACGAGAGATAAATGAGAGAAAGAGAGATGGAGAGAGAGAGGAGGGGAGACCGAGATAGAGAAAACATAATATTGATGAATCAACACCTTGAGGTCAACATAATTTGTATTCTGATGATGTTTCAAAATCATTGTTGAGTTATTATAGATGTATCTTCTTCTTCATCAATAACATACAAAGGTAGCTCATTAAACAAAACAAGCATTATCTCATCATCTTGCTCAATATAACTAGGTAAATCATTAAACAAAACAATCAAAAATTTGTTATCAACACTTTTTCCTTGCTCTTTAACCTATTGTTCTATATCACCATACATATCATTTTATTGCAATAAATAGATTTTTTCTATTTCTACATCATTTGCAAGTGTATTGACAAAAGATAACTTTGTTTCTACCTCAAAAAAGTCTCTCTTTTGTTCAACAAAATAGCTCTTTAGATATATAATAGGACCTCTTGGACAAAGGCAAATGATGCTAGGGCATGAAAGTTGATTTGCAAAAGGACTTTGATAAGATTTGGGGATTCCTTGAGGTAGAGACATCTCTTTAAAGGGTTTCTCTTGGGGAATGATGACCTAGTTTTCTACATACATATAACATCTTGTATGCCTTGAAAGCTTCTAAATCTTGGGATTTCAACTTTAGAAGAATCACTTGAAGGTTGAATAGGCTTACCTTGCCCAAAACTTTTAAATTTTTACTTACGAACCTCTTCTTTCATAAGATGATCTATTGTAGTTGAGGGAGCTTGTTTGAGGATAGGAATTGAAAGAGTCGATTAAGTCTCCAACCTCTAAAATTGAGCAAGAAAAACCTTCATCTACTTCTCTTTGGTTTTTATCTCACTGCAAGATATTATTCATATTGCTTCGTTTGAGCCTCTAAATCTTTCTCATGATGATAGGCTTGATAAGCCCACTCATCCTGTTGCAAATCAAATTCCCTTGATAAGTACACTTATATTAAAGTTCCCAAGGGGTTTGAGCAGGGATGGGTGGGTGGTAAGCATATTGAATATGCTAATAGCTTGTTGTAGAAAGTTTATCTGGGATAAAACTAGCAGTGTTGTGGGTCTAATATAGATAATATGGTGTAGGAATATCACTCTTATGAAACAGGGTTTGATAAAGTATAGACATATCTATTCATTCAAAGAGCCGGAGAATCAAAATAAAATAGATTTTCTTTGAAACATACCAACACTTGGACTATTGAACCAATAGATTTGAACTCAGAGTCACTAGGCATGTGAAGATATTGCCTCAAAAGGAAGATATCATTGATATAAATACCAATATCAACAATATATGGAAAATCCTTGGACTAAAACAATCCGAATGATCCCACTTGGTGTGCCAAAAGCTGTTGTTAGTAAGGATTGTGCCCAAATGCTAAGATGTAAAACTCAGTAATCTTGCACAACATGGGGAGTTTCTCAAGCTATGAGTGACCTAAAACAAGGATGAACCTCCATATTATGAGATACTTCCCTTGGAAAACCTCCTAAAATTATTGCACTTGACAAGAGAAAATGATAGAAAGATTGCTTTTGAATTGAAAACTACTAGCCCTAGGAGGTGATGCACTAAATTTTTGAGATTCTACTTGCTATCCTAAAATCACAATCAACTTCAATGGAGATCAAATTCATTCGCAACTCAAATTAGAAACATGTAGTATATAATTGGTTCATAGGAAAGTTTTAAATTCAATAACTGCTTGAAGGAAAATGATTGTATTCACAACTTCAACTTGTCAAAACACTCAACAAAACATACAACATCTACTAACATGACACTTCTTGCCTTGAAAATGCATAAATGAGACAAAATTGAAGGATCTTTAAACAAACCATAGGAACATCATCATATCATCCATTTAGGAGTCAAATAACAAGTTTAGATTCTATTTGTAGTACCCCTTTCCTAATCAATTTCTAATCTCGGTTTAATCTTGGTTAGTTTATCTTAATATAATGTTATAGTCAGATGTTTGATTTAATGCATAGCTGTTGATGTGGTTTTCACACTAGTTGTATGCAAGTTGTTAGTGTTCCTATTTCGTGGTATTGATATCAGACTAACGCTTTCATTAAGTTTATATATGTATGCATGTATGACTCTTGGTTGCAGGAAATTTCAGGTACAACGCCGCATGAGTGCGAGGTTCGTCTTCACCTGGATTTGCAGGTTTGAGTGTACCTCTTTTATCCTTAGAGTTGGATTAGGTGGTCGTAAGACCCTAGTTGACCTTAGTCGTGCTCAAGTGAGCATCGTCAGTCGTCGTCAGTAATCCCTTTTTGTTCGGGTTTGCGAGTCGTCTGTTTGGTTGACCTTCTCGGTTTGCGTGCTTGGTGTGTTTGGTTAAATTGATTAATTAGTCCTTAGTAATTATTTTGATTAAATATGTAATTGTGCATTAGAGATTAATGGACTAAATTAATTGGGATTTCATTATGCGATTTTCGTTGATATTGGATTGCTCGTTTTAAATTGGGAGTAAGTTCGATTAAATGACTGATTTTGAATATTAAATGCATTTTGTATATGCTGTTGAAAAGAAAGTTTTGTATTTAAGTGCAATAGATTTAATTGTATTCTGTTGGCTTATTTGATTAGAAAGGTTAAATTGAATTAAATGAGAAAATCGATTTTGGAATTGAAAAGCAAGTCAATTTTCTGAGATAGTTAGAAAAGAATTAATTTTGAGAATTATTTTTAAATAAAAATTTTAATTCCAAAAATGGAATTTTGGTCAACTCTTCCATATAACCTAAAATTTGGGGAAATTTTGGAGGATGGATAATTTTGGAAAATTTTTGGTTGGAAAAATATTTCTGGGAGATGAAATTTGGGGGTTTTGGATGGAGATGGAAGGTTTTGGGAGCTGCAGATTGGGGCTCTTCGGCAGATCTTGCCAGGAATGCGAGATCAGGTAGGATCTGTTTACCCATTTGGTTTAAAAAAAAAAAATATGTATATTTCCATTTTGTTGAAATGGATTGTAGTTTTAATCTTGGATTTGTGGGTTAAGATCTTTGCCTATGCCTGGTGTTCTTGCTAGCATAGCTGAATCATTGTGGTAAAAATAGATCCCTTTTTGGCCATTTTCAGTTTGGCTGGAAATTTTATTTGAGGTTTTGTTATCCCTCAATGTTGTTTTTGGGTGGTTTGAAATCCCATTGTGTTTGGAGGGAATGAATACTATCAAAAGAAATTATGAAACCCAAAGCTTATTTTATTGAAACCGGATTTTTAAGTATACCGGAATTTTATAAGCAAATTTTGTTTTGTTGTAAAAAAAAAAAAAAAAGAAATATCAAACTGTGTGTTCGTTTTATTATGCTTTTCGTTTGGGGTTCGGAGCGCGGGGAGCGGAGCTCCACCCGTCTCCTCCCCCCGCTCGTCCCCCCTACTCCCCCTCGCTTGTTCTAATAGCAGCGGCCGCGGCTCACTGCGGTGGCCACAGGGCGCCGCGAGACCTGCGGGCACCGTAGTGGCGCCGCCCGCGCGAAATTTCGCCTGCGGCTAGGGTTTGGGCGCCCAACCGTCCCCGTTGGGAGGTGGGCCCTGCCTTCGCCATCTCTTTTAAATGGTTTTTTTTTTTAAACTTAGTTTTTAAAGATGTTTTTTTTTTATGTATTTTTTTTTTATAAAATATATATATATATATATATATATATATATATATATATATATAATATTTTAATATTATTTTAATGTTAAGTTATTTTAATGTTAAGTGGTAATTAGATTCTTAATTATGATTAAGGTGGCATAATCATGATAAATGGTAAATTTGATATTGACTAATTTTATAATGGAGTTTATAGGTTAATCATTATTCAATTTCATTTCATGACTTATGCACTCCTTCTAATTAAGTTCTAAAACTGTTAATTTCGCAATTGAATATTATTGATTATATTCTGATTGATCTTGGATTAATAAATTTATATCTTACCTTCTAGCTGATTAGAGCATTTGGCTAATTGAGGTATTATTGTTTAAAAACAAAATAGAATATTATGTTATTGGAAAATTGTTGAGATACGATGTAATTACTAATTGATGATGTTAAATATTATCTTAGAACATATCATTTGAGTAATCGAGAAGTAAGAGAGATATTTTAACCATTGGTCATTAGAAATTTAAATGCCATGCTTTTGGAAATGACTATCTTCATTTGGATTCCTTTTTTTTATAATTATATTTTCGTGATCCGTATAATGCATCTGGGCTTGAGAAAAAAATATGAAACTGTAGAGGTCGGTTTTGAACCAGTATGTCAATGACGTTTTGATTGGAGATTAAATATCTTATTTATTTGATTAATGGTTGTCTGAATTTTACTAATATGAATTTGGTTTAAAAACTCATTATGGCTTTATATGTCTGTTCGATGCTTTGAACCTTAGAGAGTTAGAAAACCAAGAACAACTTATCCCTAGATGAGGTAGATAACTGTAATCTGATATAGATCTGGTAGGAAACTTGATCGACGTTTATTGTTTAGATCAATTCGGAAAGATTGCATCTGTTGAATATTGTCCTTTCTGTTTATTGCCTTTGCGAGTTAATTTCTATATTCGCTCTTAATTATGAAATGGCAAGTCATGCTTTGTTTGTTAGGACCCTGTCGTATGGAATGATTTGGGGTACCTGTTTCAGTCCTCGATTCTGAGTTGACTGTTGTATTGTGGTAGTGTCGTATTTGGTCATATCCTCTTTGTGTGAGTCGAATGATGATTCGTGGTTGACCTTAGTTTGTCAGGTCTCTAGTTAGAGTACCGTCAGTAAGTGTACCATTTGTGAGTCGTGTTTGACCAGATGTTTGTTTCTCCCTTCTTGAACTCCATTCGTCTGACCATGTCCATTCCTAGGTTTTGAGTTCGTCTGAGTTTAGTCTAGTGTCGTATGGGAAAGTGGCTTTCGACTGGGGGCCGCGCCCAAAGTGGCTGCTGGGTAACCCGTCGAAAGTGAGTCTAATAAGTGATAACCTAACAGTAGATTAGAATGTAATCTCTAAGTAAGATAATTGTGCCTCACACATGGGACGAGTGCTATCATAGATTCAACATGCTGTGAGAAGGCCTGAAATGGCAAACCACCATCTTTGTCTTCACGAGAGGATGTGTGGGTCCACATGAGGCTTGGATGGGCCGGAAGCTCGAATTAGGTTGCCAGGGTAACCCAGTGTATGGGGCCAGGACCTATGAAGACTTGCCATGGTAACCATACCAGGTTGTGTGATGACACTTGTCCCTACGTTCGCTAGTGTGTTGTCGTTTTGTCCTGTTAGGAGTACCTCTGTGGGTCGTCCTTTTGTCTCTGCCCTTGTGAGTATCGGCTTCATGTTAGACCTTGGCTGGTGATGACTCAGTTTTATGGATGCTCTCCTGGACCTTTGTATTAGCTTGATTATGTTCAGCTGGATCCTGTTCTTTTCAGGGATCGTTTATGCATTTATTGACCGATGCGGTCGTTTGTATATTGTTTATGTTTCGCCTTGATGGCTGGATTGTAATTGGTGTAACCTCTTGTATTCTTAACCTTATTTTTATCAAAGGGGTCTTGCAGTTGAGCAGACCCGGAGATGTAGCCCTGTAGGGGTGAACTCCAAGATCATTATGGTGTTATGTGATGTATTCTCTTATGTTTCCCTTATTCAGCTTTATCATGTATGATTAGCTTATGTTAGAATGGTTAAGTGGATAAATGGAATTAACTTTAAATGTTTATATGTGGCTCTTTCTTGAATGCCATGTTGATGGAATGCATAAGTGGTTTAGATGAGATTTATCTTAGATGCATGTATGTAATCGTCTTTTATAATGCAATAAATTGGAATATGAAAGAATGTAACTTAGAGTAATGGGATATATTCAGTTGTTGTTAAGGAAATTAAGTATGCTGGAAAAGATCTCATATGTTTATGATGAAATTCTAGTGTGTTAGAATATTAGATGTATGGCTTGTAATTTTAAATGAAAAGCTTGAATGAAGTTTATGAATAGATCTTAATGGATGAATCCTTGTTTGTGATTTATATTTCCATTCTTTGAAAGAAATTATCCTGATTAAGAATTATTTCGTTGTTACGATAATTAGCTTGTTGGATTAATTGGGTGAGTTAAGTGAATTGTAAAATTTAAGTAATCTCGTTGGGAAACTCTTTAGGTGTTAGTTGATGTCTTCCGCTATGTAATCTGAATCTTTGATATCTTGTTGTATCTTAATGTGGTGTAACTTTAAAAAAATAAAAATAAAAAATTATTGCACTCTATTCTTGTGTTTAGCTTAATCCTTCGGGGTTTCCTGGCGGGGCATTATACTATTTATTGGTTACATGTTATCTCTATTAACTACGTCTATGGAAAGCTATAAAATTTTGTAGGCTAGAGCAAGTGTAGATTATGTCATTCAAAGACTCATTCAAAAGAAATAATATTGAAGCTCGGGGCACACATTAGTGTGTCCAATTGTGATCAAAGATAAGAAATGATTTTGTGTGTGTGTGTGATAGATTCCATCAGTTTTGATGTTAAACCATTTGTGCATATTTAGGATTAAGATTATATATGCTATATACACAAAAATGTGACTATACATAGACAATTAATGCATGAAGTTAACCAATATAGCTCACATGGACACATAATGAAGAATCTCTCTTTCATCCTCTCTAGCTCACTCTCCCCTTCTCTCAGGTGTATATCTCTCTTATTCTCTCCCTCTATCCTCCCCCTCCCTCTCATATGGTGTCCTAGGACAACATAAGACACATAATGACACCATATGACCCTTAGGACACAATATGACCCCTAACGACATCTAAGGGGTCATAGGACACTATATGATCCCTTAGCACACCATAGGACCTATATGATCACTAGGCATGTGAAGATATTGCCTCAAAACTATGAGTTTCTCAAGCTATGAGTGACCTAAAACAAGGATGAACCTCCATATTATGGGATACTTCCCTTGGAAAACCTCCTAAAATTATTGCACTTGAGAAGAGAAAATGATAGAAATATTGATTTTGAATTGAAAACTACTAGCCGTAGGAGGTGATGCACTAAAATTTTGAGATTCTACTTGGTATCCTAAAATCACAATCAACTTCAATGGAGATCAAATTTCATTCGCAACTCAAATTAGTCACATGGACACACAATTTAGTCACAATAAAAGAAAATTAATATAATGAAAGCATACAAAATATTTTTGTCCACCATGCCTTATCAATGCACCAAGCTACTTCCAAAAGTTGGGGATTTTTTGTGGATTGCTCTTCATAGTAGAATCCTAACGGGTGATAGATTCAAAACTATTGGCATCTCGGGCCCCAATCGCTGTGTTATGTGCTGTGCAAATGAAGAATCGACAAATCATCTTCTATTCAATTGTCCGATGGCAGAATATTGTTGGAACTGATTCATTGAAAGAATAAATTGGGCTACGGTAAAAAATGAAAGACTTTTTGACTTCATTCTCTCTTGGCCAACTAGACAGAAGTCAAAGTGGAGTGATCTATGGATGATTGGACCATCCATAATAGTATGGCACTTCTGGAAGGAAAGGAACAAAAGAATTGTCAAAGAAGCATCACTATCAAATCTCATGCTAGTGGACAAAATAAAAATGGCAATAGAGGAAGTATTAAATGGAAAGAAACTAAAAGGTAGTCCTAAAATATACAATTTCAATCTAAGCCTAAACAAAATCTTACTATAATTACAATCTAAGCCTAATATTAACTCTAATCCTAGAATTAAACCCTACCTATAATTTGAACTATAATCTAACCATAATTGAACCCTAACCATAAACTAAGCCCTAACCCTAATTAAACCATAATTCTAATCATATTCTATCCCAAACCCTAACCCTCAATTACCTATAATCCTAATTTAACCTTAACCCTAATGTAATTGAATCATAACGCTAATTCTAATGTTGATTGAACTCTAATACTAACCCCGACTATAGTTAAACACTTACCATAAACAAATGCTAGCCTTGATAGTATCCCTAATCTAAATTAAATTGAATCCTAACTCTAATTGAACCTTTGGGTTAACATAACCATAACCCTAATTAAACCTTAACTCTAACCTTAAAATCAACCTTTATTGAAGGAGCCTAATCCAAACATCATGCTTCATACTTAAACTTTGACTACATTTGAATCATAACACTTACTTGAAAGGTAATAAAACCCTAATTAATTGAACCCTAACCATAAATGAAAAATTATGTGTATAACCTTATTGAATACTAATCCTTATCTTAACATTGATTCTAACTGATCACCCACCCTAACCCCACACATTAACCTAGAATAGTAACCTTAATCATAACCTAACCTTAACACTAACCTCAACATAACCTTATCTTTGGCCCTAATATAACCCCAATTGAACCCTAACCATAACTCAACCCTAAACTTATCCCTAATCTTAACCCTAACACTAATCATGATGTAAACCTAACCCTAAACACAATCATAACAATAACAATATCCCTAATCCTAATCCTAACCCTAACCTAATAGTAACCTTGAACCCTAGCCATAGAAACAATCCTTTGTCCTAACCGTAAAGATTAACCCTAACCCTAGAAATAATCCTTTGTCCAAAACCAAAAGCCTAACCCTAACCATAGCCCTAACCATAACCCAAAACCTATCCCTATCCCTAACCGTAAACCTATATCTTAACTCTAAACTAATATCTTAGCCCTAAACCCTAACCCTAACCCTAACAATAAAGTAAACCCAAGCCAACCATATACCTAAGCATAATCCTTAGCCTCAACCCTAGATGTTAACCCTAACCCTAACTACTATATTAAATCCTATCCTTAACCATAACCAAAATGCTAAATGTAACCCTATCCCCAACCATGATGTAAATGGTAACCGTGACCCTAACTACTATGTAAACTATAAGCCTAAAATTAACTCTAACCCATACCCTAAACCATAATTCTAACCCTACAAGTTTGAAATCAACAAAGGCCAAGCTACTTGCCAATGGAGCTATGCAAAATAGTAGAGGGCCAACGCTATTCAAAATGTTTGAATGAAAAGAAAATTGCCGCCCTTCTGAGAGTTATAGGTCAACACCTTAAAGACAAAGAGATGGACATTTTACAAATTGTCTACCACAATGCATACGCTCAAGATCCATATGCAAAATAATTTGGACTTAAAATCAATGACAAGCTTGCTTCAGTAGAAGCTCGAGTTTTGCTTGCACCTTGGCTGAAGTATCATTATACTGGAAAAGAAAAAGGATGGAAGCGACAACATTGTTGTTTGACCTGCAAATGAGAAACAGTGGAAGGAGCTTGTCATTTTAGTTGCCATGGTAAGCTCATGTTAGAAGGAAACAAGTAACTGACATGTGTGAAAGCGTCGAGACCAGTGAACTTATTTACCATAGATCATAGGAAGTTGTTCCAAGCACGTTGTGAAAAAGGAAAAGGTCATTTCAAACCATGATTTTCAATCCTTTGCAAGCATCACTTGTGCAGATAATAACCAATTTCATGTTGTGTGTCTTGATACATCTTCTCCAATATTTTACATGAATGACACATCACACATGATCATAAACACTCTTGAAGGATGTAATCGATTTTAAGAAACTCCATACGAATTATAGTGCATTTCACAACAACCACCCTAACCCTAACCATCGGGTATTGGCATAGCGAAAATGGCATTGCTCCGATACTATATGTTTTGCTGATGGAAACATTTGGTAAGATTTTATTTCTTTCTTTTCCATTAGGTATCGATGTAGCTGAAAAGGCCTTCCCGATGGACCAAGTTATGCCGATGTAAACTTTTGTTATACCAATGACAAAGCCAAAGGAGAAGTCTTCATTGCCATCAGGTACCGGTGTAGGATATAATGTGCTATCCCGAGAAGGTATGCTACCCCGATGGATCCACAGTGAGGTAATATATTTTTAATTTTTGTTTTGCAAAGGGATACTATAACACAAAATTATATTTCTTAGGTTTGCATAAGAAATTTAATAGAGTATTTTATTTTCATAATGATTTTTTACCATTCATGTAAATACCATAGAAAAGGAAAATTATTATTTTAAAAATTATATTTTCCACATTTTATGAACTTTGAATTATTTTTTTAAAATTAATAAGTGGATTTTAATGTTATGATCTTTTAAGCTTTCATAAATATTTTTACCTTAAAAAATTAATGAGTTGAGTATATATTTTTTGGTAAATTTTATTTATGAATAATCAAAGAATGAGTACATTTTTATTATTTTTCTCTTTTGTTGATTTAGAGAAATAATATTTCCAAAGGGATTTGTTACTATTGGAAATTTTCGGAATTTATTAAGTAAAAATTTCTCTATACATTATTAAATGTAAATAGACAAATTTTGGAGAAATTTTAAAATGATTAGTGTAACTTTTGAAAGATATCTTTGAAAATCATTTGAATGTTAGGGATGCTTATTTATGTAAACATTTGGGCAAATTATTAAATATCCCTGGTGTAATATGAATTTTTTATTACATTGTTTGGTGTGCAGCTCACACATGAAAGTTTGAATTTATTTTTCCTAAGCACATGTTGAGCAGGGAGTATTTCTCACCACATAATGATCTTTATTTACTTGCAAAAGCACTTTGAAAACAAATCTTAATTGTAGTCTTTAATATAATTATGATAATATTTTAATTGCCTTTGAAGAAGTTATAAAAGAATATATTTTGACAAAGGTGAAATTATATTTATACATTAGTACTTTCAATATGGTGACCTAATAATATTGTCTCTCATCATGTTTTTACCCTAATTTTTTGAATTGAATACATATTAGGGTAAATATTATTCTTTATTGTATGAATAATGTATTTGAGGATTATATATTGTTCAAAGAAGAAAATCTATTTTGAAAAGTTCTTTTTATCCAAGGTAAAATGATGAATAGCATTTATTAAAATGGATTTTGGTGTTTTGAGGCAATCTTTTCATATGCATATTATTTACCCTAAGTTAATAAATTGAATATGTTCATTACGATAAATTGTTTTTTTAATGATTTGATTGATTTTTGCAAGTATATATTCTATTGGAATTGCCCTAAAAGGGTGAAAATGAGTTCTTATCACATGGTTGGAATATTGATTCATGGATGTCATTTCCAAAAGGGAAGTATATTCTTATTATATCACACTACCTTATGTTATTATTTGAACGCACATCAAGATGAAACTTATATATGTTATTTACCCTAAATAAGTGCTTTGAATATATATAGACTTTGGTGTATTATTATATTTATGCTACAATATTGATGAGTTCATATATGATATTTGGAGTTTTAAAGAAAACATATGAATTGCGTATTCATTAGATATAGTTGCATATTTGCATTTAGTGATTTCAATGGAAAGGAAATTATATACAATGTTGAGTTTGTTAGGGTTTAGAATTTTGTTTTCCAATAATCCTTGAACATAATTAAATATACATATGACTATTTCTTGGATCAAATTTTAGGACTACATCTAAAATCAATTTTGTTCATAGATATTACTAAAAGACCTAAATGAAATTCTTGTTTTGCCATAAATTTGGCTATCATAAGCCTATGAATTCATTTATAGAAATCAGTTTAATATAAAATATTTCTCATCTTGACTACATTAACTATCAACAAGAAAAAATATTAGAACTTGACATTTTTTACCACATTGACTACCTACATATAAAGAAAAAAGGATAGAGAAATAATATAAAAATTTTACCAAAAAACTTATAATTAACTAATAAAAACATAATTTACCATTACATTGATAAGAGATGGCTAAAAATAATAACATAATCAAATATATAGTTGTTGAGCATTCTTTCTTTCCATCCGAAATTAGTTTCTTTCTTTTTGACGTTTTCTCTATCTGGTTCGGGCACATACCACCCGACCGCACTCTTTCTTTGTTCATGTTTCCACCTCTGCTACTAATAATGGGGGGAATATTAATTTAGTTCAAAAGCTCCCATTTTGGCTTACGAGCGGGAGAGAAGAGTTTGAAAAAATCAAATTTTGAGCGGGATAACGGATGAGGGAAATGGTAACCGGTAACAGCAAAGCGGACAGGTCAGAGGAGCCCACACCAGCCAATCTAAACGGAACGATCAACCCTTCAAGTGTGTTCGTTAAGCCTTCTGTCAACCGGAAAATGACAACATGCCTCCAGATCAGCCTAATGGTGGGTCCCAAAATGTGACTCATCGCGTCATGGGAGAGCATGGGAGGGATGTATGTCAATGGGCTCCGGATGCATGTCGTTTGTATGACAGTGCCGTTTTGGAGCCAGTATAGACGCGTCCTTGATAAAATATGTTTACAGTCACCTCCAACTTTGTTTCATGGCTGACATAGGTTTGTAAATATTATTAGACATGCACGTTTATTTAAAATTCTATTGATTAATGAATAACCATAATGATAAGGAAAGGTTTTGATGGGTTATTACATTTCTAATGTCCCAGACAAGATCATATTCTTTTATGTCCATATATATGTATAGACACGTGTACTTTTATTAATAATATATGAATTTTTTTAATAAACAAAAAAATATATGTATTTCTAATGGGCATAGGTTATCCAAGATGCTATTATATAGGAATACATATCAACTTATTAAAATTTTAAAAAGATAGATTATTAATAAAAAAGATAACTAAAATTATTTTTATCATAATTATGAAGGTTTTTTCCAGAAGGAATGAACGTAATATTAATTGAAAAATAAAGGAAATATATTTAAGAAAGTGGACACATAAGAATAAGAACGGGATTATTTCTTCTATTTATAAAAAAATAGATTATATAATTGTAACAAAAACTCCATCTTAAGTTATTGAGGATATTAAATTAATTAATTAATTAAATAATAAATAATCTAATTAAATGAGTTAGGACTCATAATCAAAATCATTGAACTAGATAAATTAAAAGTGTTACTTAATTCGAAATCTAGCGATGTCAATGTGTTGTGATAGATGTTTGGAACTAATTAGCACAGATGTTAGACTTTTAGTATCCACTTAGATGAAGATCTATTGATTATTTGTAAAATGTGTTTACCTTTGCAATTGTGGACCATATCTTATATGTAGGTCAAATTCTTCACACTTATTTTATCACAATTCACTCATCTTGATTTATAACGTCTAAATGTGTGTATAGAAAAATGACATTTAGGAACACTTTTAGGGAATTTGTTGAATCGCAACAGTCAAGTTATCCTTATTTAGATCCTTAATAAACTAGCTTTATGGTTCTAAGTAAAAGGTTAAAACACAAGGAGCAATTTGTGTGCAAGAGACATAGGATGGTTAATGATACTCTAATTCTTTGATAATTTATTATGATGTCCTCAATATATCTCTATAATAAGCCTTTGTATGTATCCTGGATGATTTTTAAATGAGGGAATATGTGTCTTCAAATGCAACATCAAGCGCACACACTAATCCATCACCCTTACACTATGATAATTCACTCATCTTGATTTCTAACCTCTAAATGTGTGTTAAGGAAAGATGGCATTCAGGAACACTTTAGATAATTTGATGAATTTCAAGAGTCAAGTTCTCTCCATTTAGACCCTTGATAGACTAACTTTATGGTTCCAAGTAAAAGCTTCGAACACAACAAGCACGTTGTGTGCAATATATGTAGGATGATAAATTATACTCTAAATTTGCTTTGATAATTAATTATGATCCCCTAAATGAATGATCTATAATAAGTCTTTGCATATCTCCTAGATGATTTTTAAATGAGTGAATACATGTCTTCAAATACAACATCAAACACACATTTATACTAAGTCAATTCATAATAAGCTAATCTAAGGAATTGAGATAAATAATGAATTTGAATTTTAAAAGTTTACGGTTTTAGATATACAACTATGGAAGTGACCTAGGTCAAATCCATAGTTTTAAATCTCAACTCCAAGGTGATAAATGGGGATATAGTTATTAGAGAGAAATCTCCTAAACTAGAGAGAAATCTCCCAAACTAGAGAGAAATCTCCTAAGATAAGTGATGATGAGATCCAGGCACAAGAATTTTATGAGTTAAATTCACAAAAAGAATTTATATCAAGTTTTACACTCATTATTGCATGTAAGACATTTTAATTAAAGTGGGCCCAAAATATAAGAGAAGAGAGCATGGGTACATAAAAAAATTATTATTACACTTTGTCTCCACTTTGATCTACATGCAAACTACTAGGTGAATGCATGTCACAATAAATTCAAAATACAAATTAAATATTTTTTTAACACTCACATGGATATGTATTTGTATAAATTATTTAATAGAAATTCACAAAATACAAAACATGTCAAATGAATAACATATTTTGAGAATTTAATATGAGAGATAATGCATGCTATAGAAAGTAATAAAGTTAGGATAAAATACTCTAATCATATGGATAAGATACCAAATGACGCCAATCATGTAGTAGAAAATTTCGACTCCGGAAATAGTTTGATAATTTTGTAGTTTGGTAAGTGTTCCCTGAAGGTGGTAATGACTATGAGCCTATCACTATACAACACAAATCACAAAAGAACACTTGTGACATATATTCCCCTTTAGTTATTGTAATCTACAATTGTATATTTAATATTTCAATATATATGCCCTATGCAGCGAAACATATCCAATTTTAGTGATATATACACTCTATACAATTGTACAACTGCTTCCAATTATTCATTTTCTCATGTTTTGAAATTTGCATGCTAATTCTCATCACTTGTAGGGGTACATTTGGTCTCTTCATGTCATGTACTAAATACCACCACTATTGAGCATGAGGCTAAAAAAATAGATCATGAAGGAAATTTGGAACAATAACAATCACATGAACTTGATAGTTTAGCTAAGTTGGATAGTCCTAAAAAGAATATTTGAGATTTTCATCATTTTTTTCTTACCAAGCAACTTCAATTGCAAATTCTTCAAGGAATTTGTGTTAAAGTTACTCCTTATAGCTCTTTAAATGGTTGGATAATTATTGTCCAATGTTATTGCTTGAAGACCTTTAATATTTTTATACTTTATTTATCTACTCATAACCTTTAGTGTTTTTATACTTTATTTATCTACTCATATTACCATTTACTTTCCTTTTTTCCCAATTTATCCTTACATTTTGGTTTTTCTATTTATACTATGTTTGTTTTTCTTCTATGGTATGTCTTATGCTTTGTTTTTGTCCACTTGGAGTGCCTCCTCTTTTTCTAAGTTTAGCTCATATGCATTCCTCATATTTTTGCATATATTTCCTTGTTTTCATATTTTGCAGTGTGTGCCTTGTTCGGTCCAATGTTCCATGTTTAGCACCTATATGTTTTTTATTACATGAAAAACGAGTTTTGAAGGGACCCGAAACCCTTTACAAATCAAACAAGGGATAGAAATTGACCACTCAACAAAAAGGAGAGAGCCACAACTAAAAAACAATCAACCTCAAAAGACAACAAGCAACGCAACCAAAGACAGGGCCAAAAAAACCAGCCCAAACAACCAACCACAAGGGCCTTCAAGATTTACAACTGGCCTTGTAGGAATCAAGAGTCATATCAAAAGAAGGCCCAACACCGATCCATCTGGATTGGAAGAAAGATCAACAGTAGAGGATGCAACAACCATCGCGAACACGAGACCATATCCAGCAGATGGGGTAATAGTTGTATCAACACACAGTGAAGCATCCAGTGGGGTAAGAGACATCAAACCATTTTCAGCAAAAGAGACAACAACATCATGTATCACAACATCTTTAATCACAGAAACATCATTTGTGGCATCTGAAGAATCTTTCTTCACCATTAAAGAATCTAAACCAGCTATAGTAGAAACCCCAACATCCTACAACTCTTTAGAAGCGTCCACAATATTTATTTACAGTCGAGTAATGATGGTATGAGGCCCCCGACCATCATGAAGTCACTGGATTTTTCTTCTCAAGCCCACAATTCCCAGTCGCATGGCCGGTTTTAAGGCATTTACGACACCTGAAAGGAATACCTTTGCAATCCAAAGTTTGGACCCAGCTACCAAAAGAGGAATTAATGACAATCTGAGCTGGCAGTCCCTTAGACACATCTAGCTCCACCAGAATGCAAGCAAAAATAGTATGATAAAGCTCAAAGGATTCATTATCCACCATAATGAAATTCCCAATAGCATCACCTATTTCCTCAAAGAGAGAATCAACTCATAAATGGAGAGGAAGGAAAGGAAGCCGAACCCAAACTAGAATTTTGTTGAACTTCTCAGAAAGGGGGTTAAAATCAGAGTGGCAGGGGTTGGCCAAAAGCGGCATATTATCTTTCTCATAGAAAAAGCTTTCACACAGAATTTTTCTTCTATCCTTAGCATTCTCAAATTTAGCAACAAAGAAACCTTTAGCCATAGGGTATATGTGAACTGTATCAGAAATGAGAGGACCCCAATGTTGAGAGATCCATTTATGCAGCTCTGGGAGGCTGGGCCAAATACCCCTAAATCTACAGATAGCACTATGCTCCGTAAAAACCTTCACATTGTTCTCTATTTCCCGATCGTTATCCTTATTCACATTAACAGAGGCGACACAAGAGATAGGGATAAATCCCTTGCCTCCCCCTCTACGTAAATTTGAGGCATTAGACGGATCCCACAACACCCGAGCAGAGTCAGGGCCAGAGCCCTCAGCAGCCACCGACGCCCAAGAGAATACTGCACAACCAGGTGCAACAACGACGACCAGATCCGAGTTACCGTCGAGGAGAGCAGATGCAAGGGAACAGCAAGCGGGAACATTTTCGAAAAAATTATTGTTTAGCGCCTAAATGTTAATTGGTTCCTCCTATTTTTATTTTTTTTGTTTCCATGTTTCATGACTATGATATCAATCTCTCGTGCTATCTATATGCCATTTTCACCATTCTTGTTTTTTTATTATCACAATTGTAATCATTCTCATGTTCTATCTTATTCTATCATGTTTATGTTTACGTGTCCCTCTTATGCTTGCATGTCTTATATGGGTATGATACTTATCATGCTTATACCATGTGATTACTTGGTTATGGTCATTATCATGCCTATATCCTCTGAGATCACATGTTATGATCCTTGTCTCACTCATATCTTTTATTTCTTATTTGTGTTTATGTGTTCAAGTATCTAACACTTATGGCTGACATTATTTGCCTTCACTGGGGGCAACATTGGAGGACATCTTGTCTTTCCCTTGCTTTATGTACTTTTAAGATTAAATGTCCTATATGTTTATACATGTTATCTTTTACCATGATTATAATTTTTTCCTTTCTACCAATTCCTTGCAACCTTTATATGCATAATGTTCATTTTGAGAATTATGTGTAGAAATGACATGCTCATAATCATTATTTTGTAAGCATAATGTTCATTTTGTGATTTATGTGCAACCATGACATGCTCATAATCATTCCTAGGTTGGAGGAATCATTTTAGCCATCTTTTTGTTAAGTCAAAATCATTTGCTTAGTTAAAGCCCAACCACTCTTCTACTCAGTCAAAGCTTAACCACTTTATGCAAAGACAACATCTGTTACCCCTATCCATTTTACTTTTGTTTTTTCAAAAAATTGTTTTCAAGCAAGTTGTAATTAGTGCCTATTATAAATGTGTCAAAGCTGCTACTTGTTGCATGCATTTTCTATTCTGTAAGGTTTTCAATGGAACACTCGTTACAAGGAGAATTAAAAATTTGTCAACCGTATATGTATCCTTCATACATATCAATAATCCTTAAGTGTGTAAAACACTTAATTTCAATGTTTGACTAGTTGTTTTACTTTAACATGCATCCACTTAAAAGATTTCAAAGTGGTGTAAAATGTAATGGTAAAAATTGCATACTCGTGCTTTTATCTTTGTTTTGGGCCCAATTTAATTAGAATATCCTTTATGCAATAATGAGCTTACAAGTGGCATATTCTTGCATGAATTCAAGTCATTGCATCATCCTAAATCCTATCATCACCCATCCTTAAAAGTTGATCCCAATCTCCAATTTCTCATTTGCCACCCTAGACAATTTGTAAATTCACAATTGACCCAAGCCATTTTTGCATTTATAGATTTAATCTTTGAAACTTTTAAAATTAAAATTTAAAATTCAAACCTTGCCAATCTTTTCACTAGCCATTGTGAGCAAACCTAGCACATGATTGTGTTGATTTATGTGCTATGTTGTATTTAAAAAGCATTCATTCAATTGAAATTGTATTGCAAACCCCAATCAGCTTGCACATTATCATAACAACATCATTGGGGAATATAATGTATTATTAGAATGCACATCAAAATACTTCACTCTAGGCTCATTCTATACTTGTTTCTTGTTGATTGTAGTTCATGATCATTGAATTTGCCAATCTTTTCACTAGCCATTGTGAGCAAGCCTAGCACATGTCTGTGTTGATTTATGTGCTATGTTGTATTTAAAAAACATTCATTCAATTGAAATCACATTGCAAACCCTAATCTACTTGCACATTATCATAACAACATCATTGGGGAATATAATATATCATTAGAATGCACATCAAAATACTTCACTCTAGGCTCATTCTATACTTTTTTCTTGTTGATTGTAGTTCATTATAATTGAATTTGCCAATCTTTTCACTAGCCATTGTGAGCAAGCCTAGCACATGATTGTGTTGATTTGTGTGTTATGTTGTATTTAAAAAACATTCATTCAATTGAAATCGTATTGCACACCATAATCTGCTTGCACATTATCATAACAGCATCATTGGGGAATATAATATATTATTAAAATGCACATCAAAATACTTCACTCTAGGCTCATTCTATACTTGTTTCTTGTTGATTGTAGTTCATTATCATCGAATCAATCCATCTAAAGGTCTAAGAGAGGAGAACATAAATCTTGCATTTCAATAGATTCTCCAAAGATATTTGTAAAATCCACTAATTCCTTACTATGGTTCAAATATCAAAAGATTAAGGCAAACTAATTCCCAAGTTTATAGTTTTAGGTCTGTATTCCACTTCTCTTCCATAAACATGGATGTAAACCACAATAAAGCACACTCAATTAGCAAATTGTAGGACAATCATCTAATGAGCCCCTAAAATTCTAACATAGTAACAAATTGATCCCCAACACCTTTACAATTTCCCATCTCAAATATCTAATTTAAGTAATGTATTTAATTTATTTTAATTCCACGTTTAATTTAATTTTCAGTCGTTACTTATATATCTAATTAGTCATTTATTTAAATATAATTTATCCTTTGCAAATTCATCACATTAGAAACAATCTAGTCAAGATGAGCCCAAAAAGAAATAAAAGGCCATAATAGTGTAAACAATAAGAAAGACAATTTAAATATCTAGATTGAAAATATGAAAAAAACATTTCAAAACAGTTAAATGAAAACTAACATAGGATCTTTTTGCTTAGGCAAATTAGTTGTTACTAAGCATTTGCCAACATGCTAAGTTTAAATCTATGAAACCCATGATAATATTGAGATGGTGAGTACGCTTTAAGTTCTGACTATTCTCCATACAAAATGACACACCTGCAAAAATTCAAATCCACAAAATATGACAGCTTTTTGTCAGATTTTTTGGATTTTAACAGCATAATAGAAACAGATTATGATGATTGGGATGGTGAAAATCATATAAAATTCATTGCATTTTGCAGATTTTGATTTTCATGGGAAAGACATTTTTTTTTTGGTGAAGATTAACCGCATCCTACGGTTTATCCAAAACCCAATCTACGGACAATGAGAAATTATGAAAGAGCTCGCCTGCACTTCTAATTCCCCCAAAGAAAAGAAAAGAAAAAAACCTGAAAAATCCAATGGTATGCATATATTCATTCCCCAGCACCCACTTTATACTAAACTTTTTACTCAACCAAATTGATGGCACTCTGTAAAAAAATTAGGTTTTTCTAAAACAAATTCATGGCAACAAAGTAAATTAACAGCCCACAAATTATTCTTTATCTGGAACATCCAAAACCCAGATGGTAAAGAAAAACTACCATTACTTCAACCAAATTACACCACTTACAAAACATTTTTGCCAGCGCCTAATTTGTATTGAAACAAAATTTTAACCAGAAAGATTGATACACTGTGCAAAACAAAATTTAAACGAGAAAGATAGATACACTGCGAAACAAAATTTAAACCAGAAAGATAGATACACTGTGCGAAACAAAATTTAAACCAGAAAGAAAGATACACTATACGAAACAAAATTTTAAAAAACCAGTCAGCAAAAGAGCTGCCATTAATGACCAAACCTGCAACGCTCCCCAAACCTGCACTTCCTTCCTTTCTGAACAACAGCACACATTGCACGCTTCTTCGGCAGGGCAGAGGCGAGCCGCTGGAGAATCGACAACAGCTTCTTCTTCTCATCACTCCACCTGAGAACGGCCCTCCCAAATTCCCGCTCGTCCACCCAAATCTTGAGGTGCAGGTGCGGCAGATTCCTGTAACTGCCATGGTTAACAATCATGCTGGTGAAATTCAAACCCTCACTTTTCAAAGCGCGGACGCCCACGCTCCACAGAGCAAAGAGCTCCTGGTCGTCCAAATCCCCCAATTTTTGGACATGGCGAACAGGGGTAACGATGAAGCCAGGCCTGGCCTTTGCATCCAGCGAACATTGAACAAAGGGTTGATCACTGAACTCCCTGAGGACGCACTCACCTGCGCACACAGAATCGGCCTGGCTAGGAAACAGGGGCGCCGAATCATTGCACGAAATGCACGACCCTGGCTCTACGATTTCCGGCCCTTCGCGGCTCTCGCCGTAGAAGACATCGATGAGAAAACCCGAGGGTTTTGAGGGTTTGAGTTTAAAGTGATAGTCATTTATATGTCTGCTTTCCTCGATTTGCTTTATGGCCTGCCTGAAGAAGCGCACAACCACTTCTTGAGAGGCATTTTCCAAAAAATCGAAGAAGCCGCCATTTTGGAGTAGAATTGCTGCGCCAGGCTTCATCTGCAGGTGTTGCCCGGGCTTCATGTCTGACGAGTCGAGAAGCTCCGCCGATTGGGGTTTCGATCCCTCTGCTGAACTTTCTGCCATTGTTCTCTCACTTGCTTTCACTTGAAGCTAACAACTAATATGTTGATGGCTTAATAAGCTGGAAGATGACACATTCAATGGCTTGGAATTTTATTAGAATCAAACTAGAAATAACAATTGGAAGATCAAGGGTCACAACTTAGGAATCCATTTTAAAAAGCCAATAGAAGACCAAGAGCCACAAATTAGAATTCTACACAAACTTAAAATTCTACACAAAGGTGTCCTTCATCGAAGTCTCTTGGGTTCTCAATGGGTCCCCACATTGAGAACTCAATGCTTTAACCAACTAAGCTCAACCCCTTGGACTTTTTTTCAGTTTCAATATTCTTATGTTGATTTAATGTCCAATTTTTTTTTACAACATTGCATCAATAGTTATGACTTTAAAAGTTGTTATTGTTATGATGACTACCCATAATTGAATGAATGAATGTTTTTTAATAACGTCCACGATGCCAAACAACCTTAAAAGCTATCAATTATGTGATGCTGCATCAACTGTCCTCTTTTGCACAACTATTGGTCTAGCATCTTTTGAGCTGTTTTGGATACCTTGACAAAAATTATGCTATAATTCCTTTTGATGCTTTTCCATTGTGTGAAAATTTTTTGAGGACACAATGGAAAAGCATCAAAAGGAATTATAGCATGGATTGTGGAAATCTGATAACATTAAAAATCATGTTGATGTGGCCTTGAAATCTTAGTTATAATCCGGGGACTTGTCAAGTAAGCAAAGTTAGGGTGCACAACTATTGGTCTTCTCTCCTAATTCCCCTATTGTTTTAAATATATTGTTCATTATATTTTAATCTGCTTTAAAAATAAAAATGTACATATTTATATAATTAATTTGTTAAAAGTCTAGGATTGGTAGAAGAGTTGGTTTGGGAAGTGGGTTTACTCTTCATTAATTTCGAGTTCGACTCTCCAAACTCGATGTACACCAAAAAATAAAATTATTAACTTATTAAAACAATAATTAAAAATATAAAATAATATAATAAATTTGTGATTAACAATAATTAAATATTTTAAATTATTATTTTAAAAAATATAAATATTATAATATATATTAATTAAAAATTTAAATGAAACCACTTTCATAATATCTCATATAAAAATTTGGATAAAAGAAGAAATATAACATATATTTGGAAGAGTATCGCATCAAAATAATAAATTGCAAACAATGTTCTATGAAGGGAAGATAGCTGAGATGGGAGGAGGATCGCATGTTTTAGGGTTTCAAAGCAGGGTTCCAGAGAATGGAAGATGGCAGCAAGATGCTAGTGCAGGGCGGCAGGGTGTAGCAAGGCTTCAAAGCAGGCCTGCAGGAAACGGAAGATGGCGACAAGGTTACAGTGACCCTCATCAGGCTCGTCTAGGACAGACTAAGGATGCCCCTCGATTTGGCCAATATTCAAATTTTGATATCAATCCCTTCACCAAAATTTTCAGGGACAAACCTTTTATCAAATCGGTTTCAGACCTACGTTCAGAGAACCGATGGCTGAATCGTTTCGCATGTCTACAAGACTAGTCAGATATTCTTGACACTTTTTTCAATCGTCCTCTTGCTCAACCAACCCGCTCATTTCATTTTCAACCCCATAAAGTAAAGGAAAACTACAGAATTATTTAAACTCCAACATCTTCGTCTGAGGAGCTTCTCACAACCAAGGGGCTCGTAAGGACTCCAGAGGACACCCAGGCCTCCGCCCACCTTTTCAAAAACCATTCGGGTGGGAAAAAAAAAAATCTTTTAACCATGGCCCATCATTTCAAAATTCATTTGGGCAGGAATTTTTTTTTCAAAATCCTGCCAAAAAGCTTCCACTTTCGACAACGTTTCGATCAAAACATCAAGAGAAACAACCAATTTTTGACATTTGTAAAGCATCTCCATCTGTATCTCAACAATCTTTTCTCAAGGATTGTTTCATCGAAGGGGAAAATGGAGCAGATCAACAAGGTGACCATGGAGACCCCCTCAAGTCAAAACTAGCGCACTTTCTGTGGAAAAGAAAACAAGTAAATTTCAAAGAGGCGGACTCCTCTTTTCCCATTGTGACTCGAGCTCCGGTAGAGAATGCTTCCGCTATCAAGATAACCTTTCCTAACCACATTCTCTCCCAGTTGGTCTCCTTTCTTCGAAAATCGGCTCTCATTGGTAAGTTTAGTTCTTCAATCCCTCTTCAAACTTTGCTTTCATGGGCAAATAGTCACTGGTCAGGTCTTCGTGACATTTTCTTCATTGACAGTCATTCAAGGTTTTTTATTGCTCTGTTTTCTTCATCTGAAGATAGAGATGCAGTTCATAAAAACAAAGGCTGGTTTTGTCAAGGGGTTGGTCCTTTTACCTTGTCCTAGATTCCAAATTTTAAACCAAATCCTAATCTATGTAGATTTTACCCCCACTGGATCTTTTTACTGCGTTTACCTTGTGGAGACCATGGCCAATCAATTAGGAATCTTTGTTTCTCACGATCTTATACCCTTTGAAACAATCCAAAGAGATGTTAGAGTTTGCCTTCTTCTTGCCTCAGATAAAACCCTGCCAAGGCACTTAACTATCACATCAAAATGGGGTTTATGGCATCAAGACATTGTTTTGGATAACACAGAGGTCATCTGCAAATATCAGCACCAGCTAGGTCATTTCACAAATTCATGTAGTGGTCATGAGTGCTAAGAGCTTTTAGTTTGTAAAAATCACTACTCAGACCCTCTTCTATGCACTGCCCACCAACATGAGGCAATTTTGTCTTTTGACCCTGTACAACCATGTAATGGTCCCTCTGAACCTCAGGATGACTTAAATTTTGAGCCATCCTACGTTCAGTGGATTAATCAGTTGAGCAATTTTTTTTATCATGTATAGCTGGATTCTTTATAGTTATAAATTTGCCTCCACGCCCACACCGATTCTCCAATCCCCAAATTGATATTCAAAGTAATGCAGGATTTATCAGTTTCAGGGGTAGTTGTCTCAAATAAGGAGGGTCATATTCAGGAAGTAGCAGATGATATCCTATCCACTTTAGCTGCCACTATGATTGAGGAAATTGGAGAGGAGGAAGGTGTTAGTATGACAAATGTAATGTGTCCCTTACAAAAGGCAAGGTGTTGTTGTTCAACTATTGACCTCTCAGATAAAGAGGATCTTCTCTTGGAAATTAGGCAGGAATAAATGGAAACCCCTTCACAAGATGGTGAGATAAAGAAAAAAAAATTTGACTATGCACAGTCCTTATCAGTTGAGCAGAGCCCCAGCTTGAAATCAAAAGTGTTTACAACCCCAAAAAAGAGAGGTAGAAAACCGAACTCTGTGAAGATTCAAGAAGAAATAGAGGCAGGTGTGCAGAGTACTTTAGATGGTAAATTCAAGGTATCAAAAAGAATTACAAGGAGTGCAAAAGGCACTCCCTATTAACAATGAGAATGATTTCTTGGAACGTCAGGGGCATTAATGCTCCTGACAAAAGAGGGAGAATCAAATCTCACCTTGATTCTTCAAAGGCTGACATCTTTATACTCCAAGAAACGAAGTTATCATAGGAAATGTATCACAAAATAGTGGCTAAATGGACATAATTTGGATCTGCCCATATGCAAGGTGTTGGGGCCTCGGGAGGATTGCTTACATTATGGAATCCTAAAAAAGTTCAATCTCACCTATTAGATCAAGATCATAATTGGCAAATGCTGAAAGTAGTATGCTATGACATGAGCTTTACGATACTTAATGTTTATGGCCCCATCCCCACTCAGGAAAAGAAAGACCTATGGGACAAACTGACTCTTTTACTCCAACAAGAAGAAGCACAGAATTTTATCATCAGAGGAGACTTTAATGCAATCTTGTCTCATAAGGAGAAACAAGGAGGAATCTGCCGACCCCCACGATCTATGCAGGATTTTCTAAGTTTCACCATAGAAAACAACTTGTTGGATTTGATTCCCAATAATGGTCTCTTCACTTGGACTTATAGGAGATTAGGCTTCCTTCAGATTGTAGAGAGACTCGACAGGTTTTTCATTCCCTTGGAATGGCGCCTTAATCGAGTCATTTATTATTCAGACATTCTTCCTATTTCAGAATCAGACCACTTCCCAGTTCAAATTGTCCTTGAATGGCAAAAACAGAACCCTATGTCATGTTTTGGTTCTTCTTTCAAGTTTGAGCGCATGTGGTTTAGACATCCACAAATTCAGGCTTTATTAAGACAATGGTGGGTATCTGCCCCTACATGTAGTGGAACAAAGATGTTCCATTTTTTTAAGAAACTTCAGTTTATTAAGGTTCAGGCTAAGGAATGGAATGGAAAGATCTTTAAGAATGTTTTTGCTCAAAAAAAAATCATTGCACAACAACTGGAAGAAGTTAACCAAAACATAATTTCCAAGGGACTGGATCAGCTCCTGCATTCTACACAGAAGAGTCTTCAAAGTGAGTGGGAAGAAGCTTGTAAGAAAGAAAAAGAATATTGGAGACAGAAATCAAGAAAGCTTTGGCTGAAGCAGGGAGATAAGAACACAAAATTCTTTCATGCATCCACAAAAGAAAGAAAAGCATCTAATGTTATATTCTCAATCAAGCATGCAGACACGAGGGTATTGATTAAAAATTTAGCAGACATTCAAGATGAAGGAGTAAAGTGTTTCAAGAATATTTTAGCCCCCCAACCTTCTAATTTAGATCCTTTTTGGAAGGATAATGCTGAGCTTCTACTGCAATCTATCCCTCCTCTGATCTCCGACCAAGATAACAGAGTCCTACTAGCCCCTTTCACTCTGGAGGAAGTTCACAAAGTGGTATTCTCCCTTTCCCCAGATAAAGCCCCAGGTCTGGATGGGTTCATCGCCCTCTTTTTCCAAAAGTGTTGGGATGTGATTGGTTTTGACCTCTTAGCGGTGATGGAAGAATCTAGGAAAAGGGGAACAATGCTAAAAAGTTTTAATGCAACAAATATTGTTCTCATCCCCAAAACACCTTCTCCATCAACATTCATAGAATTCAGACCTATTTCCCTTTGTAACACAATCTACAAGATCGTAACTAAGGCCATTTACCTTAGAATGCATTATCTCATACCCAAGATCATCTCGCAAGAATGAGGGGGTTTTGTCCCAGGTAGGGAGACTATGGAAAGATCCCTAGTAGCACATGAGGTTTTACACTCTATCCATGAAAACCAACAAGCAAATTTTGTTGTCAAACTTGATGCAATGAAAGCATATGACTGGGTTAAGTGGGATTTTCTCTTTAAAGTATTATCAAAATTCGGCTTCTCAGACAAATGATGCAAATGGATCAAAACTTGTGTCTCAAGTGCGCATTTTTCTATTCTAATAAATGGACATCCCTCAGGGTTTTTTCAAGGTACACAGGGAATAAGACAAGGTGACCCTTTATCACCTTTTCTCTTCATTCTCATGGCAGATGCCTTTAGCAGATACATCAATTTTCAATCTTCAAAAGGGCTTTGGCTTGCTGTCACTCTTCCAGGTACTTCAATAATAGTAACTCACTCTCTTTTTGCTGATGATACATTGTTATTTGGTAAGGCTTCTCTAAAAGAAGCCAGGCTCATCAAGCAAACATTGGAAATCTATTCTTTTGCTTCGAGCCATAAAATTAATGCTTCTAAGTCTAAGATTTTCATTTTTAACACACCTTCAATCTTGTCACTAAGAATATCCAAGACTTTGGGCTTCTCAATGGATCAATTGCCATCTTCTTACGTTGGCATCCCCTTTTTTATGGGAACAAACAAACCTTCTTATTGGTTTGCTATTATTGGTAGAATCAAGGGGCAAATTTTAGCTTGGAAAGTAAGGTGGCTTTCACTATCAGGTAGAATCCTTCTTATCAAGTCAGTGTTAACAACAATACCGAACTATTACATGTCTGTTCTCAAAGCTCCCTCATCCATCATTCAACAATTTCAAAAACTTGTTAGAGATTTTCTATGTAATAGTAATATGACAAATGAAAGGAAAATCCACTTAGCCTCTCTGGAAAATATTTCATGCCAAAAATCCCAAGGGGGAGTTGGGCTTCATAATTTGAAGCATCGCAACAAGGCTTTTGGAGGGAAACTGATTTGGAAAATGTACACTAATCCTGTTTCCAAATGGTGCTAGATTATGCAAGCTAAATATTTGGACAACACTCAACCATCAAGAGTGTTGACAACTTTAGATCCTCCAAAGGAGTCTGCTATTTGGAATTTTATGATGGATTCAAGAAATCTAATATCTAAGTATGTTTCATGGGAAATCAATAATGGTCTCAATGCTAACTTCTGGACAGACTCATGGTGTGGGCATCCTCCTATTTCTCAATTGGATAATATGGAAGACACTATGAATATAGCTATAGCTCATTGGGGTACAAAATTTAGTGACTATGTGTCTACTGTAGAAATATTTTTAGGAAAAATAATCTGGAAAGATCCCACTCTTCTCCCAATATCCACCCAACAATCTTCCTCCTTGGCAAATATTTTATTGAATAGGACAGTTCATGTCTAACAAAGATGATGTGTTATTTTGGGCAGCTTCTAAATCAGGGCAATATTCAATTAAAGAAGGTTACAAAGCCTTACAGTAGGGTTGCAACAGTAAGGTAAGTAGTCAGGCATACTCATTCTGCTGGAATGACATTGTTCTACCTAAAGCAAGTTGTTTTGCATGGCTAACGTTGAACAAAAGAATCCTAACAACAGATAGACTAGTAAAACTAGGCATTACACAAGCTTTTAATTGTGTATTTTGTGGCTTAGAGGAAGAAACA
Organism: Cryptomeria japonica; assembly: GCF_030272615.1. NCBI lineage: Eukaryota > Viridiplantae > Streptophyta > Pinopsida > Cupressales > Cupressaceae > Cryptomeria > Cryptomeria japonica. The sequence goes on along the minus strand of NC_081406.1, from coordinate 543,169,283 downwards.
ATTGATCATTTATTTTTACATTGTACCTTTGCCTCCCAATGTTGGTTCTTCATCATGAATAAACTCCAAGTTATGATGCCCTTTCCAAAATCATTGTGGGATATTTTTAACTCTTGGCCTCTTTTATTTTTTACATCAACCCTCTCAGGCATTTGGAAATGTGCTCCTACTCACATAATTTGGGCCATTTGGTGGGAGAGGAACAAAAGAATTTTTAGAAAAAAATCCTCTTCTCTGGATCAAGTTTTGATCAAGTTGGAAAATTTGATTGAAGAAATCATAAATTATTCTCTCACTAATTCCAAGGACATCCAGTCATTTACCTGGTGGGATAAGATAATTGAAAAATCATGGAATGGTATTATTTTGCCAATAGGGATTCCCTCGAACTGGTCCTCAACTCAAGTGAGAGATAGGTCTTCCATAAAATGGGTACCCCCAGCACCTAATTTCTTTAAGATCAACTTCGATGACTCTTCTCATGGAAACCCAGGGAAGTCGGGAATTGGAGTTTGCATTCGAGATCAATTTGGAAAAATGTGTGCTTTCCAAGCTTCACCCATCCTTTCGAGTACAAATAACTTGGCAGAGGCAAACGCTTTATTAGCTAGCCTGATGTTAGCAAGGAAGTGTGGCTTCTCCAATATACATATAGAAGGGGATTCATTAGTTATTATCAATTCAATTACCTCGAAAAGATCTAAGACCTGACATCTATCGTATGTTTTGAAGTATACCTTGGATCTTCTCGACACTTTTTCAGATTACATTGTCAGCCACACATTAAGAGAGGGCAACTCCGTTGCTGACATGTTAGCAAATAGGGGTTGCGGTGGCATTTTAGTTGAGTCAGTTGCGATTCCCACTAAACTGTCTTCTTTTCCCAAATTGCTTGAATTGGTACAAAAGGAACGTATAACACTCTAATCACAAATTACTTCTTAATAAGTTCTCGCATGTAGGCATATAACCGGGGCCTGCGAACATGAAAACGAATAGCAAAAATTTTACCCTCTGCCTTACTCATCCATCGGTTGGACGTTTTCATCTTGTTGTTCTTGCACCGTGCCCCTGTCAACCGTAGGGGGAATTTGAGCAGATCCTGGAACTACTCTTCAAAACTTGTGTTGTGCACAAACCAGCTTAGCTTGTGAGATAAGAATGCCTTTGAAATGGAGGAAATTATTCATAAAAGTCGGTCCGTCCACCTATGTTTTAATTACGAAATCTTAATCTGCTTGCAAATAATGCTTGCATGTGAAAACTTTGCTTTATCAAGTATGAGAAGTCCTCAGTTTGCATTTCACACATGCCAAGGATATAAGTCATGTATGCGAAGATGGCGAATGACTTATTTAAGACATATCACACATGCAGCCATGCTAAGTGATTAATTCACCCTGGTTCGTATTCATTCCTGCAAGTATAATTATAATGACAACTTAAATGATTAAATATGGTGGTTACCCTGTCTCGTCACACATGAAATCTCATCACATAGAATATTTTTTAATAGTGGAAATTCTATTAAATCATGTTCATCCTTGATCGATTCAATTTCAAGCCCATTGCAGCCCATGTTTGCAAGTATGTCTGTCATCTTGTTACCTTCCTTGTACGTGTACGAGATATGAAATGCTTCAAATGAATCTAGCAGATTCCAAACTTGTCTGAGAATATAATTGATCCTCCAATTTAATGTTTTCCTTTGTATGCATGCATTAATAACAAGAAAAGAGTCCCCTTCAACATGAACTTTTAAATAACCCAATTTCTTTGCAAGGATTAATTTTCCAATAACGTTTGCACCTCTACCATATTGTTAGTTCCTGGTGGCAAAACAAGAGATTTGAATGCTTTTAAATTACCCAAATGATCCCTAATACAAACTCCAGCCCTTGAGTCACCTGGATTCCCTCTTGATGACCCGTCAAAGTTAAGTTTGACAAAATCTTGATGTGGGGGTTGTCATGAAACATTAGATCTATCAACCTTATTAAATTTATTAGAAGATGGAAAACTAGATTTAGACGGTGATAAAATATGCTTCCAATTTTTTATAATGGAAGAGTCCCATGATGAAAATAATGAAGAAATGTTATAACAGGATTGAACATGAACATTCACTAGATCAGAAACTGATTTCTCTATACCTTCCAAAAATTTATCAACAGTTAGATACACTTTCCTAAAGACTCTTTTATTTCTTTCCCACCAGATGGACCAAATGACTATTGCTGGAATGATGTGCCAAATACAAGAAAATGTGGAGGAGGTGAACATAGTAGGCAATGACTGAAACAAATACCATACTGTGTTTGGCAAAGGCAATGGAATTTGCAATCAATTCAAAATGAAGAACCAACATTGTTGAGCAAATGGACATTGAACAAACAAGTGATCAACTATTTCACTTTCCTTATTACACAAAACACAAAAAAATGGTTGCGAGGTTTGCAGCTTGACTAGTCTGTCACTAGTTAAGATATTTTTTGGATTGCCAACCAAGAGAAACAACCTGCTTTAGGAAAGACTTTGTTATTCCAACAAAATTCAAATGCTCTTTGGTTTTGCTGTTGATCCATCATATGTTGTAAAGATTCATATCCATTTTTAATTGACAGAACACCTTGTTTGGATGGAGCCCAAAAAACTTTATCTGAATTATCTGAAAGAAACACAATCCTTTGAGCCAAAAGGTTTTGTAGCATCTGCTTTTGATTGACATTAGTAATTGATGCCCTCCTAAATGGCACAAAATTGTTAGTCTAAGATCAAACAACACAAAACACACAAGATGTTAGAGTTAATCAATCAAAAACTAAAACATGAAGGCATTCCAAAGGAGACACTAAAAAACATGCTAATGAATCTAACTAAAGAAGTAAGACAATGAGATATCTCCAACTATCTCTTAACATGAGATTAGCTCCTTCTCCCTTGTTCCTCTCCTCTCCAAGTTCCAAAATAGTGTAGCTCTCAGCAGCTTTTTGCACTATGGATGCTTATGGAGGATTGAGATTTGTAGAATAGCTCCCAAATATGAAATGAAAAGCTATTTTTAATGCTAAAATGATTGATTTTACCAAAAAGACAAGATTTAGTTATGCTATGCTAAATGCTCTCTAAAATGGCTATAGTCTAAATGCTTACAAGTTTTCAGGATCTGGATTATGAAGGAATGGGCTCTATTTATAGGAAAAATGGAGCAATGGATGGCCAGGATTGAATGGTTTAATCAAGGGTCAAGCTTGAAAGTTGAGGATCCATGTGCACAATTGGCACCAATAAAATAGTGACAAGTGTCAACACAGGATTGGGTTGAAAGAAGAGGTTGGAGGCATTAAAGGCCTGAGAAGACCTCATGGTTATCTAAAGGCTAAGGGTCAAGCCTAAATTAGGATTACCCACTAGATTAGGAGTTAATCCAAGGATAAACCTTTGTGCAAATGATTAAGAGATAATCATGGTCAAAGCATTAAATGCTTGATGAGACCTTTGTGGTTGGATAGAGGTTGAGTCAAACAAATGTTTTAACCATGTGGGAGGGTTGAATTAACCATTAATGGTTATTGGAGACTTTGGGGAATTAAGTGGTTGCAAGTTGAAAGCCTTTAATGGTTTTCAAAGACTTTGAGGAATTAAGTGGTTGAAAGTTGGAAGCCTTCAATGGTTATCAAAGACTTTGGGGTCTTTGAGAAGTGACTCCATTTTGCTTAGGAATGTGACAATATTTAGGGGATGGATTAGGCTAATTAGGAAGGGGTTAGAAGAATCTAGAAGGGGATTAGATTTTTGCAAGTGGATTTGGTGGGTGAGGGAAAATAGGATTTTATTAAAATAAAAATTCATTTATTTCAATAAATGTGTGCAAGTTGCATTTGTAGGAAAATGCAAGTGGGGGGGGTTTTAAAATGATTTAAATAAATGTTAATTTATTTAAAAGAGGAAAAGGGGGATTTAATTAAATAAATTGATTTTATTTATTTAATTGATTGGAATTGGATTTAATGAATTAATTAAAATAAATTGAATAATTTATTTAATTAATAGAAGAATGTTTGGGGATGAATTAATTAAATATTAATTTAATTAATTGATGGCTAGCGGATTTTTAATCAAATAAATACGAAATATTCATTTAATTAAAATGGACAGATTTATGTGACTACATTTGCCCCTCTTTGAGACGATGCAGTTTATCGCATTGTTTCAAAGAAAGAAAAACTGGTGTGAAGAAATGCCCCATAAAATGTAAATTTAATGGGTGGTATGCCCCCTCAAGAGATGGGCCGAAGAATTTTGAAAAATCGGGCGATCTCTCGAAAAAGAATGAAAATTGGCAGGGTGGTAGAAGAGAAGAAGTTAGGTATACTGGTTAAAAATAGAAGAAATCGGGGAAAACATGGAGAAATGGGGGGCTCGGGAAGTTCACGGGGACCACGGCGATGAGCGGGGCGAAGTTACGGTGACGGCGGGGGGTATAAATGGGGTGAAAGGGGTGAAAATAGGATCATTTGTGACCGCGACCAGTTGAAAACTATAGCTCTGACAGTGACATTTGGAGGAGCAAGGAGGAGCTACGATGCCGTTTCCGATCACCGAGCACCGATTTGAGCGATTCCGCCGGTACCAGCGCCCAGCCGACTATGGACCAGCGGTACGCAAATTCGAAAACTCACTTTTTATGCATTTTTGGTATATTTTTAGCTTAGTCCAAGGCAAGTCGGAGCAAGAGCGCTGGAACTAGGTTTTTAGCGCTTTTGCTCCATGAAGTAGCGCTATTGTGCCGCAATAGCGCTTTTGTAGGCTAGTTTTAGCGCTTTTGCATGTATTATTGCGGCTACTGGGCTCTATGAGGTGATGCATATGCCCGTGATTCGGATGAATCACGGCCTGATCACAGCATTGGCAGAGCGATGGCACAGTGAGACGTGCACGTTCCATCTGGCCCAGGGAGAGATGACGGTGACTTTAGAGGACGTGTGGCGTATCCTTCGGATTTCGATTCGGGGGCAGCTGGTGACATATGATCGATCTTGGGGGACAGTGTCTTGCCAGAGGATATTTGATGAGGACGTATTCATTGATGATGGGTCGATTGCCTGGGAGGATATAGCGACACTATATGAGCCCCTTCCAGTAGTGTTGTCAGGGATCGTGGGAGGACTTCTGTGTCCAGACAGGCGGTCACATGGATTGGCGGTCGGATGGGGATAGGTGATAGAGATGATGGTGACAGAGGGGACCCGATATGCCTGGGGGTCGTGCGTGCTAGCGCACATGTATCAGGAGTTACATGAGGTAGTGTACAGAGGGCGGGGGTCTCTAGCAGTGGGCATGACGCTGTTGCATGTGTGGGCATGGGAGCACTTACCAGTGACTCGACCAGTGAGTCTGAGATTCCGAGCCGTGGACCAGCCCTATATGTTTATGTATAGTGGTATGATGAGCCAGCCCCACTTGGGGAAGCTAGAGTGGTGGCGGCGGGCATTAGATGATTTGGATGCAGTGATCTGGCGGCCATACTTGGAGTGTGAGCCATGGGAGGATGATGCAGAGGCACTACCGTATTGCTTCATGACCCGATTCCTCATTGGGAGGACCTCGTATCATGTAGAGAGACAGGTGCCGGGACGGGTGATGAGGCAGTTTAGACGGCAGCAGGGACTGCTGAGCGGATCGGGAGAGTATGCTCGAGTTATTCGAGAGCGGTATGCATGGGGTCCAGTGCTACCGTATGATCAGGCACTGGCAGAGTTCCGGACACTGCAGGCGAGGCCATGGGATCTACGACCGAGGGTCGTGGATGCAGGGGTTATAGCAGAGTATACCCAGTATCGAGCGGCGCACCCGATTCGACGGATATCAGATCCAGCGGAGCCGATCCCATCGTTTGAGGATGAGAGGGGACGAGGACGGAGAGGAGGAGGCCGAGGAGGAGGAGGAGGAGGAGGAGGTGGTGGTGGTGGAGGAGGTGGTGGAGGTGGAGGAGGTGGTGGAGGAGGTGGAGGAGGTGGTGGAGGGATGGGGATGCCGAGACAGCGGAGAGGGAGAGGGGGGTTACCACTGCAAATATCACAGGGTCCTTTGATGCAGGGAGGAGTGCAGCTGAGTGGGAGGGGGATGGAGAGAGAGATCCCTATGGATACAAGTGCAGGAGAGGGTAATGCAGGGGAGGGACCTAGTGGAGGGGATGATACAGGTGCGGCAGCCATGGCCATGGGGGAGGGAGCTACTGGGGATCTGCGGGAGCACATGATAGGTTATTTGCAGACCCGGGTAGAGAGATTGGAGGCGGAGGTAGCAGCTAGAGATGTGCAGCTATTTGCACGTGAGTCAGAGCTGACAGTGGTGCTGCGGGAGAGAGATACTGCGGTGGAGAGATTGGCAGAGCTGCAGGAGAGAGTGCAGACTGGTGCACAGGGGCCTTCAGGGGAGGTTATGAGGGAGATGCGGCGAGCTCAGGCGGAGATAGAGTACTGGCGGGGGTTATATGAGCAGGTGGTACCAATCAGCCAGCGAGCGCTCAGTTACTCACAGATGCGGCAGGCCAGATCCGAGCGATCGCAGAGGATGCAGAGCAGTGGGGGAGTGATGGGTCCTTTGCGGCAGGATAGATCAGGAGATGCAGGAGGGAGTGGGGGTTCGATGAGGCCTCCACGGAGAGATGGATCAGGTGGTGCAGGTACCAGTGGTGGAGTAGGTAGGGGTGGGGCAGGTACAGCATCTGGCCAGAGTGGCATTTGAGAGAGCATTTTTGCATACATGTATTGTATCATTGTCTATTTTTTGGACTGTATCTTGGATGGCTCTTTGGTAGCCGATTTTTGTAGACTTCATTGTACTCTGATATATGAGATGATATATATGAGGGGATCCCATATTGTGATGATTATGCATGTGATGATGTATGGATGTTTATGCATGATTATGTTTTGTTGCTTAGATGTATATGTGTACATGTATGCATTTGATGAGATGTTTCCTTTATGCATGTTTTTATGATGATTTATGATGTGAGATACTGACATATGAATGCAGGTTTTACATATATATGATGTGTTCGATTTGTGATGTAATGCGTTATGTATGGAATGCCAGGATGATATATGCTTATGTTTTGATGTATGAACAGGATTTATGGTGTTTCCTATTGCGATGCATTGATAAGATGATTTATGTGACGATGTTAATGTAATGGTTAGATGAATGATTTTATGTATGGATATGCATCGAGATGTGTTTAGATGAATGTAATATGGATAAACAAAATGTTTAAGTGCAAATGTTTATATGATAATGTGGTAAATGAACGCAGATGGATAAACAAATGTAAAGTACAAATGTTTATATGATAATGTGTTTTAAATGCATACGTAAAATGGATATATGAAATGGTATGAACCAATGTTTTGTAAACAAATGGTCTTATGAATCTAAAATGCATTAAATATGAAAGTGGGATGATACTATAACTAATATTTGTAATAACTGTACCTTAAAAAGAGGATAATGAATGCGATGTGAAATGAATCCTAAAATGAACATAATAAGATGTTTATTAATGAATGAATGAATGCACTTTGTAACTAAATGGATAAATGGATGTGTGTAATAATAAGTTGATAAGATGATAATGGATAATTTACACTAGATGAAATGTTGAGTAAATGATTTAAAACAACCAAAGACAATTTGATCCCATGAATGAATCTAATTATTTATGATTGATGCAATGATGAAAATGATTTTTAATGAAAACTAATGTCAATAATGAACTAGATGCAATGTTTAAGTTTAAAAATGACATGAATGGTCGCAATGCAAGATGCACCTAAATGTAATGATGATATTGTCATCAGGAATGCAAGGTTTTTAAGACTTTGCATCATGCACTGATGATGTATCAGAGTACTCGGTCGTGATTGTATCCAAGACCAGCTTAATTTTCTCATTTTTGCATATAAAACCTCTATATGAATAAGTGAACGGATGGGTGATATGCAACGGAATGCAATATATAAACAGATGAGATGAAATGACGATCCATAGTGCTCTATTTTCATCATTGAGCTTTAAAATGTTGGAAGAGAATACAAGCATCTTGACATAATGATTCAAGATGACCAGAGTATTTCTTACATGGATTTGATATAGCAAGTTAATACAAGCAACTTGATATAAGGGTCAAGTCGACCAGAGTATTGTTTGCGGAACAGACAAGGATTATCTCCTTTCGTGCATGACTTGGATTGTCCTCCTTGATCTTAGGCTGATCATATCCTGAGACAAGTGCATACCGTACTAAGAAATAAAACCTTTATCCAATTTGGAGGAAGAGGAACCAAAGAATGAGCATTGTACCTGTAAACAAACAGTATATACATAAAGAATAAAGAATATGGATCCTTGGTAATGGTTCATGCCCATATGGTCGAGATATACGCTGTAGTCAGCAAGCCGTAGTGATCTATGACTGCATTTTGCATAAGATCACGTAGCTTGGTGAACTTCCCACGTAGACACCATTAGTACATGCCCCAGAACTTCATCGGAAATAATGCGCAAACGATACAAAACAATGCTAAAAGATTCCGATACAGATAAACAAATGATTGTACTCACAAATCAACCAAGTATTTGATAGCTTAACATAATTTTCTTGTCAAAGAAAATGTCATCTTGTCTTTGTTTTGGTAAGGAAGGATACATCCTTGGTTAAAGACAGGTTTGGATTGTTGATGTTGATTTGTGTTAGTCGAGTGATAAGTGGTCATTTGTGTGAGTATTTTGTCAATGTTTGTTTTGTATCTGATCGGATAAATATGTACAAGGTGTTGTCATGTTTTTGTGTGATGTTTGATGGGTTTTTCGATGTTTTTTGGATTTTGTGAGTCATTTTTGAATGTTTTTGATATTTTCGAGAGTCATTTTTGAATGTTTTTGTATTTTGCGAGACATTTTTGAATGTTTTTGCCAATGAATCACCAGTAATGTAGAATCCACTTCCATCATCTAGATTGTAAGGGCATTGCCCCCAGTTTGTAGACCTGACTATGAAAAGGTGGGATGCTAGACGCATGGAGTACTTTCGTAATTGCAGATCAAATAACAAGCCATGGTTGGGATGGATGGATGTATGTGTGCATGAATGTGATCGCAACGAGCCTGAAAGATATTGGAGCCATTGCCTTTACGAGTGGTGCCTGTTTGCTAGGTTTTCGCCATCGCACTTACCCAAGGTGCCACCGGAGTGGTTGTTCACCGTTTGGATGCATGATTTTTCTTTACTTTTTGGAATGTTTTTGTATTTTCTTCAGGACATTTTCTGAATGTTTTTGGTATTTTTCTGATATGTAGGGGAGCCTAATGCCTTGTACACCTTAGGTATAAAACCGTTTGAGGTGCATGCTGTTGATTGGATCTGCAAGCGGTTCTCCTTCTAAAGTAGCTAACTGATATGCCCCGGACCTGAACACAGCAGTGACAACATATGGGCCCAGCCAGTTTGATTCAAACTTGCCTTGATGTTCTCTATTTGGTTGGTTGCGAGGATTTTCTCGAAGAACAAGATCACCTACCTCAAATGTACGAGATCTAACTCGGTGATTGTAACTTCTACTCATGCGCTGCTGATAGGCTTTGAGGTGATTGTATGCAGCTTGTCGCTTCTCATCAAGTAACTCTAAGTCCTGAAGACGGGATACTCTGTAGGCTTCATCATCGATGAGATTATGCAAGGAAACCTGTAATGATGGTATCTCAACCTCAATAGGTAAGATAGCTTCTGCACCATAGACCAATGAATAAGGAGTTGCACCTGTAGGGGTTCGAATGCTAGTTCGATATGCCCATAATGCTGGATTCAATTGAACATGCCAATCACGGCCGACATCATTGACTGTCTTCTTTAGGATTCTTAATATGTTTTTATTGGATGCTTCGGCCTGACCATTGCCTTGTGGATAATAGGGGGTGGAAAAGCGGTGTTGGATATGAAATTTCTCACAAAGTTCACGGACATCCTGATTTTTGAAAGGAAGACCGTTATTTGTGACAATGGACATGGGCACACCATACCGGCAGATGATGTAATTGAGGATGAATGAGGCAATCTGCTTGCCGGTGACTTGGGTAAGTGGAACAGTTTCGATCCACTTTGTGAAATATTCGGTGGCGGTAATAATGAATTTATGGCCGTTGGATGAAGATGGATGAATCTTGCCCACAAGGTCAAGGCCCCATTGACAAAAAGGCCATGGTGTCGTGATTGGTTGTAGTTCCTAGGCTGGTGCATGTATCAGGTCACCATGAATTTGACATTTCTTGCATTTCCTGACAAAGTAGTAGGAATCCTTTTCCATAGATGGCCAATAGTATCCAGCTCGCATGATCTTCTTGGCTAGTGATGGACCACTTGAGTGAGTCCCACAAATTCCTTCATGTACCTCTTCCAAAACCTTTGTTATCTCATCTTGTTCCAGACATCGAAGGAGAGTACCATCAAGACTACGTCGGTATAGGGTTTCGGCAATAATGGTATATCGAGCAGTTTGGCGAATGAAGGTTTTTCGTTGGTTATTCGATTGGTTGGGAGGAAGGGTATGATCGCGGAGATAGGTGTAGAACTCACCATACCATGGGGATTCGGAACCAACAAGGCGACATATCATTTCAGATTCGGGGATATCATAAGCGGGGATCCAAAGCTGTTCTACCAAGAACTCATAGCGTGTTGAATTCTGTGGAAGATCTAGTAGAGATGCGATGGTAGCCATGGCGTCAGCAGCTCGATTCTGATCTCTTGGTATCTGCTCAAAAGTGATAGTAGTAAATGATATCTTTAGAGTGTCCACCATTTGCTTATATGGCATGAGTTTATCATCTTTGGTCTGATATTCATCAGTTGCTTGTCGAATGACTAGTTGTGAGTCGCCATATACTTGCAGTTCTTGTAATTTCCATTGTATGGCTAATCTGAGTCCCGTGATCAAGGCCTCATACCTGCTATGTTGTTTGTGCATGGAAATATGAGCCTGTAAGACTTCGGGATGCTATCACCTTGAGGTGTGATAAACAGAATGCCTGCCCCTGAGCCGTGCCTAGTGTATGAACCATCAAAATATAGTTTCCATGGTTGTACTTCTGTGATCATGAATATCTCTTCATCTGGAAAATTGGAAATAAGAGGATGATCGCCTATGAGGGGTGCATCGGCCAACTGATCTGCAATGACCTGCCCTTTGATAGCTTTACGGTCCACATACTCAATGTCAAATTCACTTAGAATCATTACCCATCTGGCCAAGCAACCTGTCAATGCTGATTTGCTGAGTAAGTACTTGAGTGGATCAATCTTTGCAATGAGTTGTACCTTGTGTGTCAATAGATAGTGCCGCAATTTAGTGGCTGCTAAGATTACTGCTAGGCAAGCTCGCTCGATAGGTGTGTAACTGAGTTCATAGCCAACCAGTGTGCGAGAGATATAGTAAATAGCACACTCTTTGCCTTCTGCATTATGTTGTGCCAGTAGTACACCCAATGTTGTACTTGTCGCTGAGATATAAAGTAACAACGGTCTACTTGGATCTGGTGGCATCAACAATGGTGGATTCATGAGATAGTCTTTAAGCGTCTGAAATGCTTGTTGGCATCTGGCATCCCACTGAAAGCATATGTTCTTGTGTAGCAGGTGTGTGAATGGGTGACACTTATCAGCCAATTGTGCAATGAATCTGCGGATAGATTGAAGCCGTCCTTGTAGTGTTCTTAGCTGACTGATATTCTTTGGAGGTGGCATGTCCATGATTGCTTTAACCTTTGCTGGATCGACCTCAATGCCTTTGCTTGAGACAATGTATCCTAGAAGCTTCCCGGAGGTCACTCCGAAGACACATTTCTTTGGGTTGAGTCGAACATGGTATTGTTCCAGTCTATCAAAGATTTGATCTAAGATGTGGAGATGTCCTTCTCTAGTAAGTGATTTTGCTAGTAAGTCATCCACATAATCTTCCATCATAGTATGCATCATGTCATGGAAGATGGTGGTCATTGCTCTTTGATAGGTCGCTCCTGCATTCTCTAGACCAAAAGGCATTACATTCCAGCAATATGTGCCCCATGGACATGTGAAGGCTGTCTTATGTTGGTCCTCTGGTGCGATCTTTATTTGATTGTATCCTGAAAAGCCATCCATGAGTGAAAGCATGGCATGTCCTGCTGTCAAATCCACTATGATGTCGATATTTGGTAGGGGGAAGTCATCCTTAGGACATGCCTTATTCAGGTCTCTGAAGTTTGTACAAATGCGGATGCCCCCTTTTGGTTTGCCGACAGGCACAATATTGGAGATCCATTCTGCATAATCAATTGGTCTAATGAAACCAACATCTAGAAGTTTCTTGAGTTCTGTTTTGACTAGCACTGCAATCTGGGGATGCATCTTACGAAGCTTCTGCTTGACAGGTTTGGCTCCTTTTGCTACTGTGAGATGATGCATGACTAAATCAGGATCAAGCCCAGGCATGTCCGCATATGACCATGCAAAGTTGATCTGACGCTTCTGGAAGAACTCTATAAATTTAGGCTGTTCCTCTGGAGTGAGAAGGGATGCCAGATGTATAATATGAGGATTGTCAGGAGTCCCTACATTGTATTCTTTGGTTTCCTCGATAAGAATCGTTGATCGTTCCTATTGTGTACTATCAGGGAGAATGTCAAACCCTTCATCCTCAGGCGCCTCAGAGAGGTTTTCACCATTGGATACGCTCTTTCTTTTTACTTTTGTCAGATCAAATAGTGCCACAGTGTGGTTTTCACTGGAAGATCCATGTTTCAATGTTATATTTTTGCAGCTGAAGGGTTTGGCATCCGCCCCAAAGTATGCTGCACTATTAAGTTCAATGGCGAATCCAGCTTTGTGATCCCCGCTTGGTAGATTATCCCTTAATTCCAAAAAGTCAATGATAGCCTCATCGTTTTGGAAGAGGTCAACACATGGGGGATTTGGGTGGTTCCATTCGATGAGTTCAGGGTGGATAATGGGCATTACTTCATCGATTAGGTTAAGTTCGTTGGACGTATCAGTGAGGGTCAAGACAGTGTGGTGAAGGTCATTGATGGTACTCTCCCTGTCAGAATCAGGCGTAGGATGAGACGTAGGGTCTGTGGAAGATGTTTCCAGCTCAGGTACCCAAGTGGTCTTTATCTGTGCTTCTCCATAAACAGGAATGTCTTTGCGTGGCGGAGGTGGTGATGTGTCTTCCTCATCTGAAGTGTTAAGCTGTACAGAATCAAATTCCCACTCATGTGAGTCGGTCTCTGAATCACTCTCCAGCATCCGATTGCTATACCATACTGGGATGTCTTTGGAATTAAACACGGCAGGTGTGATTGGTTTATGTATCTTTGTGATGATCGGTGCTGCAGGAACCGTGATGGGGTTTAAAGGATTTTTCACTGGAAGTATTGGTAGTGTTGATTTAGTGGCTGCTGTTGGAACGACTGGTGCCATAGATGTTACTGCGGGTTCCAATGTAGTTGCTGCTACTATTGGTGTTATTGATGGGATCATTGGTTCGTTTGGTGGGATGATTGGTATTGTAGATGATTGCGGTAGAGTCATGAGCCTCGATGGGGCAGTGGGGATGGTGCTTGATGGTGCTTTGATTATAAACGGTGTCCTCTTTGCAGTAGGTGGGCAAAATGGTTTGCTGGGTTTTCCTTTGAATTTGAGTTTAGGAAGGACTTCTTTTTCAAAGCCTAGGCCCGTATTACCTTTGGGCTTGAACTCTGGCAGCAGTGGTTCTTGTCGTCCTTGTTTGCAGGATCCCAAAGCACTCTGACCATCATATCCCATTCTTTGCATAATGAGGAGGCCTTTGCCATATTGTTCCGTAGGAAGTGTAACTTGCGGTTTGTCAGTGGTGATGGGATCTTTATAGATCCAGTCCGCTAGGTCCTCATCTTGTGTCTCTTCCTCTTGACTCTTTCCAAGGATGAAAGGCGTTAAGGCACATGCTGGTATTTTTAGTGGTTGCTGGAGTAACTGCTGTGGTTTAACATGTGTTCTAGGAGAAGTGGGCATTTGTCCCACACAAAAGAGCTGACTCAAGTTATATTCCCCAGGACCTTCCTCTGCGACTTTCATCTTAAGCTTCTCTTGCTTGGGTATAGGAGTGTTTGAACTGGCAAGAGAAGCGAGATTTACATATGATGTGGAAGAAATAGCTTCCCTATTATTAGGAACAGTAATCTCCGGTTGATGGCTGATATTATGGCAAAATGCGAAGGGATTTGCATCGCCCAGGATTGTGATCTTTGCACCGTTATGTGGGAACTTGATACATTGATGGTAGGTAGATGGAACGGCTTGCATGGCATGTATCCAAGGTCTCCCTAATAATAGATTATATGGCAGAGGAAGGTCCAGAACCTGACAGATGATGTGCTTTACCACAGGGCCCACTCGGATTGGTAGGACCACGGCTCCTTTGGATGAACGCTCTGCATCATCATAGGCCTTGATGGTGATCCTCTTGCGAGGATCCACTGATTCTATTGCATATCCCAATGCTGTGACCAACTGTAGTGTGCAAATGTTTAGGCCTGCTCCATTATCTATCAAGACTCGCTTGATCCTGTGTTGGTTGACAAAGCCTTCAATGTGTAGTGAGGCGTTATGAGGTTGTTGGAATGAAGAGTTGTCACTTTCGGAAAAAGTGAGATAAGGTGATGACTTTAGATTTCCAACCATGGCTTGAAACTGGTCCGTATTCAGGTTTGCAGGGACTGACGCCTCTTGGAGTGCTTGATCCAAGATAGTTTTATGAGAGGGTGACAGGTGTAATAGCTCTAAAATGGATATAAGCGTAGGCGTTTTGTCTAATTGTTCCACAAGATTGTACTGCTTTGGGATGGAGGTGGTGCCTTGTGGAGCTGCCTTGATGGTAATTTTGCTGCGACGCGTAACAACATTGCAATTTGAGGTGGGATTTTTGAAGGTGATAGTTGCAATTTGTTCACTGGCATCATACAGGTGATTGACAGTGTAATTATACGCAGCTTGCGTATAATCAGTGGTATCAGGACCTCGTCTGGACGTGGAGGGACCCCTTTGATCTTGCGATGGAAGTGGATTTTTGAACATCTGATGATCATTATTGGTTGTTTTTGGGTCATGCCCCTCAATTTCAATTTCTCCTTGGTCAATAAGATCCTGAATGAGATCTTTCAATCGGTGACAATTACTTGTCTTGTGTCCTCTTCCTTGATGGAATTCACAATGTTCAGTATCTCTCCACCATGCCGGTTTGACCTGAGGCTCATAATTTGATAACTTAGGTAGAGTGATCAAATTCTGAGAAATGTGTTGTCGCATCACTGTTTCAATGGGTTCCCCTAAGGGAGTGTATGTGCGTTTTTGTTTTTGTGGACGAGGTCTTGGTTCATCATGAGATGTGATGCGACCTTGATTAAGAGGAACATTTGTGTTATTTTGAGGTGGAGGATTTTGTCCTGCAAACCGAACCACAGGTTGTGCATTTTGGATAGTTCGAGCATCCACAACTCCATCGTTGACGATATTCTTATTCTTGTTCCAAAAGTTCGGTTTATCGCTATTGAAGCGCGGGCGAGGACCATCTTTGGGTTCATTAAAGATTTTGATGAGTCCTTTTTTGATGAGTGCCCGTTCACATTTTATACCCTTGGTGATCATATCGTTAAAAGAATCTGTATCTTTGACATCTAGGTGAAATTCCATTTCTTCGTTTAAGTTGGAAATGAAAATTTCCACTAGTTCTCGTTCAGGTAACTGAAGAGAACGTCTGCTAGACATTTGGCGCCATCATTGCAGGAATACTGAGAATAATTCACCTGGTTTTTGTTTGGTGTTGCATAGATCAGCCATGGTGATGTTGCGTTCAATATTATAAGAGTAATGAGATAGGAACTTCTGGATGAGTTCCTCAAATGTTCTTATGCCACCTGGAAGTCGGGAAAACCATGATGTGGTTGTTCCTCCCAAGCTTTGGGGAAAAAGGCGCATTAGGTATGTGTCCTCATAAGCTACTTCAAGACAAGCAGAATGAAATTCTCAGACATGATCACGGGGATCCCCCTTTCCTCTATATTTTTCAAATTTGGGTGTTTCAAACCCGCGTGGAAAGGGTGGCATATAAAGATTCCTATCAAACGGATAGGGACAGATGTCGTTAAGTGAAAATTGATTGGTCTTAACACCACTATGAAGTTGTTGGGCGAGATTCGCGACTTGTTGCCGCAACATCTCCATTTCATTTGGAGGAGGAGGTGGTGGGTTACCTCGAGGGATGTTATATCTGATGGGATCTCTACGCCTTTCCTCCTCATGGCGACTTTGTCTTTCTGATGCTTGTCTTAATTGGGCAAGATCAAAGTCTGAGGGGAGTTTGGCTCCTTCTTGAGCGAGTCTTAAAAAGTGAGCATCCGCATTGCTCCTTAGTATTTCATCAAATAATCTGTTAAAATGAGGATTATGCTGAACCCTTTCGATTGTTGAAGGAGTGGGTGTACCTGGGTTTTCATCATTCGCATTTCCTCCAAGTGCTTCTTGAAATTCATTGAGGTTGTCCTCTTCTTCCTCAATTTCTATTTCTCGTTGCCTTGATCGTGATCGGGTTTGAGCCATTTTGTTTTGCAAGTTTGGGTTTTGAAGTTGATTGAAGATGATGATGAGTTATTGATGAAAGATTGATGATTGGTGATTTGTATTGTATGGGGATCTCTAGCACTTTAAGGTAGATGTAACCGAAATTCCTTCTTTGAATTGCTTGTTTGTTTTGAGGAGTTTGGATGTGATAAGGTGTAGAGAAATCTGAGATGTGTTACAGATTTTGACTACCTAGCAATGAGAGGATTCACTCATGAACTAGTTTTAACCTGCGTAGATGTGTCTCTTAGGATGAGCTTATCCTAGATGTAGAAACAATCTAAAAGTGATGTGATGTGTTTGATTTCAAGCAATATCTAAAAGAGAACTTGGGACAAGAACCTCTTAATGTTTTGAGAGTTTTGGGATGAATTGATGATGGAATACTGATGTATGAATGAGATGATGGATGTTTTGTTTTCAACTTCAATAAAAACTTTGTGTTACAAATGGGACAAACTCTTCTTCTTCCCTTTCAGGCGGCGGTGGCACTTCTCGAGCTGTGTTGTAGGTGATACAGATGTTTGGGAAGAAATTGGGATTAATCTTTCCTCCTTGATTTTTGTGATAACTCAGAGCTCTATATTGCATAAAAGCTCTGCGGTTCAATGATTCTGAATCAAACTCGTTTGTTTTACCTTGAAGGTATAGACGCATGCGATGTAGAAAGACTCTATGTGAGACAAAGATTAATCTATTGATATAGAAGAATTTCCTCCTTTTGATTAAAGCCTTTGAGCTCAATGGTCTTCTTTTCAAGGTAATATTCTGATGACACTTCTTCTTTCGCAAGATGTGAAGAATGGTCATAAAAGTTGTGACTCTGTGTTGTTTGCACTTTGTTTTTGGTATTTTTGGTTGTGTTGACAGATGTTGGATGAATACTTTGTTTTTGGGATTGATTCTCTGATTTTTCTTTGACAAGAAAACAAAGCAAGCACACAAACACAAAATTGTAGCCTCAAAGGCACAAATGAGTATGGGTCTAGATCAACCCAATCCTTGGACTTGTTTTTGACCCTTCCTTTAGATTTATTTTAAGGTGTATTTCCAAAGCCTGAAGTCGGCTCAATTTGCACTAGGTCTGTAAAATGAACACACTTCAAACACTTTTTATCCCTAAGGTCAAATAGCCAGTTGTGATAAATTTAGCCCACATCTTGATATTTCTTCGACTTTGGTACTACATACCTTATGAATCCTGCCGTGGCAGGTAAGGATGTAATATACTAAGTCTTGCACGAGCATAACAAATAGATGATCCCTATGATGGGGGAGTCACCACTTTTATCAAGCCACAAGTGACCTTTCAAAAAGCTATGTTTCTACTCAAGGAAATATGTATGGTGAGTATCTTGGGAGCAAAACCTTCTATGCTCTTGCACTAAATTATACCTCAAATATCCTCAATCAATAGAACAGGTGGGCTACTACTTAAAGGCGTTTAGTCATGTTCGATGTTTTTGGACATAAGTTCATTCTGCAGTGACTCACTTAAGAGCCTTGTAACTGGTGGTGGGGCCCATTTGTCCTTTCGGCCAGTTACACTGTAGGAACAGCTATACCCAAGACTACAGCTTTCGCTCTCACCTGATTTCTATAGCGGCTCGAAGGATTTACCGCTCGAGGTCGTTCCCAAGAGTATCGATCCCTTGGCAGGCCTCTCTTAAAAAGATAAAATGTTGAGTGTTACTAACACTTTTCTCTTGCACCTAGGACCACGAGAGCCAAGGGAGAGGATAGTGTGTGTTAGAGGCAGGACCACTCGACTGACTTTTGTGCACAAGCGTGCCAAACACGAAATTCACTTGTTCTTTTTAATCCAACATTTGCAAAGATGATCTAACTATTTGGAGATGTTGCTCCAACAGCCATGGTGTTCTTTTTAACTTCAAAGGCAATGTGTTTTGTAATCTAGAATTCGAAAATCCTGGTCAACTTAACAAAAAACACGTTTTGCTTGAAGTAAAATTGCTTGCGAAATTGAGACAAGTTGATTGTGAATTTTATTTGCACCAAAATTTTGAAGTGTGGATTGTAAATTTTAGGTCCGAATTGATGCAAGGAAATCAAATTTGTGTTGTTGATTTTAAGCACCAAAAGAAAATGAGTCCTAACTAGAAAACAATGAAACTTCTCTTTTTTTTGTTTTGTAGTTTTAAGTTCTTTTTAAGCACTAAATGACAAATTTGTGATTTTTATGGTGAGTTGTTAACCTGTATCAACAAAAACAAATTAGTAAAAATCGGTGTTCAAGGGGGGCTTCCACAAGCCTAAGATACTCAATTTTTCGATTACCAATTTTACAAATCCTGATTCTGAAATGCCCTGAAATTTGACTAAGTCTGAAATTTGGAGGATCTTCCAAAAACTAGATTTTGCATTACAACTCCTAGAGGTCTGAAACCCCTCTCAAACATCCTGAAAGTATATATGGAATATAACTTAAAGTATCACTTATACTTAAATGTTATATTCCATATATATTCTGCCTCTCACAAACCTAAGAAAAATAATTTTATCAATTACAAGGCCTTTTTTTTTACAACGTTCTGTTACAATAGCGCTAGTCTGTGTTTTTTGCAGAAGCGCTGATTCATGCAATAGCGCTAGTCTGCGTGAGCAGAAGCGCTAATTTAAACGGTAGCGCTGAAAGAAGAGAAAAATCCGAGAAGACAAAAGCGCTAGAAGTGTGTCAATAGTGCTGAAACTGTGACAATAGCGCTAGAATGTTTCCAATAGCGCTGAAACATTTTCAATAGCGCTACTTTATGGTCAATAGCGCTAAAAGAAATTTTTCAATAGCGCTAAAACGCGTTCAATAGCGCCGAAGTGCGACCTGTGTGGCAATTTCAACAAGCAAAATGTTAATTTCAAAAACAATGATCAAAAGGTTGCGTGTTCGATTCACGTCGGGTTCACCAAATGATGCCCTCCTAAATGGCACAAGGTTGTTAGTCTAAGATCAAACAACACAAAACACACAAGATGTTAGAGTTAATCAGTCAAAAACTAAAACATGAAGGCATTCCAAAGGAGACACTAAAAAACATGCTAATGAATCTAACTAAAGAAGTAAGACAATGAGATATCTCCAACTATCTCTTAACATGAGATTAGCTCCTTCTCCCTTGTTCCTCTCCTCTCCAAGTTCCAAAATAGTGTAGCTCTCAGCAGCTTTTTGCACTATGGATGCTTATGGAGGATTGAGATTTGTAGAATAGCTCCCAAATATGAAATGAAAAGCTATTTTTAATGCTAAAATGATTGATTTTACCAAAAAGACAAGATTTAGTTATGCTATGCTAAATGCTCTCTAAAATGGCTATAGTCTAAATGCTTACAAGTTTTCAGGATCTGGATTATGAAGGAATGGGCTCTATTTATAGGAAAAATGGAGTAATGGATGGCCAGGATTGAATGGTTTAATCAAGGGTCAAGCTTGAAAGTTGAGGATCCATGTGCACAATTGGCACCAATAAAATAGTGACAAGTGTCAACACAGGATTGGGTTGAAAGAAGAGGTTGGAGGCATTAAAGGCCTGAGAAGACCTCATGGTTATCTAAAGGCTAAGGGTCAAGCCTAAATTAGGATTACCCACTAGATTAGGAGTTAATCCAAGGATAAACCTTTGTGCAAATGATTAAGAGATAATCATGGTCAAAGCATTAAATGCTTGATGAGACCTTTGTGGTTGGATAGAGGTTGAGTCAAACAAATGTTTTAACCATGTGGGAGGGTTGAATTAACCATTAATGGTTATTGGAGACTTTAGGGAATTAAGTGGTTGAAAGTTGAAAGCCTTTAATGGTTTTCAAAGACTTTGAGGAATTAAGTGGTTGAAAGTTGGAAGCCTTCAATGGTTATCAAAGACTTTGGGGTCTTTGAGAAGTGACTCCATTTTGCTTAGGAATGTGACAATATTTAGGGGATGGATTAGGCTAATTAGGAAGGGGTTAGAAGAATCTAGAAGGGGATTAGATTTTTGCAAGTGGATTTGGTGGGTGAGGGAAAATAGGATTTTATTAAAATAAAAATTCATTTATTTCAATAAATGTGTGCAAGTTGCATTTGTAGGAAAATGCAAGTGGGGGGGGGTTTTTAAATGATTTAAATAAATGTTAATTTATTTAAAAGAGGAAAAGGGGGATTTAATTAAATAAATTGATTTTATTTATTTAATTGATTGGAATTGGATTTAATGAATTAATTAAAATAAATTGAATAATTTATTTAATTAATAGAAGAATGTTTGGGGATGAATTAATTAAATATTAATTTAATTAATTGATGGCTAGCGGATTTTTAATCAAATAAATACGAAATATTCATTTAATTAAAATGGACAGATTTATGTGACTACAGTAATAACATGCGAAAAATATTTTCAAATGGTCTTTCCTGAATGTAATTCAATTCCATTGATATAATCAACGAGTTTCTCACCTCATGCATGAGTAAGAATAGGAATTATTCCTTGCAGTTGTTGACATTGTGCTAGTGGAGGATGTCCATTCCATGAGTCATTCTAGAAATGAATTGACTCCCCATTATTAACTTGCCAAGAAATATACCTGGTTACCAGTTCTCTGGAGGACATCATGAAGTTCCACATTGCAGATCCATTTGGAGGATTAGCAATGGTGAGGATTCTCAAAGGGTTTGAAGAATCTAGATACTTCGCTTGCATGATTTGACACCATTTTGCATTAGGTTTGGAGTACATTTTCCAAACCAATTTACCTCCAAATTCGTTATTTCGTTTGGTGAGATCATGTAGTCCTACTCCTTCCACAGCCTTTCCATGTGTCATATTGGTAAGTGAAATTAATGGAATTTTCTTTTCTTGAGAGATATTACCCTTCTATAAAAAGCTTCTGATAATTTTCTGAATCTTCATGACAACTGATTTTGGAGCCTTAAGAATAGAGATATAGTAGTTAGGTATGGAGGCCAAAATAGTTTTGATAATAAGGATGCGGCCTGAGAGAGACAACCATCTAACTCGCCAAGCTGAAATTCTAGACTTAATCCTTTCAAGCACATTTTCTCAATAAGATGATTTGTTAGCCCCCATAAAGAAAGGAATACCTAAGTAGGAACAAGGTAAATCTTCTAGCTTAAATCCCAAGATTTTCATGATCTTTCTGCTAACTGCAGCTCTTGTGTTGAAAATAAATACCTTTGATTTTTTAGCATTAATTTTATGACCTGATACTGATGTGTAGGATACCAAGACTTTCTTAATCTGATTAGCCTCTGCTATAGTGGATTTACCATATAAAAGAGTGTCATCCGCAAAAAAGTGTATGTGTGACTGAAATGGAAGTATTGGGAATGTGGATACCCTACTAAGTGCCCTTTTCATTATTAAATTTGTTTAATCTACTAAGTGCTTCTGCCATAATGATGAACAAGAAAGGGGATAGGGGGTCTCCTTGCCTAACACCTTGAGTAGTTGCAAAGAAACCTGAAGGTGTCCCATTGATAATAATTGAGAAGAATGCTCCTGAAATACATGCTCTAATCCATTTGCACCATTTTTCAAAGAATCCAAATTTGTGGAGAACTTTTAAGAGAAAATTCCAATTTACCCTATCATAGGCCTTCATCATATCAATTTTAGCAATAAAAGGGCATTTGGGCGGTTTGAACATAATGGAGAACTTCATGAGATAATAATGCCCCTTCCACAGTTTCTCTCCCAAGGACAAAACCCCCTTGTTCAAGTGAAATAAGTTTTGGAATGAGTTTTTGCAATCTTTGATAGATGGCCTTAGTAAGGATTTTATAGATTGTATTACACAAGGAGATAGGCCTAAATTCTGTAAATGTTTTTGGTTCTCTTACCTTGGGCAGAATTGCTACATTAGTAACATTAAACATCTTCAACACTGAAGCACTTCTTCTTGATTTTCCAAGTGCTACCAATAAATAAAAGCCTATAACATCCCAACACTTTTGAAAGAAAAGGGTCATATATCCATCAGGACCCAGGGCTTTATCTGGGGCAAGTGAAAACACCACTCCACGAACTTCTTCAAGAGTGAATGGTTTCATGAGATCCTCATTGTCACATTGGGTGATGATATTTGGGATAACATCTAAGACTTCTTGTTCTTTAGATGCCAAATGCGTATTACTAACAGGAGGAGGAGCAAGCAATTTTAAAAAAACATTCACTCCTTCATCTTGAATTTCCTGAGGTTTTTACAGCTTAGCAGCTGAAATAGCATCATTAATCTCAAATATTGAAGAGGCCGCTCTTTTTTTCTTTTGCTGATGTATGAAAGAATTTGTATTCCTATCTCCTTCTTTCAACCAAAGTTCTCTAGACTTTTGCCTCCAATAGACTTCCTCTCTCTTACATAACTCTTCCCATGTTGTTTGTAGATGTTTTTGCTTGTCATACATGGCATTATCCATACCCTACATAATGATGTGATCCTGAATTTTTGCTAACTCTTTTGCCACCATATCTTTTTCATGAAAAATATTTTTAAAAACTATCACATTCCATACTTTGATTTGAGATTTAACATACTGCATTTTCTTGTAAAATTAAAGCATTTCATTACCATTGTGAAATGGTGCACTCGCCCACCATTGACGAAGTAGGGGGAGAAAATGAGGATGTATGAACCACATCCTTTCAAATTTGAACAAAGGCCGATGCACACAAGGTGAAGTCTTAGGGGAGATACTAAGTGAAATGGCAAAGTGGTTTGAGCAGATGAGAGGGAGAATCTCTTATTCAAATTGATAGTTTTTTGTAACAACCATTGTTGAGAAATAAGAAATATGTCCAATCTCTTAGCTATTTGTGAAAAGTTCTTTCTCCTATTTGTCCATGTAAAAAAACCCTTCTTTGGCACTATATCTGTTAATGCATTATTAGAGATAAAACCCACAAAATCTTCAATAGTCCTTAATGGAGGACAAATACCCCTTGTTTTTTCTTGAAGGGAGACAATAGCATTGAAGTCTCCTCCCAGAATATTGTTATGATCTTGTAGATTAATAACTCTTGTTATTGTATTCCAGAGCCTCTTTTTGTCAAGTGTAATAGTGGGTCCATAAACATTAAATAGCTTGAAACGCATATCAAAGTTTTGAATATTCAATAGTTGCCAATTATTCCCTATGGTTACTATTTCTGCATTTACTGTTTTAGGATTCCACAGAGCTATAAGCCCTTCTAAAGCTCCCTAAGCCAAAACATGCAATGATTTCCATTTTACCAACTTGTGAATAGTGTTCTGAAATGTATCCTGAGAAGTTTTGGTTTCTTGCAACATAACAATATTAGTTGTTGTCGAATCAAGATGGTTCTTAATTCGATTTCTTTTGTTAGAGGCATTAATGCCTCTGACATTCCATGAAATTGTTTTCATTGAGGGTGAGGAGATCAACATGCCCTCCTTGGCCTTGTAATGACAGTAAATTTACCATCTAGAGTGGATTGAATGCCAACTGTTATTTCCTCTTTCAATTTAGTTGATTTTGGTTTTCTCCCTCTTGGTTTTGGTGAATTAGATAGTGGAGAAATGGTGCAGGAGCACCTAAGACTTAGGCTAGTAGTTTTCTCAATTTTGGCTTGTACCGACCCTAGCAAAGTCAGGTAGTGAATAAGGACTCCATGAGGGTCCAAGAGTGAGTGTGATGAGTGAAATGTAGGCCTAGTAGAGTTAGTTTCTTCCTAGGTTTGCATTTTGTGCTTAAATAGTGGTTTGAGTAGGTAGTTGACCTTCTTGATGGGCAAAAGTATCTAAAATTGGTATAGGCATTAGGGAGGGTTAAATTAGTCTTATACATGTTTTAAAAGTCATGTGTGATGACTTAGAATATGCCTCATAGGTTGAGAAGGCCAAAAAGTGAAAAAGTGCAAAGTCGCAAAAAGTTGTCATGACAACTTTTGTCCTAAATTAGTTAGCGATGGAGTTAGGGATTTTCCAATGCCCTAGAAAGAATCCACACATGGGGAATGATATAAGAACTCTCTGTTGCATGGTTACCAAGATTGTATATTTTGTTTTGTAAGTTCAACAATCTGAAACTACCCATTTTCCGACTATTTGACAACATTTAGCTTTGTTTTACTCATTTTGTAAATGCACATGGATTGAATCCATTGATCCAGTGATGGATTAAGTTTCTCTAGTGTGTTTCAGATCATTTTGTTTCATTTCAATCTTTCTAATTAGTTTTCACTAGTGTTTTCTTGTTTTGGTTTGCAAACAGCCAGTTTTGGCTTGTATATAGTAGTTTTGAGTAAAATGGTTGCCCCATGAATTCTACACGTGCTACCATCATAGCCTATTGGGACATGGAAGGAAACCACTTGTACAATGAACATATTTAGGGACAAGTTTTGGAGATGAAATTTAATGTGACTTTCACCTTGTTCTAGGCGATTCCAGAAGCAACCCGGCTAGAGGAGACAGGGTGAAATTGATGTGCAAAGTGCAGGGGTGAATGCCAAACCACCATCTAAGATTTTGGAGGGGTCCTTGAAGTTAGTACAGAGTTTCCAATGCAAGGGGAAGCCTTGACAAAGTCATTTGTTTCCCAAACACCAAATTGACCAGTCACTGTCGGCTAGAAGGCCTAGAAACCCTTCAAAACACTCATTTTGGGGTTAGCATATTGTATGGTGGGATAAGGAGCCAAAACCAAAAAAATAAATTGAGGTTATATGAGTCATTGAAGAAAATACAAACTTGTTGTGGGGTATTTTGGACCGTTTTCTGTCAAGCCCTAAAAAACCGGATTTAGGAGGCCTAATACGGCTAATTCCTTGTAGCCCTTTTCTAAGCAAAATATTGAAATCGGTAAGAATGCTAATGATTAAAAACCTAAAATGGACCCAAAAGGCATTTAAAACATATTATTAGCCACCTCCACATCTCTGCATCAACTCACAATAGTAGGAGGTCAATTTGACAAGTTGAAGCCAAGACAACCATAATGAGCACATGGGAAGCATTGTGGATTGGTAGGGTTCCTAGCCAAAACACTTGAAGAAAACACCTTGGAATGGTTAAGAAGAAATCACTAGAAGAGATTGAGAAGGACTTGGAGTTGTAGAATGCAAATAGGCCTCGAGAGTTGGTGGAATTGAGCAACACCAGTTAGGTGAAGTGTTAGCAAACTAGGTGAACCCCATCAAATTGGTATCAGAGCCTATAAGATTTGGGCTAGGTGAGTAGATGTCCTTGGTAGAATCTGTAGGAGACAACAAAATGGTGACCAATGCAGAGTTGGCAAAGAAAGTGGATGATCAGGAGGAAGAAAATAGACTCCTGAAGGAGAAGTTGCTAGAATTGGAGAGTAAGCTTGGTGAGATTGAAACCAAGGCAGATGAAGTGTTGGTAAAGGTAGAAGGAGCAGAAGGGAAGGGTAAAGAAGTGTCAGAGATAGAAAAAGTACCTAAACTTGATCCCATCCAAGAACAAGAACCTTTCGTGAAGACATTGAAGACTTTGAGTGGTAAATCACAGGAAGGATTGCCATTGTTCACTGGTAAGATGGAGGCAGAAGTGGTCCTAGAATGGATAGAAGGCATGGAGAACCATTTTGAATGTGAAGGCATAACTGAAGCCCAGAGAGTCAAAGTAGCCAAGTCAAGGATGAGAGGAGCTTCTCTCACATGGTGGAAATTTGTGCAAGATGAGAGGAAGAAAATGGGTAAAGCACCCATCTCTTCTTGGAAAGGGATGATAGTCAAAATCAAAGAAGTCTATCTGCCTGATGACTATGAAGTGCAAATTCATAGCAAGAGGAAAAACTTAAGACAAAAAGACCTTGATGTCAGTAGCTATATGGAGGAGTTTCATAAACTTAGCCTTAGATCTCATACAGTGGAAGAAGAGAGTCTCAAGGTTGCTAGGTACCTAAATGGTCTATGGTGGAACATCCAAGAAGAAATCAGCCTAATGAGCCCAAAAACAATCCATCAAACCTATCAACTTTCCCTTAAGGTGGAGGAAAAACTGAAAAGAAGACATGACTCAAGAAGCAATAGGGGCAGAGGTAGAGGAAAAGACAATAGAGGCCATAGGGGAGGCTTTGGAGGAAGAAGTTCTAAACAAAGAACACAAGGTGAGTCTAAACTCACTGAGTAGCAAGAGAGTGGCACTAATAGAGGAGGATTTAATAAAGGAAGGGGGTCCAATAGTGGTTTTAGAGGAAGATCTAGTGGCCAAGGTAGAGGTTCCTCATATTTTGCAACAATGAAGTGTTACCATTGCAACCAACTTGGTCATCCAAAATATAGGTGTCCAAAGAAGGGATCATCATCACATGGTGGTGAAAGAAGAGTGAACTATCTTCAAGAAGAGTCTTCAAGCAATAAGACTTTAGAGGTTACCTTAGAGTCAGAGGTAGGTGACAACTTGATGATAAGGAGAACTTTGATCAAAGAATCGGTCAGAGAAGAGCCAAGCCAAAGAAGGTCCTTATTTAGGATCAAATGCAAGATTATGGACAAAGTTTGCAAAGTGATCATTGATTCAGGGTCAACAAACAACATTGTGTCAGAAGAGGTAGTGAGTAAGCTCAAATTGCAACGGATACCTCACAACAACCCTTATAGAGTCACTTGGTTGAACAAAGGCCAACATGTCCTAGTTAATGAGCAAGCATGGGTGGATTTTACCATTGGGAGATATAAGGACAAGGTGTCATGTAATGTCCTACCCATGGATGCATGCCATCTTCTACTAGGAAGACAATGGCAATTTGATAGACAAGCTATTCATGATGGAGCAAAGAATGCATACTCATTCAAGAAAGATGGAGTCACATTCAAGATTTAGTCTATCCTTGAGGAAGGAGAAAAGAGGGCAGCAGGTCCTAATGTTCTTTTGGTGAGTGAAAAGAAATTCTTGAAGACACTTGAGGAAGGTGAAGGTATAGGGTTTGCACTGGTAATGAAGCCTGAGGAGGAAGACAAGAAAGAGAAGCCAGATTTGCCAATAGAGGTACAAGATTTGTTGAAGAAATTCAAAGGCATAGTAAGTGATGGACAACCAGCCACCTTACCTCCTAAAAGAACCATAAGCCATCAAATAGACTTCATTCCCAGAGCATCCTTGCCTAATAAGGTAGCTTATAAAATGACTCCCCAACAAAACGTTGAGATTGCCAAGCAAATCCAAGAGCTCTTAGACCAAGGCCTAATTAGGAAAAGCATTAGTCCTTGTGTTGTCCCTACCATGTTAGCCCCAAAGAAAGGTGGTACTTGGAGATTGTGTATTGATTCTAGAGCTATAAATAGGGACACCATCAGATATAGGTTCCCAATTCCTAGAATAGAAGACCTAATGGATTGTTTAGGATAAAGCCAAGTACTTTACCAAGATTGACCTTTAAAGTTGATATAACCAAATTAGGATTAAGGAGGGTGATGAATGGAAAACTGCATTCAAGACTATAGAGGGTCTTTATGAGTGGCTTGTAATGCCATTTGGCTTATCCAATGCTCCAAGCACCTTCATGAGACTCATGAATGAGGTGATGAAGGACTTGATAGGTAAATTTGTGGTGGTATACCTAGATGATATTCTCATTTTCAGTAAGGATAGGGTAGATCATATGAATCATTTGCAAGATGTACTACAAAGATTATATGATGAAAAGCTAACCATGAACTTGGTTAATTGTGAATTTGTTAAGCAAGAGTTGGTTTACCTTGGGTTTGTGTTGTCTCAAGGAAACCTCAAGATGGATCCCAGAAAGGTTGAAGCCATAGTAAATTGGCCTACTCCTAAGTCAGCAACAGAGGTGAGAAGCTTCCATGGACTAGCTCAGTACTACAGGAAGTTCATTAGGAAATTCAGTATTGTATGTGCACCAATGTTAGTGTAGCGTCATAAATTGTACGCACTTGCTAGGGTGGTACAATTTCACACCTAGTTTAGCACCCGCCTTGGCGCATTTTGCATTTTGCATTACAATTCCCCTTTAGCACTTAATTAATTAAATTAATTAGGTCTAGGGTTCTATTTTATCATCTCCCACATCATAAAGTTGGGCCCTTTCATTAAAAGTGTGCCCCTTTCATTTTATTCCTCCTATACATCATTTAATCAAAAACCCTAATTAGGTCCTATTTTGAACTTGGGGGCTTGATTTCGGGGGTCAAAACATCTCGAAATCACCTGTAACTTCGGGATTCGCTCTAAAATCATCATATCTGACGGCCCTGAAAATTTGGTGAAAAGTTGTCGGGACCATGGCGCCCGGAGTGCAACATGGTCCCGGACATTTTTCCCGAAATTTTAGGAGCGCGATCCAATCATAAAATAAAGCTTAACCCCAAAAAATTGGCGGGAGATTCAATCTCTAGGTCGGCCAAAAGTTGAAATTAAGACCTAGGGTTTCATACATAAGAGCTCTCTTTCTTCATTTGAAAGGATGGGATTTTTGGCTTTCAAGGACCTTCTAGGCAGCGAAAGAGCAGATCTTTGAAGGCTTCAACAACATTCAACATTCATCCATCAAGCATTCATCAATTTCATTCATTTAGGGCTTGGGAGACATTGAAGAACAATAGGAGATTACTGACTGAAGATTGGCTTGTACTCCTCCCTTGAGGGTTGGGTATGATTTCATGTTGTTTTCATGTCTTTGCATAAGCTTCAACATATCCTTTATTCATGCTTTAGATCACTTTGCATCTTGATTTAGAGCATTTACATTATCATTTACAAGCAATTAGGGTTTACTTTCTAGGTTGCTCTAGTTTTCTTTCTTGCATTTAAGGACCTTGCACACACACTAGGTTTGCACACACAATACATTTTACAATACAACTTGGCTATTCGTGGAGGTGGAAATCACTGAAGTGGGGGTTTGACTAAGGCAAAACCCTATATAGCCACCCAAACACCTTTTCAGATATAAGTGCAGGTTTCAGGACTCGGACGACGCCGCAAGTTACAGATCCGGAAGAAGCAGACGAAGACCAAACAACACACCAAATTTCAGAGCAAAAGACCAGGACAGGGGCGTGGGGCGCCCTGGTCCTGCCAAGACAGGGGCGCTGGGCGCCCTGGTCCTCCTGACAGACAGCATTTTCAGCATTTTTGACAGCTTTTCCAAAGTGCAAAAACAGCAGTTTCCGATGCAGTTTCAGGGGCAAAATCAAGACAGTGGCGCCCGCGCCCCCGTCCTGAACATTTTCAGTCAGATTTTAACTCCGAGTACGCATTTGCATTCTTGTCTTGTCTTTGTGTTTACAGCTTTCCATCATTTAAGTTCAATTCTGTAATCTTGTTATTA
Source organism: Cryptomeria japonica (assembly GCF_030272615.1). Classification (NCBI taxonomy): domain Eukaryota; kingdom Viridiplantae; phylum Streptophyta; class Pinopsida; order Cupressales; family Cupressaceae; genus Cryptomeria; species Cryptomeria japonica. The sequence goes on along the minus strand of NC_081406.1, from coordinate 543,139,305 downwards.
GTTCATACTTGCACTTTGGGGTTAGGGATTGAACTTGCATCATTTCATCTTTCAATTACAACAAAGGAATAGAAATCCTAATAGGTAGCCCGTGGCTCTCTCTTCCAGAAGAAGAAGTAGCCAATTGTGTGATACCTCTAGGCTCTTTCGTATTACACAAGTGTGTGGTTGAAAGTGAGATTAGGGCATGTTTGCTTAGTGTCACTTTTTCTCCCACACATTTTGGTGAACCCGACGTGAATCTATCATTGCTTCCTCTTGCATTGCATTTGTTAGATCTAGATCAAGATTTAGTGTGTTTTCAATTCATTTTCATTAAAAAGAGAAAAAAAAAAAAGTGTGTTTCTTTGCATTGTGTGTTTAAATTTTATGCAATTTCAAAATGTCAGATTTTTATTTGCAAGATGTTCATATTTGTGATGATTATGAGTTAGATGAAGCTTTAGATGAATTTTTGAAACCTAAATATACCAAACCTTCATTTTACCAAAAACTCATAAACATTGTTACTATGCCATTTCATTGTGATGAGAAAGATAAGTCGAATGATTCCTCTCAAGGGTACATTCCTATCAGCTCTTCCACTAAATCTAGTAACATGGTTGTTTTCAATGATCCCCTCTATGAACAGATATCTCCTTTTGAATCAAAAGATAAACCTTTAAATAGATATGATCATGCTTTGTTGAATGATGCCCTTGATGCCTTTGTGTCTCCTAAAAAACACTCCCTTCATGAGGATCCTTTTGTGCAAGAAGATGACATTATCCCTACATTTCCTAGTGATGGCATTTCCTTTTCCAACAAAATTCCCACTAGAGATGATGAATTAATGATAAATGCTTACCCTTCTCCTAAAGTTGGTCTTACCCATAAGCATCCCTTAGAGAAAGAAGATGAAATAATAAGCAATTTCCTTAATTCTCTCTCCCCTAAAGATCATATTGAACATATTTTGAGGAAAGAGGATGAGTTTAACACATCTATTGATGCTCTCCCTCCTAAGGATGGGGAATTAATAAACAATGTTATCTCCTCTCCCGAGATTGACAATACTTCAAACATTCCTTTCAACAACTTCACTATTTGGGATGAACCATTAGAAGAAGGTGTAGATTATTCTCTCTCCCATGAGAGAACCCTAGCCAAAGGGGATGAAATCAAGATGGAAAAATCCCTTGATAGTTTCTCACCTTCCTTGAATATCAATTATTCTCCCTCTCCTCAACTTGGTTCTACTCATAAGGAAACCCTAGTTCAAAGCAAGATGGTTAACATTTCTTTCAAAGGTCTCCCTCTCAAAAGTGAGACTTTAGAGAGTAATGTTGATCCTTCTCCTAGAGAGTTTATTCCCCATGTAGATCCTTTGATGATAAAGGATGATATGACCTTTCCTAGTATTACTCTTCCTACTAGAACATCAATGCCTACCCCTTGTCTCTCTCCTAAAATTGATTTAATCCGTGATGAGATTTTAGTGCAAGAGAAGACTATCAATAATTCTTCCAACACTTTTGTTCATTCCTCTAAACCATCCTCAATCAATTTGATACATGTGAATGAAACACCTAACAAACCTCTCTTCACTGTCCAAGGTGCTTGTCCTTCTCAAAATTCTCAACCTTTAAATAAGCCTATCTTAGTGGTTCAAGGTGGTTATGCTAATGATTCTTTTTGCACTCCTAAGAAACCTATTATTACTGTGCAAGGAGGTTATTCTACTAAGAGCCCTTATGAGTATGCTAAGCAATTGACTAGAGAGAGTTATCATACGGTTGCCCATACTTATAATACTAGAAACAATAGGCAACCTAATCCTCCTCTAGTTATCCCAACTTCACTTCCTCCTTCCCAACCTATTCTTCCCCAAGCTCCATGTATTTCACAAGTTCTTGGTAAGGAATATGATCTCATAGAACAACTTAAAGCTACCCCTGCTAAGATATCCCTTTGGGATTTGATTCAAACTTCTTCCGCTCATCATGGAATGTTACAAGATGCCTTGAAAGATTTGAATGTTCCTCCACCGAATACATCTAGTAATATAGCATCTTTGGTTAACTCTGTGATGAATCCTAAAGCTCAAATTGTGTTTACCCAAGATGAGTTGCCTACTAGTGAAATTCAACATCAATATGATCCCTTGATGATTGTGGTTATCATAAATGACACTGCTATAAGACGAACACTGGTAGATAATGGCTCTGGCCTTAATGTGTGTAGCATTAATCTATTGCATAAGATGAATGTGGATACATCCCTTATTGAGCCTGACTCTCGTCCCATTCGAGGCTTTGATAATGTGGCTAAGTCTTCATTAGGTATTATCACCTTACCCATCACAGTGGGACCTGTTACTTTGCCTACTCCTATCCATGTTATGTCGGGAAATCTAACATACAACTTGTTATTAGGGAGACCTTGGATTCACGGTATGCAAGTTGTCCCCTCTACATTGCATAGACAAGTTAAATTCATTTATAACAATAAGACATATACCTTGATAGGTGATACTAATTTTCAAGCTTGTTTGCAAACATCTACTTCCAAAGGGAGTTCTTCTAAATCTTCCTCTTCTAGTGATGACTCTTTACCTATGGACAAATCATCATCCTCTGATAATCAAAATTCTTTGGATGAAGATTATTCTCAACTTGAATCTACACATGAAGAGGCTTTTGATCCTGAGAAGGTTCTCGCAGAAGACGATTGGGGATCTCTTGATTTCACTCCCACCTTTGTAGGTGAGTATAGGGTTCCTCCTAGAGAGTTTAAAGTTAAAAATAAGGAAGAAACTAAAAATCAATCAATCTTACCTGAATCTATGAGCAATAATTTTGTGGCCGCTTCTCAAACTTCTTCTCCTCACACCTCTAATTATGAAGAGTTTGATTCTTTGTCTTATGAAAAACCACCTTCTCTTCCTGAAATGGCTGATCGTTATGGTCGTGGTTTTCGCATTTTTGCTAAGCATGGGTATCATGGAAATGGTTGTGGCGCTCATGAACAAGGGATAAAAGTTCCTCTAGAGACTAATTTTCACAATTATGCCTTTGGACTTGGCTATAATCCCTGCAAACGTACCAAAGCATCTAAAAGACCATCTCTCAATGTGAATGCTATATTTAGTAGTGATGATGATCTCACTTCAACTAAATCATCTTCTACTTCTATCAACTCTCATTCCCCTCATAAGGAAATCTTGGCAATGAACAAATCTCTTTATGAATCCCCTCAAATTTCTAAATCCACTTATGAATCTTTATCTCCTATTCATCATAAAGTCCTTCTAGGGATAAGGCTCTAATAAATTACACTCATCCCTCTTCTAAGATTTCTTGTGACTTTTCTTCTTCAATTTTTATCACTTTATACATGTTTTTGATCTCACTTATAGTTGAGCATTTAGCATGTCATATTCAAATACCTCATTCAATCTATCATGTCTTTAAATAACATTAATGGTTGTTATGTTGCTCATCATTATGTGACATTGGTAGCTCATTTACTGGGGGCTCATTGTCATTCATGATGGTACAATTTCAAGTGCAATCATATTTTTGAAGCAACATAATAGCCTAATTTTCTTGTTCCTATGGGGACAAGAGTGATTTCATACATCTCTTCTTTTTATGGTTAAAATTTCCCTTTGGGGTAATAGTGTGGAAATATTGATCATCTTTTCTTTAGAATCCTCTTTTCCTAGATATGGGAGAAGATGTGTATTCTCTTTCCTATCCTACCCACTTCTTGTGAGGAGCATTTTACATACACTAATGTCTTGCTTGCATGAACTCATGTGAGTATGTAGTACATTTTGCTTATGTCTAAATCTCTCCCTAGAAGATTGTGTAAGTCCTTCTCATTGTCCTTATCCTTGGGAGGCAATGATCTTTCCTTATTTTCATCTAAGGATCCACTTTTTCCTATTTCGTGGATGGTGTGAACTTTATTACTTGATGTTATTCCTTGTACGCATTTTTTATTGTTTGTTCAAGGATTCTCTCTTACAAGAGGTGTAAGTCCTTGACTACAACCTCTTTTGCACTTGGTAAAATACATCCATAATGAATTCACTCTCCTAATTGGGTTAAAAAGAGCGTCATCCTTCATTAAGAATCACTTTCACCTCGCAAAAGAAGGAAGTATTGCATTCTTATTCTCTTCTTTGTCTTATTCTAGAAGATGTTATATTTGTCTAAGACAATTTCTCTCAGGGATAGGTGTCTTTTGTACAAAGATCTCTTCTCCTCTAAGGATCTCCTTTACACATACTACAAGATATCCCTTCTCAACTATCTTATCCTTGCTTAAAGAGTGCAAAACTCTCTTGCTTGGATCTATGACATTGTTGCATTTTTGGGGTATCTTCTTTTGTGATGAAGGTAGGTATCCTTGTTCTAATTTTCTTATGACATAAACATTACACTTTTTGAGCAATGGATTATTCTCGGAACCAGAGCACAGACTCTTAGAGCGAGATGTCTCTGTTTTTCTTTTTATGCAAGGTGATTATTCTCGGAACCAGAGCACAGACTCTTAGAGCAAGATGTCACGCTTTTGTACTATACATATACGGGTTGTAGCATAATCAGGCATAGACTCCTATGAGGTGCTTCTAACCTCCCTTACACACACATGCACGAGGTTGAGTGGAACTAGCGGCATAAGGCTAGACTTTCTCACTCTCCTCCCTTACATGGATCACCTAGACAGACTCTAGGGGCTAGTTTTCCATGTCCTTTTCCCATGGATCACCTAGACAAGATCTAGGGGTGAGAAGTCCATGTTTTCTCTCTCACTATTCTTCTCATGGATCACCAATGTGTGTATTCATGCTTTTCTCCTTTCTTTTCTTCTCTTTGCATTTTGTTTCCATTTACATCCTTCATCTTGTGTTAGAGAACTCTCAAATCCTCACACTCTTTGTTGTGTTGGAATTGAGATTTAGTCCTCTTTCTTACCAAATGATTCTCCATTAGTTTTTGATCTCATATCAAATCTTCTTGTGAGCATTTGTCATCAATTTTCTTTAACAATTCGAAGTGGTAAACATGATACCCTGTTTCAACTCACTAAAATTAGCAAGCCGAAACAGGGGGGGCATATAGCTACCCTTGAATTTTCATCACCTTCCTTAGTAAGCATTAGGTGATTTTGTGATCTAACGTGTGTTTTGTAGGGTGCGGTTCCTAACTGTGTACTGCAGATACCGCTGGGGGCTTCGTGGGGGCTAAATGTAGCATCGTAAATTGTACGCACTTGCTAGGGTGGTACAATTTCACACCTAGTTTAGCACCCGCCTTGGCGCATTTTGCATTTTGCATTACATTTCCCCTTTAGCACTTAATTAATTAAATTAATTAGGTCTAGGGTTCTATTTTATCATCTCCCACATCATAAAGTTGGGCCCTTTCATTAAAAGTGTGCCCCTTTCATTTTATTCCTCCTATACATCATTTAATCAAAAACCCTAATTAGGTCCTATTTTGAACTTGGGGGCTTGATTTCGGGGGTCAAAACATCTCGAAATCACCTGTAACTTCGGGATTCGCTCTAAAATCATCATATCTGACGGCCCTGAAAATTTGGTGAAAAGTTGTCGGGACCATGGCGCCCGGAGTGCAACATGGTCTCGGACATTTTTCCCGAAATTTTAGGAGTGCAATCCAATCATAAAATAAAGCTTAACCCCAAAAAATTGGCGGGAGATTCAATCTCTAGGTCAGCCAAAAGTTGAAATTAAGACCTAGGGTTTCATACATAAGAGCTCTCTTTCTTCATTTGAAAGGATGGGATTTTTGGCTTTCAAGGACCTTCTAGGCAGCGAAAGAGCAGATCTTTGAAGGCTTCAACAACATTCAACATTCATCCATCAAGCATTCATCAATTTCATTCATTTAGGGCTTGGGAGACATTGAAGAACAATAGGAGATTACCGACTGAAGATTGGCTTGTACTCCTCCCTTGAGGGTTGGGTATGATTTCATGTTGTTTTCATGTCTTTGCATAAGCTTCAACATATCCTTTATTCATGCTTTAGATCACTTTGCATCTTGATTTAGAGCATTTACATTATCATTTACAAGCAATTAGGGTTTACTTTCTAGGTTGCTCTAGTTTGCTTTCTTGCATTTAAGGACCTTGCACACACACTAGGTCTGCACACACAATACATTTTACAATACAACTTGGCTATTCGTGGAGGTGGAAATCACTGAAGCCGGGGTTTGACTAAGGCAAAACCCTATATAGCCACCCAAACACCTTTTCAGATATAAGTGCAGGTTTCAGGACTCGGACGACGCCGCAAGTTACAGATCCGGAAGAAGCAGACGGAGACCAAACAACACACCAAATTTCAGAGCAAAAGACCAGGACAGGGGCGTGGGGCGCCCTGGTCCTGCTAGGACAGGGGCGCTGGGTGCCCTGGTCCCTGGGACAGGGGCGCCGGGCGCCCTGGTCCTCCTGACAAACAACATTTTCAGCATTTTTGACAGCTTTTCCAAAGTGCAAAAACAGCAATTTCCGGAGCAGTTTCAAGGGCAAAATCAGGACAGTGGCGCCCGCGCCCCCGTCCCGAACATTTTCAGTCAGATTTTAACTCTGGGTACGCATTTGCATTCTTGTCTTGTCCTTGTGTTTATAGCTTTCCATCATTTAAGTTCAATTCTGTAATCTTGTTATTAGTTCATACTTGCACTTTGGGGTTAGGGATTGAACTTGCATCATTTCATCTTTCAATTACAACAAAGGAATAGAAATCCTAATAGGTAGCCCGTGGCTCTCTCTTCCAGAAGAAGAAGTAGCCAATTGTGTGATACCTCTAGGCTCTTTCGTATTCCACAAGTGTGTGGTTGAAAGTGAGATTAGGGCATGTTTGCTTAGTGTCACTTTTTCTCCCACACAGTTAGACACCATTAGAGGTGGAATGAAGGCAAAGTTTCAGTGGGGTGAACAAGCAAACAAAGGTTTTGAAACCTTGAAGGAGAAGATAGCTACTCAATCGGTGCTAGTGTTGCCTAGTTTTGAGAAACTTTTCATAGTAGAATGTGATGCAAGCAATGTTGTAGTAGGTGCTGTCCTAAGCCAAGAAGAAAGACCAGTAGCCTTCCATAGTGAGAATCTAAGTGATGCCAAGAGGAAATACTCCTCTTATGATCTTGACTTATATTCTTTAGTGTAGGATTTGAGGAAGTGGAGACACTATCTCCTTCCTAAGGAATTTGTAGTCTATACGGACAACCAAGCATTGAGTTTCCTAAACTCACAAGACAAACTTAGTCATAAACACATGAAATTTGTGGAGTACATGTAGGCCTACACATTCACAATTAAGCACAAGAAATGGTAGTTAAACCGGGCTGCTAATGCATTAAGCAGGAGACTTTTGACAGTCTAAGAAATCCAATTAAGGAGCATAGGAGTTGACAGTTTTACAGACTTATACCCGAAGGATGAATACTTCTCAAATGCCTATAAGGTGTGTAAGGAGTATCGAAATCACTTCCATAGTGAGTATTTTGATTTCACTTTGCAAAATGGACTATTGTTTAGAGGTGGGAAGCTTTGTGTGCCTAGAGGCTCAATGAGAGAAAACTTCATTCAAGAAAAGCATAATGGCAGCCTTAGTGGACATTATGGAGTCAATAAGACTCAAGAGTTGGTTCAGAGGTATTACTATTGGCCAAGGCTGAATCAAGATGTGAAAAATTATGTGGAGACTTGCATAGTTTGCCAAAAGGCCAAGGGTACTTCTTCAAATGCCAGTTTATACCAACCTCTTCCCATCCCAAATAGACCTTGGGAGTGCATTAGTATGGACTTTGTAGTAGGTTTACCAAGGACAAAGCAGGGATTTGACAACATTTATGTCATTGTGGATGGATTTATCAAAATGTCTCACTTTGTTCCTTGCAAGACTACTCATGATGCATGCCAAATACCTCATTTGTTCTTCGAAGAGGTAGTAAAGATACATGGTTTACCCATGAACATTGTTTCAGATAGGGACTCAAAGTTCATGAGTCATTTTTGGAAGACACTTTGGCAAAAGCTTGGCACCAACCTCTCTTTTGGATCAGCCTACCATCCACAAAAAGATGGGCAGACCGAAGTGGTGAATAGAAGCTTGGGAAATTTATTAAGGTTCCTTACTAAAGAGTATGGTCAGACAAGGGATCAAGTACTCTCACAAACTGAATATGCATATAATGACACCATGAATAGAACTACCAGCAAGAGCCCTTTTGAAGTGGTCTATGGTGTACACCCAAGAGGTATTTTGAAGTTGAGAGACTTAGGTAGTGCAGCAACAAGTAGTGGATATGCAGAAGACTTTTCTAAGTCAATGAAGGAGGTCCATGACTCAGTCAAGCAAGCATTGATGGAGAACACAAGCGAAATCAAACAAAAAGTTGATGAAAGAAGGAAGAACCTACAATTTCAAGTGGGAGATCTTGTCATGGTGCACCTAAACAAAGAAAGGCTACAACAAGGAGTGCCTAACAAGTTGCAAATGAGAAGGCTAGGTCCATGTGCCATTCTAGCCAAGTATGGAGAAAATGCATACAAGGTGGACCTACCTAGTGACATAGGATTGTCACCGGTTTTCAACATAGCAGACTTAGTTGCATACAAAGGACCAATTCAAGGTTGAGATTGCAATCACTCAGAGGTATCAGATGACGTGAACAACCTTCAACTACCAACCAAACCAATTCCAAAGGCTGAGAAGGTGTTGAGTTCAAGGATCGCCAAGAAGACAAGGCATCAAACCTATTGGGAGCACCTAATCAAATGGCAGGGTATGGATGATTCTGAAGCTAAATGGGTGCTTGAGATAGAGTTTAAGAAGCTAGGCATTGATCAGAATTTGATTCCCAAGGAGGTGACATGATTTCCTCTTGGTTGGGAGAATGGTGCAGGAGCACCTAGGACTTAGGCTAGTACTTTTCTCAATTTTGGCTTGTACTGACCCTAGACAAGTTAGGTAGTGAATAAGGACTCCAAGAGGGTCCAAGAATGAGTGTGATGAGTGAAATGTAGGCCTAGTAGAGTTAGTTTCTTCCTAGGTTTGCATTTTGTGCTTAAATAGTGGTTTGAGTAGGTAGTTGACCTTTTTGATGGTAAAAAGTGTCAAAACTTGGTATAGGAATTAGGGAGGGTTAAATTAGTCTTAGACATGTTTTAAAAGTCATGTGTGTTGACTTAGAATATTCCTCATAGGTTGAGAAGGCCAAAAAGTGAAAAAGTGCAAAGTTACAAAAAGTTGTCATGACAACTTTTATCCTAAATTAGTTAGCAATGGAGTTAGGGATTGTCCAACGCCCTAGAAATACTCCACACATGGGAAATTCTTTAATAACCCTCTCTTGCATGGTTACCAAGGTTGGATATTTTGTTTTGTAACTTCAACAATCTGAAACTACCCATTTTCAGACTATTTGACAACATTTAGCTTTGTTTTACTCATTTTGTAAATGCAAATGGATTGAATCCATTGATCCAGTGATGGATTAAGTTTCTATAGTGTGTTTTAGAGCATTTAGTTTCTTTTCAATCTTTTTAATTAGTTTGCATTAGTGTTTTCTTGTTTTGGTTTGCAAACAACCGGTTTTGACTTGTATATAGTAGTTTTGAGTAAAATGGTTGCCCCATGAATTCCACCCGTGCTACCATCACGGCTTATTGGGAAATGGAAGGAAAACACTTGTATAGTGTACATATTCAGGGACAAGTGCTAGATATGACATTTAATGTGACTGTCACCTTGTTCTAGGCGAGTCCAGGAGCAACTCGACTAGAGGAGACAGGGTGAAATTGATGTGCAAAGTGCAGGGATGAATGCAAAACCACCATCTAAGATTTTGGGGGGTCCTTGAAGTTAGTACAGATTTTCCAATGCAAGGGGAATCCTTGAAAAAGTCATTTGTTTCCCAAACACCAACTTGACTAGTCATTGCCGGCTAGAAGGCCTAGAAACCCTCATTTTGGGGTTAGCATATTGTACGATGGGATAAGGAGCCAAAACCACAAAACTAAAGTGAGGTTAGATGAGTCATTGAATAAAATCCAAACTTGTTGAGGGGTATTTTGGACCATTTTCTCTCAAGCCCTAAAAAACTTGATTTAGGAGGCCTAATAGGGCTAATTCCTTGTAGCCCTTTTCTAGGCAAAATATTGAAATCGGTAAGAAAGCTAATGATTGCAAACCTCAAATGGACCCAAAAGGCATTCAAAACATATTATTAGCCACCTCCACACCTCTACATCAACTCACAATAATAGGAGGTCAAATTGACAAGTTGAAGCCAAGACAACCATAATGAGCACATGGGAAGCATTGTGGATTGGTAGGGTTCCCAGCCAAAACACTTGAATCAAACACCTTGGAATAGTTAGGAAGAAAGCCCTAGAAGAGAATGGGAAGGACTTGGAGGTCTAGAATGCAATTAGGCCTGGAGAGTTGGTGGAATTGAGCAACACCAGCTAGGTGAAGTGCTAGCAAGCTAGGTGAACCCCATCAAGAAAGACTGGCAGGTGATTGGGAAATTGATAGAGAACTAATACATTTGGACTAGATTTCCGACTGAGGTTTCCGACGGAGAAGGTATATTGTGGCCAAATTTGATTTTTTTTTGAAAAAATGCCCGCATTCGTCATAATTCCTATGAAAATTACCCATTTGATTTCGACGACGAAGGCATTAGCAATGAGAATTTTCTTTTTTCAAAAAAGTGCTTGAGTTCATCGTAATTCCGACAACATCGACCATTACAAAATAAAAAAGAGGTAGGGAATTCATTTGTGAATTGCAATCCCGCGTAGGCGTCCGTGGCGACTTCAACCCCCAAGAACATCAAACCCGCGTCGAAGGCAATCCCACACAGGAGGTAGATTCAAATTGTCATAGTTTTTAATTTCATGTTGCAAAAAATATACATGTGGTGGTTAATTGTCCTAGTTTAATCTCGTAAAACCATAGAACTGTGATTGAGGAGTGAGCGTTCAATTTTGTATCAACAATCCCTTCCTCCCGTATACGCACGTGTTGATTGTTCACATGAGATCACATCTCTTTATGGCATCGTATCAAACAATTCACGAGCCTTGTCCATGTTTCCACATTTTGCATCCATGTTGATTGTTGGCCATGTTGATTGTTTTTTATGGCTCTACAGTTAAGGGAAGTAGCATGTCAAATTGTAATTGTAGACAATTAGAAAGAATCCAAAATCATCTAATCATGAGTAGTCTCAAAGTCAAATCCACAATCCCTTATTTATTTTGGTTGTGGGAACTTTTTTGTTGGAGCTATCAACAATAACTTGTCTACTAAGTTATGTAAAGAAGGTTGAAAACATGGATACCCATAGCTAGCCAAAATACTTGTAGAGGAGTTAGGGAGTTAGGTCATAGAAAGAAAACTTGGATGAAGCAAACGACAAATGGTTGAACAAATGGGACATCAATTTGCATGAATTTCCTCACACCAATGAGGAAATAAAAATAACATACAAGAAAAAATTTAGGATTACTATGTGGAAAAAGCAATTTGGGCAAAAAAAGCTTACTACGTCAATAATTTTACCCAACTTGGGAACATGGTGAAAAAATATATTTAGGGACAATTATTAAAGGAAAAAGAAGGTTGTTAATTTCATAGTTGAGAATGATCTCACCATCTTATGTGCGAAACTAGTAGACGGACTATACCAAAAGAAGGTTGGGAAGACACAATTTACATATTTTGTAGTAAGGGGGTAGTGGAGACAAAATGACACTTTATCATGGAATGTACAATGTTTGAAGACATTTGCACTTCGTATGACAACAACTTGAAAGTTCGCAACTTACATGAGTTATTTGATGAATTGAGGATTAACAATATTGATAGCGTCCTAGTTAAGATTCATAGTAATAAATTCAACATCGAAAAGAGTTTAAAGATAACTCAGGACTATGATTCTTTGTCTCTAGATTGCTTGGTCTCATGGATGTCATTAAAATCATTCATTCAATTGATTGGACTTGATGCAACTTCTTCACCAATAACTTTAAACCTTAGTCATTCGCTATTATGAAATTATCTTATTAGAAATGAGAAATCGACAACTACAATTAGAAATGAAATATTTCAATATTGTATATAAAAAACAAATTTTATATACATATGCATTCAAATATTTAAATTTGTTATAAAAATTTATTTGACATAAATAAATATATACATACTCAATTAAAATCAGTACAATAAATAAAAGACAAAAATAAAAAAATATTCTATATCATTTTAAAATAAAATTATTTACAATAATACATAACATAAATATAAAAATAAAAAAGAATAACTAAACTTGTAACAACTTTCTAAATTAATTTTTAAAAATAAAAAATTATATAATAAACACTTTAATTATAATTTATAAGAAAAAATAAATATAAAAATAAGGTAAGAAGATAAAATTTAAAAAAGAATTTGCATATAAAATAGAAATTATATATAGAGTTTCAATTTTTTTTAAAGTACCCACATATATGAAGAATAAATTTAGAAGCTCTTTAAAATAAATGTTTTTTAATAAATTTATACAAGAAAAAACGTTTTTTTTTTTTGCTGTAGGGAGAGTATCTTATAGTGAAGCGGAATTCAATAGTAGAGATGGTAATTAGAAAAAAATAGTCTTTTTGTGGAACACAAAAACTCTCATGCCAATACTTATTGACAAAAAAGTTTCATAAATCTAAAAAATGCAACCAATTATGTGATGCTACATTAGCACACCAATAAACATGACTTAGTGCACAATGACGAGTCTTACTTGTTTTGGGACCATTGTGAAAACCTAAACCAAAAAAGCATGTTGATTTAACATCATATTTGAGTAGTGGCAAGATCATTTACTTGCTGAAAAAGTTTTCTTCTGTGATGTCTGCAATTCCCGCCTATGCATTTTCAAACAGCCCTCGTGCCCCTGCCGTTGCGAATGGTGCAACTGTTGGGGATGTCGTTGATGTGGGTAGCGGCGGGGGCTGCTTTGTGCCCTTTACCATTGCCTCCCCTCTCCTTTATATTGAGCATTCTGTGCGAGATGCTCCCTTGGTGGTGGGTTGCGCTGGTTCCCCACGGCTGGTGTCCCTGATCCGGTTTTGGATTTGGACGCTCTTGCTGCTGCTAATGATGCTCAAGTTAATAGGGACTCTCCTCATACTGGTGGTGCTCGTGACGACCCTCTTGCGGCTGTTAATTCTCTGCCTAGACCTGCTTTTACTGGGAACTATAGCTTTGCTCGTGTGGCCAGATCTGCTGCCCATCCTTCCAAGGGGGTTCGTCCTCTTTCTTTTGCCAAGACTTCCCCTATTGTGGTCTGTGGCCAGGAGGTTGTGGAGAATATTGATTTCTACCAACACAGTGCTTTGGTCTACAAATTTGCTAGGTTTTGGCCTTCCCTTCCAGACCTTCATCATTGGGTGAGTGATTCTTGGAAGCCTTTAGTTGCTTATGGCATTGAGATTTTCCCGTGTGCTAAAGGTTTTCTCATTGCTTCTTTTACCTCTACGCTTGACCGTGATTTAGTTATGGGAAAATTGTGGTCTTGGGGGGATCACTCTCTGTCCATTAAGCCCTAGTCTTCTTCCTTCAACCCCCTTACTGAATCTCTATCTATTCATCTGGTTTGGGTCCGCCTCCCCAATCTCCCCCTCCGCCTTCTTTCTTTGAGGCCATCGATAACTCCATTGGTAGTTTTTTGAAGGTTGATGATGCCACGACCTCCATGGGTCACTCTACCTTTGTTCGCCTATTAATTGATGTTGACATATCTTTGGCCCTCCCCAGGGATGTGGTTCTTATGGTTGGGGATAAGCCATGGGCTCAACCGCTGGATTATGAAGGCCTCCCCTTTCATTGTCAAAGGTGCTTCTCAACGTGCCACTTAGCTTCAAACTGCTCTCTCTCCTATCGCAGAGGTGTTGCTACTTGGTGGAAGGACACTACTGCAGATCACTTGACAATTAATGCTTCTGACTCTGTCTCGGTTGAATCCTCTCGAGATGAGGTGCCTCTTACTGCTGATGATGCCTTTGCTGAGGTTACTACTGTTGTAGACTCTTCCGTCCCCTTGACTCCATCATCCATTGCTCTGGATCCTCATCTTCTCTCTTCTCCTGGCAATTATGTTCTTCTTCAATAGCAGTCTGTTGTGTTTTTGTAGCAACAGTCTGCTAGTGTTCTACTGTAGCGGTCTGGCAGTGTCTTTGCGAGGTCTCCCCGCCTGATTTGTCTTTGAATATTCCTAATGATAGTGTTGCTTGGATGACACTATCATTAAATATTTAAAGAAAAAATATTTAACAAAACATTAAATAATATAAACTTTGTCACAATTAAAATAAAATAATTTGATTGAAATAAACAATTAATAATTACGATATTTACAATCTAAAAAATAAATAGTTTCTTCTATCACATCATTAATTTTACAATTATAATATATTTGAAATAATACTAATATTTTTTCAAATTGTTCAATTTATCTTTCAATTTATTAAATATACTAAAATCCTAATTCACAACGAGTCAAACTAATTATCATATTGTGAAAGACATTTTAATTGAAAATGAAAAACCCAAGTACTCTATTATGAGTCCAACGACATTAAAAAGACATGATGAGTTGGCTATAATATCTTGGTCCATGATGATTGCTTTATTTAAGGGTAGGGTACAAACTATATGATGTTGTTTAATTTTTTCATGTTTGATATGATTTTTTTAAAATATTTTAAGAGTCATCAACTTTATTATTCAAAATGTAAATTGTGACAACTTAAAATTTGTGAATAATTTAATATCTATTTTTCAATTAGAGGAGAAAGTTATCAACATTCCAGATTTTAATTAAATAAATTATGATTAAAATTGGTAGAAAATTTACTCTTCTTTAATCAAATGATAAAAATATTGAATAAAAAAAAATTAACTTTGATTTATATATATATATTTTTAAATATATTTATTATTTGATTTGATTTTATATTATAAATCTTAAAATAATAAATTCTCTATCGATATTTCTAAAAAAATTGAAAATATTAAATATTTTACTAAGATATAGAACTCATGACTCATCTCACTTAAAAGAACACATGACACCACACCATGACCTATGATAACGATATTATGGTGTAGTAGAAAATAGATTAATAGTGAAGATCCCATTTGTGTCTTAATCCATTGAAAATTCTATCTATTCCAATCTTGATCTCTACAAACGAAATGTTTGGAAAAGCCATCGCATAATTACACATCTTCAACGTATTAGGAGAAGCATACTAGTAGTTGTTATGGCTATCTTTGTGCATTCACATATTCTAAATAGTACATCGAATTTTGACGATTTTTTTTTGTTTTCTCCACATGTGACTTAATTGCTTATAGCTATTGTTTTGGATTATGGGTACCAACGATGCACGTTGTGGGATCCGTTATGCGTGCAAGGGTCTAAAATTAAACTTTTCAAAGTGTCGCTCGATACCTGTTTAAAGATGCCCCAACAACCGTGCACTTAAAATCTTGAATACTCATGCACAAATGCTCCCAATAGTCGTGTGCTATAGGTACCAATAAAAGTGCAGAAATGGGTCAATTATGGTCCAAAAAAACTAAAAAATGAGCAGCTATTGATACATGTGTAATTTATTAATGAGCTTTTAATTATTTATTTTTTTTATTTTTAAGCCGATAGGCTTTTAGTGGGGGAAAGGCCCCGGAATATTGCAAGACATTCCGACGGCCGCCGGAATGTCTTGCTGGTGGTAGTAACCCTCCGGTCCGTGTGTGTCGGCAGCATTTCTCTGGTGCATGCATGGTCTCCGGTGCGCGCAGCCTGTTTTCCAAAGGACGCTGCCTTTAATGATGTTTTTAATGATTTTGTCCTCGAGCCTGTGCACGAACGCTGACGTTCTACTTTAATTGGTGAATACATGTTAATGTCGGGTTCACCAATTATTGTAGATAGGAATTTGGAAAAACATCAAAGCAATATAAACATTAGACTAGCTCAATCACAAAAACTAGATTGCAATGACAAATCCTAATAAGATTCAATAGAGATATTGAAAATAAGACATTCAAACCAAATGCAAACCATTACAAACACGAATGTCTCCTCCAGAATTCTCCATTGTCCTTCTTTCTCCTTCAAATTAGTGTGTTTGTGGATCTCACCTACAAGTGCATAAGCATAATATGAAAGCAAGATTGACAAGACAACATAAGGATACTAGAACCGTGATTGATTCGGATCACTGATTGAAGAAATTCATCCAATTTATAGATAAATTGGAGAAAAGACAAGATTAGCATGAAGAGATTTGAAAGGAAATTCAAATCAAGAATAGAAAAATTATGACAAGTGTATGACAAATTGCTATGCAAGGTGTTATGACAATTTATGACAAATTGCTATGCAAGAAGTTATGACAAGAATTTGAAATAGAAATAGAAATTTAGGAATTTAGGAGAAGTTAGAAAATTAGGTGAATTAATTAAAACTTTTATATTCATTAATTAATTCACAAAAAGAGAAGGAATTAATTAGCCAATTAAATAAAAATTTAATTGTGACAAGAAAACTTAGGATAAATAAATAAATTATTTAACCTAGAGGGAAAATGACAAACAAGATTAAATGAATAAATCATAAAACCCTAGAAGATGAATTAGAAATGCAAGGACGACAATTAGGTCTTGACAAAAGATAATTGATGTCGATTCAATCATGATTTTAATTGACAAAGGATCAATGCTAATAAATGATTGAGATTGGTTGACGAATTGACCAAGATTGATAAAGAGACCAAATTGAAAGGTGCCAATTGACGAGGAACAATGACTAATTGATCCAAATTGACATGATTGAAAAGGACAACGATTGATGACAAATCGATCGCAAAATTGACAAGAGGACAAGGATCGATGACGAATCGATTGCAAAATGACAAGATTGACAAGGACAAGGATCAATGACGAATCAATTGCAAGATGACAAGATTGACAAGGACAAGGATCGATGATGAATCGATCCCAAAATGACAAGAATGACAAGGACGAGGATTGATGACGAATCGATCGCAAGATGACAAGATTGACAAGAGGAATTTTGCGTCCTTATGTCAGATCAAGATCAAGGAATGAAAAAGAGTGTATGGATAGGATAAGCAAGACCAAGAATGGATAAGGGACATGGACTAAAGGTCGGGGTAGGCTAAGCGATAGTGGTAGAAAGTTGCAATAAGCCAAGGAATATGGATGAAAGGTTGTAATAAGCAAATGGATAAAGACCAAAAGCTATGATAGACTAAAAGTTGCAAACAAGATGCATGATGCTCATGAAGATCCTTAGCCTTGTCAAGATCAAAGGTGGAAAGGGAAACTGGACATGAGGGACAATAGGATATGAAGGGGTAATGACATGGTATGATAGGATAATGAAGGGCAATAGGATATGAAGGGTAATGACAGGGGTTTGATAAGATAATGAAGGGCAATAGGATATGAAGGAGGAAACCTACCCCCAAGTGTGGTGTGCAAGAAGTTCATGGATTACGCATGACGCCTGTTTGCCAGGTTTTCATCACGGTACTTGCCCAAGGCGCCTGTTTGCCAGGTTTTCACCAGTGGACGAATTATTTTTGCTCTACTTTTTTTTCTTTTGTCTTTTTTTTTTCTCACTTTTTTTTTTTTTTTGTATTTTGACTTTTTCAATAGAAGATGGACAGATGATAGGGGATGGAAGAAGGACTCAAGCATTTATTTATTTTTGGATAGTAGCCTTGAAAAAAAAAGACCATGACCTTTAAAAGTATGCTCAAAGACGTTGGTAGGATAAGGACATGGAAAAAGAGATGAAATTAAGGCAAGGATTTATGCAAAAGATGGGATCAAAGGGATCGAAGGATGAAAAATATGCATTGGATAATGGATAGGGTATTGGAAGAATTGGGCTTGAGTGGATAGAAATGTTGGCAAGATTGACATTGGCACACACCTTGAGGGGTGATGGACTGATGGAGGAAAGATGTATCTCAGATTGTGAGATTTGGATGGAGGAATAGCTTGGGATTTTGGGACATAAGAGCCCAAAATGGATGATGAAGGTGATGGAGGAATAGATTTGCGAGGTTTGGATGGAGGAATAGCAATTTTAGATGCCAATTTTGATGTTTCTTTAGGCTTTTGTGCTTCAAGGAGCCGCTTAGGGATCCACATGGTTTTTTATTTTTCATGCTTTTGTGGTTCCTTGGAGTGCATTGCTTGCACAAGGGATTTAGGAACCCATATAGATTTTAACTTTGCTTTATTTTTCTCAGTGGGCCTTTGTGGCCTTTTGGATATATTTTTTTCTTTATAGATCAATGTGTTCTTTGTTTTGACATGTCGATTATATTGGACATGTTGATCAAAATGTAGACATCTAAAAATGGTCAACGTTTGCAGAGTCATACTTTAACATTTGTGCATTGCCTTATTTTAGGGTTCTTGCGTCGCATTAACATTTCTTCTATGTTGGAAACTTGGTCTTTATCATTTGCGAGCATCGAGTCCTTCTTCTACATTCCTCATTTTTACCGCTTTCGAATTAGGGTTTTTGTCCTCTTGTCAATCTTGTCATTTTGCAATCGTTTCGTCATCGATCGTTGTTCTTTTCAATCTTGTCATTTTGTGATCAATTTGTCATCTATTGTTGTTCTTTTCAATCTTGTCATTTTGCGATCGATTTGTCATCAATCCTTGTCCTCTTGTCAATCTCGTCAATTTTGCGATCAATTTATCATCGATCGTTGTTCTTTTTAATCGTGTCAATTTGGATCAATTATTGTTCCTCGTCAATTGGCACCTTTCAATTTGGTCTCTTTATCAATCTTGGTCAATTCGTCAACCAATCTCAATCGTTGGTCTCTTTATCAATCTTGGTCAATTCGTCAACCAATCTCAATCGTTTATCAGCATTGATCCTCTGTCAATTAAAATCATGATTGAATCGACATCAATTATCTTTTGTCAAGACCTAATTGTCGTCCTTGCATTTCTAATTCATCTTCTAGGGTTTTATGATTTATTCATTTAATCTTGTTTGTCATTTTCCCTCTAGGTTAAATAATTTATTTATTTATCCTAAGTCTTCTTGTCACAATTAAATATTTATTTAATTGGCTAATTAATTCCTTCTCTTTTTGTGAATTAATTAATGAATGAAAAAGTATTAATTAATTCACCTAATTTCTAATTTCTCCTAAATTCCTAAATTTCTATTTCTATTTCAAATTCTTGTCATAACTTCTTGCATAGCAATTTGTCATAAATTGTCATAAATTGTCATAACTTCTTGCATAGCAATTTGTCATACACTTGTCATAATTGTGCTATTCTTGATTTGAATTTCCTTTCAAATCTCTTCATGCTAATCTTTTCTTTTCTCCAATTTATCTATAAATTGGATGAATTTCTTCAATCAGGGATCCGAATCAATCACGCTTCTAGTATCCTTACGTTGTCATCTCATCTTGTCAATCATGCTTTCGTACTATGCTTATGCACTTGTAGGTGAGATCCACAAACACACTAATTTGAAGGAGAAAGAAGGACAATGGATAATTCTGGAGGAGATATTCGCATTTGTAATGGTTTGCATTTGATTTGAATGTCTTGTTTCCAGTATCTCTATTGAATGTTATTAGGATTTGTCATTGCAATCTAGCTTTTGTGATTGAGCTAGGCTAATGTTTATATTGCTTTGATGGTTTCCAAATTCCTATCTACATTAATTGGTGAACCCGACATGAAACTAACCCCTTAACTGTGTTTTTGAGTGCTTTTGAGCTGATTTGCAGGTAAAACCCAAGAAACAGGGTAATTCAAAGCTTTCTGGGCACTTTTGCGCCTGTGTAGGAGGGATCTGCGCCTGTGTCAAAGCATTATGTGCTTGTGTCAAAGGGATCTGTGCCTATGTCAAGGCATTTTGCACCTATGTCAAGGCATTCTACGCCTGTGTTGAAACATTTTGCGCCTGTGTAAGGCCAGAAACAAAGGTGAAACCAATGTTTTTACTTGCAAATTACTTTGTTTTTCATTCTGTTCTTATATTCTGGTTTTTTTTTGGTACTGATTCTCTGTGCAGCACCTTGGCATTACATGTGACGAAGACTAAGAATGAAACTACTAACAAATCTTATACAGGACGTGGTCAAAGACTTGTATTAAAACATCTTGCATGAGATTTTTTTGGAGTAGTTGCACATTTAGTTTCCTAAAGGTTAATGAACACCATGCATGCTTTGTTTGCTTTTAATTTGTTTGCATGTTTTAACCCTTAGAATTGGGTCTGCCTCCCGATTTGCCTGGCACTTTGCACAGGCATTGGTGAGAGGGAACGACCCTAAGTGGTGACAGGCTAAAACCAAGCTCTTCCGAACCACTCTAAATAACTGTGGATGCAACGAAAGTTGTAGACAACGGGTGCTGGAATGGTATTACGATGATTTATTCGCCGGACCAATACCCACCCGAATGGATGCCCTTACTAGAAGCTTTTGTTTGTAGAGGCCAAAATCCTTCTATCTGTTGGCTCAGGCATTGTGATACGTGCATGCCGAAGACACCTCTCATATACTCCTTAGTTAGAGATAGCAAGTTCTTGGGAAGTGATGCCCCTTGAACTCGAAACTTGGTATGCCCGAGAAGTGAGTGCACTGTAAGGGGGAGCCAGTGCTACCAAGCGTCTAGCTATCTGGCTAAGTGTTGTATTTTATGGTTAGAGGATTCAATAGATATTGCCCTTGCCATCCATAGGATTTGTTGTAAATGTGCTTGATTGTTTTGAGTCAAAGTCAAATAAACATTTTGTCTTCCATGATTGTGAAAGGTTAAATTAAAAACAAGCTTTCAAAAGTGCTCATAATCAATTTGGATTTTCGAAATCAACAACATTCAACTCAAAACACATCCAAACAAAGGTCCAAATTTGTCCAAGTATTCATCCAACATTTGAATATGGTCGTCAACACATTAAATGCCTTTGTTCAAAATTCATGTCACTTTAGGTTAGGTTTTGCATAGTCCCACTTAGGTCCTAAGGCATATTATCATCTCCTTTCATTTTAGTCCTTTTCATTGCAAGCGTCCTCATTTTGCACTTAGGTCCAAGATCATTTTCCCTAAGTTTGCATTTCATTGTCATATCCAAGACAGATTTCCATTTAGGTTGCATAAGTTGCATTTTGCATATTCCAAGTCATTGGTCTTCGCATTTCCTTATTGCATTGTCATATCATATCCTTAGATCATTTTCATATCATATCCTAAGTCAT
Source organism: Cryptomeria japonica (assembly GCF_030272615.1). Lineage (NCBI taxonomy): Eukaryota > Viridiplantae > Streptophyta > Pinopsida > Cupressales > Cupressaceae > Cryptomeria > Cryptomeria japonica. The sequence continues at coordinate 543,117,933 of NC_081406.1, read as the reverse complement.
TGTCATAATCATTGCTTTCTTGCGTGTAGTCTCAAAAGCTAGGTTTTGTCATACTTGAGTAATCCAAATCTTTGAATAAACCCTAAGTCATTGTTAGGAAGTCTAGACCTTATCAAACTTTGTCTTTTTTGTCATCAATGTCATTTGGTCAAACCTAGCTTAGTATCCAAGCATATAGGGGAGACATTGTCATTTTGTCCTTTTGTCACTTGGTCCTTTTTTCCTTTGAGGTCTAGACATTATTTCAATTTCCTAAGGGTCTCTTTTTAGATTTGCATTCATGAGTTTGTCAAAATCTTGAAAAAACAACAAAAACATAGGTTGCATTCTTGCCATAGATTGCATTTTTGTCTATTTAAGTTTCCTTTAGTTGCATATCATACATCATCCCTTAAAAATTCCATTTGCATAGTGACATGCCTGTTGAAACAAGGTCAAAATCTAAGAAGATGGGTGAACCAACATATCAACCCATTGACAATGTATCAAACTCACAATTGCAACCTAGTCAATCATTACAAATTGAAGGTTCGTCAAACACATCATTACCACCATATGGAATGGTTCAACTTGGACCACCTCCATTATATGAGCTAGCGTTTGTACCCATGAAACCAGGATATGGGAGTGTTCCACCAACACCAAGAGAAAATGCACCTTTCGACTGGAATCAACGAAACCTGCAACATGAAATTCAAACATTACATGAGGAACAAACTCTTTCACAAGGATTTGGTTCAAATCAAGGCATTCAACAAGAAACAAATCCAAATATTTTACCAGATTCTTCATCAGATTCTGATGCTTCCGATGATGTTGATATGTTCCTTAAAGATCCAAAGTTGACAAAAAAGATGGATAAATTCTTGAACAAGGTCTTTAAGATGTTCCCACAAAAATATCTTGACATGATGAGTAATGTGACCTCCTCAAGTGAGCAACTTAAGGTGCAAAAACAACAAGGAGGTGAGCTGTTGAGTTTCTCTCCACATCCAAATGAAGAAAATGTGCAACAAGAAACTCAACACACCTTGATGAGTAAATGTACTTATCAAAATCATACACCAATGTCTAGCAATGGCTCATCCATCCATAAAGAATTTGACCCTCAATTTGCCTCCACTTCCCCTCTCATTCCATCATATTTTGAAGTTTCACAAGAGCAATTTACACCATCACCTCCAAATGATGTATCAAATAATGCATCCTCCCAAGGATTGTTTGCCACAGAAATATATGCTAATCAATTAATTTATACAAATCCCTTGTACTATTTGGAAATGCAAGATTTAATGCCATCAAATGCTTCTCTTTTAGAGAGTCCCATTCAAATTCCATCCCCTTCGTGCCAAAGCATTAATCCCTTGCCAAAATCCCCCATGCATATCCAAAGTCCAACCCCATGTCAAGAGGATAATTTAGAGCATGAAGAAACGTGTCTTGAAACAGATCAAGATCAAGATCCTGAAACCTTATCATCCCATCCAATTGTTGACCAGGATCCCATTTCCCCAGACACTCGCAATGATTCCATTATTCCTATCCATTCTATCCAAGAACACAATGTCCTTTCAAATCCCATTGACATTCCACTTCCTAAGAAAGATCAAGATATCCCTTCCATCTTTTCCGATGATTCCATTAAAAGTCAAGAGCAAAGCACCTTTAAAGAGGAATCCAATGATCTTCCTCCTTGTCAAGATCAAAGTATCCTTCCAAATTAATTTCCAACACAAGACCCTATCATTCCTTTAGATCCTCCACAAGATCCTTTTGTTCCTCCATCTCCTTGTCTTAATGCTCCATATACACTCCAAGATCGCATTTCTATTGATGATCCCATTGTTTCTCCCATTCCATCTCTTGAAGAGCCTGTCATTGAACCATGTCCACTACACAATCCTAGTCCCCCTCATGATCCTAATTCCCCTCATGATTCTAACTTGTCAATGCAAGATGTTCATGAACCCTCGACATGCATAATGGGTTCTTCCACTTTGGTGCAATCTGATCCACTTCAAGATCTCATTATTTCTCTCATATCATATCCACCTCATAATGGACTCGTGTCTTCTTCTAAAAGAAAAGAGTATCCTACAAGTCAAGATATTCATAAAGGCAAAGGAGTAGATCTCCATAAGCAAGAATCCCTTCATGTTAAAGAAAATATTAAGGGTCATTGCCTCAGTGAAATTCCTCAAGACGTGGGTACCCCTACTAAATACAACATCCTTTCAAAATCAAAACATACACCTTCCCCATCATACTTTCCATCCATCTTAGGTCCTTATATCCCTTCATCCTCTATGCAAGGTCAGAAAAGGCACACATCCTTGAGTAAATTTCATCCATCCAAAAGAACTCCATTTCATTCATATCCATCCATGCATTCCTTTCCCCCTCCAAGCAATTTGGATGCCAAGTATAAATGTCATAATTCTAGCAATCCACATGTATTCAAGGATCAACATGTCCAATATAATCGACATGTCAAAACAAAGAACAATATGATTTATAAAGAAAAAGAAATATCCAAAAGGCCAAAAGGCCCATTGAGCAAAATAAAGCAAAGTCAAAATATATATGTGTTCCTAAATCCCTTGTGCAAGCTATGCACTCTAAGGACCCACAAAAGCATGAAAAATCAAAAACCATGTGGATCCCTAAGCGGCTTCTTGAAGCACAAAAGCCTAAAGAAACATCCAACTTGGCATCCAAAGTTGCTATTCCTCCATCCAACCCTTTCAAATTTGTTCCTCCATCACCTTCTTCATCCATTTTGGGTCCTTATGTCCACAAATCCCTAGCTATTCCTTCATCAAAATCTCCATATCCAAAACCCACTTTTCCTCCATCAATCCATCACCCCTCAAGGTGTGTGCCAATGTTGATCTTGCCTTCATTTCCATCCACTCAAGCCCAATTCTTCCAATACCCTATCCATTATCCAATGCATATTTTCCATCCTTCGATCCCTTTGATCCAATCCTTTATATAAATCCTTGCCTTAGTTTCATCTTATTTTCCATGTCCTTATCCTACCAACGTCTTTGAGCATACTTTTAAAGGTCATGGTCCATTTTTTTTTTTCAAGGCTACTATCCAAAAAAAAAAAAATACGCTTGAGTCCTTCTTCCATCCCCTATCATGTGTCCATCTTCTATTGAAAAAGTCATAATACAAAAAAAAAAAAAATGAAAAAAAAAAAAAAGTAAAGCAAAAAATAATTCGTCCACTGGTGAAAACCTGGCAAACAGGTGTCTTGGGCAAGTATCGTGATGAAAACCTGGCAAACAAGCATCATGCGTAATCTATGAACTTCTTGCATACCATACTTGGGGATAGGTTTTATCCTATCATATCCTTTTGTCCTTCATTGTTCCATTATCCTATGGAACCCCTGTCATTACCCTCCATTATCCTATTGTCCCTCATGTCCATATCCCCTTTTCCACCTTTGATCTTGACAAGGCTGAGGATCGTCATGAGCATCATGCATCTTGTTTGCAGCTTTTAGTCTATCATAGCTTTTGGTCTTTATCCATTTGCTTATTACAACTTTCATCCATATTCCCTGTCTTATTGCAACTTTCTGCCACTATCCCTTAGCCTACCCCGGCCTTCAGTCCATGTCCCTTATCCATTCTTGGTCTTTCTTATCCTATCCATATCTTATCACTATCCATACACTCTTTTTCATTCCTTGATCTTGATCTGACATAAGGATGCAAAATTTAAACATGGTTTCAAAAACCTCTTGACATGTCCCTCATGCCATGTCACTGCAAGTTACATTGTCATATCCAATCTCTTGTCCCATCACGCAATAGCCCTTGAAAATTGCATCCGCGTTGTCTCCATAATAAAAGGCCTTTGTCTTCCCTCTATCCACCAACATTTTAGCAAGCCTATTTATTCACCTATCATATTCCTTGCCTTGCTAGACACTGGGGGCAAAATCATAAAAATTGAAAAATGTCCTGAAATAATCCCAAAAAAAAATCAAATATGATCCTGAAATAATTCAAAAAAAAATCAAATAATGTCCTAAAAAAATCCCTAAAAATCAAATAATGTCCTGAAAAAATCCAAAAACAATTCCTTTGGCATTTTGCATTTTGTCAATAAATGGTACCCTCTGTGCATAGATAGATCGCTGAGCATACATCCAACGACAATCTATCAAACATTGTACTTTCATGAAATCACGCATTAACAGATAAACTGTTCGACCAAGCAAGCATTCAATCTGATTATAGTTGTCACATCAATCCAAATAACATTAATATCATTTGTCCTTGTCACCATTATCATGGGTCTTATACAGGGTGTGGTATACTCGAAACCAGACTATGTCCTGTCTTACACGGGGTACCGCATTCCTTGAAACCAGATAGCATGATCATTCTTGTTTTCCACTTTTGACAATAACGATCAGACTGTTTGTTTGACTTGGTTGGATTTGTGTGTCTTATCTTTTTACTGATTTATCTTTGGCTTCGATCATGTTCCTATGTTTCTCAATGATGTCACTGAGTGATTTAGAGTGACCGGGATGGTTCATGGTCCCTTTCCTTTTTGTTGTGTTTTCTGTTTGTGGAATGTTTGTCACAAACTGGGGCAACTATATCATTGGGTGTCTGTGATAAGTACGTTCACTTTGTGAACGCCGCACATACCTCGACCCTTGATGTATGCACCCTAGTATACTTCACTCATTCCTTGTGTGCGATGTGTCTGTCTTTTGCAAAAGGGGTTGCGTTCTAGCTCTGACCTTCAGTTCCATGATGCTCTGCATCCGCTTTGCTACATTAAATGAAGGTTCTCACCTACTTATGTGCATTCGTAAAAGCAAGTTTTCCTTCATCTCTAATTGTTCTTTGTCTAATTTCTTCTTACTAACATTTCTTCCGTCAGTCTTGGCAGTCCGTTCGAACCTATCATTTTCTATTATTCTTATCGACTAATTGGCCTCTTTTCTAGATATTTCTGGCCAATTCCTCGAGGGGGCATGCATATGTCATTGTTATTGTCTGGGGCATTTTCATTATTGTTCTTTGAAACAGCGCTTAAAATCGCATTGTCTCAAAGAGGGACAAAATGTAGACATCTAAAAATGGTCAACGCTTGCGGAGTCATACTTTAACATTTGTGCATTGCCTTATTTTAGGTTTCTTGTGTCACATTAACATTTCTTCTATGTTGCGCACTTGGTCTTTATCATTTGCGAGAATTGAGTCCTTCTTCTGTATTCCTCATTTTTATCGCTTTCAAATTAGGGTTTTTGTCCTCTTGTCAATCTTGTCATTTTGCAATCGGTTCGTCATCGATCGTTGTTCTTTTCAATCTTGTCATTTTGTGATCAATTTTTCATCGATCGTTGTTCTTTTCAATCTTGTCATTTTGCGATCGATTTGTCATCAATCCTTGTCCTCTTGTCAATCTCGTCAATTTTGTGATCAATTTGTCATCGATCGTTGTTCTTTTTAATCATGTCAATTTGGATCAATTATTGTTCCTCGTCAATTGGCGCCTTTCAATTTGGTCTCTTTATCAATCTTGGTCAATTCGTCAACCAATCTCAATCGTTGGTCTCTTTATCAATCTTGGTCAATTTGTCAACCAATCTCAATCATTTATCAGCATTGATCCTCTGTCAATTAAAATCATGATTGAATCGACATCAATTATCTTTTGTCAAGACCTAATTGTCGTCCTTGCATTTCTAATTCATCTTCTAGGGTTTTATGATTTATTCATTTAATCTTGTTTGTCATTTTCCCTCTAGGTTAAATCATTTATTTATTTATCCTAAGTCTTCTTGTCACAATTAAATATTTATTTAATTGGCTAATTAATTCCTTTTCTTTTTGTGAATTAATTAATGAATGAAAAAGTATTAATTAATTCGCCTAATTTTCTAATTTCTCCTAAATTCCTAAATTTCTATTTCTATTTCAAATTCTTGTCATAACTTCTTGCATAGCAATTTGTCATAAATTGTCATAAATTGTCATAACTTCTTGCATAGCAATTTGTCATACACTTGTCATAATTTTTCTATTCTTGATTTGTATTTCCTTTCAAATCTCTTCATGCTAATCTTGTCTTTTCTCCAATTTATCTATAAATTGGATGAATTTCTTCAATCAGGGATCCGAATCAATCACGCTTCTAGTATCCTTACGATGTCATCTCATCTTGTCAATCTTTCTTTCATACTATGCTTATACACTTGTAGGTGAAATCCACAAACACACTAATTTGAAGGAGAAAGAACGACAATGGAGAATTCTGGAGGAGATATTCGCGTTTGTAATGGTTTGCATTTGATTTGAATGTCTTGTTTCCAGTATCTCTATTGAATGTTATTAGGATTTGTCATTGCAATCTAGCTTTTGTGATTGAGCTAGGCTAATGTTTATATTGCTTTGATGGTTTCCAAATTCCTATCTACATTTAATTGGTGAACCCAACGTGAAAATAACCCCTTAACTGTGTTTTTGAGTGCTTTTGAGCTGATTTGCAAGTAAAAACCCAACAAACAGGGTAACTTAGGGCTTTCTGGGCACTTTTGCGCCTATGTAGGAGGGATCTGCGCCTATGTCAAAGCAATCTGTGCCTGTGTCAAGGCATTTTGCGCCTGTGTCAAGGCATTTTGCACCTGTGTTGAGACATTTTGCGCTTATGTAAGGCCAGAAACAGAGGTGAAACCAGCGTTTTTACTTGCAAATTACTTTGTTTTTCATCCTGTTCTTATATTCTGGTTTTTTTTTGGTACTGATTCTCTGTGCAGCACCTTGGCATTACGTGTGACAAAGACTAAGAATGAAACTACTAACAAATCTTATACAGGACGTGGTCAAAGACTTGTATTAAAATATCTTGCATGTGATTTTTTAGAGTAGTTGCACATTTAGTTTCCTAAAGGCTAATGAACACCATGCATGCTTTGTTTGCTTTTAATTTGTTTGCATGTTTTAACCCTTAGAATTGGGCCTGCCTCCCGATTTGCTTGGCACTTCGCACAGGCATTGTTGAGAGGGAACGACCCTAAGTGGTGACGGGCTAAAACCAAGCTCTTCTGAACCACTCTAAATAACTATGGATGCAACGAAAGTTGTAGACAACAGGTGCTGGAATGGTATTGCGACGATTTACTCGTCGGATCAATACCCACCCGAACGGATGCCCTTACTAGAAGCTCTTGTTTAGATGCCAAAAACCTTCTATATGTTGGCTCAGGCATTGTGATACGTGCATGCCGAAGATACCTCTCATGTACTCCTTAGTTAGAGATAGCAAGTTCTTGGGAAGTGATGCGCCTTGAACTCAGAGCTTGGTATGCCCGAGAAGTGAGTGCACTGTAAGGGGGAGCCAGTGCTACCAAGTGTCTAGCTATCCGACTAAGTGTTGTATTTTATGGTTAGAGGATTCAACAGATATTTCCCTTGCCATCCATAGGATTTGTTGTAAATGTGCTTGATTGTTTTGAGTCAAAGTCAAACAAACATTTTGTCTTCCGTTATTGTCAAATGTTAAATTAAAAACAAACTTTCAAAAGTGCTCATAATCAACTTCGATTTTTGAAATCAACAACATTCAACTCAAAACACAATCCAAACAAAGGTCCAAGTTTGTCCAAGTATTCATCCAACATTTGAACATGGCTTGTCAAAACATTTAATATCTTTGTTTCAAAATTCATGTCACTTTAGGTTAGGTTTTGCATAGTCCAACTTAGGTCCTAGGGCATATTGGCATCTCCCTTCATTTTAGTCCTTTTCATTGCAAGCATCCTCATTTTGCACTTAGGTTCAAAATCATTTCCCTAAGTTTGCATTTCATTGTCATATCCAAGTTATATTTCCATTTAGGTGACATTTGTGCATTATCCTTGTCATGCTAAAATTAGGTCTTGCATAGGTTGCATTTTGCATATTCCAAGTCATTGGTCTTCGCATATCCTTATCATTGTATTGTCATCTTGTCCTGGCTTCATCTTGTCATATCATATCCTTCGATCATTTTCATGTCATATCCTAATTCATTGTCATAATCATTGGCTTCTTGCATTTAGTCTCAAAATTTTGGTTTGTCAAACTTGAAAAATCAAAACTTTGGATGATACCCTAAGTTGTTGTTAGGGAGTCTTGACCTTGTCTAAAATTTGTCCTTTCATTAATATCTTTTTTGTCAAACCTAGCTTAGTATCCAAGCATATAGGTGAGACATTGTCAATTTGTCCTATTGTCATTCAAAAAACAAAACTTGCAACATGCACCAAGCCAAATTTTGAACATGTCAAACCAATTTGATCAACATCTAATTCGAAATCAAAACATGACATCAAACCAAGACCAAATTCTTGCCAAACAAGTTCAAATTCCATATACAACTATGTCAAAACCTCGAAAGAAAGGTGGCTTTATTGCAAGGATCTTAAGGAAATTACCAAGTGAGTTTATTGAGGAAGATCAAGATAATACACTTATGTCTAGCAATGCCTCATCCCCCCACAAACAAATTGACTCTCCAATGGCATCTATCCCTACACCTTTAGAAGTTTCACAGGAACCTTCCATATTGTCCTCATCAAATAATACACCCAAGGATGCAATTATCCAAGGGCTATCCATAATTGATTGCCAAGATAATCCAATTCATGATGCACATCCTTGTCATGTTTCATAAATACAAGACCCAACGCAACCATGCACTTTATTGCCATTACCTATTTTAGAGGATCCCATTCGAAGTCCCTCTTCCTCATGTTCAAGCATTGATTCCTTGCCAAAATCCATCACAAATGTTCAAAGTGCATTTCCTTCATGTCAAAACATTAATGCCTTGCCAAAATCCCCCATGCATATCTAAAGTCCAACCCCATGTCAAGAGGATAATTTAGAGCATGAAGAAACGTGTCTTGAAATAGATGAAGATCAAGATCCTGAAACCTTATCATCCCATCCAATTGTTGACTAGGACCCCATGTTCCCAGACACTCACGATGATTCACTTATTCCTGTCAATTCTATCCAAGAACACAATGTCCTTTCAAATCCCATTGACATTCCACTTCCTAAGAAAGATCTAGATATCCCTTCCATCCTTTCCGATGATCCCATTAAAAGTCAAGAGCAAAGAACCTTTAAAGAGGATTCCAATGATCTTCCTCCTTGTCAAGATCAAATTGTTCCTTTAAATCCTCCACAAGATCCTTTGTTCCTCCATCTCCTTGTCTTAATGTAGCATATCCACTCCAAGGTCTCATTTCATTTGATGATCCCATTATTTCTCCCATTCCATCTCTTGAAGAGCTTGTCATTGAACCATGTCCACTACACAATCCTAGTCCCTCTCATGATCCTAATCCCCCTCATGATTCTAATGTGTCAGTGCAAGATGTTCATGAACCCTCGACATGCATAATGGGTTCTTCCACTTTGGTGCAATTCGATCCACTTCAAGATCTCATTATTTCTCTCCTATCATATCCACCTCATAATGGACTCACGTCTTCTTCCCAAAGAAAAGAGTATCCTACAAGTCAAGATATTCATAAAGGCAAAGGAGTAGACCTTCATGAGAAAGAACCCCTCCATATCAAAGAAGATCTTAAGGCTCATGTCTACACAACTCACTCTCAAGACGTTGGTATCCCTCCATCAAAATCAAAACATACACCTTCCCCATCATACTTTCTGTAGTCACACAAATCTGTCCATTTTAATTAAATGAATATTTCATATTTATTTGATTAAAAATCCACTAGCCATCAATTAATTAAATTAATATTTAATTAATTCATCCCCAAAAATTCTTCTATTAATTAAATAAATTATTCAATTTATTTTAATTCATTCATTAAATCCAATTCCAATCAATTAAATAAATAAAATCAATTTATTTAATTAAATCCCCTTTTCCTCTTTTAAATAAATTAAATAAAACATTTATTTAAATCATTATCCCCACCCCACTTGCATTTTCCTACAAATGCAACTTGCACACATTTATTGAAATAAATGAATTTTTATTTTAATAAAATCCTATTTTCCCTCACCCACCAAATCCACTTGCAAATCTAATCCCCTTCTAGATTCTTCTAACCCCTTCCTAATTAGCCTAAAACCATCTTCTAAACTTTGTCACATTCCTAAGCAAAATGGAGTCACTTCTCAAAGACCCAAAAGTCTTTGATAACCATTAAAGGCTTTCAACTTTCAACCACTTAATCCCCCAAAGTCTTCAAAAACCATTAATGGTTAATTCAACCCTCCCACATGGTTAAAACATTTGTTTTGACTCAACCTCTACCCAACCCAAGGGTCTCATCAAGCCTTTAATGCTTTGACCATGATTATCTCTTAATCATTTGCACAAAGGTTTATCCTTGGATTAACTCCTAATCCAGTGGGTAATCCTAATTTAGGCTTGACCCTTAGCCTTTAGATAACCATGAGGTCTTCTCAGGCCTTTAATGCCTCCAACCTCTTCTTTCAACCCAACCCTATGTTGACATTTGTCACCATTTCATTGGTGCAAATTGTGCACATGGATCCCCAACTTTCAAGCTTGACCCTTGATTAAACCTTTCAATCCTGGCCATCCATTGCTCCATTTTTCCTATAAATAGAGCCCATTCCTTCATAATCCAGATCCTGAAAACTTGTATGCATCTAAGCTATAGACATTTTAGAGAGCATTTTAGCATAAGCAATCTAACATCTTGTCTTTTTGGTTAAAATACATCATTTTAGCATTAGTATTAGCTTTTTATTTCACATTTAGAGCTATACTACAATCTCAATCCTCCATAAGCATCCATAGTGCAAAAAGCTGCTGAGAGCTACACTATTTTGGAACTTGGAGAGGAGAGGAACAAGGGAGAAGAAGCTAAGGCCATGCTAAGAGGCAGTTGGAGATGCCTCATAATCTTTGTTTTGTTTATTAGATACATTAGCATGCTTTTTAGTGTCTCTCTTGGTATGCCTTTTTAGATTAGTTTTTGATTGACTAACACTAATGTTTTGTGTGTTTTGTGTTCTTTGATCATAGACTAACCTTGTGCCATTTAGGAGGGCATCACTTTCCATCCATCTTAGGTCCTTATATCCCTTCGTCCTCTATGCAAGGTCAGCTAAGGCACACATCCTTGAGTAAATTTCATCAATCCAAAAGAAGTCCACTTCATTCATATCCATCCATGCATTCCTTTCCCCCTCCAAGCAATTTGGATGCCAAGCATAAAAGTCATAAGTCGAAAAATCCACATGTATTCAAGGATCAACATGTCCAATATAATCAACATGTCAAAGCAAAGAAAAATTTGATCTATAAAGAAAAGGAAAAATCCAAAAGGTCACAAACGCCCATTGCTCAAAAACAAAAGTTAAAATCTATATTGGTTCCTAAATCCCTTGTGTTGGCAATGCACTCCACGGAACCACAAAAGCATGAAAAATCAAAAACCATGTGGATCCCTAAGCGGCTCCTTGAAGCACAAAAGCCTAAAGAAACATCCAACTTGGCATCCAAAGTTGTTGTTCCTCCATCCAAACTTTCCAAGTCTATTCCTTCATCACCTTCTTCATCCATTTTGGGCCCTTATGTCCCAAAATCCCTAGCTATTCCTTCATCAAAATCTCCATATCCAAAACCCACTTTTCCTCCATCAGTCCATCACCCCTCAAGGTGTGTGCCAATGTCAATCTTGCCAACATTTCTATCCACTCAAGCACAATTCTTCCAATACCCTGTCCATTATCCAATGCATATTTTTCATCCTTCGATCCCTTTGATCCAATCCTTTATATAAATCCTTGCCTTAGTTTCATCTTATTTTCCATGTCCTTATCCTACCAATGTCTTTGAGCATACTTTTAAAGGTCATGGTCCATTTTTTTTTTTTCAAGGCTACTATCAAAAAAAAAAAAAGACGCTTGAGTCCTTCTTCCATCCCCTATCATGTGTCCATCTTCTATTGAAAAAGTGAAAAAAAAAAAAAAAGTGAAAAAAAAAGAAAAGAAAAAAGTAAAGCAAAAAATAATTCGTCCATTGATGAAAACCTGGCAAACAGGTGTCTTGGGCAAGTACCGTGATGAAAACCTGACAAACAGACATCATGCGTAATCTATGAACTTCTTGCATACCATACTTAGGGATAGGTTTTATCCTATCGTATCCTTTTGTCCTTCACTGTTCCATTATCCTATCAAACCCCTGTCATTACCCTCCATTATCCTATTGCCCCTCATGTCCATATCCCCTTTTCCACCTTTGATCTTGACAAGGCTGAGGATCGTCATGAGCATCATGCATCTTGTTTGCAGCTTTTAGTCTATCATAGCTTTTGGTCTTTATCCATTTGCTTATTACAACCTTTCATCCATATTCCCTACCACTATCCCTTAGCCTACCCCGACCTTTAGTCCATGTCCCTTATCCATTCTTGGTCTTGCTTATCCTATCCATATCTTATCACTATCCATACACTCTTTTTCATTCCTTGATCTTGATCTGACATAAGGACGCAAAATTTAAACATGGTTTCAAACACCTCTTGACATGTCCCTCATGCCATGCCACTGCTTTACATTGTCATATCCATTCTCTTGTCCCATCATGCAATAGCCCTTGAAAATTGCATCCGCGTTGTCTCTGTAATAAAAGGCCTTTGTCTTCCCTCTATCCACCAACATTTCAGAAAGCCTATTTATTCACCTATCATATTCCTTGCCTTGCTAGACACTGGGGGCAAAATCATAAAAATTGAAAAATGTCCTGAAATAATCCAAAAAAAAAATCAAATATGATCCTGAAATAATTCAAAAAAAAAAAATCAAATAATGTCCTGAAAAAATCCAAAAACAATTTCTTTGGCATTTTGCATTTCGTCAATAAATGATTCCCTTGTGCATAGACAGATCGCTGAGCATACATCCAACGACACTCAATCAAACATTGTGCTTTAATGAAATCACGACTTAATAGATGAACTTTTCAATCAAACCAGGCATTCAACCTGATCACAGTTGTCACATCAATCAAAATAGCATCAACATTACCATTGGTCCTTGTCAATATTATCATGGGTCTTATACAGGGTGTGGTATACTCGAAACCAGACTGTGTCCTGTCTTAGACGGGGTACCGCATTCCCTGGAACCATATAGCATGATCATTCTTGTTTTCTAATTTTGACAATGACGATCAGACTGTTTGTTTGACTTGGTTGAATTTGTGAGTCTTATCTTTTTACTGATTTATCTTTGGCTTCGATCATGTTCCTATGTTGCTCGATGATGTCATTGAGTGATTTAGAGTGATCGGGATGGTTCATGGTCCCTTTTGTTTTTTGTTGTGTTTAATGTTTGTGGAATGTTTGTCACAAACTGGGGCAGCTATATCATTGGGTGTCTATGATAAGTATGTTCGCTTTGTGAACGCCGCACATACCTCAACCCTTGATGTATGCACCCTAGGATGCTTCACTCATTCCTTGTGTGTGATGTGTCTGTCTTTTGCAAAAGGAGTTGCATTCCAGCTCTGGCCTTCAATGCCATGGTGCTCTGCATCTTCTTTGCTACATAAATAAAGGTTCTCACCTACTTATGTGCATTTGTAAAAGCAAGTTTTCCTTCATCTCTAACTGTTCTCTGTCTAATTTCTTCTTACTAACATTTCTTCCATCAGTCTTGGCAGTCCATTCGAACCTATCATTTTCTATTATTCTTATCAACTAATTGGCCTCTTTTCTAGATATTTCCGGCCAATTCCTCGAGGGGGCATGCATATGTCATTGTCATTGTCTAGGGCATTTTCATTATTGTTCTTTGAAACAACGCTTAGAATCGCATTGTCTCAAAGAGGGGCAAAATGTAGATGTCTAAATATGGTCAACGCTTGTGGAGTCATACTTTAACATTTACACATTGCCTTATTTTAGGGTTCTTGCATCGCATTAACATTTCTTCTATGTTGCGCACTTGGTCTTTATCATTTGCGAGCATTGAGTCCTTCTTCTGCATTCCTCATTTTTATCGCTTTCGAATTAGGGTTTTTGTCTTCTTGTCAATCTTGTCATTTTGCAATCAGTTCGTCATCGATCGTTGTTCTTTTGAATCTTGTCATTTTGCGATCGATTTGTCATTGATCCTTGTCCTTGTCAATCTCATCAATTTTGCGATCAATTTGTCATCGATCATTGTTCTTTTCAATCTTGTCATTTTGCGATCGATTTGTCATCAATCCTTGTCCTCTTGTCAATCTCGTCAATTTTGCGATCAATTTGTTGTCGATCGTTGTTCTTTTTAATCGTGTCAATTTGGATCAATTATTGTTCCTCGTCAATTGGCACCTTTCAATTTGGTCTCTTTATCAATCTTGGTCAATTCGTCAACCAATCTCAATAATTGGTCTCTTTATCAATCTTGGTCAATTCGTCAACCAATCTCAATCGTTTATTAGCATTGATCCTCTGTCAATTAAAATCATGATTGAATCGACATCAATTATCTTTTGTCAAGACCTAATTGTCGTCCTTGCATTTCTAATTCATCTTCTAGGGTTTTATGATTTATTCATTTAATCTTGTTTGTCATTTTCCCTCTAGGTTAAATAATTTATTTATTTATCCTAAGTCTTCTTGTCACAATTAAATATTTATTTAATTGGCTAATTAATTCCTTCTCTTTTTTTGAATTATTTAATGAATGAAAAAGTATTAATTAATTCACCTAATTTTCTAATTTCTCCTAAATTCCTAAATTTCTATTTCTATTTCAAATTCTTGTCATAACTTCTTGCATAGTAATTTGTCATAAATTGTCATAACACCTTCCATAGCAATTTGTCACACACTTGTCATAATTTTTCTATTCTTGATTTGAATTTCCTTTCAAATCTCTTCATGCTAATCTTGTCTTTTCTCCAATTTATCTATAAATTGGATGAATTTCTTCAATCAATGATCCGAATCAATCACGCTTCTAGTATCCTTATGTTGTCATCTCATCTTGTCAATCTTGCTTTCATACTATGCTTGTGCACTTGTAGGTGAGATTCACAAACACACTAATTTGAAGGAGAAAGAAGGACAATGGAGAATTCTGGAGGAGATATTCGCGTTTGTAATGGTTTGCATTTGGTTTGAATGTCTTATTTTTAATATCTCTATTGAATGTTTTTAGGATTTCTTATCATTGCAATCTAGTTTTTGTGATTGAGTTAGGCTAATGTTTATATTGCTTTGATGGTTTCCAAATTCCTATCTACACTATGAATGCAAGAGATCTCTATTACTCCAAAATGAGGGGTATTTATATGAATTCCAAGGCCAAAGATGAGGTGGCAGCAATCGATGGTCCAGATTTGATCTGAAGATATCGAGGGCTAAGATTGAGGAAGTTGGAGAAGAGGTTGGAGGAGGGAACACTTGTCATCTTTGTGGTGACAAGTGTCAAGGAACCTTGCTCATGAGAGGGAAAGCATCCAAGGGAGGAGACATGTGGCAAAAGTGCCACGTGTCTCTAGGGGAGAATATCCAACCCATAAGAGGTTAGGATAAAAGAGGTTAGGATGTGCTAGAGGATGGGGCTAGTTAAACCCAGGATTAGATAGAATGAGTTAGGTTAGAGGGTGGTTAGGTTAATTAATCAAAGGGGAATAATTGAAATGAACTTAATGAATAAATCATTAGATTTATTTATAAGTAGACTAAATGGGGAAATTAATCAAATTATTTGCGAATTCAATTAATTGGGAAGGGTTATTAATTAAATAACTATGTATTTAATTAATTATCTGCAGACCATTTTTAGGTGTATAGACTAACGTCTAAATGTGTGTATGGAAAAATGACATTTTAGGAACACTTTTAGGGAATTTGTTGAATCGCAAGAGTCAAGTTATCCTTATTTAGACCCTTAATAAACTAGCTTTATGGTTCCAAGTAAAAGGTTAAAACACAAGAAGCAATTTGTGTGCAAGAGACATAGGATGATTAATGATACTCTAATTCTTTGATAATTTATTATGATGTCCTCAATATATCTCTATAATAAGCCTTTGTATGTATCCTGGATGATTTTTAAATGAGGGAATACATGTCTTCAAATGCAACATCAAGCACACACACACACATGTGCACACACTAATCCATCACCCTTACACTATGATAATTCACTCATCTTGATTTATAACCTCTAAATGTGTGTAAGGAAAGATGGCATTCGGGAACACTTTAGATAATTTGTTGAATTGCAAGAGTCAACTTCTCTCCATTTAGACCCTTGATAGACTAACTTTATGATTCTAAGTAAAAGGTTCAAACACAACAAGAATGTTGTGTGCAATAGATGTAGGATGATAAATGATACTCTAATGCTTTGATAATTTATTATGATCCCCTAAATGAATGATCTATAATAGGTCTTTGCATATCTCCCAAATGATTTTTAAATGAGTAAATACATGTATTCAAATACAACATCAAACACACAAATTTATACTAAGTCAATTCATAACAAGCTAATCTAAGGAATTGAGATAAATAATGAATTTGAATTTTTAAAGTTTATGGTTTTAGATATACAACTATGGAAGTGACCTAGGCCAAATCAATAGTTATAGATAAACTCCAAGGTGATAAATGGGGATCTAGTTATTAGAGAGAAATATCCTAAACTAGAAAGAAATCTCCTAAGATAAGTGATGATGAGATCGAGGCACAAGAATGTTATGAGTGAAATTCACAAAAAGAATTTATATCAAGTTTTACACTCATTATTGCATGTAAGACATTTTAATTAAAGTGGGCCCAAAATATAAGAGAAGAGAGCATGGGTACATAAAAAAATTATCATTACACTTTGTCTCCACTTTGATCTACATGCAAATTACTAGGTGGATGCATGTCACAATAAAATGAGAATTCAAAATACAAATGAAATATTTTTTAAACACTCACAAGGATATGCATTTGTATAAATTATTTAATAGAAATTTACAAAATAGAAAACATGTCAAATGAATAACATATTTAGAGAATTTAAGATGAGAGATAATGCATGCTATAGAAAGTAATAAAGTTAGGATAAAAGACTCTAATCATATAGATAAGATACCAAATGACGCCAATCATGTAGTAGAAAATTTTGACTCCAGAAATAGTTTGATAATTTTGTAGTTTGGTAGTTGTTCCCCCAAGGTGGTAATGATTATGAGCCTATCACTATACAACACAAATCACAAAAGAACACTTGTGACATATATTCCCCACTTTAGTTATTGTAATCTAGAATTGCATATTTAATATTTCAATATATATACCCTATGTAGTGAAACATATCCAGTTTTAGTGATATATACACTCTATACAATTGTACAACTACTTCCAATTATTCATTTTCTCATGTTTTGAAATTTGCATGTTGATTCTAATCACTTGTAGGGGTACATTTGGTCTCTTCATGTCATGTACTAACATCTTGTTATAAGTTTGTTTACTAAATACCACCACTATTGAGCATGAGGCTTAAAAATTAGATCATGAAGGAAATTTGGAACAATAACAATCACATTAACTTAATAGTTTAGCTAAGTTGGATAGTCCTAAAAAGAATATTTGATATTTTCATCATTATTTCTTACCAAACAACCTCAATTGCAATTTATTCAAGGAATTTGTGCTAAAGTTACTCCTTATAGCTCTTTTAATGGTTCATCTTGCTCATTCTTTCTTCCTAATTTTGTTCCTTAGGTTGGTGTGCCTCCTTCCATCCCTTCCCCTACCATGTGATAAATTTTATTTTTATGCATTTATCCTTCTCCTTCCTATCCCACGACTATTTTACCTACATTTAATGTTATTCATACTAGTTCCATGACTATAAATGGTCATAGGTCCATGTCTACATCTACCACTGCTATTAGCTCTTGTTCCCAACCTTCTAGTGTTATCCTCACCTTGGTTGTTGTCCTACCCAATTCAATGCCTCACTCCATTTCTAGTTCCATATCTCACATGATATCTTCTTCCATATGTTATTCTTCTCATACCATGTACATGTCTATGATGTATCAGTCTCTTTATTACCAAACTTTCAAATCCTGCATCCCTACCATGGCCATCCTTTCCTCTACTTTGAACAAAAATATTCAAAAGGTGGATAGAATGGAGCATAAAATCAATGTGCAAGATAATGATGAACATGTGGAAGCATATAATTTACCTCTTGTATTTGAGATTGTTACTTATCCTTTACCTAGTGGTTTTGTGACGCCTCAATTTTAAATATACTATGTAAAAGGTGGCTCTAATACACACTTGAGATCTTCCATTATTGCATGTTTAGACTATGTGTATGAAGATAAAGTTTTGGCAAAGAATTTTTCATATATCTTAGAATCTTATGATATTGAGTGGTTCTTTTAGCTTGAAGGATCAATCCAAGAAAAATAACTTGCCAAAGAATTCCTTAAGCACTTCATAGTTTATTTGGGTGTGAACGCTAGTGTGTAGATTTATTTGAACATATCCAAGGACATCATGAGAAAATACATGAATATGTCATTAAATTTCAGTCCTTATGCTCTAGTTTACACCATCAACTTCATGATGATCAACTAAAAATTATTGTTATTAAGGTATTATTGTCATCTCTTCATGATAATGTGAACAAATAACTTACTTATTTTATGGACATGTGTGCTCATGCAAAGGATATTGAGTAAAAATTTTGTGGACCCAATGTGCTCAAGTATGACTCATCTCTTCATATGGTTCTTCTGCATCTTCTTACCCTTGCAAATTCCAAAAGTCTAATATTTTTTCAAGCAGTAATTCTAAAGGATAATGTGCATGATGTGTCCAATACTTCAAATATATAATTGTTTAAGCCTCATAATTTTATAAATTTGCCAAGTTACAAGAACCCCTGGGTATTGTGCTTCAAACTTTGTTGACCTATAATTTGATTAGTCTTCCAACCATCATCCATTGGATCCAACTAAAGAACTACGTAAGAAACATAATGAGAATGGTTTTTGTAACTTTCATAAAATTAAAGGATATCATACTCAAAGGTGCATGCATTTGAATCTTACAGTGCAACATTTCATCGAATATGATTCATAAATCGTATGTCTCAATCAGAATTTGAAGAGTTATACTTATCATTTTACTAGTCATTTTAACAATACCAATGCATGTCATGAACATGATCCTTTTGCTATGGTACAAATGCATGTTGATAGAGATTCCATGGACAATTGTTTTATCAATTCTCATACAAATATTTTTTTGGGTATAGTTCATTCTAGATATTTGTCAGCATTGTATCATGTTATCATACTGATTAAATTTTTAGATGAGGAGATCCCACAAAATTACTATTATACTTAATTATGTATCACTAGCAATGTCAAAATTACATGAGCTAATTAGTTTGTGATTAATTTGACTTGTTAAATCAACATATAACATTAAGAATATTTTTTTAATTGTCACATTAAATATCAAGCTTATGCAAATTTTGGTTTGTCACTAAAAATGTCTAATAAGAGTTTGATAAAGATAATGGTTTCTATCATTTTAAATCTAATAGTTGGTTCTAAGGAGTTTCAAGTAATATGTTATTACATCTTTGGATAGGTTTGGTATGTTGCTTCATACGTCACGAATAGAGCAATTCAAAACAAGTCTTTCCATTTTTATATCAATATATTAAGTTTGTTTATGAAAACAAAGTGGTTAAAGTTGATGAACACAAGCTTATGCCAAGAGGGAGGTGAATTAGTATAAGACAAACTTTTACTATTTCAAAACTTAATAACCATAACGATATCAATTTCACAAGATCTAACAATTATGAAACATAAGAAGAACACAAGTTTTACTTGGAAACCCTTTTGGGAGAAAACCACAATAAAGTATTTTACTTATATAAAGTTCTCTTTAAAAGCTTTGTAGGCACCAACCCACAGTAGACACCAATCCCTCTTAAATGATTTGTAGACGACAACCCACAAGAGACACCAATCCCCTCTTGAATGGTTTGTAGGCACCAATCCATTGAAAACAACAATCCCCTCTTAAACAATTTGTAGGCACCAACCTATTGGGGACACCAATCCACTTATTTGATGGTAAAGAGCTTGATATTATTTGTTAGGATGGGGATAACCTCTTGGATAATTACTCTTCAATGTTATTGCTTGAAGACCTTTAGTGTTTTTATATTTTATTTATGTACGCATAACCTTTAGTGTTTTTATATTTTATTTATCTACTCATATTACCATTTACTTTCCTTTTTTCCCAATTTATCCTTACATTTTGGTTTTCTTCTATAGTATGTTTTATGCTTTGTTTTTGTCCACTTGGAGTGCCTCCTCTTTTTCTAAGTTTAGCTCATATGCATTCCTTATATTTTTGCATATATTTCCTTGTTTTCATATTTTGTAGTGTGTGCCTTGTTTGTTCCAATGTTCCATGTTTAGCGCCTATATGTTAATTGGTTCCTCCTATTTTTATTTTTTTTGTTTCCATGTTCCATGACTATGATATCAATCTCTCATGCTATCTATATGCCATTTTCATCATGCTTGTTTTTTTACTATCACAATTTTAATTATTCTCATGTTCCATCTTATTCTATCATGTTTATGTTTATGTGTCCCTCTTATGCTTGCATGTCTTATATGTGTATGATACTTATCGTGCTTATACCATGTGATTACTTGTTTATGGTCATTATCATGCCTATATCCTATGAGATCACATGTTGTGATCCTTGTCTCACTCATATCTTTTATTTCTTATTTGTGTTTGTGTTCAAGAATCTAACACTTATGGATATCCAGCATTGGAGGACATCTTGTCTTTGCCTTGCTTTATGTACTTTTATGATTAAATGTCCTATATGTTTATACATGTTATCTTTTACCATGATTATACATTTTTCCTTTCTATCAATTCCTTGCAACTTTTATATGCATAATGTTCATTTTGAGAATTATGTGTAGAAATGACATGCTCATAATCATTATTTTGTAAGCATAATGTTCATTTTGTGATTTATATGCAACCATGACATGCTCATAATCATTCCTAGGTTGGAGGAATCATTTTAGCCATCTTTTTGTGAAGTCAAAATCATTTGCCTAGTTAAAGCCCAACCACTCTTCTACTCAGTCAAAGCTTAACCACTTAATGCAAAGACAACATCTCTTACCCCTATCCATTTTACTTTTGTTTTTTCAAAAAATTATTTTCAAGCAAGTTATAATTAGTGCCTATTATAAATGTGTCAAAGCTGCTACTTGTTGCATGCTTTTTATATTTTGTAAGGTTTTCAATGAAACACTCATTACAAGGAGAATTAAATATTTCTAATAATAAATTCTCTATCTATATTTCTAAAAAGATAATTGAAAATATTAAATATTTTACTAAGATATAAAACTCATGACTCATCTCACTTAAAAGAGCACATGACACCACACCATGACCTATGATAACGATGTTATGTTGTAGTAGAAAATAGATTAATAGTGAATATCAAATCTGGCCCTTAATCCATTGAAAATTCTATCTATTCTAATCTTGATCTCTACAAACGAAATGTTTAGAAAAGCCATCGCATAATTACACATCTTCAACATATTAGGAGAAGTGTACTAATAGCCGTTATGGCAATTTTCGTGCACTCACATATTTTAAACAGTACATCGAATTTTGATGATTTTTTTTGGTTTTCTCTGCATTTGACTTAATTGCTTATAGCTATTGTTTTAGATTCTGGGTAGCAACGATGCACGTTGTGGGATCCGTTATGCCCGCAAGGGTCTAAAATTACACTTTTCAAAGTGTCGCTCGATACCTGTTTAAAGATTCCCCAACAACTGTGCACTTAAAATCTTGAATACTCTTGCACAAATGCCCCAATAGTCATGTGCTATAGGTACCAATAAAAGTGCACAAAATGGGTCAATTATGGTCTGAAGAAGTTAAAAAAAAAGCAGCTATAGGTATATGTGTAATTTATTAATGAGCTTTTAGTTATTTGTTTTTTGATTTTTAAAAAATTAGTAATTGGAAAGTTCGATGTGCAAAGAGTGAACGGTAACTCGTGCTCTTTTCCTATCATCGACAACAGCTATCTTAATATTAAGATGTACATTTGACCATATTTATTATTAATAAATGAATTTTGATGTCCATCAAAATGAAGTGATGGGAAGCTTTAACTAAGATCATCTAATCATCGACCAGATGTCAACTGTCACGATCGAATCTTGGGCAATCTAAGTCTAACAATGACACGATGTGGATTCATTTCAGTTTGGATATTTATAATTCTTGCATGGTTACGTAGGTACCTATCCTTGCATGGTTATGAAAATATTTTTTTACGTAGATATCCTTGCATGATTGGTCAAAATAATTTGTTAAAACATGCAAATATCCTTTCAATGAAGATTGATGTCAGATTGGCCTTGGTAAAATATGTTTACAGTCACCTCTAACTTTATTTCATGGCTGACATAGATTTGTAAATATTATTAGACATGCACGTTTATTTAAAATTCTATTGAT
Organism: Cryptomeria japonica; assembly: GCF_030272615.1. Classification (NCBI taxonomy): domain Eukaryota; kingdom Viridiplantae; phylum Streptophyta; class Pinopsida; order Cupressales; family Cupressaceae; genus Cryptomeria; species Cryptomeria japonica. The sequence goes on along the minus strand of NC_081406.1, from coordinate 543,095,330 downwards.
TAATGAATAACCATAATGATAAGGAAAGGTTTTGATGGGATATTACATTTCTAGTGTCCTAGACAAGATCATATTTTTTTATGTCCATATATGTATAGACACATGTACTTTTATTAATAATATTTGGATTTTTTTAATAAACAAAAATATATGTATTTTCAAATGGGCATAGGTTACCCAAGATGCTATTATATAGGAATACATATCAATTCATTAAAAATTTAAAAACATAGATTATTAATAAAAAAGATAACTAAAATTATTGTTATCATAATTATGAAGGTTTTTTCAAAAGGAATGAATGTAATATTAGTTGAAAAATAATGGAAATATATTTAAGAAACTGGGACACATAAGAATAAGAACGAGATTTTTTCTTCTATTTATTTATAAGTAGACTGAATGGGGAAATTAATCAAATTATTTGCGAATTCAATTAATTGGGAAGGGTTATTAATTAATTAACTACGTATTTAATTAATTATCTCCAGACCATTTTTAGCTGTATAGACTAACGTCTAAATTTGTGTATGGAAAAATGACATTTAGGAACACTTTTAGGGAATTTGTTGAATTGCAAGAGTCAGGTTATCCTTATTTAGACCCTTAATAGACTAGCTTTATGGTTCTAAGTAAAAGGTCAAAACACAAGAAGCAATTTGTGTGCAAGAGACAAAAAATGGTTAATGATACTCTAATTCTTTGTTAATTTTTTATGATGTCCTCAATATAACTCTATAATAAGCCTTTGTATGTATCATGGATGATTTTTAAATGAGGGAATGTGTGTCTTCAATTGCAACATCAAGTGCCCACACACGTGCACACACTAATCCATCACCCTTACACCGTGATAATTCACTCATCTTGATTTCTAATCTCTAAATGTGTGTAAGGAAAGATGGCATTCAGGAACACTTTAGATAATCTGTTGAATTGCAAGAGTCAAGTTCTCTCCATTTAGACCCTTGATAGACTAACTTTATTGTTCTAAGTAAAAGGTTCAAACACAACAAGCACGTTGTGTGCAATAGATGTAGTATGATCAATGATACTCTAATGCTTTGATAATTTATTATGATCCACTAAATGAATGATCTATAATAAGTCTTTGCATATCTCCTAAATGATTTTTAAATGAGTGAATACATGTCTTCAAATACAACATCAAACACACATCTATACCAAGTCAATCCATAATAAGTTAATCTAAGGAATTGAGATAAATAATGAATTTGAATTTTAAAAGTTTATGGTTTTAGATATACAACTATGGAAGTGACCTAGGTCAAATCCATAGTTATAGATCAACTCCAAGGTGATAAATGGGGATCTAGTTATTAGAGAGAAATCTCTTAAACCAGAGAGGAATCTCCTAAGATAAGTGATGATGAGATCAAGGCACAAGAAAGTTATGAGTTAAATTCACACAAAGAATTTATATCAAGTTTTAAACTCATTATTGCATGTTAGACATTTTAATTAAAGTGGGCCCAAAATACAAGAGAAGAGAGCATGGGTACATAAAAAAATTATCATTACACTTTGTCTCCACTTTGATCTGCATGCAAACTACTAGGTGGATGCACATCACAATAAATTCAAGATACAAATTAAATATTTTTTAAACACTCACAAGGATATGTATTTGTATAAATTATTTAATAGAAATTTATAAAATAGAAAACATGTCAAATGAATAACATATTTTGAGAATTTAAGATGAGAGGTAATGCATGCTATAGAAAGCAATAAAGTTAGGATAAAAGACTCTAATCATATGGATAAGATACCAAATGACACCAATCATGTAGTAGAAAATTTTGACTCCATAAATAGTTTGATAAATTTGTAGTTTGGTAGTTGTTCCCCCAAGGTGGTAATGACTATGAGTGTATCACTATAAAACACAAATCAGAAAAGAACACTTGTGAGATATATTCCCTTTAGTTATTGTAATCTAGAATTGTATATTTAATATTTGAATATATATATATATGCCCTATGTAGTGAAACATATCCAGTTTTAGTGATATATACACTATACAATTGTACAACTGCTTTCAATTATTCATGTTCTCATGTTTTGAACTTTGCATGCTAATTCTCATCACTTGTAGGGGTACATTTGGTCTCTTCATGTCATGTACTAACATCTTGTTATAAGTTTTTTAACTAAATACCAACACTATTGAGCATGAGGCTAAAAATTAGATCATGAAGGAAATTTGGAACAATAACAATCAAATGAACTTGATAGTTTAGCTAAGTTGGATAGTCCTAAAAAGAATATTTGATATTTTCATCATTATTTCTTACCAAACAACCTCAATTGCAATTTATTCAAGGAATTTGTGCTAAAGTTACTCCTTATAGCTCTTTTAATGGTTCATCTTGCTCATTCTTTCTTCCTAATTTTGTTCCTTAGGTTGGTGTCCCTCCTTCCATCCCTTCCCCTACCATGTGATAAATTTTATTTTTATGCATTTATCCTTCTCCTTCCTATCCCACGACTATTTTACCTACATTTAATGTTATTCATACTAGTTCCATGACTACAAATGGTCATAGGTCCATGTCTACATCTACCACTGCTATTAGCTCTTGTTCCCAACCTTCTAGTGTTATCCTCACCTTGGTTGTTGTCCTACCCAATTCAATGCCTCACTCCATTTCTAGTTCCATATCTCACATAATATCTTAGAATCCTATGATATTGAGTGGTTCTTTTAGCTTGAAGGATAAATCCATTATTTTTAAAAAAACTTGCCAAAGAATTCCTTAAGCACTTCATAGTTTATATGGGTGTGAACACTAGTGTGTAGATTTATTTGAGCATATCCAAGGACATCATGAGAAAATACATGAATATGTTATTAAATTTTAGTCCTTATGCTCTAGTTTACACCATCAACTTCATGATGATGAACTAAAAATGATTGTTATTAAGGTAATATTGTCATATCTTCATGATTATGTGTACAAATAACTTATTTTATGGACATGTGTGCTCATTTAAAGGATATTGAGTAAAAATTTCTTGGACCCAATGTGCTCAAGTATGACTCATCTTTTCATATGGTTCTTCTGCATCTTCTTACCCTTGCAAATTCCAAAAGTCTAATATTTTTTCAAATGGTAATTCTAAAGGATAATGTGCATGATGTGGCCAATACTTTAGATACATAATTGTTTAAGCTTCGTAAATTTAGAAAAATGCCAAGTTACAAGAACCCCTGGGTAGTGTGCTTCAAACTTTGTTGACCTATAATTTGATTAGTCTTCCATCCATTCATCCATTGGATCCAACTAAAGAACTACCTAGGAAACATAATGAGAATGGTTTTTGTAACTTTCATAAAATTAAAGGATATCATACTCAAAGGTGCATGCATTTGAATCATAAAGTGCAATATTTCATTGAATATGATTCATAAATCAACTGCCTCAATCAAAATTTGAAGTTATACATATCATTTTAACAATACCAATGCATGTCATGAACATGAACCTTTTGCTATGGTACAAATGCATGTTGATAGAGATTCCATGGATGATTGTTTTATCAAATTCTCATACAAATATTTTTTTGGGTATAGTAGATTCTAGATATTTGTCATCATTGTATCATGTTACCATACTGATTAATTTTTTAGATGAGCAGATCCCACAAAATTACTATAATGGTTAATTATGTATCACTAGTAATGTCAAAAATACATGAGCTAATTAGTTTGTGATTAATTTGACTTGTTAAATCAACGTATAACATTAAGAATATTTTTTTAATTGTCACATTAAATATCAAGCTTATGCAAATTTTGGTTTGCCACTAAAAATGTCTAATAAGAGTTTGATAAAGATAATGGTTTCTATCATTTTGTCACAACCCTCCTTTATCACTTTTTGTTTTGATACAATTTTATTATATTTTTTTGGTTGAGCTATTGAAAATAATTGAATGAATATTATAAAAAAAATATTAATGGACTCACATATACACTTGGAGAATATAATTTAAATAGGCATTATTTATTTATTCTTTTTCCCATTCCCAATTATGGGACATGTTGTAGGAGAAATTAGAAGCTTCTAGAGGAATCTTCAATACCTTGCATGTAACTCCCCCCACTAGGATATTAATCAATTTTGCATGGGTCCAATATTGGAAAAAGAATCTCATTCTTAATTAATTTCTCTAGATAGTGGAATTAAGGGATTTTTCCTAGTGGAATTAAGAGATTTTTCCTATATATTGTATGCAAGTTTTCAAAAGAGGGAGTTGGTTATTCTTTGAAGAAAGTTTTCTCAAATAGTTGTTTTAGTAGTCATATTTTCATTTGGAGAATAGTTAAGGTTGTTTTGAAGAAATTTTTCCAAGCTTGCAAGGAAGGATCAAGGGAGGCTAGTTGAAGAATTCAGAGGGGATTCTACATCAAGTTGCAAGTATTCAGGTTCTTTTTTTTTATTTATTTGAATCATGCATCTTGTTTTTGTTGTGAATTAGATTAATAAAATTTTGTTTCAATTTCTTGTTGTGAATTAGATTAATGAAATCTTGTTTCAATTTCTTGCTGAGAATTAGATTTCTTGTTTCAATTTCTTGTTGTGAATTAGATTAATGAAATCTTGTTTTAGATACTTGCTGTGAATTAGATTAGATAAATAAAATCTTGTTCAAATTCTTGCTGTGAATTAAATTAAAGGAATAAAATTTTGTTCCAAACTCAAAATCTTTTATCTCTGTAAATAATTTATTTCTCTTTGCATATAATCATTGTATTAAGAAATCTCGCTATGTGATATAATATTTCAAGTAGGAATTCCTCTCAGATTATTTGTATAAAATTCCTGTGGAAATATTATCTTGTTATCTATTTATTTTCAGAAAACTCTCTCTGTGAATATCAATTTCCTGGAAATCTCATCAAAAAATTTATTATCTCAACATAAGACAAATTTGTTGAATATGATCACTGTGAAATCAAATTTAAGCATTTACCTATCTCTGTGATAATTTAATTATCTGTATAATGCTGAAACAAATTAATTTCTCTATTTTATTTCATCCCTGTGATTAAATTCTTATTCTCATTTTTACATTAATACATATATCTTTTTATATATTTCTCTCTTATATTATTAAATAAACTGGAATGAAAAAAACCTGTATATATATATATATATATATATATATATATATATATATATATATATATATATATATATATATATATATATATATATAAAACAAAATATATACGAAATAGTACGAAGGAATCCGAAGAACAAATTTCGTCCTTTGCATAGATTAATGGGCCAACGTAGAGGAGTGGTACCCTCCACTAACCTGTGGTCACTATTATGGCAGTGGCCGCATGGTAGTGGAGGGGACCACGGGGGTCCCCTCATCACTGCGGGCCTGCGCCCGCAGGTTTGCAGTGGTGATGGGACCCGTGGCCCCACTCCCACTTGGCTTTAAAAAGCCACTACATAACATTTGAATTTTGGCAATTGGATTTTTGAAATAATTTTTATTTTAGTTTAATAAAATTTAAACTTAGGTAATTTTAATTATCTTTAGTGAATCTATAATGAATTTATCTTTAGCAAATTTATAATTGTAAATTAAATTATATCAAATTTTATAATTAGAATTTTTCAAACTATTTAAGATTCATTGGGTCACTTAGTTGGCATTTTAGACTCATTAAAGGCAATTGATTCATATTAATATAATTTGAACCAAATGTCTAAGCTAATTGCTATTTTTGGGACCAGTGACTCTATAAGTGATTATTCTCATGGTAGAAATAAAACATTGCTTAACCTTGCATGTAACCTACACTATTCTTGCACCATGCGAATTAATTTACATTAATTGCATTTATTGATGACAAAGTTACATTTTCTTCATCTCCATGCAAGTTACACGTTTAATTATTAATATGCAAGTTTCATAATTGTCATTATTATGCAAGTTATATTTCGAGTTTTGAATATTAAGTAATTTAGTTATGGTTTTATTCCACGTGGTTCATCAAGTAGTTATTTCAATTAATTAAGCTTTGCAATGTCTAATTATGCACGATCAAATCATAATTGTTTTCAAGCATGATGTTTTTCATAGCTTCTTAGTTAAGAAAATTAAATAAAGGAAGTCGAAAAACCAAAACCTAGCAGCGTTCGGTATTTACGGTGCCTCTGGGTCACGCTTACGGGTAATGTCGTCGTGTTGAACTACTGCACTTAATGCCTAATAAAGTTGCATCAACGACATCTGTGGCATTGTCCCTATAAATCGTCGGGGAGTAATAAGGGACACTTGCAAGTTAAAATCCAAGGGGCGGGTAATCCCTCTTGGATCGATAATCTAATAAGATAATCCTTAAATGATTTTTTTTTCATTCGTTGAGTTAAACCATAGTTAACCCCCTTTAGGGTTGATTGAGTGAAAGGCTTTTATGAAATTGATTTAACCTCAAAAGAGTTGTTGACGATTGACAATTTGGGCAAGGGTGACACTTATGATAGGTATTAGGATCTAGTTGTTTTAGGCCACAAGCAATAGGCCATCTTGACCCTTTGCTTAAGTGCTACCACCGTGGGTGGCAACCGTAGAGAAACTGTCTGGGACATTGACCCTAGAAAGGGTTGCGTACCGACTAATCAGTTTACATCAAACCATAGAGTAGAAAATAGAACTACATACTTTATGCCTTGATCCCATGTTGAAACGAGTATGTAGGCAGTCTAGGGACAAAGTTGTTCCTAGTACTTAGGCGTTCGTGGATGGGGTCTGGGTTTTGGTAAGAAGAAGGATTGAGAAGAATCCTAATTTGAAAGATAAGTATAATAAAAAGGAAAAAGTAATTCAATGCATACTCAGAAGGAATCCCATATGGATTCGCTTAACTCCCCGAGGCTTTAAGCCAAATTCTGAGGCGGAATTCAAGCTTGTATTATGTTATTTTGATTTCTCCTAAGGACGGCGACCTCGGTGCATTCCTATTAGAAGAGTGTAGTACTTAGTGACTGACTTAGGACCCGAATGGTCCCGATGAGTCTAAGTCTCTGGCTAGAGCACCTCCTATCCCAATTGGATAGATGCCTACCCCGTATGGGTAGATGCCTATCCCATATTGGATAGATGAAACCTTCCGCTCCGTATGGACAGATGTCTAACCCATATGGTTAGATGCTCATCTCGGATGGATGAATGCCTAATCCTAATGGATGGATGCCCAGAGTATGCGATTGAATCAAACACAAATGATTAAAGTAAACAAAAAAAAAAAGTGGTCAAATTTTGTTGGGAAGGTGGGTTATTACACATTTTACATCTAATAGTTGGTTCTAAGGAGTTTCGAGTAATATGTCATTCCATGTTTGGATAGGTTTGGTGTGTTGCTTCATAAGTCACGAATAGAGCAATTCAAAGCAAGTCTTTCCATTTTTATATCAATATATTAAGTTTGTTTATGAAAACAAAGTGGTTAAAGTTGACGAGCACAAGCATATACCAAGAGGGAGGTGAATTAGTATAAGACAAACTTTTACTTTTTCAAAACATAACAACCATAACAATATCAATTTCACAAGATCTAACAATTATGAAACATAAGAAAAACACAAGATTTACTTGGAAACCCTTTTGGGAGAAAACCACAATAAAGTATTTTACTTATATAAAGTTCTCTTTAAAAGCTTTGTAGGCACCAACCCACAAGAGACACTAATCCCTCTTAAATGATTTGCAGACAACAACCCACAAGGGAGACCAATCCCCTCTTAAACGATTTGTAGGTACCAACCTATTCGGGACACCAATCCTCACAACTGAGCGTCAACTTAGTAAGAGACACCAATCTCTTCTTTTCTTGAGAAGCACCAACGAACAAATGAACTTCTTTAATGAATGCTGATCAAATAATTTGCTTTCATAAAGATCTTCTTATGCTCTCTACAAATTTGATTCAATCAACTTTCATAAATTATCTTTCTTGAATTTGCATAAACCTCTTCACAACTTTGAGTCAAATTTCATCATAAATATGTTTTAAATTCCTTCACAAATCTACTTCAAATTTCTTCATAAATCTGCACTAAATCTCTTCACAAATCTGCTCCACTTTCTTCACAAATATGTTACAATTTTCCTCATAGATTTTTTTATTACTTCTACTCATAAATTTGTTAAAGATATACTCATAATTTTCCTTCAGCTTTGCTAATAATGTTGATTTAGGTCTAAACCTAAATCTTCTTTGAATGGGAAAGATATTTCATTGAATTGTTTGCTTTCCTTGCTCTCATCTCATCTTCATTTATACCATAGCATGCCTCTATGAAGAGGCAATTACTTGAAAAGATATATCAGTTCATAAAGGAGGCAACTTGTCATTTTATATGCAACTCTTCACTAGAACACTTGGGTGCTAGATGTGAGTCCCCCATTTCATAACTAATATATTTATTTAGAATTTTAAATCCAAAGCGGGGTACTAATTACCAATTAGCAAGGGTCGACCATAATTAAATATTAATTTAATTTTGTCTTACAAATTACAAAGAGGTTAAAGGCTTGCACAAATATGAAAGTGGGATCGATCAACATAAATAAAATCTCTTTTATTAATTCTTCTTCTATTTGAGTGTTATTAAAAAGGTGGTTTGCCATTATGAATTTAACTCCATTTTATTTGTGCCTTGATGTAAATAAAATCTTCCCTTTAACGGTGATTAGTACTAATCAACTATTTGCTTTGACATCGATGACAACAAATTTCCAACAAAAATTAATATATATCCATAATTTGAGTCATTTTACTTTGGACATTTGTTAAGATACCAAACATACATATATATGAGTGAAAGGATGTCATTTTTTATTTATATAAAGTTCACCTAGAAAAACAACAAATGATAAATTGAACAAAATTCACGTAATGACTTACTATATGAACAAAATTTATGTAACTACTTACACACCTTCTCATTATAGAACTTATGAAGATAGAAGGCCCAGGAAATCGCAAGTTGTATTTTGTATGGTGTCTAAGCATCAAGGTATTTACACACCTTCTCATTATAGAACTTATGAAGATAGAAGGCCTAAGAAATCGCAAGTTGTATATCGTATGGTGTCTAAGCATCAAGGTATAGATATACACATGCCTTTAAATGATTCCTATGGAGAACTAATCAATCATGTAGCTAGAAAACAAGATAAGAATGAGGTCATTAGGTTTCAAAAACCGACATTTCTTCTAGAGGCAAGGATGCCTACAAAAAATGTTTTGGCAAAGCAAATGAAATCTCTCTACATAGCCATCTATAAACAGGAAAGAACAATGGGTAAACAAGGTTGTTTTTTGATAATTACAAATATTTCATGTAGCTTTAGCAAGAGCACCAAACTTGTCGAGATGATCCACTTATTTGATGGTAAAGAGCTTGATATTATTTGTTAGGATGGGAATAACCTCTTGGATAATTACTCTCCAATGTTATTGCTTGAAGACCTTTAATGTTTTTATACTTTATTTATCTATTCATAACCTTTAGTGTTTTTATACTTTATTTATCTACTCATATTACCATTTACTTTCCTTTTTTCCCAATTTATCCTTACATTTTGGTTTTTCTATTTATACTATGTTTGTTTTTCTTCTATGGTACGTTTTATGCTTTGTTTTTGTCCAATTGGAGTGCCTCCTCTTTTTCTAAGTTTAGCTCATATGCATTCCTCATATTTTTGCATATATTTCCTTGTTTTCATATTTTGTAGTGTGTGCCTTGTTGGTTCCAATGTTCCATGTTTAGCACCTATATGTTTTTTATTACGTAAAAAACAAGTTTTGAAGGGACCCGAAACCCTTTACAAATAGAAATTGACCACTCAAGAAAGAGGAGAGAGCCACAACCAAAAAATGGAGTTTGCCCCAAAAGACAACAGGCAACCCAACCAAAGACAGGGCCAGAAAAACCAGCCCAAACAACCAACCACAAGGGCCTTCAAGATTTACAACTGGCCTTGTGGGAATGAAGAGTCATATCAAAAGAAGGCTTGGATGTCTTTGAATGCTTCCCCTTTATAGTAATTCATCCTTCTTTAACTTTAGCTGCCACAACAAACCAATCCGAAGAGCCCAGCACCGATCCATCCGGATTGGAAGAAAGATCAACAGTAGAGGGAGCAACAACCATCACGGACATAGCACCACATCCAACAGATCGGGCAATAGTTGTATCAACACATGGTGAAGCATCCAGCGGAGTAAGAGACAATAAACCATTTTCAATAGAAGAGACAACAACATCATGTATCACAACATCTTTAATCACAGAAACATCCTTTGTGGCATCCGAAGAATATTTCTTCGCCATTAAAGAATCTGAACTAGCTATAGTAGAAAGCCCAGCATCCTACGTCTCTTTAGAATTGTCCAAAGATTTATTTATGATCAAGTAATGCTAGTATGAGGCCCCCGACCACCATGAAGCCAATGGGTTTTTCTTCTCAAGCCCACAATTCCCAACCGCATGGCCGGTTTTAAAGCATCTACGAAACTTGAAAGGAATACCTTTGCAATCCAAAGTTTGGACCCAGCTACCAAAAGAGGAATTAATGACAATCTCAGTTGGTAGTCCCTTATACACATCTAGCTCCACCAGAATACGAGCAAAAGTAGTATGATAAAGCTCACAGGATTCATTATCCACCATAATGAAATTCCCAAAAGCATCACCTATTTCCTCAAAGAGAGAATCAACTCATAAATGGAGAGGAAGGTAAGGAAGCCGAACCCAAACTAGAATTTTGTTGAACTTCTCAGAAAGGGGGTTAAAATTAGAGTGCCAAGGCTTGGCCAAAAGTGACATATTATCTTTCTCATAGAAAAAGTTTTCACACAAAAAATTTCTTCTATCCTTACCATTCTCAAATTTAGTAACAAAGAAACCTTTAGCCATAGGGTATATGTGAATTGTACCAGAAATGAGAGGATCCCAGTGTTGAGAGATCCATTTATGTAGCTCCGGGAGGCTAGGCCAAATACCCCTGAATCTACAGATAACACTATGCTATGTAAAAAACTTCACATTGTTCTCTATTTCCCGATTGGTATCCTTATTCACATTAACAGAGGTGACACAAGAGATAGTGATAAATCCCATGCCTTCCCCTCTGCATAAATTTGAGGCATTAGATGAATCCCACAACACCCGAGTAGAGTCAGGGCGAGAGCCCTCAGTAGCCACTGACGCCCAGGAGAATCCTGCAAGACCAGGTGCAACGACGACGACCATATCTGAGTTACCGTTGAGGAGAGCATATGCAAGGGAGCGGGCGGGAGTAGCAAGCGGGAACATTTTCGAAAAAAATATTGTTTAGCGCCTATATGTTAATTGGTTCCTCCTATTTTATTTTATTTTGTTTCCATGTTCCATGACTATGATATCAATCTCTCATGCTATCTATATGCCATTTTCACCATGCTTGTTTTTTTCTTACCACAATTTTAATCATTCTCATTTTCTATCATGTTTATGTTTACATGTCCCTCTTATGCTTGCATGTCTTATATGGGTATGATACTTATCATGCTTATATCATGTGATTACTTGGTTATGGTCATTATCATGCATATATCCTCTAAGATCACATGTTATAATCCTTGTCTCACTCATATCTTTTATTTCTTATTTATGTTTATGTGTTCAAGTATCTAACACTTATGGCTATCATTATTTGCCTTCACTGGGGGCAACATTGGAGGACATCTTGTCTTTCCCTTGCTTTATGCACTTTTAAGATTAAATGTCCTATATGTTTATACATGTTATCTTTTACCATGCTTATAATTTTTTCCTTTCTACCAATTCCTTGCAACCTTTATATGCATAATGTTCATTTTGAGAATTATGTGTAGAAATGACATGCTCATAATCATTATTTTGTAAGCATAATGTTCATTTTGTGATTTATGTGCAACCATGACATACTCATAATCATTCCTAGGTTGGAGGAATCATTTTAGCCATCTATTTGTTAAGTCAAAATCATTTGCTTAGTTAAAGCCCAACCACTCTTCTACTCAGCCAAAGCTTAACCACTTTATGCAAAGACAACATCTCTTACCCCTATCCATTTTACTTTTGTTTTTTCAAAAAAATGTTTTCAAGCAAGTTATAATTAGTGCCTATTATAAATGTGTCAAAGCTACTACTTGTTGCATGCATTTTCTGTTTTGTAAGTTTTTCAATGGAACACTCATTACAAGGAGAATTAAAAATTTGTCAACCGTATATGTATCCTTCATACATATCAATAATCCTTAAGTGTGTAAAATACTTAATTTCAATGTTTGACTAGTTGTTTTACTTTAACATGCATCCAGTTAAAAGATTTCAAAGTGCCGTAAAATGTAATGGTAAAAATTGCATACTCATGCTTTTATCTTTGTTTTGGGCCCAATTTAGTTAGAATATCCTTTATGCAATAATGAGCTTACAAGTGGCATATTCTTGCATGAATTCAAGTCATTGCATCATCCTAAATCCTATCATCACCCATCCTTAAAAGTTGATCCCAATCTCCAATTTCTCATTTGCCACCCTAGACAATTTGTAAATTCACAATTGACCCAAGCCATCTTTGCATTTATAGAACATTCATTCAATTGAAATCGTATTGCAAACAATCTGCTTGCACATTATCATAACAACATCATTTTGGAATATAATGTATTATTAGAATGTGCATCAAAATACTTCACTCTAGGCTCATTCTATACTTGTTTCTTGTTTATTGTAGTTCATTATCATTGAATTTGCCAATCTCTTCACTAGTCATTGTGAGCAAGCCTAGCGCATGTCTGTTGATTTATGTGCTATGTTGTATTTAAAAAACATTCATTCAATTGAAATCATATTGCAAACCATAATCTACTTGTACATTTTCATGACAACATCATTGGGGAATATAATGTATCATTAGAATGCACATCAAAATACTTCACTCTAGGCTCATTCTATACTTGTTTCTTGTTGATTGTAGTTCATTATCATTGAATTTGCCAATCTTTTCACTAGCCATTGTGAGCAAGCCTAGCACATGATTGTGTTGATTTGTGTGCTATATTGTATTTAAAAAGCATTCATTCAATTGAAATTGTATTGCAAACCATAATCTGCTTGTACATTATCATAACAACATAATTGGGAAATATAATATATTATTAAAATGCACAGCAAAATACTTCACTCTAGGCTCATTCTATACTTGTTTCTTGTTGATTGTAGTTCATTATCATTGAATCAATCCATCTAAAGGTCTAAGAGGGGAGAACATAAATCTTGCATTTCAATAGGTTCTCCAAAGTTGTTTGTAAAATCCACTAATTCCTTACTATGGTTCAAATATCAAAAGATTTAGGCAAACTAATTCCTAAGTTTATAGTTTTAGGTCTATGTTCCACTTCACTTCCATAGACATGGATGTAAACCACAATAAAGCACAATCAATTAGCAAATTGTAAGACAATCATCTAATGAAACCCTATAATTCTAACATAGTGACAAATTGATCCCAACACCTTTAACATTTTCCCATCTCAAATATCTAATTTATGTATTTAATTTATTTTAATTCTACATTTAATTTAATTTTCGGTCGTTACTTATATATCTAATTAATCCTTTATTTAAATATAATGTATCCTTTGCAAATTCATCACATTAGAAACAATCTAGTCAAGATGAGCCCAAAAAGAAATAAAAGGCCATAATATTGTGTAAACAATTACAAGGACAAGAAATTGAAGGTCATAATATTGTGTAAACAATTAGAAAGACAATTTAAATTTCTAGATTGAAAAGAAGAAAAAAACATTTCAAAACAGTTAAATGAAAACTAACATAAGATCTTTTTGCTTAAGCAAATTAGTTGTTACTAAACACTTGCCAAGATGATAATATTGAGATGGTGAGTACTCTTTAAGCTCTAGCTATTCTCCACACAAAACCACACACCTACAAAAATTCAAATTCTCAAAATATAACAGTGTTTTTTGGTAGATTTTTTGAGTTTTAACCACATTATGGAAGCAGATTATGATGATTGGGATGATGAAAATGGTGTAAGTTAATTACATTTTGCAGATTTAAATTTTCATCCAGAAAACATTTTTTTGGTGAAGATTAACCAAGTCCTACAATTTAACAATAACCCAAACTATGGACAATAAGAAATTATGAAAGGAAAACATAAAAGAAGAAAAAAAAAACCCTGCAAAAAACCAAATTGATGGCACTTAGGTGTCCTTCATTGAAGTCTCTTGGGTCCCCACATTGAGTACTCAATGCTTTAACCAACTAAGCTCAACCCCTTGGACTTTTTTTCAATTTCAATATTCTTATGTTGATTTAATGTCCAATTTTTTTTTACAACATTGCATCAATAGTTATGACTTTAAAAGTTGTTATTGTTACGATGACTACCCATAATTGAATGAATGAATGTTTTTAAATAACGTCCACGATGCCAAACAACCTTAAAAGCTATCAATTATGTGATACCGCATCAACTGTCCTCTTTTGCACAACTATTGGTCTAGCATCTTTTGAGCTGTTTTGGATACCTTGACAAAAATTATGCTATAATTCCTTTTGATGCTTTTCCATTGTGTGAAATTTTTTTGAGGACACAATGGAAAAGCATCAAAAGGAATTATAGCATGGATTGTGGAAATCTGATAACATTAAAAATCATGTTGATGTGGCCTTGAAATCTTAGTTATAATCTGGGGACTTGTCAAGTAAGCAAAGTTAGGGTGCACAACTATTGGTCTTCTCTCCTAATTCCCCTATTGTTTTAGATATATTGTTCATTATATTTTAATCTGCTTTAAAAATAAAAATGTACATATTTATATAATTAATTTGTTAAAAGTCTAGGATTGGTAGAAGAGTTGGTTTGGGAAGTGGGTTTACTCCTCATTAATTTTGAGTTCGACTCTCCAAACTTGATGTGCGCAAAAAAATAAAATAATTAACTTATCAAAACAATAATTAAAAATATAAAATAATATAATAAATTTGTGATTAACAATAATTAAATATTTTAGATTATTATTTTAAAAAATATAAATATTATAATATATATTAATTAAAAATTAAAATGAAACCACTTTCATAATATCTCATATAAAAATTTGGATAAAAGAAGAAATATAACATATATTTGGAAGAGTATCACATCAAAATAATAAATTGCAAACAATGTTCTATGAAGGGAAGATAGCTGAGATGGGAGGAGGATCGCATGTTTTAGGGTTTCAAAGCAGGGTTCCAGGGAATGGAAGATGGCAACAAGATGCCAGTGCAGGGAGGTAGGGCGTAGCAAGGCTTCAAAGCAGGGCTGCAGGAAACGGAAGATGGCGTCAAGGTTACAGTGACCCTCATCAGGCTCGTCTAGGACAGACTAAGGATGCCCCTGGATTCAGCCAATATTCAAATTTTGATATCAATCCCTTCACCAAAATCTTCAAGGACAAACCTTTTATCAAACCGGTTTCAGAGCTACCTTCAGAGAACCAATGGTTGAATCATTTCGCATGTCTATAATACTAGTCAGATATCCTCGACACTTTTTTCAATCGTCCTCTTGCTCAACCAGCCCGCTCATTTCATTTTCAACCCCACAAAGTAAAAGGAAATCTACAGAATTATTTGAAATCCAACATCTTCGTCTGAGGAGCTTCTCACAACCAAGGGGCTCGTAAGGACTCCAGAGGACACCCAGGCCTCCGCCCACCTTTTCAAAAACCATTTGGGTGAGAAAAAAAAAATTATTTTAACCATGGCCCATCATTTCAAAATTCATTTGGGCAGGAAATTTTTTTTCAAAATCCTACCAAAAAGCTTCCACTTTCGACAACGTTTCGATCAAAACATCAAGAGAAACAACCGATTTTTGACATTTGTAAAGAATCTCCATCTGTATCTCAACAATCTTTTCTCAAGGATTGTTTCGCCGAAGGGGAAAATGGAGCAGATCAACAAGGTGACCATGGAGACCCCCTCAAGTCAAAACTAGCGCACTTTGTGTGGAAAAGAAAACAAGTAAATTTCAAAGAGGCGGACTCCTCTTTTCCCATTCCGACTCGGGCTCCGGTAGTGAATGCTTCTGCTATCAAGATAACCTTTCCTGACCATATTCTTTCCTAGTCAGTCTCCTTTCTCTAAAAATCAGCTCTCATCGGTAAGTTTAGTTCTTCAATCCCTCTTCAAACTTTGCTTTCATGGGCAAATAGTCATTGGTCGGGTCTTCGTGACATTTTCTTCATTGACAGTCATTCGGGGTTTTTTATTGCTCTGTTTTCTTCATCTGAAGATAGAGATGCAGTTCATAAAAACAAAGGCTGGTTTTGTCAAGGGGCTGGTCTTTTTACCTTGTCTTGGATTCCAATTTTTAAACCAGATCCTAATCTATGTAGATTTTACCCCCACTGGATCTTTTTACCGTGTTTGCCTTTGGAATACAAAGATCCGGATATTGTGGAGACCATGGCCAATCAATTAGGAATCTTTGTTTCTCACGATCTTATACCCTTTGGAACAATCCAAAGAGATGTTAGAGTTTGCCTTCTTCTTGCCTCAGATAAAACCCTGCCAAGGCACTTAACTATCACATCAAAATGGGGTTTATGGCATCAAGACATTGTTTTGGATAACACAGAGGTCATCTGCAAATATCAGCACCAACTAGGTCATTTCACAAATTCATGTAGTGGTCATGAGTGCTAAGAGCTTTTAGTCTATAAAAATCACTACTCAGACCCTCTCCTATGCACTGCCCACCAGCACGAGGCAATTTTGTCTTCTGACCCTGTACAACCATGTAATAATCCCTCTGAACCTCAGGATGACTTAAATTTTGAGCCATCCGACGTTCAGTGGATTAATCAGTTGACCAATTTTTTTTTATCATGTATAGCTGGATTCCTTATAGCTATAAATTTGCCTCCACGCCCACACCAGTTCTCCAATCCCTGATTGATATTCAATGTAATGCAGAATTTATCAGTTTCAGGGGTAGCTGTCTCAAATAAGGAGGGTCATATTCAGGAAGTAGCAGATGATATCCTATCCACTTTAGCTACCACTATGATTGAGGAAATTGCAGAGGAGGAAGTTGTTAGTTTGAAAAATGTAATGTGTCCCTTACGAAAGGCAAGGTGTTGTTGTTCAACTATTGACCTCTCAGATAAAGAGGAACTTCCCTTGGAAATTAGGCAGGAATAAATGGAAGCCCATTCACAAGATGGTGAGATAAAGAAATTTATTTTTGACTATGCACAGTCCTTATCAGTTGAGTAGAGCCCCAGCTTGAAATCAGAAGTGTTTACAACCCCAAAAAAGAGAGGTAGAAAACCGAACTCTGTGAAGATTCAAGAAGAAATAGAGGCAGGTGTGCAGAGTACTTTAGACGGTAAATTCAAGGTATCAAAAAGAATTACAAGGAGTGCAAAAGGCACTCCCTATTAACAATGAAAATGATTTCTTGGAACGTCAGGGGCATTAATGCTCCTGACAAAAGAGGGAGAATCAAATCTCACCTTGATTCTTCAAAGGCTGACATCTTTATACTCCAAGAAACGAAGTTATCATAGGAAACGTATCACAAAATATTGGCTAAATGGACATAATTTGGATCTGCCCATATGCAAGGTGTTGGGGCCTCAGGAGGATTGCTTACATTATGGAATCCTAAAAAAGTTCAATCTCACCTATTAGATCAAGATCATAATTGGCATATGTTGAAAGTAGTATGCTATGACATGAACTTTACGATACTTAATGTTTATGGCCCCATCCCCACTTAGGAAAAGGAAGACCTATGGGACAAACTGACTCTTTCACTCTAACAAGAAGAAGCACATAATTTTATCATCAGAGGAGACTTTAATGCAATCTTGTCTCATAAGGAGAAACAAGGAGGAATCTACCCACCCCCACGATCCATGCAAGATTTTCTAAGTTTCACCATAGAAAACAACTTATTAGATGTGATTCCCAATAATGGTCTCTTCACTTGGACTTATAGGAGATCAGGCTTCCTTCAGATTGGAGAGAGACTCGATAGGTTTTTCATTCCCTTGGAATGGCGCCTTAATCGGGTCATTTATTATTCAGACATTCTCCCTATTTTAGAATCAGACCACTTCCCTGTTCAAATTGTCCTTGAATGGCAAAAACAGAACCCTATGTCGAGTTTTGGTTCTTCTTTCAAGTTTGAGTGCATGTGGTTTAGACATCCACAATTTCAGGCTTTATTAAGACAATGGTGGGTATCTGCCCTTGTATGTAGTGGAACAAAGATGTTCCATTTTTTTAAGAAACTTCAGTTTATTAAGGTTCAGGCTAAGGAATGGAATGGAAAGATCTTTAAGAATGTTTTTGCTAAAAAAAAATCATTGCGCAACAACTGGAAGAAGTTAACCAAAACATAATTACCAAGCGACTGGATCAGCTCTTGCATTCTACACAGAAGGGACTTCAAAGTGAGTGGGAAGAAGCTTGTAAGAGAGAAGAAGAATATTGGAGATAGAAATCAAGAGAGCTCTAGCTGAAGCAGGGAGATAAGAACACAAAATTCTTTCATGCATCCACAAAAGAAAGAAAATCATCTTATGTTATATACTCAATCAAGCATGCGGACACGAGGGTATTGATTAAAAATTTAGCAGACATTCAAGATGAAGGAGTAAAGTGTTTCAAGAATATTTTAGCCCCCCAACCTTCTAATTTAGATCCTTTTTGGAAGGATAATGTTGAGCTTCTACTGCAATCTATCCCTCCTCTGATCTCCGACCAGGATAATAGAGTCCTACTGGCCCCTTTCACTCTAGAGGAAGTTCACAAAGTGGTATTCTTGCTTTCCCCAGATAAAGCCCCAGGTCTGGATGGGTTCACCGCCCTCTTTTTCCAAAAGTGTTGGGATGTGATTGGTTTTGACCTCTTAGCGGTGATGGAAGAATCCAAGAAAAGGGGAGCAATGCTAAAAAGTTTTAATGCAACAAATATTGTTCTCATCCCAAAAACACCTTCTCCATCAACATTCACAGAATTCATACCTATTTCTCTCTGTAACACAATCTACAAGATCGTAACTAAGGCCATTTACCTTAGAATGCATTATCTCATACCCAAGATCATCTCACAAGAACAAGGGGGTTTTGTCCCAGGTAGGGAGACTATGGAAGGAGCCCTAGTAGCACATGAGGTTTTACACTCTATCCATGAAAACCAACAAGCAAATTTTGTTGTCAAACTTGATGCGATGAAAGCATATGACCGGGTTAAGTGGGATTTTCTCTTTAAAGTATTATCAAAATTCGGCTTCTCAGACAAATGGTGTAAATGGATCAAAACTTGTGTCTCAAGTGCACATTTTTCTATTCTAATAAATGGACATCCCTCAGGGTTTTTTCAAGGTACACAGGGAATAAGACAAGGCGACCCTTTATCACCCTTTCTCTTCATTCTCATGGCAGATGCCTTTAGCAGATACATCAATTTTCAATCTTCAAAAGGGCTTTGGCTTGGTGTCACTCTTCCAGGTACTTCAATAACAGTAACTCACTCTCTTTTTGTTGATGATACATTGTTATTTGGTAAGGCTTCTCTAAAAGAAGCCAAGCTCATCAAGCAAACATTGGAAATCTATTCTTCTGCTTCGGGCCATAAAATTAATGCTGCTAAGTCTAAGATTTTCATTTTTAACACACCTTCAATCTTGTCACTAAGAGTATCCAAGACTTTGGGCTTCTCAATGGATCAATTGCCATCTTCTTACGTTGGCATCCCTTTTTTTATGGGAACAAACAAACCTTCTTATTGGTCTGTTGTTATTGGTAGAATCAAGGCGCAAATTTTAGCTTGGATAGTAAGGTGGCTTTCACTATCAGGCAGAATCATTCTTATCAAGTCAGTGTTAACAACAATACCGAACTATTACATGTCTATTCT
Organism: Cryptomeria japonica; assembly: GCF_030272615.1. Classification (NCBI taxonomy): domain Eukaryota; kingdom Viridiplantae; phylum Streptophyta; class Pinopsida; order Cupressales; family Cupressaceae; genus Cryptomeria; species Cryptomeria japonica. The sequence goes on along the minus strand of NC_081406.1, from coordinate 543,075,296 downwards.
CAAAGTTCCCTCATCCGTCATTCAACAATTTCAAAAAATTGTTAGAGATTTTCTATGTATTAGTAATATGACAAATGAAAGGAAAATCCCCTTAGCCTCTCTCAAAAATATGTCATGCCAAAAATCCCGAGGGGGAGTTGGGCTTTATAATTTGATGCATCGCAACAAGGCTTTTGCAGGGAAACTGATTTGGAAAATGTACACTAATCCTATTTCCAAATGGTGCCAGATTATGCAAGCTAAATATTTGGACAACACTCAACCATCAAGAGTGTTGACAATTTTAGATCCTCCAAAGGGGTCTGCTATTTGGAATTTTATGATGGATTCAAGAAATCTAATATCTAAGTATGTTTCATGGGAAATCAGTAATGGTCTCAGTGCTAACTTCTGGACAGACTCATGATGTGGGCATCCTCCTATTTCTCAATTGGATAATATGGAAGACACTATGAATATAGCTATAGCTCATTGGGGTACAAAATTGACTGACTATGTGTCTGCTGTAGAAATGTTTCTAGGAAAAATAATCTGGAAAGATCCCACTCTTCTCCCAATATCCACCCAACAATCTTCCTCCTTGGCAAATATTTTATTGAATAGGACAGTTCATGTCTAATAGAGATGATGTGTTATTTTGGGCAGCTTCTAAATCAGGGCAATATTCAATTAAAGAAGGTTACAAAGCCTTACAGTAGGGTTGCAACAGTAAGGTAAGTAGTCAGGCATACTCATTCTGCTGGAATGACATTGTTCTACCTAAAGCAAGTTGTTTTGCATGGCTAACGTTGAACAAAAGAATCCTAAAAACAGATAGACTAGTAAAACTAGGCATTACACAAGCTTTTAATTGTGTATTTTTTGGCTTAGAGGAAGAAACAATTGATCATTTATTTTTACACTGTACCTTTGCCTCCCAATGTTGGTTCTTCATCATGAATAAACTCCAAGTTATGATGCCCTTTCAAAAATCACTGTGGGATATTTTTAACTCTTGGCCTCTTTTATTTTTTACATCAACCCTCTCAAGCATTTGGAAATGTGCTCCTGCTCACATAATTTGGCACATTTGGTGGGAGAGGAACAAAACAATTTTTAGAAAAAAATCCTCTTCTCTGGATCAAGTTTTGATCAAGTTGGAAAATTCGATTGAAGAAATCATAAATTATTCTCTCACTAATTCCAAGGACATCCAATCATTTACTTGGTGGGATAAGGTAATTGAAAAATCATGGAATGGTATTATTTTGCGAATAGGGATTCCCCCGAACTGGTCCTCAACTCAAGTGAGAGATAGGTCTTCCATAAAATGGGTACCCCCAGCACCTAATTTCTTTAAGATCAACTTCGATGACTCTTCTCGTGGAAACCCAGGGAAGTCGGGAATTGGAGTTTGCATGTGAGATCAATTTGGAAAAATGTGTGCTTTCCAAGCTTCACCCATCCCTCCAAGTACAAATAACTTGGCGGAGGCAAACGCTTTACTAGTTGGCCTGATGTTAGCAAGGAAGTGTGGCTTCTCCAATATACATATAGAAGGGGATTCATTAGTTATTATCAATTCAATTACCTCGAAAAGATCTAAGACCTGGCATCTATCGTATGTTTTGAAGCATACCTTGGATCTTCTCGACACTTTTTCAGATTACATTGTCAGCCACACATTAAGAGAGGGCAACTCCGTTGCTAACATGTTAGCAAATATCGGTTGCAATGACATTTTAGTTGAGTCAGTTGCAATTCCCACTAAATTGTCTTCTTTTCCCAAATTGCTTGAATTGGTACAAAAGGAACGTACAACACTCTAATCACAAATTACTTCTTAATAAGTTCTTGCACGTAGGCATTTAACCGAGGCCTGTGAGCATGAAAACGGATAGCAAAAATTTTACGCTCTGCCTTACTCATCCATCAATTGGACATTTTCATCTTGTTGTTCTTGCAACGTGCCCCTGTCAACCGTAGGTGGAATTTGAGCAGATCCTACAATTACTCTTCAAAACTTGTGTTGTGCACAAACCAACTTAGCTTGCGAGGTAAGAATGCCTTTGAAATGGAGGAAATTATTCATAAAAGTCAGTCCATCCACCTATGTTTTAATTACAAAATCTTAATTTGCTTGCAAATAATGCTTGCATGTGAAAACTTTGCTTTATCAAGTACGAGAAGTCCTCAGTTTACATTTCAAACATGCCAAGGATATAAGTCATATATGCGAAGATGGTGAATGACTTATTTAAGACATATCACACATGCAACCATGCTAAGTGATTAATTCACCCTGGTTCGTATTCATTCCTGCAAGTATAATTATAATGACAGCTTAAATGATTAAATATGGTGGTTACCCTGTCTCGCCACACACGAAATCTCATCACATAGAATATTTTTTAATAGTGGAAATTCTATTAAATCATGTTCATCCTTGATCGATTCAATTTCAAGCCCATTGCAACCCATCTTTGCAAGTATGTCTGTCATCTTGTTACCTTCCTTGTACGTGTGCGAGATATGAAATGCTTCAAATGAATCTAGCAGATTCCAAACTTGTCCGAGAATATAATTGATCCTCCAATTTAATGTTTTCCTTTGTATGCATGCATTAATAACAAGAAAAGAGTCCCCTTCAACATGAACTTTTAAATAACCCATTTTCTTTGCAAGAATTAATCCTTCCAATAACGTTTGCACCTATGCCATATTGTTAGCTCCTTGTGGCAAAACAAGAGATTTGAATGCTTTTAAATTACCCAGATGATCCCTAATACAAACTCCAGCCCTTGAGTCACCTGGATTCCCTCTTGATGACCCGTCAAAGTTAATTTTGACAAAATCTTGACGTGCGGGTTGTCATGAAACATTAGATCTATCAACCTTATTGAATTTATTAGAAGATGGCAAACTAGATTTAGACAGTGATAAAATATGCTTCCAATTTTTGATAATGGAAGAGTCCCATGACGAAAATAATGAAGAAATGTTATAACAGGATTGAACATGAACATTCACTAGATCAGAAACTGATTTCTCTATACCTTCCAAAAATTTATCAACAGTCAGATGCACTTTCCTAAAGACTCTTTTATTCCACCAGATGGACCAAATGACTATTGCTGGAATGATGTGCCAAATACAAGAAAATGTGGAGGAGGTGAACATAGTAGGCAATGACTGAAACAAATCCCATACTGTGTTTGGCAAAGGCAATGGAATTTGCAAACTGTTCAAAATGAAGAACCAACATTGTTGAGCAAATGGACATTGAAAAAACAAGTGATCAACTATTTCACTTTCCTTATTACACAAAACACAAAAAAATGGTTGTGAGGTTTGCAGCTTGTCTAGTCTGTCACTAGTTAAGATATTTTTGGATTGCCAACCAAGAGAAACAACCTGCTTTAGGAAGGACTTTGTTATTCCAACAAAATTCAAATGCTCTTTGGTTTTGCTGCTGATCCATCATATGTTGTAAAGCTTCATATCCATTTTTAACTGAGAATACACCTTGTTTGGATGGAGCCCAAAAAACTTTATCTGAATTATCTGAGAGAAACACAATCCTTTGAGCCAAAAGGTTTTGTAGCATCTGCTTTTGATTGACATTAGTAATAACATGCGAAAAATCTTTTCAAATGGCCTTTCTTGAATGTAATTCAATTCCATTGATATAATCAACGAGTTTCTCACCTCATGCATGAGTAAGAATAGGAATTATTCCTTGCAGTTGTTGACATTGTGCTAGTGGAGGATGTCCATTCCATGAGTCATTCTAGAAATGAATTGACTCCCCATTATTAACTTGCCAAGAAATATACCTGGTTACCAATTCTCTGGAAGACATCATGAAGTTCCACATTGCAGATCCATTTGGAGGATTAGCAATGGTGAGGATTCTCAAAGGGTTTGAAGAATCTAGATACTTCGCTTGCATGATTTGACACCATTTTGTATTAGGTTTGGAGTACATTTTTCAAACCAATTTACCTCCAAATACGTTATTCCATTTGGTGAGATCATGTAGTCCTACTCCTTCCACAACCTTTCCATGTTTCATATTGGTAAGTGAAATTAATGGAATTTTCTTTTCTTGAGAGATATTATCCTTCTATAAAAAGCTTCTGATAATTTTCTGAATCTTCATGACAACTGATTTTGGAGCCTTAAGAACAAAGATATAGTAGTTAGGTATGGAGGCCAAAATAGTTTTGATAAGAAGGATGCGGCCTGAGAGAGACAACCATCTAACTCGCCAAGCTAAAATTCTAGACTTAATCCTTTCAAGCACATTTTCCCAATAAGATGATTTGTTAGCCTCCATAAAGAAAGGAATACCTAAGTAGGAACAAGGTAAATCTTCTAGCTTAAATCCCAAGATTTTCATGATCTTTCTGCTAACTGCAGCTCCTGTGTTGAAAATAAATACCTTTGATTTTTTAGCATTAATTTTATGACCTGATACTGATGTGTAGGATACCAAGACTTTCTTAATTTGATTAGCCTCTGCTATAGTGGATTTACCATATAAAAGAGTGTCATCCACAAAAAGTGTATGTGTGACTAAAATGGAAGTATTGGGAATGTGGATACCCTACTAAGTGCCCTTTTCATTATTAAATTTGTTTAATCTACTAAGTGCTTCTGCCATAATGATGAACAAGAAAGGGGATAGGGGGTCTCCTTGCCTAACACCTTGAGTAGTTGCAAAGAAACCTGAAGGTGTCCCATTGATAATAATTGAGAAGAATGCTCCTGAAATACATGCTCTAATCCATTTGCACCATTTTCCAAAGAATCCAAATTTGTGGAGAACTTTTAAGAGAAAATTCCAATTTACCCTATCATAGGCCTTCATCATATCAAGCTTAGCAATAAAAGGGCATTTGGGCGGTTTGAACATAATGGAGAACTTCATGAGATACTAATGCCCCTTCCACGGTTTCTCTCCCAGGGACAAAACCCCCTTGTTCAGGTGAAATAAGTTTTGGAATGAGTTTTTGCAATCTTTGATAGATGGTCTTAGTAAGGATTTTATAGATTGTATTACACAAGGAGATAGGCCTAAATTCTGCAAATGTTTTTGGTTCTCTTACCTTGGGCAGAATTGCTACATTAGTAACATTAAACATCTTCAACACTGAAGCACTTCTTCTTGATTCTCCAAGTGCTACCAATAAATAAAAGCCTATAACATCCCAACACTTTTGAAAGAAAAGGGTCATATATCCATCAGGACCCGGGGCTTTCTCTGGGGCAAGTGAAAACACCAATCCACGAACTTCTTCAAGAGTGAATGGTTTCATGAGATCCTCATTGTCACATTGGGTGATGATATTTGGGATAACATCTAAGACTTCTTGTTATTTAGATGCCAAATGCATATTACTAACAAGAGGAGGAGCAAGCAAATTTTTTAATAATTTCACTCCTTCATCTTGAATTTCTTGAGGTTTTGACAGCTTAGCACCTGAAATAGCATCATTAATCTCAAATATTGAAGAGGCCGCTCTTTTTTTCTTTTGCTGATGTATGAAATAATTTGTATTCCTATCTCCTTCTTTCAACCAGAGTTCTCTAGACTTTTGCCTCCAATAGACTTCCTCTCTCTTACATAACTCTTCCCATGTTGTTTGTAGATGTTTTTGCTTGTCATACATGGCATTATCCATTCCCTACATAATGATGTGATCCTAAATTTTTGCTAACTCTTTTGCCACCATATCTTTTTCATGAAAAATATTTTTAAAAACTATCGCATTCCATACTTTGATTTGAGATTTAACATACTGCATTTTCTTGTAAAATTAAAGCATTTTATTACCATTATGAAATGGTGCACTCACCCACCATTGACGATGTAGGGGGAGAAAATGAGGATGTATGAACCACATCCTTTCGAATTTGAAAAAAGGCTGATGCACACAAGGTGAAGTCTTAGGGGAGATACTAAGTGAAATGGCAAAGTGGTTTGAGCAGATGAGAGGGAGAATCTCTTATTCAAATTGATAGTTGTGTAACAATCATTGTTGAGAAATAAGAAATATGTCCAATCTCTCAGCTATTTGTGAAAAGTTCTTTCTCCTATTTGTCCATGTAAAAAAACCCTCTTTGGCACTATATCTGTTAATGCATTATTAGAGATAAAACCCACAAAATCTTCAATAGTCCTTAATGGAGGACAAATACCCCTTGTTTTTTCTTGAAGGGAGACAATAGCATTGAAGTCTCCTCCCAGAATAATGTTATGATCTTGTAGATTAATAATTGTTGTTATTGTATTTCAGAGCCTCTTTTTGTCAAGTGTAATAGTGGGTCCATAAACATTAAATAGCTTGAAACGCATATCAAAGTTTTGAATATTCAATAGTTGCCAATTATTCCCTGTGGTTACTATTTCTGCATTTACTGTTTTAGGATTCCACAGAGCTATAAGCCCTTCTAAAGCTCCCTGAGCCGAAACATGCAATGATTTCCATTTTACCAACTTCTGAATAGTGTTCTGAAATGTATCCTGAGATGTTTTGCTTTCTTGCAAAATAACAATATTAGTTGTTGTCGAATCAAGATGGTTCTTAATTGGATTTCTTTTGTTAGAGGCATTAATGCCTCTGACATTCCATGAAATTGTTTTCATTGAGGGTGAGGAGATCAACATGCCCTCCTCGGCCTTGTAATGACAGTAAATTACCATCTAGAGTGGATTGAATGCCAACTGTTATTTCCTCTTTCAATTTAGTTGATTTTGGTTTTCTCCCTCTTGGTTTTGGTGAATTAGATAGTGGAGAAATGGTGCAGGAGCATCTAGGACTTAGGCTAGTAGTTTTCTCAATTTTGACTTGTATTGACCCTAGCCAAGTTAGGTAGTGAATAAGGACTCCATGAGGGTCCAAGAGTGAGTGTGATGAGAGAAATGTAGGCCTAGTAGAGTTATTTTCTTCCCAGGTTTGCATTTTATGCTTAAATAGTGGTTTGAGTAGGTAGTTGACCTTCTTGATGGTCAAAAGTATCAAAAATTGGTATAGGCATTAGGGAGGGTTAAATTATTCTTATACATGTTTTAAAAGTCATGTGTGATGACTTAAAATATACCTCATAGGTTGAGAAGGCCAAAAAGTGAAAAAGTGCAAAGTTGCAAAAAGTTGTCATGACAACTTTTGTCCTAAATTAGTTAGTGATGGAGTTAGGGATTTTCGAATGCCCTAGAAAGACTCCACAAGTGGGGAATGATATAAGAACCCTCTGTTGCATGGTTACCAAGATTGGATATTTTGTTTTGTAAGTTCAACAATCTGAAACTACCCATTTTCCGACTGTTCGACAACATCTAGCTTTGTTTTACTCATTTTGTAAATGCACATGGATTGAATCCATTGATCCAGTGATGGATTAAGTTTCTCTAGTGTGTTTCAGATTATTTAGTTTCATTTCAATCTTTCTAATTAGTTTTCATTAGTGTTTTCTTGTTTTGGTTTTGCAAACAACCAATTTTGGCTTGTATATAGCAGTTTTGAGTAAAATGGTTGCCCCATGAATTCCACATGTGCTACCATCATAGCATGTTGGGACATGGAAGGAAATGACTTGTACAGTGAACATGTGTAGGGACAAGTTTTGGAGATGAAATTTAATGTGACTGTCACCTTGTTCTAGGTGATTCCAGGAGCAACCCGGTTAGAGGAGACAGGGTGAAATTGATGTGCAAAGTGCAGGGGTGAATGCCAAACCACCATCTAAGATTTTGGAGGGGTCCTTGAAGTTAGTACAGAGTTTCCAATGCAAGGGGAAGCCTTGAAAAAGTCATTTGTTTCCCAAACACCAACTTGATCAGTCACTGTCGGCTAGAAGGCCTAGAAACCCTTCAAAACCCTCATTTTGGGGTTAGCATATTGTATGGTGGGATAAGGAGCCAAAACCAAAAAAGTAAATTAAGGTTATATGATTCATTGAAGAAAATACAAACTTATTGAGGGTTATTTTGGACCGTTTTCTCTCAAGCCCTAAAAAACTGGATTTAGGAGGCCTAATAGGGCTAATTCCTTGTAGCCCTTTTCTAGGCAAAATATTGAAATCGGCAAGGAAGCTAATGATTAAAAACCTCAAATGGACCCAAAAGGCATTTAAAACATATTAGTAGCCACCTCAACATCTCTACATCAACTCACAATAGTAGGAGGTCAATTTGACAAGTTGAAGCCAAGACAACCATAATGAGCACATGGGAAGCATTGTAGATTGGTAGGGTCCCTAGCCAAAACACTTGAAGCAAACACCTTGAGAAGGACTTGGAGTTATAGAATGCAAATAGGCCTAGAGAGTTGGTGGAATTGAGCAACACCAGCTAGGTGAAGTGTTAGCAAACTAGTTGAACCCCATCAAATTGGTATCAAAGCCTATAAGATTTGGGCTAGGTGAGTAGATGTCCTCGGTGGAATCTGTAGGAGGCAACAACATGGTGACCAATGTAGAGTTGGCAAAGAAAGTGGATGATCAAGAGGAAGAAAATAGACTTCCGAAGGAGAAGTTGCTAGAATTGGAGAGTAAGCTTGGTGAGATTGAAACCAAGGTAGATGAAGTGTTGGTAAAGGTAGAAGGAGCAGAAGGGAAGGGTAAAGAAGTGTCAGAGATAGACAAAGTACCTAAACCTAATACCATCCTAGAACAAGAACCTTTCGTGAAGACATTGAAGACCTTGAGTGGTAAATCACAGGAAGGATTGCCATTGTTCACTGGTAAGATGGAGGCAGAAGTGGTCCTAGAATGGATAGAAGGCATGGAGAACCATTTTGAATGTGAAGGCATAACTAAAGCTCAGAGAGTCAAAGTAGCCAAGTCAAGGATGAGAGGAGCTTCTCTCACATGGTGGAAATTTGTGCAAGATGAGAGGAAGAAAATGGGTAAAGCACCCATCTCTTCTTGGAAAGGGGTGTTAGTCAAAATCAAAGAAGTCTATCTGCCTGATGACTTGAAGTGCAAATTCATAGGAAGAGGCAAAACTTAAGACAAAAAGACCTTGATGTCAGTAGCTATATGGAGGAGTTTCATAAACTTAGCCCTAGATCTCATACGATGGAAGAAGAGAGTCTCAAGGTTGCTAGGTACCTAAATGGTCTACGATGGAATATCCAAGAAGAAATCAGCCTAATGAGCCCAAAAATAGTCCATCAAACCTATCAACTTGCCCTTAAGGTGGAGGAAAAACTGAAAAAGAAGACATGACTCAAGAAGCAATAGGGGCAAAGGTAGAGGAAAAGACAATAGAGGCCATAGGGGAGGCTTTGGAGGAAGAAGTTCTAAACAAAGAACACAAGGTGAGTCTAAACTCACTGAGTAGCAAGAGAGTGGCACTAATAGAGGAGGATCTAATAAAGGAAGGGGGTCCAATAATGGTTTTAGAGGAAGATCTAGTGGCCAAGGTAGAGGTTCCTCATATTTTGCAACAATGAAGTGTTACCATTGCAACCAACTTGGTCATCCAACATATAGGTGTCCAGAGAAGGGATCATCATCACATGGTGGTGAAAGAAGAGTGAACTATCTTCAAGAAGAGTCTTCAAGCAGCAATACTTTAGAGATTACCTTAGAGTCAGAGGTAGGTGACAACTTGATGATAAGAAGAACTTTGATCAAAGAATCGGTCAGAGAAGAGCCAAGCCATAGAAGGTCCTTATTTAGGATCAAATGCAAGATTATGAACAAAGTTTGCAAAGTGATCATTGATTCAGGGTCAACAAATAACATTGTGTCAGAAGAGGTAGTGAGTAAGCTCAAATTGCAAAGGATACCTCACAACAACCCTTATAGAGTCACTTGGTTGAACAAAGGCTAGCATGTCTTAGTAATGAGCAAGCATGTGTGGATTTCACCATTGGGAGGTATAAGGACAAGGTGTTATGTAATGTCCTACCCATGGATGCATGCCATCTTCTACTAGGAAGACAATGGAAATTTGATAGACAAGCTATTCATGATGGAGCCGAAAGATGGAGTCACATTCAAGATTCAGTCTATCCTTGAGGAAGGAGAAAAGAGGGCAGCAGGTCCTAATGTTCTTTTGGTGAGTGAAAAGAAATTCTTGAAGACACTTGAGGAAGGTTAAGGTATAGGGTTTGCATTGGTAATGAAGCCTAAGGAGGAAGACAAGAAAGAGAAGCCAGATTTGCCAATAGATGTACAAGATTTGTTGAATAAATTCAAAGGCATAGTAAGTGATGGACAACCAGCCACCTTACCTCCTAAAAGAACCATAAGCCATCAAATAGACTTCATTCCCAGAGCATCCTTGCCTAATAAGGCAGCTTACAAAATGACTCCCCAACAAAACGTTGAGATTGCCAAGAAAATCCATGAGCTCTTAGACCAAGGCCTAATTAGGAAAAGCATTAGCCCTTGTGTTATCCCTACCGTGTTAGCCCCAAAGAAAGGTGGTACTTGGAGATTGTGTATTGATTCTAGAGCTATAAATAGGATCACCATCAGATATAGGTTCCCAATTCCTAGAATAGAAGACCTAATTGATTGTTTAGAATAAAGCCAAGTACTTTACCAAGATTGACCTTAAAAGTTGATATAACCAAATTAGGATTAAGGAGGGTGATGAATGGAAAACTGCATTCAAGACTATAGAGGGTCTTTATGAGTGGCTTGTAATGCCATTTGGCTTATCCAATGCTCCAAGCACCTTCATGAGACTCATGAATGAGGTGATGAAGGACTTCATAGGTAAATTTGTGGTGGTATACCTAGATGATATTCTCATTTTCAGTAAGGATAGGGCAGATCATATGAATCATTTGCAAGATGTACTACAAAGATTGTATGATGAAAAGCTAACCATGAACTTGGATAAGTGAGAATTTGTTAAGCAGAAGTTGGTTTACCTTGGGTTTGTGTTGTCTCAAGGAAACCTCAAGATGGATCCTAGAAAGGTTGAAGCCATAGTAAATTGGCCTACTCCTAAGTCAACAACAGAGGTGAGAAGCTTCCATGGACTAGCTCAGTACTACAGCAAGTTCACTAGGAAATTCAATGTTGTATGTGCACCAATGTTAGACACCATTAGAGGTGGAATGAAGGCAAAGTTTCAGTGGGGTGAACAAGCAAACAAAGGTTTTGAAACCTTGAAGGAGAAGATAGCTACTCAACCGGTGCTAGTGTTGCCTAGTTTTGAGAAAGTTTTCATAGTAGAATGTGATGAATAGAAGCTTGGGAAACTTATTAAGGTGCCTTACTAAAGAGTATGGTCAGACATGTAGATGGACTATACCAAAAGAAGGTTGGGAAGACACAATTTATATATTTTGTAGTAAGGGGGTAGTGGAGACAAAATGACACTTTATCATGGAATGTACAACGTTTGAAGACATTTGCACTTCGTATGACAACAACTTGAATGTTCGCAACTTACATGAGTTATTTGATGAATTGAGGATTAACAATATTGATAGCCTCCTAGTTAAGATTCATAGTAATAAATTCAACATCGAAAAGAGTTTAAAGATAACTTAGGACTATGATTCTTTGTCTCTAGATTGCTTGGTCTCATGGATGTCATTAAAATCATTCATTCAATCGATTGGTCTTGATGCAACTTCTTCACCAATAACTTTAAACCTTAGTCATTCGCTATTATGAAATTATCTTATTAGAAATGAGAAATCGACAACGACAACTAGAAATGAAATATTTCAATATTGTATATAAAAAACAAATTCTATATACATATGCATTCAAATATTTAAATTTGTTATAAAAAATTATTTGACATAAATAAATATATACATACTCAATTAAAATCAGTACAATAAATAAAAGACAAAAATAAAAAAATATTCTATATCATTTTAAAATAAAATTATTTACAATAATACATAACATAAATATAAAAATAAAAAAGAATAACTAAACTTGTAACAACTTTCTAAATTAATTTTTAAAAATCGAAAATTATATAATAAACACTTTAATTATAATTTATAAGAAAAAATAAATATAAAAATAAGGTAAGAAGATAAAATTTAAAAAAGAATTTTTAGAAATAGAGAATTTGCATATAAAATAGAAATTATATATAGAGTTTCAAAAAAATTTAAAGTACCCACATATATGAAGAATAAATTTAGAAGCTTTTTAAAATAAATATTTTTTAATAAATTTATAGAAGAAAAAATGTTTTTTTTTTGCTGTAGGGAGAGTATCTTATAGTGAAGCAGAATTCAACAGTAAAGATGGTAATTAGAAAAAAATAGTCTTTTTGTGGAACACAAAAAGTCTCATGCCAATACTTATTGACAAAAAAGTTTCATAAATCTAAAAAATGCAACCAATTATGTGATGCTACATTAGCACACCAATAAACATGACTTAGTGCACAATGATGAGTCTTACTTTTTTTGGGACCATTGTGAAAACCTAAACAAAAAAAGCATGTTGATTTAACATCATATTTGAGCAGTGGCAAGATCATTTACTTGCTGAAAAAGTTTTCTTCTGCGATTCCCGCCTATGCATTTTCAAACAGCACTCGTGCCCCTACCGTTGTGAATGGTGCAACTGTTGGGGATGTCGTTGCTGTGGGTAGTGGTGGGGGCTGCTCTGTGCCCTTTACCATTGCCTCCCCTCCTTTCTATTGAGCATTTTGTGCGAGATGCTCCCTTGGTGGTGGGTTGTGCTGGTTCCCCATGGCTGGTGTCCCTGATCCGGTTTTGGATTTGGACGCTCTTGCTGCTGTTGATGATGCTCAGGTTAATAGGGACTCTCCTCATACTGGTGGTGCTCCTGACGACCCTCTTGCGGTTGTTAATTCTCTGCCCAGACCTTCTTTTACTAGGAACTGTAGCTTTGCTCGTGTGGCCAGATCTGATGCCCATCCTTCCAAGGGGGTTCGTCCTCTTCCTTGTGCCAAGACTTCCCCTGTTGTGGTCTGTGGCCAAGAGGTTGTGGAGAATATTGATTTCTACCAACACAGTGCTTTGGTTTGCAGATTTGCTAGGTTTTGGCCTTCCCTTCGAGACCTTCATCATTGGGTGAGTGATTCTTGGAAGCCTTTAGTTGCTTATGGCATTGAGCTTTTCCCATGTGCTAAAGGTTTTCTCATTGCTTCTTTTACCTCTACTCTTGACCGTGATTTAGTTCTGGGAAAATTGTGGTCTTGGGGGGATCACTCTCTCTCCATTAAGCCCTGGTCTTCTTCCTTCAACCCCCTTACTAAATCTCTATCTATTCATCTGGTTTGGGTCCGCCTCCCCAATCTCCCCCTCCGCCTTCTTGCTTTGAGGCCATCGATAACTCCATTGGTATTTTTTTGAAGGTTGACGATGCCACGACCTCCATGGGTCACTCTACCTTTGTTCACCTATTAATTGATGTTGACATATCTCTGGCCCTCCCCAGGATGTGGTTCTTATGGTTGGGGATAAGCCATGGGCTCAACCGCTGGATTATGAGGGCCTCCCCTTTCGTTGTCGAAGGTGCTTCTCAACGGGCCACTTAGCTTCAAACTGCTCTCTCTCCCGCCGCAGAGGCGCTGCTACTTGGTGGAAGGACACTAATGAAGATCACTTGACAATTAATGCTTCTGACTCTGTCTCGGTTGAATCCTCTCGAGATGAGGTGCCCCTTACTGCTAATGATGCCTTTGCTGAGGTTACTACTGTTGTAGACTCTTCCATCCCCTTGACTCCATCATCCATTGCTCCTGATCCTCAACTTCTCTCTTCTCCTGGCAATTCTGTTCTTCTTTAGTAGCAGTATGTTGTGTTTTTGTAGCAACAGTCTGCTGGTGTTCTGCTGCAGCGGTTTGGCAGTGTCTTTGCGAGGTCTCCCCCACCTGATTTGTCTTTGAATATTCCTAATGATAGTGTTGCCTGGACGGTTGTTTGTTACAGGCGGAAAGGAAAATCTACCCCCCTTCCCCAGCCCCCCCTTTGTCAAGTTGTGGATTCTCCCCTCTTGAGTTAAGTTGGTTTGTTGATGGTTTGACATGTGGGTTTGTTTGGCTTGTCTAACTTTGTTTGTTTGGGGTTTACACCCCTGCTTGTTTTGTTTATTTCAATTAGCCTGTTAGCTTTGTAAAGGGCCAGAGCCCTTGTTATCGCTGCTTTATTTATCAAAAACATCATATTTGAGCATGTGGAATTGAAACCAAAAATTTAATGGACTTGAGATGTAAGCAATTGTACAAAATTGGGAGTGATTTGAAATATCCACGTAGTTCTTGAGAGGCGCAAAGTTAGGGTGCTCCACTATAGGGCCCTCTCCACTATAGCCTAAAAAATTATCGTTTAAATTGGAAACATCGTTTCACTCATTAAAACTAGTAATAGAACTATATCATTGTGTTTTTTGCAATCCTTATGACTACGTGTCGTCTTAGATTTCCTAGATGCGAGAATTATAAATTATCTATTTGTTCTTAATCTTTTCCTTTATACCTAGATTCCTTCGTTGATCTTTGTTATCTTTGCCATTTTAATTTTAATTAAATATTAATTAATTTGAACACATCTTCGTATAAACGAAAAAAAAATGATTTGTCTACAATATTTGATAATAAAAAAAAATATTACTTTTATTCTAAATGTAACTAAAAATTGGATTGAAAGATACCTAAATTATATAGTAATTTAGAATAAATGAAGGAATCTAGGTACAAAGGAAAAGATAAAGAACAAACAGATAATTTTTAAATCTTGCATCTAGGAAATCTAAGAGAAGGACATCTATAACTTATTGAAATAATACTCATGAAATGTTGAACGTTAGTTTCAAATTATCCTTTCCAACTAATAGCGAGACACAAGTTAGTTGGTAGTGAGGAGGGACTTATAGAATTTGATTGGCTTGTTAAATCTAATTCAAAAATCAATGTTTGAGAAGTTAATAATTTTTAAGCTTATTATAATTTAAAGAAAAAATATTTAACAAAACATTAAATAATATAAACTTTGTCACAATTAAAATAAAATAATTTGATTGAAATAAACAATTAATAATTACGATATTTACAATCTAAAAAATAAATAGTTTCTTCTATCACATCATTAATTTTACAATTATAATATATTTGAAATAATACTAATATTTTTTCAAATTATTCAATTTATCTTTCAATTTATTAAATATACTAAAATCCTAATTCACAACGAGTCAAACTAATTATCATATTGTGAAAGACATTTTAATTGAAAATGAAAAACCCAAGTACTCTATTATGATTCCAACGACATTAAAAAGACATGATGAGTTGGCTATAATATCTTGCTCCATGATGATTGCTTTATTTAAGGGTACAAACTATATGATGTTGTTTAATTTTTTCATGTTTGATATGATTTTTTTAAATATTTTAAGAGTCGTCAACTTTATTATTCAAAATGTAAATTGTGACAACTTAAAATTTGTGAATAATTTAATATCTATTTTTCAATTAGAGGAGAAAGTTATCAACATTCCAGATTTTATTTAAATAAATTATGATTAAAATCGTCAGAAAATTTACTCTTCTTTAATCAAATGATAAAAATATTGAATAAAAAAAAATTAACTTTGATTTATATATATATTTTTAAATATATTTATTATTTGATTTGATTTTATATTATAAATCTTAAAATAATAAATTCTCTATCGATATTTCTAAAAAAATTGAATATTTTACTAAGATATAAAACTCAGGACTCATCTCACTTAAAAGAACAAATTATGTTGTAGTAGAAAATAGATTAATAGTGAAGATCCCATATGGGCCTTAATCCATTGAAAATTCTATTTATTCCAATCTTGATCTCTACAAACAAAATGTTTAGAAAAGCCATCGCATAATTACACATCTTCAACATATTAGGAGAAGCGTACTAGTAGTTGTTATGGCTATCTTCGTGCACTCATAAATTCCAAACAGTATATCGAATTTTAACGATTATTTTTTGTTTTCTCCACATGTGACTTAATTGCTTATAGCTATTGTTTTGGATTCTGGGTAGCAATGATGCACGTTGTGGGATCCGTTATGCGCGCAAGGGTCTAAAATTACACTTTTCAAAGTGTCGCTCGATACCTGTTTAAAGATGCCCCAATAACCATGCACTTAAAATCACGAATACTCATGCACAAATGCCTCAATAGTCGTGTGTTATAGGTACCAATAAAAGTGCATAAATGGGTCAATTATGGTCCAAAAAAACTAAAAAATGAGCAGCTATTGTACACGTGTAATTTATTAATGAGCTTTTAGTTATTTGTTTTTTGGTTTTTTTAAAGTTATTAATTAAGAAATTAAATGTGCAAAAAGTGAACCGTTATTAAAACACGAATGATAACTCGTACTCTTCTCCTATCATTGACAACATTTATCGATAACTCGTGCTCTTCTCCTATCATCGACAACATTTATCGATATTTCATGCTCTTCTCCTATCATCGACAACATTTATCGATATTTCGTGCTCTTCTCCTATCATCGACAACATTTATCGATATTTCGTGCTCTTCTCCTATCATCGACAACATTTATCTTAATATTGAGATGTACATTTGACCATATTTATTATTAATATATGAATTTTGATGTCTCCATCAAAATGCAGTGATGGGAAGCTTAACTAAGATTATCTAATCATCTACCAGATGTCAACTGTCATGATCGAATCTTGGGCAATCTAAGTCTGACAATGACACGACTGCGGATTCATTCCGGTTTGGATATTTATAATTCTTGCATGGTTACGTAGGTACCTATCCTTGCATGGTTATGAAAATAATTTTTTACGTAGATATCGTTGCATGATTGGTGAAAATAATTTGTTAAAACATGCAAATATCATTTGATGTCAGATTGGCCTTGATAAAATATGTTTACAGTCACCTCCAACTTTATTTCATGGCTGATATAGGTTTGTAAATATTATTAGACATGCACGTTTATTTAAAATTCTATTGATTAATGAATAACCATAATGATAAGGAAAGGTTTTGATGGGATATTACATTTCTAATGTCCCAACAAGATCATATTCTTTTATGTCCATATATATGTATAGACACATGTACTTTTATTAATAATATATGGATTTTTTTAATAAACAAAAAAATATGTATTTCTAATGGGCATAGGTTATCCAAGATGCTATTATATAGGAATACATATCAATTTATTAAAATTTTAAAAAGATAGTTTATTAATAAAAAAGATAACTAAAATTATTTTTATCATAATTATGAAGGTTTTTTCAGAAGGAATGAATGTAATATTAATTGAAAAATAAAGGAAATATATTTAAGAAAGTGGGACACATAAGAATAAGAATGGAATTATTTCTTCTATTTATAAAAAAATATTTTATATAATTGTAATAAAAACTCCATCTTAAGTTATTGAGGATATTAAATTAATTAATTAATTAAATAATAAATAATCTAATTAAATGAGTTAGTACTCATAATCAAAATCATTGAACTAGATAAATTAAAAGTGTTACTTAATTTGAAATCTAGCGATGACAATGTGTTGTGATAGATGTTTGGAACTAATTAGCACAAATGTTAGACTTTTAGTATCCACTTAGATGAAGATCTCTTGATTATTTTTTCAATGTGTTTACCTTTGCAATTGTGGACCTTATCTTATATGTAGGTCAAATCCTTCACACTTATTTTATCATAATTCACTCATCTTGACTTCTAACTGTTCGCGTGAAATCTAGAATCTGCATCTGCAACACAAAAACTCTATAGATCATTACATGCATGGTTAGTTGATCAAAATCAATAAATGTAAAACCATGACAAATCGACCTATTGCCTCCTAAAAGATGCGAGTATAGATATGCTCTCAGATTTGTCTAAGCAATACCAGTGACTTGACTACACCAAGACGGAGGATTTAATCTATATGAATGCAAACTAGATGAATGCAAGATTAACAAAATAAGCTAGATTAATCCAAAATGATGTGAGATACATGATTGTATGCATGATTAATCTAAGATGCTAATTATGCTAGATGATTGAGATAAAATTGCCTATAGTAATGATGCTAAAACTATGAATGCAAGAGATCTCTATTACTCCAAAATGAGGGGTATTTATAGGAATTCCAAGGCCAAAGATGAGGTGGCAGGAATCAATGGTCCAGATTTGATCTAAAGATATCGAGGGCTAAGATTGGGGAAGTTGGAGAAGAGGTTGGAGGAGGGAAAACTTGTCATCTTTGTGGTGACAAGTGTCAAGGAACCTTGCTCATGAGAGGGCAAGTGTCCAAGGGAGGAGACATGTGGGAACAGTGCCACGTGTCTCTAGGGGAGAATATCCAACCCATAAGAGGTTAGGATAAAAGAGGTTAGGATGTGCAAGAGGATGGGGTTAGTTAAACCCAGGATTAGATATAATGAGTTAGGTTAGAGAGTGGTTAGGTTAATTAATCAAAGGGGAATAACTGAAATGAACTTAATGAATAAATCATTAGATTTATTTATAAGTAGACTGAATGGGGAAATTAATCAAATTATTTGCGAATTCAATTAATTGGGAAGGCTTATTAATTAAATAACTACGTATTTAATTAATTGTCTTCAGACCATTTTTAGGTGTATAGACTAACATCTAAATGTGTGTATGGAAAAATGACATTTTACGAACACTTTTAGGGAATTTGTTGAATCGCAAGAGTCAAGTTATCCTTATTTAGACCCTTAATAGACTAGCTTTATGGTTCTAAGTAAAAGGTTAAAACACAAGAAGCAATTTGTGTGCAAGAGACATAGGATGGTTAATGATACTCTAATTCTTTGTTAATTTTTTATGATGTCCTCAATATAACTCTATAATAAGCCTTTGTATGTATCCTGGATGATTTTTAAATGAGGGAATACGTGTCTTCAATTGCAACATCAAGTGCGCACACACGTGCACACACTAATCCATCACCCTTACACTATGATAATTCACTCATCTTGATTTCTAACCTCTAAATGTGTGTAAGGAAAGATGGCATTCAGGGACACTTTAGATAATTTGTTGAATTGCAAGACTCAAGTTCTCTCCATTTAGACCCTTGATAGACTAACTTTATTGTTCTAAGTAAAAGGTTCAAACACAACAAGCATGTTGTGTGCAATAGATGTGGTATGATCAATGATACTCTAATGCTTTGATAATTTATTATGATCCACTAAATGAATGATCTATAATAAGTCTTTGCATATCTCCTAAATGATTTTTAAATGAGTGAATACATGTCTTCAAATACAACATCAAACACACATTTATACTAAGTCAATCCATAATAAGTTAATCTAAGGAATTGAGATAAATAATGAATTTGAATTTTAAAAGTTTATGGTTTTAGATATACAACTATGGAAGTGACCTAGGTCAAATCCATAGTTATAGATCAACTCCAAGGTGATAAATGGGGATCTAGTTATTAGAGAGAAATCTCCTAAGATAAGTGATGATGAGATCAAGGCACAAGAAAGTTATGAGTTAAATTCACAAAAAGAATTTATATCAAGTTTTAAACTCATTATTGCATGTTAGACATTTTAATTAAAGTGGGCCCAAAATATAAGAGAAGCGAGCATGGGTACATAAAAAAATTATCATTACACTTTGTCTCCACTTTGATCTACATGCAAACTACTAGGTGGATGCACGTCACAATAAATTCAAGATACAAATTAAATATTTTTTAAACACTCACAAGGATATGTATTTGTATAAATTATTTAATAGAAATTTACAAAATAGAAAACATGTCAAATGAATAACATATTTTGAGAATTTAAGATAAGAGATAATGCATGCTATTGAAAGCAATAAAGTTAGGATAAAAGACTCTAATCATATGGATAAGATACCAAATGACGCCAATCATGTAGTACAAAATTTTGACTCCATAAATAGTTTGATAAATTTGTAGTTTGGTAGTTGTTCCCCCAAGGTGGTAATGACTATGAGTGTATCACTATAAAACACAAATCACAAAAGAACACTTGTGACATATATTCCCCACTTTAGTTATTGTAATCTAGAATTGTATATTTAATATTTGAATATATATGCCCTATGTAGTGAAACATATCCAGTTTTAGTGATATATAAAATATACAATTGTACAACTGCTTTCAATTATTCATGTTCTCATGTTTTGAACTTTGCATGCTAATTCTCATCACTTGTAGGGGTACATTTGGTCTCTTCATGTCATGTACTAACATCTTGTTATAAGTTTGTTTACTAAATACCAACACTATTAAGCATGAGGCTAAAAATTAGATCATGAAGGAAATTTGGAACAATAACAATCAAATGAACTTGATAGTTTAGCTAAGTTGGATAGTCCTAAAAAGAATATTTGAGATTAACATCATTTATTTCTTACCAAGCAACTTCAATTGCAAATTATTCAAGGAATTTGTGCTAAAGTTACTCCTTATAGCTCTTTAAGTGGTTAATCTTGCTCATTCTTTCCTCCTAATTTTATTTTTATGCCTACCTCCTATATTGATATTTATGCATTTCTCCTTCTCCTTCCTATGCCACGACTATTTTACCTACATTTAATGTTATTCATACTAGTTCCATGACTACAAATGGTCCTAGGTCCATGTCTACATCTACCACTACTATTAGCTCTTGTTCCCAACCTTCTAGTGTTATCCTCACCTTGGTTGTTGTCCTACCCAATTCAATGCCTCACTCCATTTCTAGTTCCATATCTCACATAATATCTTAGAATCTTATGATATTGAGTGGTTCTTTTAGCTTGAAGGATCAATCCATTATTTTTCAAAAACTTGCCAAAGAATTCCTTAGCACTTCATAGTTTATATGGGTGTGAACACTAGTGTGTAGATTTATTTGAACATATCCAAGGACATCATGAGAAAATACATGAATATGTTATTAAATTTTAGTCCTTATGCTCTAGTTTACACCATCAACTTCATGATGATGAACTAAAAATGATTGTTATTAAGGTAATATTGTCATATCTTCATGATAATGTGTACAAATAACTTATTTTATGGACATGTGTGCTCATGCAAAGGATATTGAGTAAAAATTTCTTGGACCCAATGTGCTCAAGTATGACTCATCTTTTCATATGGTTCTTCTGCATCGTCTTACCCTTGCAAATTCCAAAAGTCTAATATTTTTTCAAACAGTAATTCTAAAGGATAATGTGTGTGATGTGGCCAATACTTTAGATACACAATTGTTTAAGCCTCGTAAATTTAGAAAAATGCCAAGTTACAAGAACCCCTGGGTATTGTGCTTCGAACTTTGTTGACCTATAATTTGATTAGTCTTCCACCCATTCATCCATTGGATCCAACTAAAGAACTACCTAAGAAACATAATGAGAATGGTTTTTGTAACTTTCATAAAATCAAAGGATATCATACTCAAAGGTGCATGCATTTGAATCATAAAGTGCAACATTTCATTGAATATGATTCATAAATCAATTGCCTCAATAAAAATTTGAAGTTATACTTGTCATTTTTTCTAATCATTTTAACAATACCAATGCATGTCATGAACATGAACCTTTTGCTATGGTACAAATGCATGTTGATAGAGATTCCATGGATGATTGTTTTATCAAATTCTCATACAAATATTTTTTTGGGTATAGTAGATTCTAGATATTTGTCATCATTGTATCATGTTACCATACTGATTAATTTTTTAGATGAGGAGATCCCACAAAATTACTATAATGGTTAATTATGTATCACTAGTAATGTCAAAAATACATGAGCTAATTAGTTTGTGATTAATTTGACTTGTTAAATCAACATATAACATTAAGAATATTTGTTTAATCGTCACATTAAATATCAAGCTTATGCAAATTTTGGTTTGTCACTAAAAATGTCTAATAAGAGTTTGATAAAGATAATGGTTTCTATTATTTTGTCACAACCCTCCTTTATCACTTTTTGATTTGATACAATTTTATTATATTTTTTTGGTTGAGCTATTTAAAATAATTGAATGAATATTATAAAAAAATATTAATGGACCCACATACACACTTGGAGAATATAATTTAAATAGGCATTATTTATTTATTCTTTTTCTCATTCCCAATTATGACACATGTTGTAGGAGAAATTAGAAGCTTCTAGAGGAATCTTCAATACCTTGCATGTAACTCCCCCCACTAGGATATTAATCAATTTTGCATGGGTCCAATATTGGAAAAAGAATCTCATTCTTAATTAATTTCTCTAGATAGTGGAATTAAGGGATTTTTCCTAGTGGAATTAAGGAATTTTTCCTATATATTGTATGCAAGTTTTCAAAAGAGGGAGTTGGTTATTTTTGAAGAAAGTTTTCTCAAATAGTTGTTTTAGTAGTCATATTTTCATTTGGAGAATAGTTAAGGTTGTTTTGAAGAAATTTTTCCAAGCTTGCAAGGAAGGATCAAGGGAGGCTAGTTGAAGAATTCAGAGGGGATTCTACATCAAGTTGCAAGTATCCAAGTTCTTTTTTTTAATTTATTTGAATCATGCATCTTATTCTTGTTGTGAATTAGATTAATAAAATCTTGTTTCAATTTCTTGTTGTGAATTAGATTAATGAAATCTTGTTTCAATTTCTTGCTGAAAATTAGATTTCTTGTTTCAATTTCTTGTTGTGAATTAGATTAATGAAATCTTGTTTTAGATACTTGTTGTGAATTAGATTAGATAAATAAAATCTTGTTCAAATTCTTGCTGTGAATTAGATTAAAGGAATAAAATCTTGTTCCAAACTCAAAATCTTTTATCTCTGTAAATAATTTCTTTCTCTATGCATATAATCATTGTATTAAGAAATCTCGCTATGTGATATAATATTTCAAGTAGGAATTCTTCTCAGATTATTTGTATAAAATTCATGTGGAAATATTATCTTGTTATCTATTTATTTTCAGAAATCTCTCTTTGTGAATATCAATTTCCTGGAAATCTCATCAAAAAATTTATTATATCAACATAAGACAAATTTGTTGAATACGATCACTGTGAAATCAAATTTAAGCATTTACCTATCTCTGTGATAATTTAGTTATCTGTATAATGCTGAAACAAATTAATTTCTCTATTTTATTTCATCTCTGTGATTAAATTCTTATTCTCATTTTTACATTAATACATATATCTTTTTATATATTTCTCTCTCATATATTATTAAATAAACTAGAATGAAAAAAAAACCCGTATATATATATAATTTAAATTTATACAAAACAAAATATATACGAAATAGTACGAAGGAATCCGAAGAACAAATTTCGTCCTTTGCATGGATTAATGGGCCAACGTAGGGGAGTGGTACCCTCCACTAACCTGCGGTCACTGTTACGACAGTGGCCACAAGGTAGTGGAGGGGACCATGGCGGTCCCCTCATCACTGGGGGCCTGCACCCGCAGGTCTGTAGTGGTGAGGGGACATGTGGCCCCACTCCCACTTGGCTTTAAAAAGCCACTACATAACATTTAAATTTTGGCAATTGGATTTTTGAAATAGTTTTTATTTTAGTTTAATAAAATTTAAACTTAGGTAATTTTAATTATCTTTAGTGAATTTATAATGAATTTATCTTTAGCAAATTTATAATTATAAATTAAATAATTTCAAATTTTATAATTAGAATTTTTCAAACTATTTAAGATTCATTGGGTCACTTAGTTGGCATTTTTGACTCATTAAAAGCAATTAATTCATATTAATATGATTTGAACCAAATGTCTAAGCTAATTGCTATTTTTGGGACCAGTGACTCTATAAGTGATTATTCTCATGGTAGAAATAAAACATTGCTTAACCTTGCATGTAACCTACACTATTCTTGCACCATGCGAATTACTTTACATTAATTACATTTATTGATGACAAAGTTACATTTTCTTCATCTCCGTGCAAGTTACACGTTTAATTATTAATATGCGAGTTTCATAATTGTCATTATTATGCAAGTTATATTTCAAGTTTTGAATATTAAGTAATTTAGTTATGGTTTTATTCCACGTGGTTCATCGAGTAGTTATTTCAATTAATTAAGCTTTGCAATGCCTAATTATGCACGTTCAATTCATAATTGTTTTCAAGCATGATGTTTTTCATAGCTTCTTAGTTAAGAAAACTAAATAAAGGAAGTCGGAAAACCAAAACCTAGCAATGTTCGGTATTTACAGTGCCTCAGGGTCATGCTTACGGGTAATGTCGTCGTGTTGAACTACTGCACTTAACGTCTAATAAAGTTGCATCAACGACGTCTGTGGCATTGTCCCTATAAATCATTGGGGAGTAATAAGGGACACTTGGAAGTTAAAATCCAAGGGGCGAGCAATCCCTCTTGGATCGATAATCTAATAAGATAATCCTTAAATGATTTTTTTTTCATCCGTTGAGTTAAACCATAGTAAACCCCCTTTAAGGTTGATTGAGTGAAATGCTTTTATGAAATTGATTTAACCTCAAAAGAGTTGTTGACGATTGACAATTTGGTCAAGGGTGACGCTTATGATAGGTATTAGGATCTAGTTGTTTTAGGCCACAAGCAATAGGCCATCTTGAGCCTTTTCTTAAGTGCTACCACCGTGGGTAGCAACCGCAGAGAAACTGTCTCGGACATTGACCCTAGAAAGGGTTGCATACCCACTAATCAGTTTACATCAAACCATAGAGTAGAAAATAGAACTACATACTTTACGCCTTGATCCCGTGCCGAAACAGGTATGTAGGCAGTCTAGGGACGAAGTTGTCCCTAGTACTCAAGCGTTCGTGGATGGGGTCTGGGTTTGGGTAAGAAGAAGGATTGAGAAGAATCCTAATTTGAAAGATAAGTATAATAAAAAGGAAAAAGTAATTCAATGCATACTCGAAAGGAATCTTGTATGGATTCGCTTGACTTCCCGAGGCTTTAAGCCAAATTCCGAGGCGGAATTCAAGCTTGTATTATGTTATTTTGATTTCTCCTAAGGACGGTGACCTCAGTGCACTCCTATTAGAAGAGTGTAGTACTTAGTGAGTGACTCAGGACCCAAATGGTCCCGATGAGTCTAAGTCTCTGGCCAGAGCACCTCCTATCCCAATTGGATAGATGCCTACCCTGTATGGGTAGATGCCTATCCCGTATTGGATAGATGAAACCTTCTGCTCCGTATGGACAGATGCCTAACCCGTATGGTTAGATGCTCATCTCGGATGGATGGATGCCTAATCCTAATGGATGGATGCCCAGAGTATGCGATTGAATCAAACACAAATGATTAAAGTAAACAAAAAAAAAAGTGGTCAAATTTTGTTGGGTTAAGTAAGGTGGGTTATTACACATTTTACATCTAATAGTTGGTTCTAAGGAGTTTCAAGTAATATGTCATTCCATCTTTGGATAGGTTTGGTGTGTTGCTTCATACGTCACGAATAGAGCAATTCAAAGCAAGTCTTTCCATTTTTATATCAATATATTAAGTTTGCTTATGAAAACAAAGTGGTTATAGTTGATGAGCACAAGCATATACCAAGAGGGAGGTGAATTAGTATAAGACAAACTTTTACTTTTTCAAAACATAACAACCATAACAATATCAATTTCACAAGATCTAACAATTATGAAACATAAGAAAAACACAAGATTTACTTGGAAACCCTTTTCGGAGAAGACCACAATAAAGAATTTTACTTATATAAAGTTCTCTTTAAAAGCTTTGTAGGCACCAGCCCACAGGAGACACCAATCCCTCGTAAATGATTTGCAGACAACAACCCACAAGAGACACCAATCCCCTCTTAAACGATTTGTAGGCACCAACCTATTGGGGACACCAATCCTCACAACTGAGCATCAACTTAGTAAGAGACACCAATCTCTTCTTTCTTGAGAAGCACCAACGAACAAATGAACTTCTTTAATGAATGTTGATCAAGTAATTTGCTTTCATAAAGATCTTCTTATGCTCTCTACAAATTTGATTCAATCAACTTTCATAAATTATCTTTCTTGAATTTGCTTTAACCTCTTCACAACTTTGCTTCAAATTTCATCATAAATATGTTTTAAATTCCTTCACAAATCTACTTCAAATTTCTTCATAAATCTGCACTAAATCTCTTCACAAATCTGCTCCAATTTCTTCACAAATCTGTTACAATTTTGCTCATAGATTTTTTTATTACTTCTACTCATAAATCTGCTAAAGATATACTCATAATTTTCCTTCAGGTTTGCTAATAATTTTGATTTAGGTCTAATCCTAAATCTTCTTTGAATGGGAAAGATATTTCATTGAATTGTTTGCTTTCCTTGCTCTCATCTCATCTTCATTTATACCATAGCATGCCTCTATGAAGAGGCAACTACTTGAAAAGATATATTAGTTCATAAAGGAGGCAACTTGTCATTTTATATGCAACTCTTCACTAGAACACTTGGGTGCTAGATGTGAGTCCCCCATTTCATAACTAATATATTTATTTAGAATTTTAAATCCAAAGCGGGGTACTAATTACCAATTACCAAGGGTCGACCATAATTAACTATTAATTTAATTTTGTCTTACAAATTACAAAGAGGTTAAAGGCTTGCACAAATATGAAAGTGGGATCGATCAACATAAATAAAATCTCTTTTATTAATTCTTCTATTTGAGTGCTATTACAAAGGTGGTTTGCCATTATGAATTTAACTCCATTTTATTTGTGCCTTGATGTAAATAAAATCTTCCCTTTAACAGTGATTAGTTCTAATCAACTATTTGCTTTGACATCGATGACAACAAATTTCCAACAAAGATTAATATATATCCATAATTTGAGTCATTTTACTTTGGACATTTCTTAAGATACCAAACATACATATATATGAGTGAAAGGATGTCATTTTTTATTTATATAAAGTTCACCTAGAAAAACAACAAATGATAAATATGAACAAAATTCACGTAACGACTTACTATATGAACAAAATTCATGTAACTACTTACACACCTTCTCATTATAGAACTTACGAAGATAGAAGGCCCAAGAAATTGCAAGTTGTATTTTGTATGGTGTCTAAGCATCAAGGTATTTACACACCTTCTCATTATAGAGTTTATGAAGATAGAAGGCCTAAGAAATCGCAAGTTGTATATCATATGGTGTCTAAGCATCAAGGTATAGATATACACATGCCTTTAAATGATTCCTGTGGAGAACTAATCAATCATGTAGCTAGGAAACAAGATAAGAATGAGGTCATTAGGTTTCAAAAACCAACATTTCTTCTAGAGGCAAGGATGCCTACAAAAAATGTTTTGGCAAAGCAAATGAAATCTCTCTACATAGCCATCTATAAAGAGGAAAGAACATTGGGTAAACAAGGTTGTTTTTTGATAGTTACAAATATTTCATGTAGCTTTAGCAAGAGCACCAAACTTGTCGAGATGATCCACTTATTTGATGGTAAAGAGCTTGATATTATTTGTTAGGATGGGAATAACCTCTTGGATAATTACTCTCCAATGTTATTGCTTCAAGACCTTTAATGTTTTTATACTTTATTTATCTACTCATAACCTTTAGTATTTTTATACTTTATTTATCTACTCATATTACCATTTACTTTCCTTTTTTCCCAATTTATCCTTACATTTTGGTTTTTCTATTTATACGATGTTTGTTTTTCTTCTATGGTACGTTTTATGCTTTGTTTTTGTCCACTTGGAGTGCCTCCTTTTTTTCTAAGTTTAGCTCATATGCATTCTTCATATTTTTGCATATATTTCCTTGTTTTCATATTTTGTAGTGTGTGCCTTGTTCATTCCGATGTTCCATGTTTAGCGCCTATATGTTTTTTATTACGTGGAAAACAAGTTTTGAAAGGACCCAAAACTCTTTACAAATCAAACAAGGGATAGAAATTGACCGCTCAAGAAAAAGGAGAGAGCCACAACCAAAAAACGGAGTCTGCCCCAAAAGACAACAGGCAACCCAACCAAAGACAGGGCCAGAAAAACCAACCCAAACAACCAACCACAAGGGCCTTCAAGATTTACAACTGCCCTGTGGGAATGAAGAGTCATATCAAAAGAAGGCTTGGACGTCTTTGAATGCTTCCCCTTTACAGTAATTCATCCTTCTTCAACTTTAGCTGCCGCAACAAACCAATCCGAAGAGCCCAACATCGATCCATCCGGATTGGAAGAAAGATCAACAGTAGAGGGAGCAACAACTATCACGGACACAACACCACATCCAACAGATGGGGCAATAGTTGTATCAACACACGATGGAGCATCCAGCAGGGTAAGAGACAACAAACCATTTTCAGCAGAAGAGACAACAACATCATGTATCACAACATCTTTAATCACAGAAACATCCTTTGTGGCATCCGAAAAATCTTTCTTCGCCATTAAAGAATCTGAACCAGCTATAGTAGAAACTCCAGCATCTTTCATCTCTTTAGAAGAGTCCAAAGATTTATTTACGATCAAGTAATGCTAGTATGAGGCCCCTAATCACCATGAAGCCATTGGATTTTTCTTCTCAAGCCCACAATTCCCAACCGCATGGCCGGTTTTAAAGCATCTACGAAACCTGAAAGGAATACCTTCGCAATCCAAAGTTTGGACCCAACTACCACAAGAGGAATTAATGACAATCTCAGTTGGTAGTCCCTTATACACATCTAGCTCCCCCAGAATGCAAGCAAAAGTAGTATGATAAAACTCAAAGGATTCATTATCCACCATAATGAAATTCCCAATAGCATCGCCTATTTCCTCAAAGAGAGAATCAACTCATAAATGGAGAGGAAGGTAAGAAAGCCGAACCCAAACTAGAATTTTGCTGAACTTCTCGGAAAGGGGGTTAAAATTAGAGTGCCAAGGCTTGACCAAAAGCGGCATATTATCTTTCTCATAGAAAAAGTTTTCACACAAAAAATTTCTTCTATCCTTACCATTCTCAAATTTAGTAACAAAGAAACCTTTAGCCATAGGGTATATGTGAATTGTACCAAAAATGAGAAGATCCCAGTGTTGAGAGATCCATTTATGCAGCTCCGAGAGGCTAGGCCAAATACCCCTGAATCTACAGATAACACTATGCTCCATAAAAACCTTCACATTGTTCTCTATTTCCCGATTGGTATCCTTATTCACATTAACAGAGGCGACACAAAAGATAGGGATAAATCCCCTGCCTCCCCCTCTGCATAAATTTGAGGCATTAGATGGATCCCACAACGCCCGAGCAGAGTCAAGGCGAGGGCCCTCAGTAGCCACCGACGCCCAGGAGAATCCTGCAAGACCAGGTGCAACGACGACGACCATATCTGAGTTACCGTCGAGGAGAGAATATGCAAGTGAGCAGGCGGGAGCAACAGGCGGGAACATTTTCGAAAAAAATATTGTTTAGCGCCTATATGTTAATTGGTTCCTCCTATTTTATTTTATTTTGTTTCCATGTTCCATGACTATGATATCAATCTCTCATGCTATCTATATGCCATTTTCACCATGCTTGTTTTTTCATTACCACAATTTTAATCATTCTCATTTTCTATCATGTTTATGTTTACATGTCCCTCTTATGCTTGCATGTCTTATATGGGTATGATACTTATCATGCTTATATCATGTGATTACTTGGTTACGGTCATTATCATTCCTATATCCTCTAAGATCACATGTAATTATCCTTGTCTCACTCATATCTTTTATTTCTTATTTATGTTTATGTGTTCAAGTATCTAACACTTATGGCTATCATTATTTGCCTTCACTGGGGGCAACATTGGAGGACATCTTGTCTTTCCCTTGCTTTATGCACTTTTAAGATTAAATGTCCTATATGTTTATACATGTTATCTTTTACCATGATTATAATTTTTTCCTTTCTACCAATTCCTTGCAACCTTTATATGCATAATGTTCATTTTGAGAATTATGTGTAGAAATGACATGCTCATAATCATTATTTTGTAAGCATAATGTTCATTTTGTGACTTATTTGCAACCATGACATACTCATAATCATTCCTAGGTTGGAGGAATCATTTTAGCCATCTATTTGTTAAGTCAAAATCATTTGCTTAGTTAAAGCCCAACCATTCTTCTACTCAACCAAAGCTTAACCACTTTATGCAAAGACAACATCTCTTACCCCTATCCATTTTACTTTTGTTTTTTCAAAAAAATGTTTTCAAGCAAGTTATAATTAGTGCCTATTATAAATGTGTCAAAGTTGCTACTTGTTGCATGCATTTTCTATTTTGTAAGTTTTTCAATGGAACATTCATTACAAGGAGAATTAAAAATTTGTCAACCGTATATGCATCCTTCATACATATCAATAATCCTTAAGTGTGTAAAATACTTAATTTCAATGTCTGACTGGTTGTTTTACTTTAACATGCATCCACTTAAAAGATTTCAAAGTGGTGTAAAATGTAATGGTAAAAATTGCATACTCATGCTTTTATCTTTGTTTTGGGTCCAATTTAATTAGAATATCCTTTATGCAATAATGAGCTTACAAGTGGCATATTCTTGCATGAATTCAAGTCATTGCATCATCCTAAATCCTATCATCACCCATCCTTAAAAGTTGATCCCAATCTCCAATTTCTCATTTGCCACCCTAGACAATTTGTAAATTCACAATTGACCCAAGCCATTTTTGCATTTATAGATTTAATCTTTGAAACTTTTAAAATTAAAATTTAAAATTCAAACCTTGCCAATCTTTTCACTAGCCATTGTGAGCAAACCTAGCACATGATTGTGTTGATTTATGTGCTATGTTGTATTTAAAAAACATTCATTCAATTGAAATCATATTGCAAACCCTAATTTGCTTGCACATTATCATAACAACATCATTGGGGAATATAATGTATTATTAGAATGCACATCAAAATACTTCATTCTAGGCTCATTCTATACTTGTTTCTTGTCGATTGTAGTTCATGATCATTGAATTTGCCAATATTTTCACTAGCCACTGTGAGCAAGCCTAGCACATGTCTGTGTTGATTTATGTGCTATGTTGTATTTAAAAAACATTCATTCAATTGAAATCGATTTGCAAACCCTAATCTACTTGCACATTATCATAACAACATCATTGGGGAATATAATGTATCATTAGAATGCACATCAAAATACTTCACTCTAGGCTCATTCTATACTTCTTTCTTGTTGATTGTAATTCATTATCATTGAATTTGCCAACCTTTTCACTAGCCATTGTGAGCAAGCCTAGCACATGATTGTGTTGATTTGTGTGCTATGGTGTATTGAAAAAGCATTCATTCAATTGAAATCGTATTGCAAACCATAATCTACTTGCACATTATCATAACAACATAATTGGGAAATATAATATATTATTAAAATGCACATCAAAATACTTCACTCTAGGCTCATTCTATACTTGGTTCTTGTTGATTGTAGTTCATTATCATCGAATCAATCCATCTAAAGGTCTAAGAGAGGAGAACATAAATCTTGCATTTCAATAGGTTCTCCAAAGGTTTTTGTAAGATCCACTAATTCCTTACTATGGTTCAAATATCAAAAGATTAAGGCAAACTAATTCCTAAGTTTATAGTTTTAGGTCTGTGTTCCACTTCACTTCCATAGACATAGATGTAAACCACAATAAAGCACACTCAATTAGCAAATTGTAGGACAATCATCTAATGAGACCCTAAAATTCTAACATAGTGACAAATTGATCCCCAACACCTTTAACATTTTCCCATCTCAAATATCTAATTTAGATAATGTATTTAATTTATTTTAATTCCACATTTAATTTAATTTTCAGTTGTTACTTATATATCTAATTAATCATTTATTTACATATAATTTATCCTTTGCAAATTCATCACATTAGAAACAATCTAGTCAAGATGAGACC
Source organism: Cryptomeria japonica (assembly GCF_030272615.1). Classification (NCBI taxonomy): domain Eukaryota; kingdom Viridiplantae; phylum Streptophyta; class Pinopsida; order Cupressales; family Cupressaceae; genus Cryptomeria; species Cryptomeria japonica. The sequence goes on along the minus strand of NC_081406.1, from coordinate 543,043,394 downwards.
AAAAAGAAATAAAAGGGCATAATATTGTGTAAACAATTACAAAGACAAGAAATATTGTGTAAATAATTAGAAAGACAATTTAAATATCTAGATTGAAAAGAAGAAAAAAAAACATTAAAAAACATTTCAAAATAGTTAAATAGGGCATAATATTGTGTAAACAATTACAAAGACAAGAAATATTGTGTAAATAATTAGAAAGACAATTTAAATATCTAGATTGAAAAGAAGAAAAAAAAACATTAAAAAACATTTCAAAATAGTTAAATGAAAACCAACATACTAAACATTTATGCTAAGTTTAAATCTATGAAACCCATGATAATATTAAGATGGTGAGTACTCTTTAAGTTTTGGCTATCCTCCACACAAAATGACACACCTGCAAAAATTCAAATCCACAAAATATAACAGTTTTTTGTCTGATTTTTTTGGGTTTTAACAGCATTATGGAAGCAGATTATGATGACTGGGATGGTGAAAATCATGTAAAATTCATTGCATTTTGCAGATTTTGATTTTCCTCCAGAAGACAATTTTTATTTTTTTTTAAGATTAACCACATCCTACAGTTTATCCATAACCCAATCTACGGACAATGAGAAATTATGAAAGAGCTCACCTGCACTTCTAATTCCCCCCCAAAAAAGAAAAAATCCTGAAAAAAAATACACAAAACAAAACTGAAAAATCCTATGGTGTGCATATATTCATTCCCCAGCACCCACTTTATATTAAACTTTTTACTCAACCAAATTAATGGCACGCTGTAAAAAAATTAGGTTTTTCTAAAAACAAATTCATGGCAACAAAGTAAATTAACAGCCCACAAATTATTCTTTACCTGGAACATCCAAAACCCCAGATGGTAAAGAAAAACTACCATTTACTCCAACCAAATTACACCACTTCCAAAACATTGTGGCCAGCGCCTAAATTGTATTGAAACAAAATTTAAACCAGAAAGATTGATACACTGTGCGAAACAAAATTTAAAAAAGAAAGATAAATGCACTGCGAAACAAAATTTAAACCAGAAAGATAGATACACTGTGCGAAACAAAATTTAAAAAAACCAGTAAGCAAAAGAGCTGCCATTAATGACTAAACCTGCAACGCTCCCCAAACCTGCACTTCCTTCCTTTCTGAACAACAGCGCACATTGCACGCTTCTTCGGCAGGGCAGAGGCGAGCCGCTGGAGAATCGACAACAGCTTCTTCTTCTCAGCACTCCACCTGACAACGGCCCTCCCAAATTCCCGCTCGTCCACCCAAATCTTGAGGTGCAGGTGCGGCAGATTCCTGTAACTGCCATGGTTAACAATCATGCTGGTGAAATTCAAACCCTCACTTTTCAAAGCGCGGACGCCCACGCTCCACAGAGCAAAGAGCTCCTGGTCGTCCAAATCCCCCAATTTTTGGACATGGCGAACAGGGGTAACGATGAAGCCAGGCCTGGCCTTTGCATCCAGCGAACATTGAACAAAGGGCTGGTCACTGAACTCCCTGAGGACGCACTCACCCGCGCACACAGAATCGGCCTGGCTAGGAAACAGGGGCGCCGAATCATTGCACGAAATGCACGACCCTGGCTCTACGATTTCCGGCCCTTCGCGGCTCTCGCCGTAGAAGACATCGATGAGAAACCCCGAGGGTTTTGAGGGTTTGAGTTTAAAGTGATAGTCATTTATATGTCTGCTTTCCTCGATTTGCTTTATGGCCTGCCTGAAGAAGCGCACAACCACTTCTTGAGAGGCATTTTTCACAAAATCGAAGAAGCCGCCATTTTGGAGCAGAATTGCTGCGGCAGGCTTCATCTGCAGGTGTTTCCCGGGCTTCATCTCTGACGAGTCGAGAAGCTCCGCCGATTGGGGTTTCGATCCCTCTGCTGAACTTTCTGCCATTGTTCTGTCACTTGCTTTCACTTGAAGCTAACAATTAATATGTTTATGCCTTAATGAGCTGGAAGATCTGTAATTTATTGCAGTAATGACGCATTCAATGGCTCGGAATTGTATTAGCAGCCACTACTCAGAACACTCATTGGCTACCTGGTTGTTTTTTTAAAGTTTCAATTGTTGTGAAAATAGGTAGTTGTTGATTTAATATTTCTACATGTTCATTTAGTATTATAATTGTTGATTTAATGTTCAATTTTTTTGACAACATTGTATCAATAGTTATGGGAGGCGTTTTACAACACTCTTTATCACCAAAGGTCCGTTTAGGTTGCACAACTGATCTTCTCTCCTAATTCCCCCTAGTGCTTTAGATAATTGTTCAATATATTTTAATCTGCTTTAAAAATAAAAATCTTTATATTTATATAATTAATTTGTTAAAAGTCTAGGATTGGTAGAAGAGTTGGCTTGGGAAGTGGGTTTACTCTTCATTAGTTTTGAGTTCGACTCTCCAAACCTGATGTGCACCAAAAAATAAAATAAACAATAATTAAAAATATAAAATAATATAATTATTTATTAGATGAGAATATTTTTTATTTTTTATTTAAAACATTAAATAATTTAACATTTTAATATACCAAATAATTATAACTAAATATATTTTAATTTAAAAATTTAAAAAAAAATAAATTAAAATATTTTATTTTCTTCCAAATATATGTTATGTTTTTCTTTTATCCAGATTTTTATATGAAATATTATGAAAGTGGTTTCATTTAAATTTTTAATTAATATATATTTTTAATTGATTATTTCAGTTAATTGATTATTTCAATTAATTGATTAATTTCATCATTTTTCAATTATCCTCCAATCATTCTTTTTCATCTTTCAATCAGTTTTTTTTCTCAATCAGTTAACTCATTTATCTATTCAATTTATTATGTTCCACCTCCAATCAGCAGTTCAAGTATCAATCAGCATGTGAATTCCACCTCTTAGTCAATCTCACCCGAAAATCTATAAATTCAGGATCAATTCTCCATTTTCAACAATCATGAACTTTGAATCTTTGTGTCAATTGCAGGTCAGCAACGCAATATCTAAGAGCCATCATACCACAAAGAAGAGAAGAATAATGCAAGCTATATACGATCATGGAATAGGGAGTTTTGATTAATATTTTACATCCTTATTGTTTTATTTGCATTATTTCATTGTTTTATGTTTGGATTTATTAAATAGTTGAGGAATTTGTGATTTTCCTTATTTCCTATTTAGCAATGATGATTTTAAGCATATACATAGATCACCAAGGACATTTAATGCTTATCAGAGATAATACGACGATAGGTTTTGAGAGCGAGCAAAGAGCAAAAGAACTTTTCAAATCTTTGGTGCTATATACTAAGAAAGAATGTTTTTGTTCTGAATGGACAAGCTAGCGGCGATCTTTAACTATGTTGTACCAAACGTGTGTGATATTATTCGCAGTTATTTCAGCTTGCACTATCGTTCTTAGAGAAACTAAGTGTTTTAATGGCATCTTAATCTCTTGGGAGGCTTTGATATTGAACCCTTTTAGCTTTTGTGGCAAGCTTGTAATTGTTGAGTTGAGTTGAAGTTGGGAAGCAGGTGCCCCTATTACTTTTCGTAGGGTCTTAATTCAGAGAAGCTTGCTCACAGAGAAAATGGAGCCAAACTTCTCATTACAAGCAGTGAGACCCATGGTGGCTTTCTGGGGTAAAGTATTGGATGAAAGGCTTTCAAATAACTTCAAATTTGAAGAGGAGGACTTCATTAATAGAGTCAAGATTGTGATAGGAGATGAATACCTGAGGGCTCACTTAAAATACCAAACCAATGTCGATGTAGCCTCTATGTTTGTGGCTTGGTGTTTCGAGCTAGAAAACAAAGAGATTGTGAGGTGGATAGTAAGCAACTGTGTTCGAGATGAATGGTGTGAGGGACTTGAAAGATTCATGAGGATGTCGCATGATGGGAAGGGGTTTGTATGTCTAGACGGTTCATGGCTCCATGTCGGAGAATTTTGTCCTCCTCTACGCCCATATCTCATTTGGAGTGCAAATTGCAACAAGGAGGTTTATCGTGCCTTTACCCAAATTGGGATGCATGGTATCAAGGAATACTTGAAGGCATGGGAGAGGCAAGAGATTAGACAGGAGGTAGAGAAATGGAGCCCCTATGAATTGAGAACTGAACACTTGGTCGTGGCATCTTCATCAAGGTGAAAGTGTGGATGCCTACGTAGGTCAAAGAAGAAGAGGAAGGAGAGACACACTATGTGGATTGGATTCCTGCTCTCTGACATTGATGGTGCAGATGGCCCAAAGGGGGCGAGTGAGGGTGCCAAGGACGTGAATGTCAAAGGCAAGGAAATTGTTGTTGCAGATTAAGATTGGTCAAGGCTTATGTTTTGCTTATTAATCTTCCAGATGTTTTTTGTTCTTGATTTTTGTAAAAACTATGTCATTGTTCTCAGTAGTTTAAGGTGATGCATGTATTGTGGGGTTATGTTCAAACTTTGGTTGAGGGGTGTATCTTTTGGTAGCTTTTAGAACGTATTTATGGGGATTAGATGGACATTTCATGTTATTTTTTAAGACAATGTAAATTTTTGGAAATATCAATAAAAGTACTATTTACCGATAAAAAAAAAATCAAACCTTGGAAAATCAATGTCAAGTTTCAATAGAAAGCATAAACAAATTTTGTAAATATTGTTTGGTACATGAACATTTGTTTTTATTATTTTTATTGATTACTTGGAGAGTTTTGAATTTTGTGTGACCTAAAAATTAAATATTAAATTCATCAACTAACTTCATTATATGCCTTGATATTTGTAGTTTCACCTATGTTTTGATTGAAATATTGTTAATATAATGTTTAATTTTATTTTAGAAATATTTATACAAATAATAACATTTAGAAAAAGGAAAATATAAGTATAATATTTACGACATTTTTTATAATATTTTTTTTATAGTTTCACATATGTTTTGATTGAAGTGTTTAAATTTAATGTTTAATTTTATTTTTAATATAGATTTAAAAGGAAGATATAATTATAATATAATTATAATATAATTATAATATTTATTATATTTTCAAAACTATTTTTTAATAGAAATAATGAATAATAATTTTTTTAAATTAGAATCCTTTTTAATTTTAACATCCACAGAGTCTTCGTTGAAAATGGCAGCTGGAAGCTCTTGGCAAGGCTTCAGACGACATTATGGATTTCAATACAGAGGCGGGCTTGATTGAAAATGGTCGTTGAATAGGAAATGGAACCGTGGCAACTACAGAGATGATCGTTCAAGGTTTAGAAGACAATCATGGCCATGGAAGGGTCCAGAGACCACGCAACAAAGAAGGATTTCAGTTGGAGCAACCACAAAAAATGACAAGGAATGGAGAAAAGCAAGATTCGATGGCTATGCCGCTCTAAACAACATGCAGCAAATTGATTTCAAGATGGTGCAGGCGAAATTTTGGAGGAAAAAACCCTTGGTGGAAGTTGCAAAGGTTTTAGAGGTATGCCCAAACTCAATTTACAGTAGAGTTTTAAATATAGAGATTTCGAATAAGGAATGGAGTGAAAATATTAGATTTCTCAATGAACGTGCTCTATTTTTTAAATGGGGGGGCACATGGCCATCTTTCTCAAAGATCAAAGCGTGGTGTGTCTCCATCTAGGGTGAGGGAGTGGAGCTTAAAATGTTAGAAAATGGCTTCTTTTTAGTTATATGCCTCTCTATTCATGATAGGAACTGGATTTTGGACAATGACCCATTCTTTACGGATGGAAAAGGTTTTAATATCCTCAAATGGAAACCAAACTTTAATCCTAAGACAAAGAACATCAGTAGGGTTCCAATATGGCTTAAATTTCCATGACTGCCTCAAAAATACAAGGATATAGAAACCCTAAGGAGAATAGGTGAAAGCCTGGGGATTTTCAGAAAAGCAGATGAATTTATTGATTCTGTGAACTACAGTGTGATTTCACGGATTTGCATAGATTGGAATCTGATTCATAATATTCTGGATACCCTAGAAATTAAAATAGGTTCGGGTATTTGGATTCAAAAGGTGGTACTAGAAGATCTGACGGAGTCATGTCCAGACTATAAATCCTTTGCTCACCCTAAAGGGGACTACAAAATAGGGGATAAAGGGAAACTCAAAGAACAAAATTTTCTGGCTGAGGAAATAATAAGATTGTCAGAATCTAATGATTGGGAACATCAATGGGAAGCCTTGGATTGGGATGTGCTTCATAATCTCAAACAGGGAAGTGTAGTTGAGCATGACACAATACTTTCAGCAGGATTCATGAAAGGGCTTATAGATGATCTGTTTGACTCAGAGTCCTCTACAATGGGATTGGAGCACTTCTCAGTTGTATGCGGGATAGAATCCTTGGTTGGGGAGACCAATACTCAAGAAAATGATCCTCAAAGGCAGATTTTGGTGAAACTTGTAAAGAAGAATACAAGGGTTTCTGAAACTGGTTATAGTGTTCCAGAAAAGATCATAGAGGAGAAACACACTCTGGATGTTAATCACCTAAAACATGTAGATGATTACATATCAAATGAAATCCAAGCTGATTACAAAGGTGACGAGGAAGAGACAATAGTTCCTAAGACTCAGGAAGAAGACATGAATAGGGGAATCATAAGTTATGCACATTTGCGGCCACATATTCAAGACAATAGCTCTTCCTCACAAAAACTTCTTGATGGTCAAGCACTGGAAGAAATGGTTTTCAAGGACATTCAAATCTCTCCCATTCGAAATCTAGAGGCATCCTTTGAAGGAGTTAAAGATAGTGGAGGGGAATTGATTTCTTTAGACTCATAGGGAGATATATCTGATAATCCGAAGGGGGAAGATGATCTAGGTTTACTAGCCCTAGGAGGGGATCTAGAAAAGAGATTGCTGGAAATGACATTGGCTCAAAATGCTAAAGTGAAAGTAGGGGAAAAAAAGAAACGAGTACCTAAATCCAACAGAGTTAGAACGGAAATTGCAGGAAGTGTTGCTGGCCAGAGTAAACTCAGACTTAGATCGGGAAGCGACGTGGTCTCTTCCTAGAAGCAATGAGGTTCCTTTCGTGGAATGTCAGGGGCTGCAATGCCCCTGACAAGGTTAGACTGATTAAGAGATGCCTTGATCAGTTTCGCTCGGATCTTGTTTGTTTGCAGGAAACTAAAATTAAGTTAGAAGATTTCGATACCTTTTACAGTAGATTCAAAAAATGGAAATGTGTCTTAGTTGAAGCTCAGGAAGCTTCGGGTGGTTTAGCTATTTTATGGAATGGGTCCTTGGTGGAAGTCAATATCATGAGCTAGGGAAATTGGTGGCAATGGGTGAGAAATTACTCTAAACAACTACATGTGTAGGTGTACATGATCAATGTTTATGGTCCAAACAACGCTTCTTTGAAAAAATAGCTATGGAAGGATATATCTGAGTGCCTTAAACAGGATACTGATAAACCTTTTATTATAGGTGGTGACTTTAATGCTTTGATCAGAGTTGTGTTCGAATGATATGAAGCTATGTTGAGACTGTGACAGAGATTTGAGACAGAGTGTTGGCAGTTGAAATCAGAGTCATGTGTTGATTTTGGTCGCTTGATGCAGATTTCAAGGACAACTTCATGATCAGGAGATCCTTCTTTTCATATCTACTTTGAGTGCAACTAGCTTAAGGTTTTGCAAGTCCTCTTTATATCTTGGCCTACAAGCAGTTAGATTTGGTGTGCGAGTTTGGATTAGTGAGCTCTTTTCTTTGTAATCTGATATACATAGTGGATATATTTTGTGGGCAGGTGCTCATTGTGGTTTTTCCTTGTTTGGGTTTTCCATGTATAAATCTTAGTGTTCATGTGTTGAATGTGTGTTGATTAATTATTTATGTGTTGCATTAATTGTTGGTTTGGATCGATTCACCCCCCCTCCCCTCTCAGTCTTGCCTTGGGTTCAACACTTTTCATATGACCTCTAATAGAGATTGGTTTTCTGAATATGAAGAATTTGATAGGGACAAGTTGTAGTGGGTGATGATTCTTGTTTAAATATTATTGTACATGGTAAACTTAGAATCAAGTTTTTTATGGTAAAAAAATAGGGGTTAATAGTTGTTGCATATCCCTAGATTGATAATAAATTTTTTATTTGTGAGTAAACTAATAAATGTGGGTGTGTAAGTAATCTTTTTAAATACAAGATGCAATAGTGTTAGAGGTGTTATGGTGATTAATAGAGGTGTTAGATTTGACACATTATATAATATTTATGTAGACACTATTAAGTGCAAAAGTACTTATGTGGAAAGTAATTTAATGACCAATTTGTTAGAAGAGGCGAGGGTTTCATCTTCATCTGATGGTCATTTCTTTTGGGTACCCAAGGGCGCTCTTTCTTTTAAATCTAAGTTACTTGTAGAGAAGATTGTATCATGGCATTAGAGACTTGACCACATTGGCAAACAAAGTGTAAGTACCTTGAAAATGAAAACCTTGTTGAAGGGTGATCTAATAGTAATCTTGATTTTGATTTTGTGATAATTACATATATGTTAAACAAAGTTGCATTTAGTTTTACTTGAATTATCATAAATCTTGTCATATGTTAGATCTTATTCATTCTGATGTGAACTTAGTTATTTGGAATTTCCTTCCATTGAAAAATCCACATATTATGTTTCATTAACTGATGATTATAGTATAAGGACATGAGTGTATTTCTTAAAGATTAGATTTGAAGTCTTTAGTTTATTTAAAGAATTGAAAGCAATGGTTGAGTTGTAGATCTAAAATAAAATAAAATATTTGAGGAATGACAATGGCGTGAATTTTTTTATAATACTTTTGATAAATTATGTAAAGATTGTGGCATTTTGAGATAAAAGGCAACTTCATATTCTCCATAGTGAAATGGAGTTGCAAAAAAAAAGAACAAGACACTGATGGAGAAACTTAGGAGCATGTTTAGTGTGATAGTCTAGAACAAAAAAAATTGGGTTGAAGTTGTTGTCATTACTTCCTACATAATTAAAAAATTCTCTTACATTGTCTCTTGTTGATAATATGTGTATAGAGGCATGGTCAAGTCACAAGTCTCCATTGAGACATATTAGATTTCTTGGTTGCAAGACATATCCACATGTCAAAGGAGAAGTGAAATTTTTTGGAGAATAAGGCTAGGAAATGTATTTGCATGAATTGTAGTTAAGGTGTGAAAATCTACAATCTCTGAGATATTTTTCAACAAAAGGTAATATATATTAGAAGTGTTAAACTTTTAGAGAAACTGGGCCTTCATATGTTACATTGTAGCTAGAACAAATTGAACAAAAAGATGTGATTCAACTACCTTCTACGCTTGAGAAATTTGAATCAAGGACCTTAGATAGACAAAAAATTGAGGAGAGTAGATCTAGCTCTAAATCTTAAAAAAAAAGGCAGAACCTCCAACTTATCTTGTTTGGAGGTCTACAAGGCATATAAAACCACCTGAAAAGGTATTCAATTGATGATTGGAAATGTATTATTTCTTTAAATACAAATAGGGATAAACCTAGATCTATAGAAGAGGAAATAGGTACAAATGATGCAAACTATTGGAAGATTGCTACAGATGAAGAAATGTTATCTTTGAAAAAGAATGATATATGTGGTCTAGTATCATTGTCTGAAGGACAAAAACATGTTGGTTGCAAATGAGTGTTAAAAAAAAAAGGTTGGTTCAAGTGGGTGTACTTACTAGTACAAAATAAGGTTGGTTGTGAAAGGTTATTCTCAGGTGAGGGTGTGGATTATGGCGAGATATTCTTTCTTATTGCAAAAATGACTTGATCCATTATATTTTTTACTTTTTATTATCGTTTCTTATGATTTAAAAGTTCAACAATGGATGTGAAAATGGATTTCCTTCATGATGATTTTGAGGAGGATATTTATATGGCATAGCTAGTGTGCTACATGGTGAAAGATAAAAGTAATTTGGTTTGTAAATTGAGAATTTTTTTGTATGGCCACAAATAGAGATCTAGGATGTGTACCCAAAATCTGATACATATGTGTTGCATTGAGAATTCCAAATCAAATCATTATGTTTATCATAAAACTAATGATGATCGATTCTAGTATTGCATTATATGTTGATGATATAATATCTATTGGTGAAGAGAAATGAATGATTACAAAAGTAAAGTCTCAACTTGTAGTTAAATTTGAAACAAAAGATCTTGATGTAGCTAAACACATTATTAAGATGGAAATTAGAAGAGATAGAGTGAATATAAATATATGGCTTGGCTATATTATGGAAATTCAATTTTACAAAGGTTTAACATGCAATATTATAGACTGTTGTGTGTTCTTTTATAGTTGGAATGCATTTATCTACTTCATGTTGGCAACAATGCAACAAACTGAGAGGGGGGGGGGGGGGGGGTGGGGGGGTGGGGTCGAATCAGTTTACTTAAAACTCTACACAATTCAAACTTAAATTCAAATATGATAATTAACAGTTAAAGCACAAATTGACACCACATCAATAACACACATAACACCAATATTTTTGATGTGGAAAACCCAGTAAAGGGAAAAATCATAGTGGGAACCTACCCACAATAAGATAATACCCTGTTAGGAGTAAGTGAAATATTACAACGGAGAATGCACATGCATTCAGGCACACTTCCTAGAGCTCATTGCTCAAATACAATAAGGGCTACAACCCTGGGGAAGACTCACTGTCTTACAAAGATTCGGACAACAATCCAATTTACATGAACTGAGACAATAACATCTCCTAATGATTATAGTTCTGATTAAGCACACATACTCAAACTCTACGCTTACACTCTTGCACACTCTTTCACACCTCTTCACTCTCCTCTTTCTGCTACTAAGTGATCAATATAATATTCGCACATGCAGATGCTTCTCTCAAATGAATATTACAAGAATTTATATAGATCATCAACCTATATTTCAAGCTCGGTTAAACCCTCAACACAAATTACAAGATAATAACCTCACATGCTACAAAAACACATGCAAACCAAACCAATGTCGGCTAAGACATAGTCTAGACCCAAATTAATACCACAAATATGAAACACCTCCAATAATTATGTCTCAAACATCTGCAGCACACTACAATTCCATAAATATTGCATAACACGAAGATCACCACTAGATCAAGGAAAATGATCAATATCGTGCGTAATGATCAATGCGGACCAACAACACGAATATAACATGATCTAGAAACATTCACACACAATGCAAATTGCACCACAACAACTAGGACTACTAGAATCATCATCATCTCTCTATCGGAGCTCAAGAACACCAACATAATTGACTGTCAACCTGAAAGATTCTCTTGTGGATTTCCAAATCATGAACCACCAAAATTGAGGACACAACAAAACATCCCAAGTACTCTGCCAAATCCACAAACCAAGATATTGCAATTCTGAAGCAATACGAAGCAAAACCAAAATACCGAATAACACAAACAACTGAAAAACAAACCTCAATACCAGACCTCTTAGCTTGATCAAATCATCATGCGGACCACAAAAACTTATGTTGAATCAACTAGAGATAAGTACATCTCAAAACCCATTAAACCACAACAACTCAACTGCAACACACTAACCAAACCAACTCATTTAATCTAACTGCAACACTGGAACACACGGAAGAATATGTTGACATCAATGACAAAACATTGTTCCAACAAACTTCTCAACAATATCCAAAACTTCATTCCAACATCTCCATCAAAGATGGAAGACATGAGTAGAATGTCTTACTTGAGTGTAGTTGGAAGTTTGATGTATGTTATGGTTTGTATTAGATTAGACATTTCTCAACTAGTGAGAGTTCAAGTTCTATATATATGTCTAATCCTCCTAGAGTTCACTGGGATGCAATTAAAAGAGTCTTCAAATATTTATGGAGTACTTGAGAGTATTCCTTGTATTATCATGGTAATTTGATAGGAAATGAGTTTTCCTTTGATATTCATGGTTATGTGGACTCATAATGGGAAAGTGATGTTGATAGTAGATGATCCACTAATGTTTATGTGTTTGTACTTCATTGAGTAGTGCAATTAATTAGATGAGTAAGTGACAAGATGTGGTTGCTTTACCCACTACTAAAGTTGAGTACATGGTAGCTACTCATACTTTGAAGAAGCCATTTAGTTTAAGATACTATTTTCAAATATCAAAATAAGACACCGTGCAATGGTAGTGTATTATGACAATCAGAGTGCAATCTTCCTATCTAAGAACTTGACATTTCATGTCAAGACCAAGCACATTGATGTATAGTATCATTTTGTCAATGATATGGCCGATGACAACAAGGTGAAGTTGGTAAAGATAGAGACTTTGATGAATAATATAGATTCTTTGAGGCTATGGGCATAAAGAAGTTCATATGGTGTTCAGACTCTATGGGCCTCATAACCCTTAGCAATTAAATTATGTTGTAGATACCTCTTTTGCTCTTGCAGGGTGTTCAACAAGTGGTAGAATGTTAATAAATGACATTTTAATGTTGCAATTACATAAGATTACTGTATGTAGCAAAATGTGGTGATCAAAACAAATAAATTGAGATCAAATGACCTACATACCAATTAGACTCTTAGTGAAAGTATAAACTAATTTAAACTAGTTTAGCTTCCCAAGGGGTGTCTCATTGTTCTCTATCTCACAGGATCCCTAAAGCCAATGTTTTGCTCTCAGATCATTGAGCAAATGACTTAGGAATGACAACTCCAAGAACGAGTGATATTGTGATCTATATGCATGAATGCATTCTAAGATCTATATGATATGTTAAAATCTATGATGATTAAGCTAAGATGAAGATAGTGATATGATAAAGATATTGCTAAACTATCCTAACATGATATACTAGCATGGATATACTATTGATATGAAAATGCTTCTAAATGCTATGATGATATTCTAACAAAGAGAGGTTAAAATGCTTAATACAATTAGACTATAATGTAGATGCATGCAACTTGGATATGGAGAATGAGGAATGAGCTCTATTTATAGGGAAAATGGGGCAATGGAGGGTTAAGATTGAATAATCTTAACAATGTCTAGGATTGAAAGTTACTCAATCCATATTTACAATTTTCACCAATGACATGGTGACAATTGTCAACAAGAGGTGGCTTGAGAGGAGATGCAAGAGGCATTAAATGCCCGAGGAGACATGAAGGTTACCTTAGGAGGTAAGGTTATGGTTAGGTTAGGGCCATCCATTGGATAAAGCTTTTACCCAAGGGGTAAACACTTGTGCAAGGGTTAATAGGATAACTAGGGTTAAAGCCATGAGTGCTTGATGATACCCTTGGGTCAGATGAGGGTTAAGTTAGAGAGAAAGTCTCTAACCATGAGGGGAGGTTGAATTAACCATTAATGGTTTGGAAGGCTTTGGCGACAAATTTGTAAGAGTCCTTCCAAATTTGGGGGAACTCAACAAGTTAGCTTGTTGAAGAAATAAAGCCTTTAATGCATTTAGAAGACTTTCTTCCAAATTTGAGAAGTGACCTCCTCAAATTTAGGGAAATGACATGATTAGAGGGATTAAAGCTAATTGATTAGGATTAGATGGGTTCTAGAAGAATGATTAGGAGGCAAGTGAAAATGTAGGAGAGGGCAAGTGGGAGAAAAATAATTTTAATTAAAATAAAATGTTTTATTTCAACTAAAATAGATGCAACTTGCATAAATACAAGTGGGAGGATTTAATTAAAAGTAAATTTAATTAAAAGGAAGAAAGGGGAATTAATTAAATAAAGTGATTTATTTAATTAAAGGCTAGAAAATGTTTAGGTGAATTTAATTAAATAAATTGAGTAATTCACTTAATCAAATAGATGAAAATGAAGAAATTAATTAAATAAGATTTAATTAATAGGAGGAATGGGGTTTAAATAAATATTAAATATTTATTTAAGAAAGTGGTCAAATTTATACGTCTACAATTGCTATTTAGAATAAGTTTACATATGAAGATGGACTGGTTTGAAATTTATTTAAAGCTGCAATTTGACTAAATAAGCATGTTGGTAAATTTTGTTTGCAAGATTATGTCTTGAGTTAAAGATATTAGAGTTTTTATTTTTGAAAGTTTCAAAGTCTAGCTTGAAGGCCTTAGAGGCATATTTTGGGCATGAAAGTGGTTGTAAATGACATGACAAGTTATAGCTTTATATAACACTTCATGAGCTTAAATCAATGATTCAAATAGTTCATCAATCAAACTTCTAGATCAAAAGTTGTGGCCTGCGAGTCGGGTCTTCTAAAATCAGAGATGTAAATGTATTAAACACACAAATGCATTGTAACCTGGGGAGTTACGCTTGTTGATGTATGTTTTGACACATCATAAGACATCTTCAATTGGAAATAAGTTGTTCATCACTTTTTAGGTGGTCACAGATCATGGTTTTGTAGTACTATTTGATGGATTCATATATTTTATCTCCTATATAGTAGGTGCATGAGATGTAGGTTGTGTGTAAACAAGAGTCTTATAGTTGTTAATTTACCTTTGGATCTTTGGTTAGTGATATTCATGAAAGAAGCTTGTGCAACAAGTATATTGTAATCTTGTTGATTTCATAATAATATATTGCATGACTTTTGGAGTGTGGAGTTTTCTCTCAAAAGGGTTTTTCCCACTTAAATCACTATGTTGCGATATGCATGGTATTTATGTTTATTTATATAAATTATGTAAAGATTGTAGACACCCAAAATTGTCCAGTCTAATTAAATAAATATTTTATTTATTTAATTATCTAAGCTTAATTCTTCTATTAATTAAATAAATCTTTATTTATTTAATTAATTCATTTATCCTCTTATATCCTTATTTCTCATTTAAATAAATACATTTATTTATTTAATTTATCATTTTCCTAAATTAAATAAATATCTTATTTATTTAATTGATCCCACTTCTTCTATTAATTAAATAAATCTTTATTTATTTAATTAATTCATTAGCCTTTTCTACCCATGACACATGCCATTCATCTCTTAATTCATACACTACCTACCCCTCTCATTATTTTATTATTTCTTTTACCTACCCTCTAATCATAGCCAGCCTCCTTTTACACCTCTCAATCTTATCCCTCCATTTCATATAGTGTCTTCTATATAAGGAGATGCTTCCTTCATTATCAAACCCTAATCATTCTATGCATTCTAATCATTCTATGCATCCTAATCAATCACTCA
Source organism: Cryptomeria japonica (assembly GCF_030272615.1). Lineage (NCBI taxonomy): Eukaryota > Viridiplantae > Streptophyta > Pinopsida > Cupressales > Cupressaceae > Cryptomeria > Cryptomeria japonica. The sequence goes on along the minus strand of NC_081406.1, from coordinate 543,028,149 downwards.
GGCTAATCATTCATGCTAATCATCTTTTATGCAATTGACTACACTACGATCCTACTTGCAACCACATTCCGTTCTTTGTTGAGCTCTTGTGCATATAAAATCTGAGAGCAAATATATCAAGCAAGATCAATGGAGATAGGAAGAATGGAGATCAAAACCCTATTGGACATGTGATGGTATAATCTTTGTGATTTCATGTGATTTGCATTGTCTTAGGTAATCTTCATATGTTATGGTGGATCTTTGTTGATTGTTAGGCTAGGGTTTTGTGGTTGAATTCATTTAGCCTTTCAATATTGTTATTATTGTTATCCATTTTCAATATATACATTTTGGCACGCCCCGTGGGACATGGATTTTTCTTAGATCTATGTTTTTTGCAGATTTTTCTAACCCTATATTGCTATTTTGTAAAACAATTTGGAGAATAACCTTGTGCAGCTAGGGTTTTGGACACAAAATCAAGATATTGGAGAGATTCGATCATATCTCATAAACGGCTTGGAAATTTTGCACCAAATTGTTTTTTCAGGTTAAAGAAAGTATCAGGAGCTCTCAATCCAAAATTCAGAATTTTTGAAGTACATTTTCATTTTCTATTAATTTTTTATGATTTTTCATAAAAAATTAATTTTGAGAGCAAATGAGAGAATTTTTTGGATTTTCTTATATTTTTGGAAATCTCTCATAATTATACATAGGATCTATTCTTTGTGAATTTAATTTTGATGCAAAATATTTCCCTGAAAATTGGATCTTTAAAAATTAGGGTTTTTCTTTATTTTGATCAGATCTCATAAACAGCTTTGAATTTTGACATCAAATTTTTTGTGCAAGTCAGGAAAAGTATCAAAAAGATTCAGTAAAAATTTCAAATTTTTTAGATCGATTTTACATTTTATATGAATTTTTTATGATTTTTCATAAAAAATTAATTTTGAGAGAAAATTAGCGAATTTTTTGGATTTTCTTACATTTTTGGAAATCTCTCAGAATTATACATAGGATCTGTTCTTTGTGATTTTAAATTTGATGCAAAATTATTCCTCAAAAATTAGATCTTTGAAAATTAGGTTTTTGTATTATTTTACTCATATCTCACAAACTGCTTGGATTTGTTGCAGAAAATTTTTTGTGCAAGTTTGGAAGACCATCAAGACTCTCCAGTAAAAATTTCAGATTTTTTGGATTGATTTTGCATTTTATATGAATTTTTTATGATTTTTCATAAAAAATTAATTTTGAGAGCAAATTAGCAATTTTTTTGAATTTTCTTACATTTCTGGAAATCTCTTGAAATTTAACAGGTGGTGTTTTTTTATGATGAATTAGATGTTTGAATTGGTCAACAAAATGCATTATTGAAGGCCCCTATTTCACAAAGTCTTTTGGATCTAAAATTTACCTAACTTGTGTGCTTGCAGGAAGGGGTGATTATTTGAAACAATCCAAACTACTAATAAATCTTTGTTGCAGGTCCTTGGCAAGGGTTTTTTGGATTTTTTTTGTGTGCCTTGTTTTCATAGACTAGCAAACACTTCAATTGGTGCACTAAAATTGAATCATTGTCTTTTGTGTCTTGAGCAATAGGCTCTTTTTGTTTAATCTTTAGAGGGTCTGTCTTCCCGTGTGGTCATTAGGACTACTAGTGAGAAGAGAACGACCCAAGTGGTAGCGAGGAAAACCAACCTCTTCCAAACCACTATAAACAACTGTATTCATGGTGAAAACTATGGATAACGTGTGCTAATTAGTTCATACTGACACTATGTCTCCCCATAAACCCGTTTGATCAAATTTATTTGATCATTTGTAGGGCGTAACCCCTATCAGCTGGGAGCCTTCTATATTTACAGAGCTGAAAGTGCCGCATGTATGGCCACACGAGCGGATGCCCTTACTAGCACCTTTTTGTTTTAGAAGCCCAAATCCTTCTAGTTGTTGGGGTAGGAGGTCGGATCTCTGGTAGCGGCCCACACACATACGGTTCTTAGTAGAGATACAAAGTTTGCCATGGGGAGTTTTTGTGGGGACTGATGCTTGGCTGACCCGAGAAGTGAGTGCCGAGGGTGGAGCCAGTGAGGTCAAGCATCTAAGTATCCGCTCTGAATAGCGTAGCCTCGGGGGTAAAACCCCATGTGGGATCAACAACTATTGTCTTGGCCAGCCATAAGAATTGTGCTTGACTTATTTTAAACATTCAAAACATTCAAGACCAAACAACAAAACATTGTGTCTTTTGTGTCTTCAAGTGTATGCAAAACATTTTTACATCAAACAACACACTTTTCTTGTAGTCATTTTGAGTCTAAACACTTGCAAACATTGAGTCCTCATCAACATTGTGTCCTCTTGTCACAAAAAACAGTCAAACATTCAGATTTGGTCACAACTTCACAAATTGGAAAAATTTTACAGTCCAACAAATAAGAGCAATCAGTTTCAGAATTCTTGAGCTTCCTAGGTTGTTTCTCCAGGTTTTCATCTAGCATTCAACTTGTCTTTGGGTCTCACAAAATCCATCATTGCTTTACACCTTACATTACATTCACATTTGTCTAAACTTGAGTCAAAAGGTCACTTGCTTGTCCTCACTATACTTTGTCAACACACTACATACAACAACACTTTGCTAAGTGGTCCCTCATCAAGGTTTCTTACCTTTGGGTCTCATTTGGTCTTACTTAGAGTCAAGGTCAACTTACCTCATCAAGAGAAACTATCCTCTCTTTGGAAGTCACACCTACTCTACTACATACATACTTGGTCTTACACTTTGGACATTGCAAGTACACTTCAGACTCATTTACATTCCATTCAACTCTTGGTCTTTCATACTCTTTCCATTTTTCATCTAGTCTCTCACATCTCGGTCAATACCTAGTTCATGGTTGAAACCCATCTTCAAAAATCTAAGAGAGAAACTAAAGAGGCTCAAGAGTCTGCAAACATGAGTTCTTATGAGTATGACAATGATATCTTTTTCAATTCTGATCATACTACATTACCTGACATGGATGCCTATAGAAACATTCCAAATGTTGAGAACATGGACACTATAAACAACAATGCTACACAAAATGACAATGTGGACAACTTTTCAGTACATTCAGCAGATGTGGAAGAATCCATTATGAATCCCCATTTCAATCGATTGGTTGAGGAAATAATGAGGAGGGATAGACAATACTTCTTACAAATGATGGCACAAAGTGGAGCCAAGATACCTCATGATTTTGACATGTCTCAAATAATGGAAAATCGACCTTTGCAACAACCTCACCCCAATATGGATCAAAGGAGACCTAATAGTGGAGGAAATATAGGACCACACATGGTACCTGAATCACCATCAGCTTTGCTTCAAAAACCAGAGGTCCCACATACATATGGTCAAGCATATGATACTCACTTTCGTAGACCATTATAGAAGTCTTATGCAGACAGATATGGTCAATCACATACCAATGCTAAGGATCAACCACCAAAACAATTGGATGTTCAAAGGCATGCTCAAAATTTGGACACAAGGAAACCTCATGTCAAATTTGGGGGCAACACAATGGAACATGACATGCCTATAGAATATGGTATACATGCGCAAAATAGATATGGGGTTCCTCAACATGAATCTATACCAAGTGGTCCATATACACAGCATCATTACAGACCTCCTCCATATGAACATGTGTGTGATCAATATCATCCATATATGCAACATGCTCCTCCTCCAATTGGTGCCTCAAGCATGGGGTATGGTCCAAGAAGTCGATCTCCACCTAAGAGCAATTTGGAGCAACAAATTAGGGACTTACAAAAGAAAATGGAGGACATAAATACACCGAAGCCAACATACACAATGAGATACATATGTCCTTATCCATTTGACAAGAGCATTCCAATGCCTCCTTTTCCTACACACTTTGTGACGCCTAAATTTGATAAGTATAGAGGAAAAAGGGGATCCTAAGGCACACATAAGACAATTTTTCACAACTTGCATTGAGGTAGCAGCAGAAGAGACATATTTGATGAGATTATTCCTACAAAGCTTAGGTGATCAAGCTATGGAATGGTTCTCCCAACTTCCACCTGGAATTAAGTCATGGGGTGACTTAGCAGAGGCATTTATTCAACATTTCTCCTACAACATAGAGATAGACATATCAGTCACTACTTTGTGCAATACTAAGCAAAAAGAGGGAGAATCTTTTGCATCATTTTTACAAAGATGGAGAAATCTAGCCAGCAGATGCTCTTGTGAAACTCCACAAAAACAAATGGTAGAGATGTTCACACAAAATGTTAACAAAGACATTGGTTACGACTTAAGGAAAGCTTGTTTGTCCACCTTCAAGGACATCATTGAAAAAGGCTTAGCGATAGAAAAGGTCCTAATTGAACAAGGAGTCATTAAAATATTCAAGGAAAACAAAGATGACTTTAAAGGAAAAGACAAGCCAAGATTTTGGAATAAAAACAAGAATACAGTCAATGATGGTGTTGTTGATTGCAATACAATGCGACCCAAATTCATTTTTTCTGGATCAAGTTCTACAAACAATCAAGTGAATACTCAAACAACTTCTAGATCACGAAGGAAGTATACCCCGTTGGGAGAACCACTTGAGTCAGTTTTCAAGAAGTTAGTGGCAAACAAGGTGATCACAATTCCAGATTTCCCGCCATATGAACCAAAGGTCAAACCAAATTGGTGGAATGATGATGAGTATTGTGAATTTCATAAGAGCAAGGGTCATAAGACAGGAAATTGTCATCGACTGAAGAACATCATACAAGATCTCATTGATAGAGGTGACATTGAGATTGAGGGACATTCCTCCAATCAAGAACATGAGATGTTTAAGGAAGCATTCCCAAAGCATGACAAGGGAAAAGCTAAAGCCACAGATGACCAAACCAACTATACCAGAGCATCTTATAACTATGATTCAACCATCAATCACATCTCGATGGACAATTATGTCTCTACCATTATCATCAAGGACAAAAACCCTGAGAATTCTACCCAGAGACCCAAGATAGTTCTGAAAGGCATTGGATCTTCTTCCGAACCTACCTCTGAATGTCATGTTACAACCCGTCAAGGTAAAATCACTTTGCAAGGAGCTCCAGCTAAAAAAATCGCTTCCTCATCAACCAAACCTGAGTATGACCATGTAGAATAGTTAGGGAAGACACCCGCGCTCATCTCCATCCTTGAGCTATTACGCATATCCCCCGCTCATAAAGCCATTCTTGACAAAATCTTGAGAGATACTGTCGTTCCTACTGATCTGAACGTGGACCAGTTTCAAGCCATGGTGGGATACCTTTCCATTCCACATTCCCTTACATTCACAGAAGCTGATAATGCCTCCGTAAGTCAGCCACATAATGCACCACTACACGTTGAAGCCTTCATACACAAACATCGAATAAAAAGAGTCCTGATAGATGGAGGAGCAGGTCTAAACATTTGCACATTGAGCACAATTAAACAATTGGGATATTCAAATAAAGCTGTGAATTCTACAAATCAAATCACTATCAAGGCATATGATGATGAAGAGCATTCATCCAAGGGTACAGTCACCTTACCTCTCAGAGTTGGGCCAGTTACGAAGGATGTGGTTCGTCAAATCTTTGATCTAGATCTCACATACAAAATACTCTTGGGACGTCCATGGATTCATGAGATGAGCGCAGTCCCTTCTACATATCATCGATGCATCAAGTTTCCACACAATGGAGTTGAAGTGACCGTCAAAGCGGATCCAAATCCATTCATATATTGCAACGATTTGCACCCTAGATCAGAAACAACAATCCCAGTCAATCGAGAAGTTGTTCCTTCTTCAACATATGTGGATCCAGAATCCTTGCAAGCTTCTACATCAAAGCAAGTGGAGCTCAAAGAAAAATTCAAGTTTAAAGATATGGGATGTGGTGAGTATATCTTTCATGTTGATCAACTCCCACTATCTCCTAAGACATTCAGTCTACAGGAACAATCTATAAATAATTTGCAAGGAATTGGGTGTGAACCACCTAGTGTTGTGGCTACTGAGTCTGAATGCAAATCTCCTCTAGTGGTGCAAGCATCTCTTGATATCAATAGTCCTGAGAGTGGTTCCAGCGAAGAATCTATTGAGTGTATCGCCAGACCTCTTGAGAACTCACATAGTTCTACTATTTCATCCACTCATTCCATTTCCACTCCACTTCCAAACTTGGATCAACAAGAATTACAAAAGCCCTTACTCATTGGGGATCAAAAATCAAGCTATGAAAAGAAAAATTTAAAAGTCAAAAATAAAGAAAAGTGCTTTAGTCCAAATCAAAATCAAAAGCTATTGGACTCTGCAAAAATCAAGGTCAAGGATAAAACTCCTATGAAGCAAAAAGAACAAGAGTTGATCTCCCCTAATATCAAAATAACTGGGGGCAAAAGTTCTACAATTTTAAGTCAAAAAGCATACTTGTTGATCCCAAGTCTCCATCATGCTATCCTACTTTCACTTCTTTTCGCAATCATAAGCCTTCATCATTCATCCACTCGTTTCACACATCCATTCCCTTCTAGTGATACATCATGGACCTTTAATGGAGCTTCCTCGAAGGACTTTGCTATCAGTGATGCCCAAACTTCTTCAGGTGACACGCATACGGGCTTGTGTAGTCCACACTAGTAATTCTATCTCAATTCCTTTATCAAGGAAGACAGTCACTTGAGCTACACATCATTCGCTCAAGGAACAATGCAGTTACAATCACAAAGTCAAGCCTCATACATTTGAGGTAGGTGACTTGGTTCTCAGAGAAAACCCCAAGAATCAGCAAGACAGAGAGAGGAAGGGCAAGTTCGAACCAAACTGGCTTGGTCCTTACATTATTACAGCAGCATATGGATCTGGTGCATATCAGCTCTCAACCACAAAAGGTGAACCTTTGGAGGATCCTATCAACAACATGCACCTTCGCAGGTTCTACACATAGCTCTTTAGAGTATCCTAATTCAAAAGTACAAAAAAAAAAAAAAAAATTCAAAAATACAAAAAAAAAAAATTATAAAAAAAAAAATCGTTACTTGGTGAAAATCTGGCAAACAGGCGCCTTGTGACACAAAAAACATTGAAAAATCGAAAAAAGCAAAGAGAAATAATTTCGTCCAACGGTGAAAACCACTTCGGTGGCGCCTTGGGCAAGTACCATGGTGAAAACTGGGTCACCAGCGCCATGTGTAGAGACATTGCTCCTCCCTCCTTCAGGATTCTCTTTCATCACTTCACTTTGCACACACTCATGACCAATTCATCCATAATAAACTTACCCATTCCCATCATGGCTTGTTATTGATCTACCCAAGATTGGTTAGCCATTCATAATAAACCTCCCTTTTCACCTCCCTTTCCATCCATAATAAATCAGATCCTATCTGTGGCTAAGGCAAATCCTATGTCTAGTGATGGGTGTGGAACTGAGAACATCACATGTTTCGAAGAGTATAGTTTCTTCCAGCTTCCTTCAGTCTGTCCGCACACAATCCGCAATAAAGCAACATTTGCATCATAGATCCGCAATAAAGTTTCGTCTTCTCCGCAATAAAGTATCAGTTTCATGGATTCTGTCAATTTCAGATGAGACAGCAAAAACAATGGGCTTCAACAAATCAAATCTTTCAACAGACTCAGACAACATATGGTTCAGTGCTATCTATCCTTTCTGTGATAGTAAACATTGTGACCACAATCAAATAAGACTTATACAAGTGATAAGAGACACTAAACTTGAGGACTACAATGGATGTTGGTGTCGAGTCTTGGTCTTCTTTTGATTTCATCTTTTTTGGTGACATGTCTTTTAGCTTTTCCGGGATGTCTTTGACTAGAGATTCTATCTCCAGGATATCTTTGACTAGAAAGGCGAGGATGGGGTATCGTCACCTATTTGTATTTTCTGTCTGTGGATTGTCTCTTAGTAATGCTATGACTTGTCCAAGGATATGAGGACACTGTGAGTCTAGTATGAATTGGGGCATTCCTTGTTTGTGACTGTCTTATCTCCATGCAAACAGGTACAATGACTTTCTGGGTCGAACATATGCCTCGATTGTCATAACCTATTTTGCCATAATAAAGCTCAATGATGATAACGCACAAGAAGCTCTTTCACTTTCATATCTTCTGTCTTTCATCCCCCTTTCTTGATTGACTTCTATCATCCTTCTCGAGTCCGTGTAGCCTGCTATCACATGACTGAGTATAATGACACACCAAAAACATTTGCATTTCATGTAGTTGCACCTACATTACCACATAGAAGCATTTCATACATACATATAGATATCACAATTGCATCACATCCTGCACACAACACCTGTTAGCACAATTTACATTTGCATTATCATATTCATCTGCATTACTTACATTCACATTTGCATCATGCATACACATATAAAACATAAACGAAAAAAAAATAAAAATATTGCATTGCATCATATACATATTTGCATCCATATCATAAGCATCACATAAGAACATCTCATCACATAGGTACACATGCATATAGCTACCGCAAAGATGAATCATCTCATATATATATATATATATATAAAGTGTCATGATACAATGATGTCAAAATCATATGGCTACAATCACCCATAGGTGTCTACATCATTATACAAAATGGTACAAAACTGATACAAAGGAACTCACTGATCACTCCTGCTAACACTATTGGTAGTGCTAATCCTATCCATGTCATGGTATCCCATGCCACGTGTCCCACCCTCATCTCCAGTCTTGGATCCTAGAACACTCATCTAAGGGCATCCCTGTCTCCGTCTCGATCGTACGGAATCAACTCCCCATCAATCGGTATCTGCATAATCCTATATACATCCTCCAGGGTGACTATCATCTCACCCATCGACAGATGAAACGTGCACGTCTCAGAGTGCCATCTCTCAGCCATCGTAGTCAGCAAACCCATGTTTGCCCGAAACTCAGGCACATATAGCACATGTCTCAAACCCATCTCCTCGATGGCAGCTCTGTCCTCGAGCGACAACTCAGGTCGCAACCTCTGCGTCGACGGGAATCTCTCCCGTGACTTTAGCATCGGCAAATACTCCTGCAATCAAACAACTCAATCATGTCAGTTATAGTGGCATTCACTGTTTATCACAAAATGCTACTCGTTATCTAAATGCATATGGCTATCTACCCTAGTGACACTCACTGTTCATCACAAAGTGTTGCTATTTATCCTAGTGGTACTCACTGTTCATCACAAAGTACTACGTGTGTGACACTCCCTGTTCATCACAAAGTGTTACTCACATTTGCACTCCCTGTTCATCACAAAGTGCTGCTCATATTTTAGTACTCCCTGTTCATCACAAAGTACTCTATCTTGGTACTCACTGTTCATCACAAAGTGCCTTGATCTATCCTAGTCTTCCTAGAGGACCTGCTTGAGTGTATCCTCTCAACAACTTATCCAATCGACAACATATGTTCATCACAGAACTGCCGATTTGACCTAGAAGATGCAAATTCATACTTTTCAAACACAAACGCGCTTACATGACATAAACGCGCTCAAAGACTGCATAGACGCGCCTGAAAAACACAGACGCGCCTTCTTGACATAGACGTGCCTATGCTCTGCATAGACGTGCCTGGACGTTTTTTGACACTTTTTGGACCCTAGTCTAAGCGCATTTATTACCCTATTCGACATGCATTAATGACAAAATTAAATGCGTCAAAGTACGAGGAGGTTTGGTGGTACTTACCGGCTCTCTTGCCTCCCCTGGCCTTTGAAATCGGCGAACGCGGTCGAATCTGTGAGTGAAAGCCATCGCTGTTGACTGCTCCTGCTCTATTTTTGCTCTGCAATATGCTCTCGTGGATGTGTAGATGACAATGAGGATGTATTTCCCCCGTGGTCTATCTTATAGCCTACCCTAGCCCTCGCCTTCATTTCCCGAGTCAGTCTTCGTTATCCCGTGACTTTGTCACTTTATCCGGTCAATCCATTCTATCTTGTCTTTCTTATCGAGAGATTGTCTGCAATCTTTTCAGACATTTTCATCCAATCTCTCGAGGGGGCATATCATTCCCATCCTGGGGCAACTCTGTATCAGTTCATCTTATCTTCTTTGAAACAACGCGACAAACCGCATTGTCTCAAAGAGGGGCAAAATGTAGACACCCAAAATTGTCCAGTCTATTTAATTATCTAAGCTTAATTCTTCTATTCATTAAATAAATCTTTATTTATTTAATTAATTCATTTATCCTCTTCTAGCCTTATTTCTCATTTAAATAAATACATTTATTTATTTAAATTATCATTTTCCTAAATTAAATAAATATCTTATTTATTTAATTGATCCCACTTCTTCTATTAATTAAATAAATCTTTATTTATTTAATTAATTCATTAGCCTTTTCTACCCATGACACATGTCATTCATCTCTTAATTCATACACTACCTACCCCTCTCATTATTTTATTATTTCTTTTACCTACCCTCTAATCATAGCCGACCTCCTTTTACACCTCTCAATCTTATCCCTCCATTTCATATAGTGTCTTCTATATAAGGAGATGCTTCCTTCATTATCAAACCCTAATCATTCTATGCATTCTAATCATTCTATGCATCCTAATCAATCACTCAGGCTAATCATTCATGCTAATCATCTTTTATGCAATTGACTACACTACGATCCTACTTGCAACCACATTCCGTTCTTTGTTGAGTTCTTGTGCATATAAAATCTGAGAGCAAATATATCAAGCAAGATCAATGGAGATAGGAAGAATGGAGATCAAAACCCTATTGGACATGTGATGGTATAATCTTTGTGATTTCATGTGATTTGCATTGTCTTAGGTAATCTTCATATGTTATGGTGGATCTTTGTTGATTGTTAGGCTAGGGTTTTGTGGTTGAATTCATTTAGCCTTTCAATATTGTTATTATTGTTATCCATTTTCACTATATACAAAGATCATCTAAATTATTTTTGTATCACCCTTCCCTCAAGGTTAGTGTACGAAGTTGTTCCATTACCTTAGCTTCCTTACCAACAATTGAGGACAAGCGTGTAATGGACCTTTGATGATGCATGTTGATGCAATGATCTAATAATGTTGCTATGATATGTGTTATTTAATGATTTCTAGGTTGTCATAGGATATTCCGACATGCCTAGATTGTTTCAAAATCAACAAATCAATGAATGCTTTTAAATACAACATAACACACATATCAACACAATTTGGTTGTTTCATTATGGCTAATAAGAGGAATTCAATGAGATTTATTTTAAATTTTAAATTTAAAAATTAAGGATGGCAAGTGAAATCTACACCCATGAATTTGATCCAAGGTGACAAATCGCTGATTTAAGGATCAAAGATCAATCATTGAAAATGAATAATAGTATTATTAGGATAAAGGTGATGACATAAGCCAAAGTCACTTGTAAACTAATCCTTATTTTAAAGACACTCTAGAACCTAAAATAGAATCAAAGAAAAAAAAAATAAAAATATATATATATATATATATATATATATATATATATATTATAGACAACTAGATATAGATGGGGCCAATAGATCAATCAATACTTATTGAATGCTTGTTTTGAATTTTACTAAAGAAAGATGGGTTTATAATTACTATTAAACAGATGAAAAACTCAATGAACCAAGATGTCCTTGAATGAAGATGCTAGACATCATAATTGAACTCTTTAACTTAAATAGTAATAATAATAAAAAATTTAACCTAGTAGAACCAAAAAAAAGAAAAAGACAGAAAAATTTTAAAACTCCGTGTCATGTGCTCCTTCCTACATGAAGGCTTTTAAAAAAACAATTCATTTTGTACCCGGCAAACGACAAGTCAGCAATTAGAAATCGGTAGATGTTAAAAAGTTCACTTCCCAAAGTGCACACGGATGGCACTCGTGTGTACGTCCTCGCAAAATGAGAGAAAGGCAAGGGGGAATCCCCTACGGTGTAGAATAGAAGCAAGATTCTCGCAACCTGTGGACATATAAATTAGAATAATATGTCTGTCACAACTTCACGAGGATCCATGCTAGACAACACCCCCACTGAATCACATTTATGGTATCTCTGTCTTTTTTCTCTGCATTCACTGACTTCACTATATAAAACCATATCCAGCCTCTAATATATATATATACTGGGTCTGCCTCATTGACCTAAAAGGCTCATGATTGAGCTTCAAAATTGCAAAATCTCAGGTGTTTTTCAGGTGGGTATTGAGCCCATTTGAAAAATTAGCTTACTCAAGTGGAAAAATATCTCTGTTTTTCACTTCTTTTATTGAACACCAACTCACCCACGCGCAGAATCATGTAGCAGGCATTACAGACTGACTTGACTGCCGCCCACTTGTCTGGGAATTCTGCCATTCTGGCAGGGACATGTCCTTGTCAGGATTTTTAATTTTTGCTTGGGCTACCGTGGCATGCCAGTACGTTCTGTACAGTAGCGCCCATAACTGATTGCAGAATCCAGTCAAAACTGGTTTAAATATAGCCTCGGCAAATTTTTTGGAGTCTGGAATTGCTGTTATATGATAAGTTTCAGGGCTCCTTTGTAAACCTTTTCTTTTTGAGTTGGATACAGAGGTTTATTTGTATAACAGTACAGTAGAAGAGAATGCAGGCAGGAGGAGAGAGGGGTGGTGATGTGGAGATAGCTTCTACATCTAGAACGGGACAGCCCTTGCCTTTACCCAAGCCCAAAACCCCACCTCGGCATCCTGATATTCATGGAAAGTACAGAAAACAGGCAGAATTGAAACATTTGGACCAAGAAATTTCATTGTTAGAAGTAAGTATCTGTACTACTTGCTATATCTTTCTCATGCTGTAATTAGCTTTGTCATTTTAGTTTTCATTTGTCTTTTATATTACATCCTAACTATTTGTACTTCATATTACAACAAAAGTACCTGTCCTACATGCCACATTCAACCCCATTTTTAATCCTTCATTCTCTATTCAATCTAATGCAATATTTTGAATATTTTTGCACCTGGGGTTTCTGTTTTGTTGTTAATCTGATTTCAGGAATATGCTTAAATTCAGTGTTCTTAGTTGAGAGAGAACTCCTTTATTGTTCTTGGTATGGTTTTCAAATTCAATATTTTCTACCAAAGCTTGATGTACTATTTAAAACATCCACTTTTTTCCGCCACAGCATTTGCATAAGATAATCATGCAAGCTTAGTAGGTCTAAATCTTAGAAGATGGTTATAGTTCTGGTTTACTTTAGTTGTACTGTTCACGGTCTTGATGGATGTTGGTTATGGTGCTCGTGTTTCTATTCTTGAATCTCGCTGGTTGTGATTTAAAAATGGAATTCATAAATGAGACTCAGCCCACCTTGCCCACCAGGTTTGAGATTGTGGTTTGGAGATGCCCTTGGAAGAGATCTTTTGGAAAGCTTCAATTGACAAATGGATTTGGTAAATGAGACGATTCATTCCATCTAGCATCTTTAACATTCTGATTTCCAAACACCTAGAGATATGATAGAATTCAGTTGCAAAATAGAATCTCTTCTTGGATGCACTGGTATATTGTTATATGTCAGCATTCGTAGATGGTATCAGTGATCTTAATTTGAGACTTGTTCTTTGTCTCACCTGATAGAAATGTCTGAAATGAGCAATTCCATTGAGTTTCCGTTTGGCTTCTCTTTTGTATGTTATGTTACGCATAATATTTCTCAACATAGTAGTTTATTAGAGTTAGTTTCTTCAATACCGTCCTTACTCGTAGTAAAATATTTTACATGCATTCCTCATTGAGATCACACTATTGTGGTTCTTTCTACGTTTGTGTAGGATAAAAATAAAATTCTAAATACTTTTAACTTTTACAGGCGTAATTTTGAATTATTGTTGTGATTCATTTGCCAATTTGAATTTTTAATTGCTATGGTCTCTTGTGTAAAAAACATGTCTTTAATTTTGAAATAAAATGCAACTATTGTTGCAGAGAAGATTTTATGCAATGTATTTTTGGATCATCACATTGTCGCGGACTCAAGGTATCTAGTAGCACAACCGTTTCAACTTTCAAGTGGTTTTGATATTAATAGAACGTGGTGCTTTATATCTTGTATTATGTTTGCATGGCTAAAGTATAATTTTTCTGGAGGACTTTAAATGTTTTTGGAATAAATACTGAAAAAGATTTGAATTGTGTTCATATTTTATTATATGATACAGTTATAATTTTAGACAAAATTAAGATTTGGATGAAGCCTAAGAGTTTCATAAAACCCTCAGGGTTTTAATTCTTTCTGCTAAAAACAATTTAATGTCATTTTTTTTTCGAATTCTTAATTCATGACTACGTTTTAAAAAAGTTTACAAGAAACATGCATAAGATGATTATTTTGTAGGAAACTGAAGACGTTTAACATCAATCCAGAGCAATTAAGATAAGCAATGATAAGGTATTTTCACTTAAGCTCAAAGAATTATCTTCTGCTGATCATTCCTTTCGCAATTGATGCTTAAATTCCCTTTAGGAGACGGATCCTTGAAATGGAGAGTTAAATTGAGAATACAATGATAACTGGATCTTACTATCTGTATTGTAAGGATCCAACTACAGTTTTTGCAAATTCAAATCTAATTCTTACAAATTACATTCTGTATGTAGAAGTGAGTTCTAATCATATCGGGATTCTGTGATCAATCATTTTTTATTGGATACCTTAGCTGCTTTTGCTTCCCAGGACAATCAAAATGATGACAACTTTCATGTTTGCCCTGCAACCTATATGCATAATGCATAAGGCCTTCTAAGCATAGATTCTAAGCAGAGAAATGCTTGCTTTATAGGTATTGAAGCAATGAAGAGTATTTGGATAAGGGTTGATGTTATGATTCTCATATCTTATATTCCTAAGGATATATGAGGGTATGTGTCCCTACATAGTCGAGATGATAAATAAGGTTGAGATGTTTCTCCCAGACCATGATATCATCAAATATTGAATTCTTATATTATTATCTAATTATTTGGAGGTTGCCCCCTTGAAGTGGCATATTATTATCAAGTATCTGCCCTATTATATTATTCTTTGTGCAAGTTATTTCATAACAATTGATTATGATGAGAATCATGAGACCCTTTTTATTTTTCCGATCTCAGAGTTACAGGTTATCCTATTATACATGACTTTCCAAGTCTTGTCTGTATTTTTTGTTTTATTGATATAATGACCTATTTTTACAATGTTTTCAAGAAATCATTCGGATTAGGAATGATTCATTCACTACACTTACATATAGGAATCAAGAGACCATTCTGGACGTATGTTCATTTTTGTCTTTCTTCCCAATTTCTATCTTCATTATGTGATTACCATCCCTCTTTTCTTACCTTTACTTTTCCTAGGTGGTAATATGCTTCTGAATATCAATTATGGTTTCCTTATTGTTTTCTTGTTTTCTATTTCTTTTCCTGTTGTAAGAAAGATAACAAAGTAGATGTTCTTGTTTGGTTGCTAGAGAATTTCTATTGTATACAAATATATGGTCATCTAACTGTTGTTCAGAGGATGAGTCTTTATTTGTGATCAAACAATAGTCATTAAAATGTCCTGTTGCACACCCAAAGTTGATTATTGGCAAATACATGACACCAAGGAGCATGTTGTCAGGAGTCAGGACACGGTACCCAGAGTTATCATTTATGTAATATCAAGTTTTTGTGAGTAGACTACGCTGCGATGCCAGTTATAAGTAATTTTGACTTTGGAGACATAATTGTTGTATTCAAGTGTATTGTCCATAAAAGTATGTCTGATTGAACTAGTATTTAATATAGGATTTGAATGCTGGCTAAATCTTTTAAGGATTTCATGAAAGAAGGAATGCTGTCAGGGGTAGTTTATTCACAAAAAAGGCTGAACAGGTTCATATAACAAAATTAACGTTGTTTAAAACAGGAAGAGTTGAGGTCACTTGAAGGTCTTCCCCCAGCTTCCAGATGCTGCAAAGAGTAAGTTGGGTATATTTGTTTTCATTATTGAAATTTTCCTCTTTCTATTCTTGATTCATTTTGAGGTGATTGTTGAGAAAGCTGTTTATTAAAAACTTCATTCATGTCTAAAAGAACTATTTATATAGCTTTTAATAAAGTTCAATAGATCTTCACATTCATGTCATGATTTGATTGTTCATAAAAAACACAATTCTTTATTTTGGCAGGGTTGAGGAATTTATTCATACACACCCAGATCCTTTACTTCAGTCGTATGACCCTTCAACTTGGGAACCTTTTGCTAAAGCTGAAGTATTTACAGACAAATGTATGCATAGCTCTTTTTCTCTTGTAAGTTGTATATGATATCGATGGTGTCCTTTCTTTGTGAACAGGAATGAGCAAGTTCGGAAGTCATTTTGCAGCTTGAAGATTATAGAGTAATTCTTTTGGATCCCATCTACTGAACATATTCTATGAGTTTTAGATAAATGTTCTAGCATATCTTCTCATATGTTGTTGCTGCCATGCTTTGCTTTATTTCTATAGTTTTTATTCTTTTTATTTTTTTGGATTTTGGATAATGTGCATCCACTTCCCAATGATCATAATCCCCATCTGTGATTGCATTTTCATTATTTTGTAGGGAATTTTCTGTGTACAACATGCATGTATACTTATCATAAAAGTTGCAGCTCTAGGACTCACATTACTCTGACTTGTTAATGATTTGGCAAGCCAAATAGTAAGATTCAGCTTGCCATCCAACCAAAACTTGGCAGAAAGCTACACAAAATTAAAATTACATAGTTTCAGAATTTAATTAGAAAAGAGACTTTTAATTGAAAAAACTTGAGGGATGTCAGACTAGACATAAGCTTATACAAATATAATCAGTGAATAGTCAAATGCATGCAAATATCGGATGGGCATAAGCTTCAAAAAAATTAGCTCATGGAGTAAAAAATGGGCTTTGTTGGTAAGCACAATTGGATGTCGGACCAGCCAATAGAACACGTAATTTTTGGGTTCATTGAGGAACTTTTTTAAAGTCAATATCCCTATGCTGTTATCCCTTTTTCCTGTATAAAGCGATCCCCCCTTAGGAAAAGCAGATTGAAATTTTTTGAGAATCAGTTTTGGTTTTTCCCTTTGTAGCTTTATACCTCTACTGGAAATTACCTGTTGAAGTGTGTTTTGACAAGTCAATATCCCTATGCTGTTATCCTTTTTCCCTGTATAAACTATAAAGAAATCTTCCCTTAGGAAGAGCAGATTTAAAAGTGTTGAGAATCAGTATTTAGTTTTTTCTCTTTGCAGCTTTACACCTCTACTGGAAACTACCTGTTGAAGTGTGTTTTGACATGCTTACAAGTTGGAACAAATTTTTTTCCCCTATTTGGAAGGTGTTAACCCCAAGAGTCTTCTATATGCGTTTGTGGGTTGAAAGGTTCTTAATAACTTGGTAGGTGAATGGTTTGGTTGAACCATTCAAGGGGCTGCAGCAGAGCCTTAATGAAAAATCACTAATTATTTGCTGTTTATGTCTCGTGACTTGCTTACTGGCTGCCCCTGTGTACATACTACATACAGTCCCAAGGAGTAGATATTGCAGCTATTAACAACCCCTCACATATAAAGAAAAGCATGCATTTTAATGAAACTTGATTCGTTAATTGCTATGTAACATAAAGTTTCAGATTTGCAATTCACATAAGTCTATCAATTTGTACAAAACTAAAATCTAGACTAAACCTAATCTAACTGATGTAATAAAAAATATGCAACATAAAGGGTGAGAGAGAGAAAGAGAAAGCATGAACCTGTTTGTTCCTCAAGAATCATTCAGTGAGCAGACAACTTTGATATAAAGCCATTCTTTTGCTTGACCCAAAGAATAGCAGCCAACACACAAGAAGGTGCAATCCTTTGAGGAGAGAAAATGTGAATAGTGAAAGGTATAATCCACAACCACCTTATTCCAGGGATAGGTTGAATGAACAACTCCCACAACTGTAGTGCAAGACAGTATCTCATATTAAAGCTGTACTGAAGTATTCAGGTTGACCACTCAAAAGAACTTACCATCAGTAAATTCTTAGTGATGTGAAATGCCCTTCAAATTTATCACATACTCATTGAATTTCATATGAAAAGTAGAAGATGACAAGACTTGTTGATTGGAAAACCAACACCAAACAGGAAAGAACACAAAAGAAATTGAAATATTGTATGAAAATCAAATATCTTTGGTTTCCAACTCCATTACAAGTTGAACATTGATACATATATAGATTTTTGTGAAAATTAGAAGTCAAAAGGATGTCCCTCCAAAATCACCATATAAGACAAAACCATAGGAAGGCTAAGAGTCATATGTCTTGATTTTGAAATTACAAGGCCTTATTAAAGAAATAATAATGATTTGACTTTGACTGTCAAATTTGATCCAAATCGAGCAAGTTTGAAGATAACGTTCTTGTGAAAAATCAACACTTTGCAGAAATTTTTTGCCCATAGTAATTTCCAAAATTCATATAAATTCCCATAATTTCTAGAATGTCTTTGTCCACGAGCTGCTCATTGTTTCAACAATCTTTGTAATTGCCTCTTTCTTCATGTTTTAACATTCGTTGTATGCAGCTACAACTCCAGGGTATTTTAATTAGCATACACTTCACTTATCCTCCTTGTTTATATTCTCTCTTGTCAACTATTCATGCCAATGTCAACACGCAAACACATAGATCAAACCCCTGCAACCAGAGAAGAAAACAAAGTATCATGTTCTATAAAACCACAGCACAATATAGAACACATTTTAGATCCTCAGAAATCACATAATAACCTTTTCCACAAGGTCATGAATTCAAATAAATCTAATTTTAAATGGGACTGCAATTCCCTTGAGGAGCTATGCCAACAAAATAGGTGCCTTTGACAAGCTTTCATAGCTTGAATTTGTTGAGACATGGACCAGCTAGGACTCGAACCTAGGACCTTCCATACGCTGCTGGAGTGCTCTAACACTGAGCTACTGGCCCCTCTTGGACCAGTCCATCGTTGGTCCGGGTGTGGCTTATTTCCAACACCAACACCCCTCCTTAAGCCACACCTCTCGTGTGCTTGGGGCTCCTAGCCTGGACCTGGCTCTGATACCATGTTGAGACATGGACCAGCTAGGACTCGAACCTAGGACCTTCCATACGCTGCTGGAGTGCTCTACCACTGAGCTACTGGCCTCTCTTGGACCAGTCCATCGTCGGTCCGGGTTTGGCTTATTTCCAACACCAATAGAATTGGTTCTATACCATGCCTTAAATTACTTATAAAATGTAGCAGAAGACTGATAGATACCTGAGAAATCCATTCAAAATCAATACAAAATACATTTTGTTCTTATGTGAAAATGTAAATGAAAACCCTACCAAATACATATAGTTGAACTTTCGCAACTGTGGGGGAGCTCTGGAGTTCTAGTACTTGTGAGGCGAACTTTGGACTTCTGGTGCAATTTTGCAATTGCAAGAGAACTTTGGACTCCTCGTGCATGTGGGGTAACTTTTGTTAGGGTTAAGGTGCCATCAAATCTTATGTATTTAATTACTCCCAATTATGCCTATAGATCAGTCATAAGGGATGAAGGTTTCACTGACAATGGTAATTATTTTTTATCATCAATGTTTTATTGGAGCAGTGACTTTTATTTATTAGGAGGTAGTAAATATTATTTATTGGAAACTAGTTATTGTGTACTAGGGTAGAGCATATTGGTTGTTATAGTGGTTTTGGGCGCTCAACTTCCCATGAGGTTTTTTCGATACTTGAAATCAATTTTGGGATGGGTATTAAATGTCTTTTTTCACATTGGAAATAACAACAAACTAAGTGACCAAATGGAGTAGGTTAGTAATTTGGTTGCAACCTACGTTGGCCTATGTTAAGCAAGCTTGTAGATTTCCAAGGAGGGTTGTTGGGATCTGAAACCAACTTGAATATCTCATTTCGAGGATGCAAACACTATTTAAGATGTGCATAAGATGGTAGCAAGTAGAAAGAAAATTAGTAAGTAAGAAACTTTTGTTTGTAGGTACTTGAGGGAGTTTGAGATGTAAGGAAAATCTCAAGAAGAGATAGAAGAAGTGAATGTATTGCAATTTCGCATTTGAAGATAATACATGTGTGGCCTCTCTTGGTGGATTTTTTCCCCGAAAAGGTTTGTGCACATAAATTTTGTGTTGTGAGATGATCTTTTGGAGTTTCTTGCATTCTTATGTTGCTGATTTGTACTTCTTTATTGCTGCTAACTTATGGTGATATTATCTTCCTTTTATTGTTGCTTGAAGTTCATTGAAGGTGGTTGTCTTTAAGTATGTTAATGTGGTTGATTTAAACATCTAAGAGGTTGAATCTTTACATGGTAATTCCATGTTAAGACAACTTAATTTCATATTTGCATACAATTTTTATATTTTTCATAGTGTAGTAGTCTAAGCCTTGTATCTCACCAAGTGGTATCATAGCATGAATGGAGCTTTGATGCTTAATAGTTGAATCAGAGATTGATCTTTTATCAAACACCTTTTGACTTTTGGTGCGTGTGGGGAAACTTTCAACTTCTCACACTATTTTGCAATTGCAAGGAAACTTTGGATTTCTCACACATGTGGTGGAACTTTGGACTTCTTATGCAACAATCCTAAGTCATATGATTTATTAAGGGGCTAGAACCTTACATGAAGCCTAAACAAACCAAGGACTATTGTCAAAGGCAACTCCTCGAACCCACACTAACAAAAAGCCCCTTTTGCATTGGTGATCAAACCAAAACACGTTTGTGTGCCCTTGTGACATCCCTATACTCATGACTATGAATTGTGACCAACACTTGTAGACCTTTAGGATGATAACCCTATGGACGCACAAATGAAACATCTATATAAAAACTTGACAAGCAACAATTGACTACAAAAGAGGTAACTGGGCGTACTTGAATATTGGCTTGTTCGATGGTTTCCTAAGCAGATTTAAGGTTCTCTGGAATGAATTTACCTTAAACAAACAATGCTTATTCATTTGTTACAATTCTGGCAATTGCATCCCAATCTTTTGGCAAGCACCTTCATAATAACTTTATATGCAACATTATTCTAAAGAGTAATCTCTCACCAACCTTCACGTCTGTTCCTAATATAGATCTTAAGGAATTTAATAATACCTGCATTAGTTTGCCCTCCCAAAGATTCTATAGATAAGGCCTCTTCACACAGAGAATATTTCTGTACTAGTAGTACTTTACCCAAATTTGTAGAACTCAAGGAGCAGAGCCGTGTAAACCTACCAATTTACTATTCTCTATCTCCAAAATGGGAGTTCTTACCTAATGTCAAACTCTTGAGCTTTGAAAGAAGAAATCATAGCTGGAACAAAGGCAACACTTATTTTTGTAAAGATGGCACTAAACATAAAATTTGCCCCTTTTCACCATAGTGTTATGTCATAAGTTGTCGAGCATAATAAATTAATAATAGTTCTTCTACAGACAGGCCCTCTGAGACTGTATGAGAAACGTTGAGCTTCATGGTATTTATAGAAGTTTGACTAACTAATAATTATTAATGTCTGCAAATGAATAAACCAGGGCAATCGTTTTGATTTATATCTGGGAATAAAAGCAGGGATCAAGACTTTGAGAGTATTCAGAGATGTTTAGATCTGGGTCTCTCTAAGAACTGCAACATTGAACTTGATAACTAGATTACTGAAAGAGTCAGAGCAACCATAGAATGTATCCAACCTGGCAAGAGTCTTGTAGTTGCCTCACTACATAATTGCCCTGGTAAACTGTGCAATTCTTTCTTTGTTTTTGTATCATATTCAGCTCAGTTATATGCAGAAATTGTTTGTGACAATTTCATGCTTCTTTATCAATGATTGCTCTTTTAAGCTTTAACCAAAGAGCCTTCCTGATATCTTACTGTTGTGACGTATTCACACATCGCCCCATTGTAAATGGGGACCCCTACTTTTTGCTTTCTGGGGTTTGTTTTTCTAGGTCTTTTAGGTTCTTGTCTATTAGCCTTTGCATTTTGAGTGTTGCCAAAGGGATCACTAAGATAGCAGGCTTTGCTTAAGTAAAAGGGATTGAGTCAGGTGGATCTCCTCAAGAGGTTAGGTCAATTCAGTAATTAGGGGTTATTTAGATCATTCCTAGGGTGTTTTTTGTGTACTATCTGGTTGCACTTCAAGTTGTTAAGTCAAACCTTGGTTGAATGCATAATGTCCTCCTAGGTCCCATCCCTTACATCAAGGACAAAGCGAATTCTCCTTAAGGAGTCTGGAATGTCATCCTGATCCTGAAATTTGACTAAGTCTGGAAAATTGAAGAATCCTCCAAAAACTAGATTTTGCATTATAACTCCTGGAGGTCCGAAACCACTCTCAAACATCTTGACAATATATATGGAATATAACTTAAAGCATAAGAAATGTCACTTATACTTAAATGTTATATTCCATATATGGATCTTGACGGAGAGACTAAAGACAAATTTCGCTCTTGACCCTTCCAAAGGGTCCAGAGCGAATTTCAATTTCGTTCCTGACCCTTTCAAAGGATCCAAAGCGAATTTCAATTTTGCTCCTGACCCTTCCAAAGGATCTAGAGCGAATTTCCTAATATCTCCCTTCCTGGTCTTAATTTGCCTCATAAACCTTGTCCTTATGGCGTAGTTGAGAGAGTATTGAGGTGTGAAACAAAGTGAAGTGATGAAAAGTAAGGAATTTGAGCATAATTGCAATTTTCGCTCCTGACCCTTCCAAAGGGTCCAGTGCGAAATTTTTTCAAGCTCCTGACCCTTCCAAAGGGTCCAGAGCGAAATTCCTTAAAATACCTATTTCTTCACCAAGGACATTTATGGCAAGGAAAGGGATCAAGGGTTGAGTCTAAGGCAAAGCCAAGTGGAAGAGAAGTCAATTTGAGCCTAGAAGAGCAATTTCGCTCCTGACCCTTCCAAAGGGTCTAGAGCGAATTCCTTCACAAGGCATTCTACCTTGCCCAAACCTATGAACTAATCCTTGTCCCATGCATTTTTGAAAGCAAAGCACTTGTTTGGATAAGGAAATGTGGGAAATGAAGTCAAGATTTGAGCCTAAATGTGAATTTCGCTCTTGATCCTTCCGAAGGGTCCAGAGCGAAATTCTTGAATGACCTTATTTCCTCACTAAGACCTTGAAATAAACGTCACTTTGAGAGCAAGTTGACTTGATGATGATAGGAGAAGTCTTGAGAAGTTATATCCAAGGCAAGGAAAGGAGGAAGGAGGTGTGGAATGAGCTCAAGGAAGAATTTCGCTCTTGACCCTTCCAAAGGGTCTAGAGCGAAATTCACATAACCTTTATTTTCTTCCTTGTTATGGCCAAGTTTTGGATTTCTAAGCCATGGTTGGAAGGACTTTGATGCGTTCTTACCTTTGAAAGGTGAATTGAGGCGATGGAATAGTGAAAATAAACTCAAGATAGGAATTTCGCTCCTGACCCTTCCAAAGGGTCCAGAGCGAAATCCTCAATTTGACCCCCTATTTTGCCTAAGATGTTGAAAAGACCTTGTTTTGAGCTAAGTGGATAGCAAATGGACTTGATTGTGGTGAGGAGAGGTGAGTTTGATCAAATTTGAAGGTAAATTGAATGGAAGAAGTGAGAAATCAACCTAGAATGGAAATTTCGCTCTTGACCCTTCCAAAGGGTCCAGAGCGAAATTCCCCATAAACACTATTTTCTTCCTTGTTTAGACTTAAAGCTTTGTTCCTTGGACATAGTAGTGGTAAATGGGCATGTTCTTGCCTTAGGAAGTGAATGAAAGCATTGAAAAGCGAGGATTTTGTCCAAGATTGGGAATTTCGCTCCTGACCCTTCCAAAGGGTCCAGAGCGAAATTCTCCATAAACCTCATTTTCTTCCCTGTTTAGACCAACATCTTAGTTCCTTGGGCATATTTGGAAGTGGATTGACATGTTTTTGCCTTAGGAAGTGATTAGAAGTGAAGGAGTGAAGGATTTTGTCCTAAATCATGAATTTCGCTCCTGACCCTTCCAAAGGGTCCAAAGTGAAATTCTTGAAAACACCTATTTTTCCCTTTGATAAGGTCAAATCCTTAGTTTCTATGGCGTGGTTGAAGGTGGATTGGTTTATATTGACTTTGCAATGGAGATTGGAGTTCAAGAGATGAAGAGTCAAGCCTAGAATGTGAATTTTGCTCCTGACCCTTCCAAAGGGTCCAGAGCGAAATTCCCAAAATCTCTTTTTTCTTCCAATTTTGTGTCAAGATAAACATTGACCAAGGTGAAATGAGCTTGGAGATACCCCTAGGCATGCCTTTGAATGGCTTTTGATCACCAAAAATGAAGGTTTTTGAGTTAAATCTTGAATTTCGCTCTTGACCCTTCCAAAGGGTCCAGAGTGAAATCCTAAATAGGTCCTGTCCCTGGCCATAGTTTTGAGCGAATTTCTCCTTTCAAGCCATTTGAGTTCAAACAAGTGTTGCCTTCGTGAGAGGGGGATCCAAAGTTGAGATTCAAAGGAAAGCAAGGTATGAAGAATGAATCTAGGTGAAGGAAAACAAGCAAATCTTGGATTTCGTCCTGACCCTTCCAGAGGGTCCAAAGCGAAATTCTCAAAATCACCTAATTTGCTCATGATGAAGGCCAAAATGTGAATTCCTAAGCATTGGTGGAGCAAAGATTAATGTATACTTACCTTGAGAAGCAATTTGGAGCAAGGAAGGGATGGAATTGTGTCTTAATCATGAAATCGCTCCTGACCCTTCCAAAGGGTCCAGAGCGAAATCCTTTGAAACTCCTATTTTTCACCCTGTTTGAGCTAGGCAAAGGGCTAATTTTGAGATCATGATGAGAAGAGGTTTGAAGGCTAGGCCTAGGATTATGAAATGATGAAATGAGGTCTAAATTGAGCAAAATAACAAAAATCGCTCCTGACCCTTCCAAAGGGTCTAGAGCGAAATTCTTATAGGGCCTGTCCTTGGGGAGGATCCTAAAGCAAATTCCATTTTGATCCCTTTTTGTTAATGATTTAAGGTAAAATGTACTATGACGAGGATAAATATATCATGTGTTCTTAATCATCTTTTGGTTTGTTTTGCAGATGGAAGAGGGTCAGGTTAGGACAAGGATGACCTATTCCAGTCCCATCATCATCAAAGACATTCCAAATGCATAGAGGAGGACTCAAGGTGCTTCTAAAGCGTTGGAAGGCTACAAGTGTTTGAGGATTTGCAAGCTATCTTCAAAACCTTCATTCTGCCATGCAAAGGAACCACATGCTACCAGAGAAGGAGTGACTTGACCGTGAGGCGGCTTCATCAAGCACATAGGAGTCAAGGAGGTACATCATCCATCAAGTACACCAAGGACAGAAGAAGACCAACCAAACACAAACATCAAATAAGGTGGCATCCCAGTCACTTTTCCTCTAGCCAAATTGGTCCACCTCAACATGTCCAGATTCAGTGTACCTAACTCAACAGTGATGGCACAAACTTCGGTGTACCTTTCCCTGCTTCCTATTGGTCCACACTCATTGAATGTAATTTTCTCATTGGCTAAGGAAGTTTGTTGTAACAAACCCTAATTAGGGTTTCTATCTTGTAATCCTAGCCATTGATTCTAAGTCAATCAGAGCCATCAATTTGTAAAGGGCTCTCTATATAAAGCCCTGGCTCTTCATTTGTAAAGGTTAATAGTTAGGAGTTAGCAAAAGAGAGATAGTCAATAATTAGTAGCTCAATAGTAGATAGCATTTTAAAGTAGAGTAGAAAGAGAAGGCAAAGATTGTTGTCAAGACATTGTTGCAAAAGACATGTAAACTTCATTGAAGGAATGGTGAATTCTATGTGTCGATTCTACAATTTGCATGGTCTCTATACTTCTCAAATTTAATTTCATGTTATTAGATGAATGGAAGAAATTTGTACGATCAGTGGTGAAATTTGTATATCCATACTACTAGCGGTTTGTTGATTGCAAACTTGCCTTGCATAGTCAACTGGAATCATTCAACTTAAGCTTAACATCAATTATCGCTTCTTCATTGATATGCATCAACTTGACGGTGTCTATGCTTGTAGTGGTGATCTGAACATCATAAAGCTATCCTTAGAAGACCGCACTAACCTTGTGGAGATGATCATAGCATGTCAAAGCAAGACTTAGTTAGAGTTTCATCAAAGGTCATCCATTGCTCCTATATTCTTAGTGTTAGAATTAGATTCCTCTCCAACCCTTATCCTTTTTTCCCTTTAAAAAAAATCAAGGATCATGTAAAGACCCACGTTCCAGTGATATCCAAAGTAAATCAGACGCTCGGGTCATCAAATGTAAGTCCCCTTGTGATTCCAGCAAAATCACATCATACCGCAAGAGCTTATCCACACGTAGAGACCCTACATATCAGAATCTTGGAGTTGCTCCGATTGATCCTTCGGCGAGATCTTCAGCAGTCGGGGAAACTTTGTTCAAGAGAGGATAAGATACCTTGGTATTTTATTCTGTGTTTGGTCGTGTACAAAAGACACATCAACACTTACCTAGTTTCCTAATTGAATTCATCTCCAACTGCTTGGTTTGCTAGAGGGAGATTGCAAGTCATTCAATTCTATAATTGAATTCACAAAAAACAAGAATATTCAGCATGCCCCAATAAATATTTGTCTATGAAGATAAGATCTTGAGTCAGATGCAAATGCTGGCTAACACCTGCTATCATCTTAAGAAAGCAAATTTTCTGTCCATTTTGTTGAGAAAGATGTGGCAACAATTTTTTTTTATTGCTTAGGTGAAAATTTATAGAATGTTTTATTATACAAATGGTCAAGTGACAGCTTGATATAATTAGGATAGATATTCCATTCCTAACCCAGTAATATAAATCTTAACATGCTAGAAATTTGATACACCAGATTTAGCTTGCTGTCCCTTAAGTACTTTTCTTAAAAACAAAAATATCTTTAGAATTGTGATGCCTTAATTTGTGGAACTTTTGAAGTAGTTGAATAAAATGATTTTGAATTAAGTTAAGGACTGATACAACAAATACAAATGGAGTATCAATACAAGAGTTTACCCTGGAAAAACCCAATGTGAGAAAAATCTAGAAGAGCAGGGGTTTTACCTTCTTATTTCAATAGCTGCTCCAATAGAGCCTCCAAGAACACTGTGGGACTTATGTAGCATTTCTGCAGTCCTCTGTTAGTGTGTCTTGAGAAGAAAACTTGCGTAAACAACATGCTATACTACCTTAGTTAGTTGCACATACGTCTTACAACTCCAAAATGAATATTACATGACTCCAATGGGGCATATGCGTACAAGAACGTGAGCAATTGAATCAGATAGAAACGCCAAATGCAGTATAAACAGACAAAAGGTGAAGTGTTCTAGCTTCCATTTGCGTGCTTGGTTTTTTCCTTTTGATCATATGGGTTGAATTTGGTATGTGCTGAATGAGCCATTCTAATCCTGTATGTATTGAATGATTTTGTCATTTCCTAAATATATTATCCAATTTGGCTCTTGCAAATATGCCACTTTAAATTGGTTTTACACCTCTACCATAGGCTCCAAGATGTTAGGATCATCCTCAATTGTTTATGCATTTGCTTCCTCAACTCTGTTTAGCTTTTGTACTTTCTTTGTCCTGTTCCTATCATGTGAGTGTGAGCATGTTTATAATTACTTAAAACTATGACGTTGATTTGATTACCTTAATCGACCAGAACTATGACATTCTTTACAATTCAATTTGGATCACAGCTCCCCAGATGGGAGGCTTCTGGTCCCCAAAAATTTTAGGACTTGTAAGAGGAAGAAACAATTATCTGATTTTTTCTTTTGAATACCACTTGCTCTTGCTTCAAAATTCCTCCTGCATATTTGCCAATTTTCTTGCCCTCCCCTCTTTATTGTCCTTACCTTTTTCTATAAATCATCTTTGTGTTAGAATCTGCAAGACAAATGATAACTCAAGATCTATTGTGAGAAATAGCAACTATAAAACTGTAAATATAAATGACTACAGAAATCAAAATAGCATTATAGAGCTAGTCTCTAAGAGAGTAATGCAAATTCTCAAGAAGCAAAATAGCATTAGGAAAGCATAATAACATGGAGCTATAAGATGCAAAGTGATGGATAATGATACAAGCTAGGAGAGTCAGTATATATAGATCAAATGAGAGTGAGGAGGTGGTAAATACAACCAACGAGAAGAAAACACCAAATAGCCTAAAAAAAGGCAAGTGTAACTCCCATGGAAGATGCCGACACCTCACACCACTCACACGAATACTTGCTTTATTAATCCTAGGCAAGATTAACTAGAGTGTAGGAAAAACTTAGATAATAGGAAAATAAAAACCTACACTAAAACTTTGTGTGGCTCTTCTTGAGCATTTGACACAAAGTCTTCAGTGGAAGATAGCAATTGTCTTTCTTCTTTAACATTTAGTGTAAAATGCGCAAAAAGAATCAAGTTCCCAATGTTGACAATTGAATATATCTTCATGTAAGGAGGAAGGTTAAATCTGACTGCATTAATTTCCACTTGCTCAACAATCTCAAATGGACCATGCTTGAGTGGCTTAAGATTCTTAGCTTAGCTTTATAGTCTCACATTGCCTCAGTAAAGCCATACCTTGCCCCTTACCTTGAAGTTGTGCTCAGTTCTATGCTGATCACGCCTTCCCTTATGCTTAGCTTAAGTTTCCTTCAACTTCCCTGGCGCTTAAAAACAAATTTGCCTTTCTACAGCTGTGTATTTCCAAATAAAATTTTTCGTACTTTCTTGTTTACTGTCCCATCACATTTTCAAGTGGATCAAAGAGGCAATTAACCAGAACATATTTCAGAAAGGGACTTGTTCACAAAACTATGAACTTCCCTAATGTATAAGTTCTGAATGCATGCCAAATTTTCATACCAAATCTTGGTATGATTCTGTTTCACCTTCTCAAGAGCTGCTTAAAGACTAAAGAGCTGCTTAAAGACTAATTTGGTCTAGCTATCTGTCCGTGGATAAAATGTAGTTCTTGCAATTCTATCTAAAACAATAGAACTAGGCAATTTAAAGTGAACCCAAATTTGCCGCGTCATGGTCCTGTTGGTGTACGTTTTATCATATACCGAACATTAGAATAAAGTACCCAAAGATAATTTATCCTCTCTTGAACAAAATCACCACGTATGCTAAGATTGCTAGAAGATCATATGGCGATTCCAAGGTTTCTTTTGTCAGGTTGAGACGCGTGGATAAGCTCAATGGGCGTTGTGATATGCTGGTAATACACAAAGGGACTTACGCTTGAATTGTTCACAACTTTGGGATTTAGACGGGTCTATCGATTGATGCTCTACTCTCTTTTTTTTTTTGATTTTCGGGTTAAGACTTTCAAAAAAAGGATAAAAAGGATAAGGGTTTAGAAGTCCACTCTACTCCTATGAACTCAAGAGACGGTATTGATTTGGTGAACTCAATAAACCACACTTTGCTTCACCTCACTTAAGACAACTATACAAAGTGGATGCAATCTTCAAGGAATGTGCTTATGATCGGAAGTTTAAGCATACACAAAATGGAAAGCTCAGACTAACTTTGCACAATGAATAAAAATCATCTATTTATCAAAAGTATGAGCGGAGATATACCATGAATCAATACTTATCAAATCCTTCATTCAATCTAACAACATGAAATAAAATCTAACTAAGATGTTGAAGAAATTGAAAACCTTGCTAATCACTCAAATAATAGAGATTACAAAACCTTAAGAAAAAGCACACAAGTAATATATTATCTGAAAATGACCTTCTTGCAACAATATTTCAAAAACCTCACACTCTCCAAATGAGAGGAGGCAACCTTATATAGGAGTCCATAAATTGGAATGGCCAAGATCGAACAGCGATCAAGGGCTCAAATTAAAAGATCAAAATCCTAATTAGGGTTTCCGAAAACCCAATTAATTTCAACAAGAGAAAAGAGGACAATTGGCATAGCTGCTAATCTTGGTGAAGTGACCATCTAGTTTCCTTTCTGGGATGCTACAAATTCAATGTATCTAGACACAAGTGGCCGAACCTCCTCCATGGTGACATGTGGCAAGATGCCAATTTGGAAATCAACCATGTCCATGCCATCAGTACATGTGGCGAGAGTGTTCTCCCAGTCAGCTGCCTGTGCTAAGAAATTCTCATCAATACGAATGAAACTTGAAATCTTGGTGAGATCTTCCTTGAGAATTGGCCCTGAAACTTTGAAGAAGTTTCCTTGAACTTTGGCCCTCACATTCTCTGCGCGCAGATGCTTCTCTTGCACCTCATCCTGCTGCAATATCTCAGCTGCCACAAAGAAGACTTTTTCCTGGATACTCCTAATGCTCTTTTCAATCTCTGAACACTTAGCCTTAGATTTTCTCAAAGATTCAACCCTAGTAATCAAAGCAAAATACTAAGTGCTGAAATCATATATGTCACCGGGCTGGATGACTTTTCCGTCTATAAGATCCTGTTGAGAAAGCCCTTTGATTATCTTCAGACATGGAATTATCCTACTCTGAATATTCTTAATATCTTCCCAAGCTTCAACTGTCTTGAATTCTGCTCAATAAGGAAGAGGTGGAGTCATGTGCTGATAATAGGTTCTCAATGAGTATGTCAGCATGCTTTGAGGCATCAAAAGTCCATCCTTTGGCTTCTCTGAAAGTCATCTTCATGTCCTCATAATCCTTTAATGATATTTGTGGAAGAGGTATGCGTGGAGTGTCTGTGCCATGCATTCTCTTCTTAAACTCTCGGAGGTTGATGTGTCCCAAGTTCGTGTCTCCTACTTGTTTCCACTTAGAGTTCATTTTTGATTCCGGAGGGGAATCTTTGTCAACTTGAAACTTCATTCTGCGTGATGTTCCAACCTCGAAGGTCATCCAAATCTGCAAAAGAAACAAATAAACTTAAGTTAGGGTCTGTATTTAAGTGTAATTTTGGGGTTTGATAGCTAAGTGTCATGATTTTCACTCCCTTTCCAACACTTAGCCTTAAAATAAGGTTTTCAAATACTTTGATATTCTGAAAGTCTTAATGAAAACCCCTGAAAATCATCAAACTTAAGGAGTTTACAGTCTGATTTTAACTTCAAAATCAGAATTTAGGGAAAATCCAAGTCCAAGAAAACTCAATTAAATTCATTCTAACTTGTTTGAAAGGCAGAAAGTGAGAAAGAAAAGAAGGGAAATCTGCTATATTTGTTGTTTCTCTTTAAAACTTTGAAGAAAAATCGGGTCCAAAACCCAATACTCTGCCCACAAAACTCATTTTCACCTTCGGAAGAATGAGAAGAAGAGAACAGAAGCTGCTTGGAGGATGAAAAATCAGATGTTAATCTCAGAAAATTAATGAATTTGCCTTCCAAACAGTCAAGGTTCTTCCAAAATCTGTGTGCAAACTTGTGAAAAATGGTTGAAAATCTCAGACTTATACTTGAAATCTTTCTTGAAATCACTTCCAACTTGCAAAAACTCTTAAAAATTCTCACAAAATGTCCTTCACCTGCAGAAAACCTCTCTTAATTGCTCTCAACTTGCTCAAAAAGTTCAAACTTCAAATGAATAAATGAGGAATGCACTGGGTATTTGTATAAGAGTTCGAATTCTTAATTAGAAACTCAGAAATCATCTTAAAATTTGTTTCTATTTCATCCTCAGTCCTTCGAATCTGCAAAGAATGTTTCTAATTTGGTCTTCAGTTGACTTGTCATCTCTATCAAGTTCGAATCCTTCATCTTGTTTCACAAATGCAAGTTTCTAATTCAGTTTTCAGTTCATAATTCGAACCAAATCTGCAATATTCTCCTTTCAAAAAAACTTCTATTTCTGTCCTAGTTCAAACTTCATCTTCAAATCTTGCTGACATCACTCTCTTTTCCTCCAAATTGGCAAAGTATCTTTGACTGATCTTATTCTCTTTACTTGGGTGGACTTGTCTTAACTTGTTTCCATTTGCAATCAGAGGTAGGGCGGACTTTGCACAACTTGTGCACCATCTAACATAATGCTGGGTGTACTTCCTAGAAGTCATGCACTTAGACTTAATCTTTAAGGTGGACTTGGAGAGATGTGTGCACATTAACCTTAACCAAATTTCTCTCTCCTCAAAGCGGATTTCCTTGGTTCTTTTCTTTCTAACATGTCATTCTTCTTCATTTGAGCGAACTTCACATCCAGTGTGCACTTCATATGTCGTCCTCCTAGGGCAGACTTTGCTCATTTCATGTACCACTCAATGCATAGTGGGCGAACTTTACCAACTTTGTGCACCAAAACTCATGGCGGACTTTACTAATCTTAAGCTTCATGAAGGCGGGCTTTGTTCTTTATGTGACCAAGGAGGGAGGACTTCCTTGTGTTTGTGCACTCAACCTCTTGATAGGGCGGACTTTGTCACATTCATGATCCTAGGAGGGCGAACTTTACTTCATGCCACATTGCTTCATACCCTTGGGCAGACTTTATCATTTCCTTGCACCATGGTGAGGGCGGAGTTGGATCATCTTAGGCACCTTTCACTTAGACAAGGGTGGACTTTCTCAACTTCATGACCCATTGCTATCACCTCCAAGGCGGACTTCATGAATTTCAAGAACCAAGGAGGGCAGACTTCAAGAAATCCACGCACCATTAGATCAAAACTTTGAATCTTCATAACTTGAACAATACTCCTCGGATTGCCTCGAAATTTGAAAACCATACTTCAATCATCCCTTGAATTTCTCATGATCCCTAAAATTTAGGAATTTGGCTTTTTCGAACAAAACTTGAATTTCAAAGGAATTTGTTGATCATTTCCAGTGTAATTCAGAGTCGATAGTGCAAACCCTAGATCCCAAAATAGAAGAAG
Organism: Cryptomeria japonica; assembly: GCF_030272615.1. NCBI lineage: Eukaryota > Viridiplantae > Streptophyta > Pinopsida > Cupressales > Cupressaceae > Cryptomeria > Cryptomeria japonica. The sequence goes on along the minus strand of NC_081406.1, from coordinate 542,995,128 downwards.
CAAGGTTCCCTAAAAAATAGGAAAAAATTTCTAAAAATAGCCACTTCGGGGATCGTGCTCAAAATGCCAAAAATGAAACTTCCTAAAAAATAGGAAAAAGCAAAAAACAAAACTTTCCAAAAATAGAAAGTTGTCCAAATTGACCCAAATCAATTGCAATTTTCGTCCTTCAGACTTTCTGGGCATTCTAACGGTGTCTAGACTCTGTTCTAACCAGAGTATCAAAACTCGTTGCGAGTTAGGCAAGTTTGCCGAGTTGGCGTGTCGAGCCAAGCTCGGTGAGTTTTGACAACTTGTGACACGGACTTGCGTCGCGGCATGTCACACATGGCAGACAAAGAGGCTGAGGCTGTGGCTATGGCAGAGGAGGAGGATAGAGCACGATTTGGCATAGGCACAATTGATGTTGATCATTGTGGCACCTCACAGGCGGAGACTATGGCTACTCAGTCATCTAAGACCTACCTTAGACGCCTTTGTAGGAGGCAGACAGACTACTCTGAGGCTGAGGCTGAGGCTGAGGATGAGCTAGAGCCTTAGCCATAGACTTGTTTTTGTTTACGGTTACATATATGTTTGGGAACATTTTATGTCATGGATTTTATATACATTTGACAACATTTATAACTCTATATATCTATGTTTTCTATTTCCTTCAGCTACAATTTACATTTCTACATATGTGATGGATGTATGTTTATGTATGTGATCAAATTAGCTTCTATTTGACGATGTTATAGTGTCTTTAAGCTTTATTCAATAATGGGTGCATGAAACAAGTTTTAAATTGTTAAAAATTTCTAAATTTCAAGGGTTTTTTAAATTTTGCTGAGTCACGAGTCGAGTCGGCCTTGCTGAGTCTGAGCCAAGTCCGAGTCTGGGAACTTTGGTTCTAACCATGGCTTGCACAAACTGACTCATGACTTTCAAAATTCAGACCATTCAAAACTGCCAAACTTGGCAATACTGATGCTAGAATGTCACAAGGCTCTAACAAAAACCCTAGAAAGCAGGGAAAAGGGAGGGTCCCCATTCTCAATGGGGTGATGTGTGAAAAAGGTCACAAGAGGTCCTTAAAAATTCTTTTGCATGTACACATTTTGCATAAACTGGTCTACAATGATATGAAATTTCAAATTATTATGCCTTTTATTTTGACATGGAAAAGCCTCCTTCAAAATTCATGGAAATGTTATCCATTGGTTTATAAAAAACTATCAGTGGATTATGCAACCTGAACTTTCTATTGCTTGTCTGGCTTGTGCTACATAGAATACACCTCTTTATGATCCATCTTGCAATTTTGATCCTTTCCCATACCTCTGCAAATATGCCAAATTCTTTGCTACACCAAATTGATCAGCAACTTTTGAAGTTTGGTACCTCTCTCATTAGTTGAATTCCTCTATCTTTTCAAACACAAAACTTTGCCAACTATTAGAACATACTCGTGGAGATGATGGTCTTCTTTATGCTCAAATCTGCACCCTACTCTCCATTCACAAGCTGATCAATCTCTCAAAAGTCTGTATTGTTCCCATGCTCTTTATCATATACTTTATGGACAAATGGTTTAAGTTGAGTCAATGTGCTCAAAGTTGAAAGTAGAGGTGGTCGAGAATCTCGACTACATATCAACCAACTTCTCAGTCACAGCTCATTTATAATTGATAAGCAAATAAAAGTGTTACAAGATATCCATCCATTTGTTATGTCTTTCTTTCTACAATCTATATTGTGCTTCCAAATATTGGAGTGCTTGTTGATCTGTGCGAAAAATGGTTTCTTTCTCCATTAAACAATATTTGCATTTTTCAACCACAGGTGCATATAATTCTTTGTTGCATGTACAATAATATAACTGCCCTGATTATTTTCAAATGATAGCATAATGGCTTATTGTCTTGTAATAAAGATCCCCCCACAGCATAATTACTTGCATTGGTTTGCACCTCAAATGGTACCTGCAAGTTAGGTAGTGTTGGAACTGATGCATTGCTAATTTTATGCTTTAATTCTTCAAATGCATGATGTTGATTTTCACACCAGATAAAGGATTGACAACTTGTAATTATGGAATGCAAAGGTGCTACTACTGTGGAGGACGATGCTATGGATTTCCTCATGTATTGGCAATCCCTAGAAAGCTCATAACTGAGGTGTTGATAGTAGCCTCCAAATTTGTTGGATCACTTTTCAACTTTCTTGTTCCAACCATATGTGCCAAGTAGACTAGTGTTGAGCAATTTTACCAATAAAATATGCCTTCATTTTAAGACAATTTTTTATACGACCTAATGAGTTTTTTACAAGACTTGGCAAGTAGTCAGCTGAGACTTGGTGCATTTTGCCAGATGACTTGTAAGTTGAGGCAAATTTTCCATCTATGTAAACACTTCTATGTCATCTAGGTATGCAATGTCACAAGAATCTACAAATGGTCTCTATATTTCATTAACCAATCTCATGAAAGGAGTATGAGCCTTGCACAAACCATTTATATAAGCCATAGTGTTGAGACTTGAACTCAGCAAAAACTTGGCAATAAAAAAATATTATATATGACAACCTATCTTACAAAATAAATTGAGTTGATTTTCTGCTTTTTGCAGAGACAGCCAAGACTTGCGAGTCTGCTAAAACTAGTGAGTTTTGGTGGACTTGCAAGATTTGGCTGTTAGAGATTTGGCCGAGTCTGACTCAAGGTTGCAGGTTCATTAATTCTGACTCAGACTTGAATATGTGAGTCGTTGACAAGACTCACCAACTCTTGACACTATGATATACTCAAAGGCAGTTTTTCATATAGCCTCCTTTATTCTCACCTTCTAATGCTCATATGTCAAATCTAGCATTGTGAAGCACTTGGCAAGTTGAAGCTCACCCATCATGTCATCAATCAGCAGGAAAGGGCAGCTATTTTTAATAGCTATCTTATTGGATTCATCTCTGTATAACTTTTCTTCTAGGAAGTAGGAACTATAACAATAGAAGAACTACATGGAGAAGTGTGAGGATCATTTGCACCTGAATCTAACAAAGTTTTGAGATTGTTTTTTGCCCCATTTACCTCTGTAAGTGATTGCCAATAGAGACCAATAATGGAAGAGGGAAATCTAGTAGCAACTGAATCTCATGCTTTATTGTTCTCTTTGGTGGCATTTTCATGGTTGGAAAACTTTCTTGAAGTAATAACTCTTCTATTTTCTTTTGTTCTTTGTTAGTAGACATGGTGGAATAAGCTTTATATTCAACAATTTCATTATCTCATCTCCCAAAAAATTTAAAATCAACTTCCTGGTTTGATTAACACTTGCCAAGGAGAGCTTTCTCCATCCTTGATCAAATGGTATTCATTGGCTGTTCTCGTGAAGGTAAAATCTCTCTCCTACATTAATAGACTGTCAAATACTACACCCACGTCTATCAAGGGGCACATCATCTACCACAACCTCTTCAATGAATTCAACATTTTTCCCAAATTTTACTTTGCATTGTTTGTGACTTATTTCTACTCCTTGCCTTACCTAACCCAACGAGTATGGATAAGGATGATTATACGCAATGAACTCAATTCTTATGCACCAACTCCTTAGAAATCAGATTCGTATGTGAAGCGCAATTAGAAAAAGAGTCCAGTGTTCTTTTCTTTATCCGACTCTTGGAAGAGTTTGGTGTGTTCACTTGTATTCATGGCATCTTTTCTACTCAAATGTACCTCTCTATGTATGAAAGTAAAAGTAAATCTTATCATCCACATTAGAGCTTTCCATGTCTCCTTTCTTTCAAAGAAGGGGCACAACCTTATTGCAGTTCCTGGGATGCAATTCCAGATGAAGCTTCCAACATTTCTTATGAGTATGAACATCTACATCAAATGCCCAAATTATTTTTCTTTGTAAGAGTACTAGCATTCTGTTTGCGTTTCCATTTACCGCTTGAAACCAATTTTCTGATTTGTGCGTATGAAGAGGTTGACTGTCTTGCCCCACTATATATTTACGCTTGGAAATCAGGTCTTCTTAGATGTTTTTAAAGTTCTCCATGGTACTTCATGCAGGCATCGTAGTAATGTATGCTCCATCATTTATAATGTTTACATCCAAATTCAGTAGTATACTTCATACATATCTATGCCTTTGATTAGATCATTGCTATCTTATATAGCACTCCTCTTCATAATATATAGGATACAAATGTTTCTTGATTAGTTTCTTAGATTCGTCCAGCTTTTGCCGTTTTCCCTTAATTTATGGTACTACTTTATGCATATAGAGACTGAGTTTTAAATTGTCTTTGGTGCTCTATTCAGGTTGTTTAAATCAAAAGGTTTCTTCATTTCTAACTCAATCTCCTGTTGAATACTAATAGGCTCGTGCCTCATGGGATAGCTAAATTGCTCCAAGTGGAGCTATAAACTGTTGCCTTAGGTAGGTAAATTAGCTGTGACTAAAATGTGAAACCCACCATTTGTAATTTGATACCTGAAGGTATAGTTTTTAGAAGATATTTGCATGGGTTTGGATTGATTTTTCATATGGAGGATGTTCGTCTGCTATTCCTCTCCAGGTGAAATTCATTTCTAGCATCTTGCTGAAGTGGACAATTGAAATATAGTGTATTTGATCAAGCTACTAGTACACAGAAATTTTTACCCTGATACTTGGATCTCTTGGATTTGTTATTTATCAGTGTTCCATGGGGACACATGCCCCTAAAAAAACCCAACTTTTCCAAGACTTAGGGACTTGGGGAAACATTCCGCCACAGCACTACCACTTCCGCCACCTCTGCTGGGGATGCCACCAGGTTGCTTGCTATATGGCACATGCCATTACATACTGATTGCAACCTTTAACTTCATGAAAACTAGTTGGCCTTCCATGGGATATTTACAGAGATGTTATGTTGCAGATATTGCCTTGAAGATTTCAATTCACCTCTATTTTTATATCAGCAACACCCCCCCCACCACCACTCCATTGCCGCTCCCCCACTGTCCCCTCATTGTTCCCAAATTTAGGCCCTTGGTCCCCCTGTCCCTGAAACCCATCCCCGCGTTCCCCTGTCCCCTGTCAAGAAACTCTGTGGAACTATGTTATTTATTGCATTTATCATTTTTCCCCTCCAAAGCTTGATATTCATGTATTCTTATGTATAACTTGATTGTAAACTTCTTGCAAGGCATATCTTAACACCTGCTAACCATCTTAACAAGGGTACTTCTCAGTTCTCGCTATTTGGTGAGAGTCTAGCAGTCAATTTTAAACTTGTCACATTTTTAGTTCTTTACTTTTCTTTATTCTGGTGAATTATATATTTTCCAAAATCGACATTATGATTTGTGAATTGTATTATTTCCTGAAACTAGTATAGGGGTAGAAAATTTCAGTTGGATTTTTTTTTCCACTTAAGGAAATTATGCTTTTCACTTTTTCCCCTTAGCTGATAACTTTCTCAGATTCTCTTCTTAATTCTTAGCTTGAATGAAAACTTCCCAGAAGGCTAATGTAACCACCTATCAGTCTACCTGGGTAGCAAACTTATTCCCTTCTCCATGTAGGCAGAGAAATAGGAATCTTAAAATTGGTACATTTTTGTTGCCTTTTATGGACCCTGTTTTGCAGTCCTAGATTCCGATTCTCATTTTTCAACAGTGACAGGATAGAGGCTTGAAAAATTTGATTCAGTAGTCCTTAAAATCTTCTCTTTAAAGGTCCTCTGTAAGATATACACTAGACTTTGGCATAGTTCCTTTCTAAATCAAATACCATATGTTGTTTTTCTTTTTTGAATGCTTTACTCTGATTTGTGTACTGCACTTTAGGTGAGGTGAACAAACTTTGTAATTTCATTGAAATGATGTGCCATATGATTTGATTGCATGTTCCAAAGAGAGTCTTGTAGCAGGCAGTGAGTGAAAGAGGGAGAGGAATGGAGGGATGTTTTTTTCCCCCTTTCCCTGAGCTGCACCCATTTTCGTCATGTTTTGCAAGAAGCATTTATATGTTTGTTTTTTCTTACAGCATAAAAGGTCAATCTACATTAGCATGCTGCTGTTGTCCGAAGGAGCGATCACATCAGCCAGAAACTTCTTGCTGCTCTTGCAACTTCTTCCAAAGTTGGAGGCCCTCTTGTCCGAAATTGTCATGCAAACCACCGTGTAAAATTCCTAGTTCATCTTGCTGTAAATGTTCCTGCACGGGATGCTTCAGATGTGTTAAATGCTGCCATCCATGCAGAACATTATGATGGATGGTGATGAAATTAAGTTTCTGGAGACAGTTTCTTCTTATGTAAACTTCAAAAATAAAAATTTTGATCGGTGGCAAATGTATTTGATGTTTATATGCTTTCATTGGGAACATTTGGAATGAAAATAATTTTATTTTTGATATTGTAGAAATTGCTTGAGAATAATTAGTTACAGCCTACATTTTGAGGAGCAGATTTGCTTGTTGATGACCTTTTCTTTTACTGGTTTTTTCCATACCAATGTGTTGAGGGATTTAAGGAAACGATTAAGGTACTTGAATTGGTTCACATGTAGAGGCATTTTAAGGGAGCTTCTCGTTCCATGGTAAGGTCACAGCTATAGCATAAATGGCATTGTATTTTAAAAAATTAAGAACAGGTTCACGACAGTATGGCCATAGTTTCCATTAATTATTACTACTTTAGTCCCTCCAACGTCCAAAGTTCCTTACCACATTAAGGGAGACTTGAGCTGAGTCCATGCTGTGGATGATCCATTTGATAGCTTACAATAATGTTGAAGTGAATAATTCACTATTAGAGTAGAATGGTAAATGTGACGAAAGATGACTTTTTAGCATCCATTAGGCATAATTTGGTCTTTAGGTTGCGATGTCCATATACTTTGTAAAATCCACATGAACCATACAAATGCAAATCATCATGTACTGTGGCAAGCTATTATGAAAATATTTTGTTTATCTATAAGAAATTTTTATGTACTTTCAAGGAATTGAAAAAAGATAGCCGAGGGAGCACATGGATGTTACCAACTTAAGCAAAAAATAATATTAGATATATCTGGATGATAGTCAAACAGTTGGGCTATCATAAGTCAATGGGCTACTTCGAACCATAATACTCATATCAAGAAAAGAACTTTGGTGGGCTCCTCATGAGCCAAACATCTTTTCAGGTGAATTGCGACGCTTGGATAACTAAGTGAATATTTTGAGTTAGTCATTGGTTTTCCAAACGCTTTGTAGTGATCAGAGATATGATGTTTCCACAGTCTATATCAGTGAGTGCATTCTTCTGGACTAATCCAGAAGCATTAACTCACTGTGCAGTGGTCAAGGTTAGATATTGTATTTTTAAACTTATAAAGTTGAGAGCCAACTATTGGGCTCCGAGAACATCTGAAAGCTATTATGAATTAGACAATGCAATATAATTTCAATTTGTATGCCAATCTTAGTTAATGTAATTTTCAAGTCAAAGGATTCATTAGGTGTGTCGATGCCCAAATTGCTGCAACAATTGTTGGCAATGCTTCCACGCTGCAATGGGACTATAGAAGGGAACTTAACAGTTGCTATAAACACGGGAAAACTAAGTATGCATTTCTGCTTGAAAACCTAAAAGCTTTAAATGTACAAACCAACAGTATTCCTACATACCATGTCAACATATAATCAAATTATTGTAAAGAAACAAAATAAATTTGTTTACTAAAATTAGGCTTAATGAATATAAAAAGTAATTTAATTTAAAGCTGTGACAGATCACGTAGTAGAATTTGGAAATCCAGAAGTAGATAGAAATAAAAAGAAGTTCGTAGATTTGGGCAGTGGATAAATAGCTGTCAACAATTTGATTATAACTTTTGAATTGCAACTCAAAATTTTGTATTTTTAGATGTGTTGGAAGCAACATAACTAATTTTGAACTGGGTTGTATCAAAATTTGGCTCGATAAGTTTTGTGATTCCAGAAATGAATTGGATCAAATCAGATTCATGATTGGGGAAATAAATTTTGCATTCAAAATTGAACCTATACTTGGTGGAATAAATTGGTAAAAATTGACAGTGTGATTCCAGAAATGAATTGGATCCAATCAGATTCATGATTGGGGAAATAAATTTTGCATTCAAAATTGAACCTATTCTTGGTGGAATAAATTGGTAAAAATTGACAGTTAGAATCCAGAGTCTTTGATCTTCAAATATTCGAGTCTACTAAGGAATTGATGGAGTTTGCAAATATTTTTAAAGAATTTGTTGAATTGTAAGGGTCATGTTCTTAGTCAAACGTTTAGATTGACTGATTCAACAATGAAAGATTTAGATTGACTGATTCAACAATGAAAGATTTAGATTAAGCACATCAAAACATTAAGTAGAGACCTAGGATGATGGTGATAATTGTCATAAATGCTGCATAACAATTCATTTAGATTCACCCTAGCATGCTCCTAGATGATCTCCCAACGTTATTTGAAATGGATGAGTGAATGTTTTTAAATACAATATAGCATTTAAATCAGCACAAATATGCAATAGGTTGGCTCACAATGATTGGTTAATGGTTGGCGGTGTGTAATTTGAATTTTAAGTTTTAAAAGTTGAAGGTTTAGATTCGCAACTGTAGAAGTCTCTTTGGTCAAGTTTGCACTTGTAAGATTTGAGTCAAAGTGGCAAATAATAGGTGTAGGATAATGATAAAATCTATAGGGGTTGCGATGTGGTGATGTCATGTAACAAATACATGCAACAATATACCACTTGTAAGCCACTTATTGCATTTATAATACTTTAATTAAAGCAAGCCTAAATGTAAGGGAAAATGACATGGTTATGCAATTTTAACCATTGTATTTTGCTCCCACTTTGTTATGCATCTGAACTACCAGACAAATGCTAGACTAAAAAATAAAACTTAAATATAATACTCCAAAAAATAAAACTTAAATATAATACTCCATTGGAAACTTGCTAAACAAAAAATATGAGTAGCATTCGTCACATACTTAAAAAATTGATATAAACTACCACTTGCTTGAAGATGAACTATGCTTGAAAAGAGTTTAAGTAAAGAGTAGAAGGATAAGTGATTCTACTTGTTAGGGAAAGTGATAAATGTATTGACTATGTGATAAATGTGATAAATGCATTGACTATGTGGAAGCTTTTAACAATGTAGATGGAGTCATACTTGAACATGAAAGTGAATATGAGCTTGCCATAAAACATTTTGCACAATAAAGAACATTAGTGACATATATATCTCCTACTAGTTGGTTGTATATAAATGAGAACTAGTATATAAATGAGGCTATTAGTTGGTTTTATATAAATGAGGTAATTGAATTGGAGGAAGGAAGGAAAAAAAAAGCATGACTAGGCATGCAAACATAGTAAAATATATCATTATCCGGTAAGTATGTAAAAACATAAGTAGGAAATAACTGTGAAAGCATGTGTAAGAAGGGAAATACAAGATAACTCCCAAAGTCATCCTCAATGACAAAAAATGGCAATATAAGGATATCCCTAAAGAGGAGATGAGGATCATTTAGGCACAAATAGGATGTGAAAGATGTGGTTATTACAAGGATCATAATATGTAAGCACTAGATGTTGACGTTATAGGCAATCATAACAAGACATACAGTCATAGACAACACATATAGTGACATCAAAGTGACATCAATGCCAACACAGGACAAGTTTCAGATCAATGACAACATATTAACTCAAATTTCCAATAGTCATGCCATTATTCAAGGAGAGTTACTACCAGTGCATAAATAGTTAACTAAGTGAAAATATTTTTAAAAAATTATTTGACAAATTCTTGAATACTATTACACATTGTATCTATGACTAAATTCAATTTTGATAATATTTTATAAATGTTGTTCGAAAATTATTAGCACTGCATAAATTGTAGCTAAGTGATTTTTTTTTGAAATATTATTTGACTGATTGTAAAAATTCAATTTTCATAATATTTTACAAATACTATTGTAAAAGTTCTCATGAACATGATATTGGTTTCTATTTTGTTTATAAACAATCATCACGTGAATATAACAAATGAAATGTCTATATTGTTGCATTTGGATATTATCTCATTTGATTATTAATTATTCAAATTTTATTAATTGCACTCTTTTAGCATTGTATATTATTTCTTACATGGAACAAAACTAATGATTGTGATGCAATCTTCTTCAATTTTACATCTCCATTGAATCATTTTGTTTCAAATTCGTTAAATCAAACTCTTTATTATTATTTATGATTATTAGATATTTTCAAATTTTATATCTCTTGGCATATTTTACTTAGATTTTTAAAATTAAAGGTATGCTAGTTTAATTTTTAGAACATTCTTAACAAGATCTTAAATATTTTTTATTATCAATTTAAAAACTTGCTATAATAAACATTTATATTATGACTAGTTTTGAGAATTAAGATTTCTATTTATTTATTTTTTTATTAAATAATAATATATCTTCAAATAATAATTAAAGTATTTTGTTACTTTATTAAAAATATAAGTTTATATTATTTTTTATAATTATATGCCAAAGACGTATTTAACTCACACTATGGATGAGAGCGATGGGCGGGAGAGCGTTAGGAAGCTCTGCTAGGGTTTCGGGGGGACACGACATTACAGAGACAATAGATGAAGGTGGGGAATCCGAAGATGCGGATGGCAATGGACGGAAACGGAGGGCTGTCTGCAGTAGGTGGTGGTTGCCAGAGTTTCTTTGGCACTCGGGGCCCCCTCTTCCCTTCCGTTGTCTCGAGTGCTTGCAGGGGCCGCACTGGTGGTTGTTCTGCCTTTGGAGACCTTACGTTGGCGGCATTGTCTCCTGCTAGTGCATGCTGGGTGAGGGTTTGTTTTGTGCGGCTTGGGCCTTTCGTGGGTCCTCTATTCCATGGGGTTTGTTTTGTGTGGTCTGGGCCTTTCGTGGGTCCTCTGTTCAACCTCTCTATTGCTGTCTTTTCCTGGATATTTACCCTTGCTTCTCTTTACGAGCTGTTCTCCTTTCCTATGGAGGTGGATTGGACTTAGGTGGATTTTCTTAGGGTTACAGTGTCTTTTTGGCTTCCTTTTTTGCTCTCTATGCCTGTAATGGTGGTGTTATCTCCTATTGAGGTGGAGATATTCTCTGAGGCTACAGCTGGAGTTTCCTATTCAGTGGTTTTTTTGCCTGACAGAGGCTGGTTGGCTCTTAGGTTGTGGTTGGTGTGGCTTCTCCTTCCAATGAACCTTTTTCCCCCTATTGAGGTGGGGGTTGTTCCTTTGGTGATGGAGCTGAACACTTGTGACAGACCTGATTCTTTGATGTGCACCCTCAATGCTTCTCCTGTTGGTATCTTTCTGAGGTTTTGTTTTCTTGCTACTCGTTCCCATGGTTCTCCTCTTGAGGTAATGTGCCCTCCTATGGAGGTGGAGTGGTTGCATGGTGATCGGGTGGTTAAGGGGCTTCTTGGTCTTTTGGCTAGTATTGTGGAGGGAGGGTTGGATTTGCGTAGGGCTGTCGATGCCCGGTTTTGTCTCTGCGGGAGAACCAAGGATGATAGGCTGGCTGCCTTTCTTTCTCTTTTCTCTATTGAGGTGGGGTTTCTGAAGGATCTTTTGTGGTTTTTTTTGTTCAGTTTGATGGTTTTGGGAGCCATTTTAAAACCCAAATGGAAGGTTAGGGGATAATTTCAAAACCCCCTTTTTTATGTTTGGTTGGATGTTGACAGTTTTGAAGGGCCCAACTTAGTTTGTGCTGGTTTTTGGTGAAGGGACAGGTTAGCTTTTTGCTGCCCGATTTTTATGTATATGGGGAGGGGAACCCGAAAAATCCCTGATGTCTGGATGAGGGAGTTCATCAACTTCACTTATAGACTTAGGCTGTGTTGCCAACAGATTTTATAATGATTTTCTTTTAGTCTGGCTGGCTTTTTCTTGATTGTGGTAGTGCTGGCTTTTGGCTGGCACTTGCGAAATTTGCTGATATGATCTACTAATTTTATGTGCCTATCTTTACTGGCAGAAGATTCTCTATAGGTTCCAAATCGTGGCAAAATCTGAGGGTTTTGGGTCCCTTCAAAACCTGGTGTTCGGGGTTTCTGATCCCCTCAAAACTTGTTTTCCCTTAATAAAAAACTCACACTATGGATCCAAAAATTTCTGTCAATAAAACCTAGAAGTGTTTAATTTGACGTGTTTGTAACACTTATATGCACGAAAAAATTAAAAAATATATTTTAATTATATTTTAATTTTATATTATTTTTATTACAAGATTAGTATGTTAATTTTCTTAATAAATATATAAAAACAAAAAAAAATTCTATATCACTTTAAATATATCATATAATAAACTAGAAGTATAATAATAGATTAGAAATAATATTATTAATTATGGAGGATTGGAAATGTTCCTACATAAAATTTATTAAAAAATAATTTAGGCTTGAATAAGTTTTTTTTAAATTTAATATAAATATTAAAAATATAATAATATAATAATAACAATTTGGTTCTTTTTTTGGTAAAGAATTTAATTGAAATATAAAAATATAATAATACAAATATATTAAAATATAATATATAATCACATGTTAATAATAATTTAATATTAATTACAATATCACATAATAATTTAATATTTAGCCAATATGCTATATTATGTGGGAAAACCCACTATATTTTTCTCCAATTTGACGCTGAGAAATTTCTCCCACTATTTTATTGTCGTTTTTTTCCTTGCATCCTTTTTTTGTCGTTATTCCGATTTCCACGTACAGAAGGAAAACACGTAATGGGTTATTGGCCCCTAAAATTTCATAAGATTTCATGATCATGAACATGCAGACAATCACATGCATTTACACGCATCCTCATTGAAAATAAAAAAATGACCACTTACTAGCATTTGTATTCCAACATACATTGTCAAGAAAAGTTTCGTTTTATATTTTCACAGGAAGTACATTGTCATTGTTGGAAGTGAAAGAAATTACATTTACATTTATAATGTCAATTAGGGGAGAGGTCTCGATACGTGCATGAGATCCTAAACGTACTATAAGACCGACCACGTTTGGGCCCCACACGTAATTAAAAAATAACCGATACATGCAAACTTTTTTTCCAAAAAATAAACACTTTTAAGCCTATTATTAATTAGACAAAAAATGGACACATATCAATTAAGTCTTGTATTTTATATATATTCAAAATAGTCAAAAGTATGCATAATTGTCCAATTGACCAAGAGGGTGTCAATTCATTGAGCACCTATCAAATCACTGACATATTCTATGCTGGCCCTTTATGGGCAGCATTAGCAAAACACACGCAACCATGTTTTTTATATACACAACAAAACATAAGCTTCATCCAAGGCTCAACACCCTAGTAAAAGCCAACACAACAAAATTACAGTGCCACGTTAAAGTCATAACAAATATATTTGTCCCTTCAAGCCCATCTGCCCATCAACTCTGTATACCATAGTTCCCCAGTTCGACATGACTACCCTAACATGTATTGACACCACCCTAACATCTTAAAGCACACTCTATCTCATATAAGCAAAGATGGGTGTACACTTGTTGGTCTTCTCAGCCACTTGCCCACCTGCAACCCCACAATCGAGTGTATAAGGCCACCATTCTCCTTATAAATGCAATGAAATGAACAAAACTATCAAGTCAAATTAATAGCAAACATGAATCGACCCTGCAATTTGAATGCACATTCAAATTTGAAAATAAGAAGAGGACAAAAATTAAAGAAGGCAAACCAATCAAGCAACCAACATATCATTTATTTATCAAGTTCAAATAGATATCAAATCCTTTCATTTCTACTCACGGAGACAAGAAGATTGCAGTGGCCTAAGAAGACACCAAAGAAGACAGATTGACCTAAGAAGACACCAAAGAAGACACAATATTTTTTGTTCTAGGTGTAGTGCCCCTCCCTAGTTCGTCTTTCCCTTTTGTGTTTTGATAGACCTATTTAGACACGACTTTGATATTTTGTTGGTTATTTGTGACTCTATTTAGGTGACACTTGATAATGCTAGATATACTATGTGTCATGTGATACTTGATGATCCTTATGGATGTGGGTTATATTATTCATGATGCTATGATGCTACTAACCCCTATTTCATGATGATGATAACATGAGATGAGTTGATGCTATTGTTGTGGGACTGCCTTACTGTCTTCGTGGTAAGAGACGATTTCATAACACTTATTGCGAGCATATTATGGTATTGCGATTCTCTTTCACTTGTCTGATCAATTATGATATATATGCACTGCATATATGTTGTATCGTGTTTAGTGGTGGTTACAGGATTGCAAGTACTAGACATCAACTCCACCTGGTCTCACAAGTCTGAGCGTGTCTTATCCCAATGACAAGTTGATCGAAGATGCCATGAGTTCCCTCTTTACACTCTAGGTCTAAGTTGGTACCCTTGTCAGTTGTGTCGTGGTTTAGATCACCTTGTGCTGCCTTGTTGTATGTGTTCGATCCTTGTGTCCGATGTCTTGTGATATGTGAGTATTGGATTATTTGATTAATATAATTTGTTAATTTTGAAATTGATTAATTATATTGTTTGGTTATTTAATTATTATTTGATTAATTTATTATTGGGATTCAATATTTATTTAAATTATTTGATTTTGAGTCTAATTATTATTTATTTATTTATTTAATTATTTTATATAGTTGAGGTCTGATATTTAATTGTGGTAATTATTTATCTTTGGTTATTTTATTTATTGGGCCTTATATTTAATTATGCCCATAGTTTAATTTATGAATGGTTGTTTATATTATTATTTGCTTATTAACCCTCTTGGGTTGATTAAATAAATAATTGTGATACCTATCCTATTTTATGATCGGGTGAGTTTATTGGTTAGTTAATTAAATATTATTTTTATATTATTTGCCTCAAACTATGTGAGCTAGGTATGAGATATTATTTTTGGGAATTTTCTGATTGGTTGGTAGTTTTCCATAGTTTTGGCTTAATTTTTATTTATTACCTTCTCTGTGCGTTGCCGAGGGGTTGGCTCTCAGCGAATTTTCGATTGAGGATTTTGGATTTCTGATTGATTGAGCTTGGAGTATATTCTATATATTTGAGATTGAAATTATGAAGCTTGTATCATGAGGAAAATCGTAATTGTAAAGGAAGATATGTCCTTGTATCTTGTAATCATATGTAATAGGATTTATAGTAGATTGGGATCATGATGTATTGTAATAGATTATGATTGTTGGAATCATTGTAGATGTCTATGCTGTAATTGGATATTCAATGTGGATATAATTCTAGATTGAAAGAAACCAAATGAATGAGCAATGTGCATGTTAGCATTAAATGTATGTTCTTAATGGAAATGATGTTATTCTTGGTTAATAGATATCTCTAGAATATGGAAAGAAATGAGTAGCTTGTAGGATGTGTGGTTATAATTAAGAATGAGCTAGTTTGCATTAGTTGATGCCTAATCGAGAATTCATGATGTCATGATATGTTAGATGGATGGATGGGGGATTAGGAGCATTTGGTTTGGTGTTTTAAAATGAATCAAAAGTATATTAGGGACATGATGGGATATGCATTTGTTGAATGATGATTCTCATGTTAAAAGGAAATTAATTGATTAGGAAGTGAATGTAAGGAATGTTTAATGGTATCATAGATGGAGATGTGTTTATGTGTTAGAGTTATTCATAGGATGACGCTGAAGTAACCTAGGGAATGATAGATGTTGTATTGTAATTTGCTTGCGTAATAATGATGCTATGTTAAGGAAATGTTAAAGATATTTTATGTAATCATGTAGATGATAATTAATGCTTTGAGTAATGGTAGTTTAATGTGTTGTATTAGTAGATGCAATTTTTTTTGTCTCTATTAGCATGTTAGTTAGTATAGTTCTCTAGGGTATTTTGGCGGGCATTGCACCACACCAGATTTTCTTCTTATTCCACTTTCTATCTTATTTGTTTGACAGTACAAACATGTTATTGTTCTTTTGACTGTCTATATGTGTTTATTGTGTATGTCAATACAATTTCCATATGTTAAGAGTTGTTCCCACTTTGTTGTTACATGATATGTCTATACACTTTATGTGAGTGCAATTTGCAAATGTTTTATGTACTATTTTCATTTCCTAGCAACGTTAGCTAGACTGACTGTTGCATCCCTTGGCGAGGCTATTGTGTGTGTTGCGAATGGGGGCTTTGCAGAGGTTTCTGTCTGTGCCTTGGCGGGGGGTTCTTTGCCTCTCGCTTCAGCTGCTCGAATGCAATCTTCCGTGTGGGCCTTACCCTCTTCGGGGGTGAATGTTGGGTCTGCTCCGCCTCCTGGGGGTACCCTTGCTAGTGTGAAGCTGAAGGTTGCTCCCGTGGCTGATCCTTGCAGGCTCAAGATTGATACGGAGGATGGTGATCCGGTGCATCCGGCGCCCTCTGATACAGATCAGGCTGCCTGTGGCTTGGGACCTTTGGCTGTTACCGTGTGAAAACCCTTGGCTTTCAGGGTGTTTGTTGATACTAAAAAGGAGATCATCCACAACTCCTCTGTGTTTGAATCTCATGGTCTGATTTGCAGGTTTCAGGGCTTTTGGCCAAGCCTTCCTCAGCTGCACACTTGGATTTCCCAAAGCTGGGAACCGATCTTAAAGGGTTCAGTTAACATTTTTTCCTTCAGCCAAGGGTTTTTTCATTGCTAAATTTGAATATGCAGAGGATAGATCGAAAATTTTATATATTAATCCTTTCAGCTGGGAGGACAAATTTGTTTTGATGGTTAAACCCTGGTTCTTGGGTTTTAACCCATCTACTGATTCATTTAATGAGATTCCTATCTGGGTTAGGCTCCCTAACCTTCCCCTTCATCTATGGATGGACTCTCTGCTAGAGGAAGTGGGGGAGGCTTTAGGCGAATTCCTAATGATTGATAAGGATTCTTACCAAATTTATCATTCTACTTATGCTCGGATTTTGGTTAACATTGATGTTTCTAAAGGGCTTCCAACTGAGATAGAGATTGAATCTTCCTTGGGATCTTGGGTCCAACCGCTCAACTTTGAGGGTATCCCCTTTAGATGTCGAAAGTGCTTCCAGACTGGACATGTTGTTGCACGGTGTGAAACAGAAAAAAAGAAAAAAAGATATGCTTCTTGGTGGAAGGGTGCTACCTATGAACACTATTTTGTTAAAAAGAAAAGCTTCTCCCAGGTGGTTGCGCAGGTTCCTCAGATCGATGGTATTGTGCCTCTGGTTGCTGCCTCTGTTTTTGGTGTAGCTTTGCCTCAGGAGTGTGTGGATGCTTGTGGTGGCATCCCGACTGATTGTTTGAAGAATGTTGGATCTTCTTCTTTGGTGGATGACCTTCCCGCTTCCCAGATTGCTGCTGGATCTTTGTCTGATTATTCGATTTCTGCTGTCCCTGCCTCTCCGGATGCTGACTCTGTTCCTCCTGGTGATGGGAGGTCCTCTATTTTGGACCCATCCTCTTGGCAAAAGGCTGCTGCTAAGGTTGAGGAGGGATGGATTACTGTTAAAAGAAAAATCTAAATCATCCTAGTCCTCTTTTGATATGACCCTTCGATCCTACAAGGGTAGGTCAAATTCTTGATCCGTCCTGGTTGCGTTGGGGCTGATGGTCTTTTGCAGCCAACTAGTTTTTGTTTGGGGGTCCTTCTTGTGTTGTACCCCATCTTTTGTTTGGCTGTGCCGAGTCTCATTTGTGTTATGTTTCTTTGAGTGGACTTTCAAGTTTATCTTTTGGTTCGGGTTGTAGGTCCTTCCAAAACCTGTCTTGTATTGGGTTTCGGGTCCCTTAAAACTTGATTTTCCTTAATAAAAAATGTTAGCTAGACCTATGTTAACCATGTTCTCAATTTACACAACAAAACATATACTTCAACACTTGAACCACATCTTCAAACTGGATTCAACACCAAGTTTACCAAAACTCAACCATGTTTTCAATATACACAACAAAACATAGGCTTCTACACTTCAACCACAAGTACAAAACAACATAGACCACATAGTTGACGAGTCTAACATGAGGACAAGCACATACATCACTGTCATCTTCATCAAATATTTCTTCATATAAAAACCATCACTTAATTCTCTTCTATTAATGCATCACTATCAACATACACAAAACAAAGTGGCATTGAATATTGAATTGGTTAACATATTCAGATGTAAAATTGGTCCTCAAATTTTTTTAATGTTGCTTTATCTGGTCAGACTTACTTAGTATACTTTTTCTTTGCAGATGACAAAGGGAAATTATATGTAAGAGAAGAGGAAAAAGAAAATTGAGGAGATCAAAGTCCAAAGGAAACAACACATTAAGGAAATGAAGACAACACAATTGGTGGCAATGGAAGGGTAAGTGCACAAAGATGGGGGACCAAAAAGGGGTCTTAAGATGCCACTTTTTTTTTCTAAAATTAGCACAATTTGAAATTTGATGAGAAATTGAAGATAGGTACACTCAAAATTTGAAGATGCAACAAGAACAAAAGTTGAAGTGCTTTGAATCTACTTTCTAAACTACTAATTTGTTTTGAAAATGGTGGAGATTAAGGGTTTCAAAAAGGGGCACCACATTTATTGGTCCTATTTTTTTCAGAAAAAAACATAACATAGCACCAAGTGTGGTGCCCCTAAAATGTCAACTTTTAAAAAGAATTTTGCAAATCACTTTGGTGAGAATGTAGCTTACACATTGAAGTTTATGCCTGATTTTTTAGCTATTTTTTTGATGAATATTTGAATTTTAAAAAATTTCCAAAGTGGACACATCATGAAAAACAAAAATTTGAACGTGCTCACCCCATAAATTTGTGAAAACTAATCAAAAATCAATCTTTCTTTTTAAATTATGTAGAATGGAGTCTAGTTTCTAAAAATGTAATTTGTTTCAAAATTTGATAAACGAGTAAAAATCTAAGCTTGAAATACGACATGTTGGTTTTTGACAAAAAACATACACACTAACAAAAGAAATTAGAGATGAAGACCTTAACATTTTCAAAATTTGAAAAGAATTATATGGTTGGATAGCTAAGAGAGTGCTTGATGATTGTATGGTGTTTTTTTTGCATTGAAAGACATGCAAACTTGATGGAGAGCACAAACAAAAAAGAAAATTTTCAATGTTTGCTAGAAAACACGTTTCAGGATTGAGAAGGGCGTCTAAGCCTTTGGGTTGGATGCTTAGGTTTTCCCAAGGCAATGACTTTGGCGTACGCCAAATATGGCACACACAAAATTTAACAAATACAAACTTTGCATTTGGCGTACGCCTTATTTGGCATGTGCCAAATGTATTCTATTGGTAATTTTTCAATCCCTCTCTCTATTTGATAATGCAATATATATATATATATATATATATATATATATATATATATATATATATATATATATATATATATATATATATATATATATATATATATATATATATATATATATATATATATATAACATGTTTAAGTATAAGTCACATTTCTAGTTGTCTTTTTCCTTTCTTATACTTTAAGTTATATTTTATGTATATATTGGTAGGATGTTTGAGAGTGGTTTCAGATCTATAGGAGTTATAATGCAAATTCTAGTTTTTAGGGCATTCATATAAATTTTAGACTTGGTTAAATTTCAGTAATCAACATGCTTGTATCAATATTCTCTCTCCAGTCTCTTCCCTTCATTCTCTCTCTCTCTCTCTCTCTCTCTCTCTCTCTCTCTCTCTCTCTCTCTCTCTCTCTCTTCCTCAACCCCCCCCCTCTCTCTCTCTCTCTCTCTCTCTTATTTATCTCGCTCTCTTTCCCTCCCTCCCTCTCTTTCACTTGGACTTTCTCTCCCTCTAGTCTCTCCCTCAACCCCCACCTTCCTCCCTCTCTCTTTCTCACTCTCTCCCTCTCTTCACCTCTTTCTCTCTCTAGTCTCTTACTCTATTTCCATTGCTTCCTCCCTCTCACTTGGGCTCTCTCTATCTCTCACTCTCTCTTTCTCTCTTTCCCTTCTCCATCTCTCTATCTTGGACACTCTATCTCTCTCAAGTCTCTCTCTTTTACATTTGGGCTTTCTCTCTCTAGTCTCTCCCTCAACTCCCACCTCCCTCTCTCTCTCAACCCCTCCCTTCCTCCCCCCTCTCTCAGGTATCTCTCCCTCTCTTTTCCTATTTCACTTGGGTTCTCTATTTCTCTCCCTCTCTCAAGTGTATCTCTCTCTCTCTCTCCCAATCTTTCCTTCCCCCCCCTCCCTCCCTCCCTCCCCCCCCCTCTCTCTCTATCCATCCTTCCACCTCTCAGATTTCTCTAGGTATCTCTCTCTCTCTCTCCATCCACCTCTCAAGTCTCTCTATATCTCTCCCTCTCCCTCACTCTCTCTCCTATTCTTCCTTTCCCAGATCTCTCTCTCTCTCTCTCTCTCTCTCTCTCTCTCACACACACACACACACACACACACACACACACATTCCACTCCCTCTTTTCACATGCTTTTCCTTAACAGACATTTCCCTCTCTCTCTCTCTCTCACACACACACACACACACACACACACACACATTCCACTCCCTCTTTTCACATGCTTCCCCTTAACACACACTTCCCTCTCTCTCTCTCTAAGTTATATTTAATGTATATATTGGCCAAATGTTTGAGAGTGGTTTTAGATCTCTAGGAGTTATAATATAAATTCTAGTTTTTAGAGTATTCATATAAATTTTAGACAGTTAAATTTGAGTAATCAACATGCTCGTATCGACATTATCTCTCTAGTATCTTTCTTGCATTCCCCCCTCTCTTCCTTAACCTCTCTCTCTCTCTCTCTCTCTCTCTCTCCCTCTCTTTCTCTTGTACTTTCTCTCCCTCTAGACTCTCCCTCAACTCCCACCTTCCTCCCTCTCTCTTTCTCACTCACTCCCTCTCTCCCTCTCTTCACCTCTCTCTCTTTGGTCTCTTACTCTCTTTCAATCCCTTCCTCCCTCTCACTCGGGCTCTCTCCGTCTCTCACTCTTCTCTCTTTCCCTCCCCCATCTCTCTATCTTGGACACACACTCTCTCTCTCAAGTCTCTCAAGTCTCTCTCTCTCTCTCTCTCACACACACACACACACTTGGGCTTGCTCTCTCTCTAGTCTCTCCCTCAACCATCACCCCTCTCTCTCTCAACCTGTCCCTTCCTCCCTCCCTCCCTCCCTCCCTCTCTCAAGTATCTCTCCCTTTCTTTCCTCCAAAGGTCTGCCTCTCTTTTCCTCCCTCTCTCAAGTATATCTCCTTCTCTTTCCCTCTCTCACTTAGGCTCTCTATTTATCTCCCTCTCTCAAGCATCTCTCTCTCTCCAACTCTTACCCTCCCCCCCTCTCTCCCCTCTCTCTCACTTAGTATCTCTCTCTCACCATCCATCCCTCCACCCCTCAGATCTCTCTAGGTATCTCACTCTGTCTCCCCCCTCTCCCTGTCTCTCTCCATCCATCTCTCAAGTCTTTCTCTATATCACCCTCTCCCTCACTCTCTCTCATATTCTCTCTCCTAGGTCTCTCTCTCACACTCTACTCCCTCTCTTCATATGCTCCCCCCCACCTCTCTCTCTCTCTCTCTCTCTCTCTCTCTCTCTCTCTCTCTCTCTCTCTCTCTCTCTCTCTCTCTCTCTCTCTCTCTCTCTCTCCCTCCCTCTCTAATTTAATAATTTAAGTTATATTTTATGTATATATTGGCAGGATGTTTGAGAGTGGTTTCAGATCTCTAGGAGTTATAATGCAAATTCTAGTTTTTAGAGTAATTATATAAATTTCAATAATCAACATGATTGTATCAATGTTCTTCTCTATTCTCTTCCCTGTATTCCTCCTCTTTTTCTTCCTCAACCCCTACCTCTCTTTATCTCTTAGGTCTCTCCCTCTCTTTCCCTCCCTCCCTCTCTTTCACTTGGAATTTCTCTCCCTCTAGTCTCTCCCTCAACCCCCACCTTCGTCCATCTTTTTCTCCCTTTCTCCTTTTGTCCCTCTCTTTCACCTCTCTCTGGTCTCTTACTCCCTTTCAATCCCTTCCTCCCTCTCACTCGGCCTCTCTCTGTCTCTCACTCTCTCTTTTCCTCCTCTCTCTCTCTCTCTCTCTCTCTATTTCACTTAGTATTTCTCTCTCTCTAGTATCTCCCTCAACCCCCACCTCTCTCTCTCAACCCCTCCCTTCCTCCCTCTCTTTCCTCTAGGGGTTTGCCTCTATTTTTCTCCCTCTCTTAGGTATCTCTCCTTCTCTTTCCCTCTTTCACTTGGGCTCTCTATTTCTCTCCCTCTCTCAAGTATCTCTCTCCCACTCTTTCCCTCCCTCCTCTCTCTCTCTCTCTCACTTGGGCTCTGTTAAAATCTAAGAAATAGATTACAACCTAGAATTGAATTGAAAGAGATAGATCAAATAAACTGTAAATGAAAATGAAATAAATAGCGTAACAATGATACTGAGAGAAAACTGATGTGAAGTGCTCCAAGGCAAAATAGCATCTAAGAAACATATTACAACTACACGAAAATACAAGCAAGGTAGCATGTTTATATAGACTCAAGAGAGGAGTGGAGGTGGCAAAACCAGTCGATGAGAAGAGACCACCATGATGGTCTAAACATAGTAAATGTACCTCATCATAGCATGTCAACACCTCAATACCCACTTGTCTTGAGTAAACATGTTTTATTAACCTAAGCAAGCTTAATTAAAGTGTAGGAAAAACCTAGGAAAAGGGAAAATAATAAACCCAACTAGGAAAACAAAAACCTATAGTAACACCCCCGTTAAGCATAGCTTAGGTGGGTGAAAATATGGGTCCCGAAAAATAAAGCCCGATGAGGTACCCATGTACATAGTCCTCCCCCCCAAAAAGAAGAAGCTCCCCCCAACAAAGGAGAGTACACCCCCCCAGAATATAGAGAGATCTCATCGTGGATATAGTCGCTATGCCAACACCCCCCCACATGATAGAGCTGGATACAACCATGTACCATGTAGGATTCATACCCACTACGTACCACATTGATAAGCCAAGATTACGTGGATGAAGGGTCTAGGGCTCGAGGGACTCGAACTGATGACCTGCGCTCTGATACCATGTTAAAATCTGAGAAACAGATTACAACCCAGAATTGAATTGAAAGGGATAGATCAAATAAACTGTAAATGAAAATAAAATAAACAACATAACTGTGATACCGAGAGAAAACTGATGTGAAGTGCTCAAAGGAAAAATAGCATCAAATTACTATCTCCAACTATATGAAAATACAAGCAAGGTAGCATTTTTATATAGACTCAAGAGAGGGGTGGAGGTGGCAAAACCGGCCAATGAGGAGAGACCACCATGATGGTCTAAACAGTAAATGCACCTCCTCATAGCATGTCAAAACCTCAATACCCACTTGTCTTAAGTAAACATGTTTTATTAACCTAAGCAAGCTTAATTAAAGGGTAGGAAAAACCTAGGAAAAGGGAAAATAATAAACCTAGCTAGGAAAATAAAAACCTACACTAACAGGCTGTCTCTTTCTCTCACCATCCCCCCCCCTCTCTCTCTCTTTCCATCCACCTCTTAAGTCTCTCTATATCACCCCCTCTCCCTCAATATTATACCTATTTATTCTCTCCGAGGTCTCTCTCTCTCTCACACACACACATTCCACTCCCTCTCTTCACATGCTTCCCCTTAATTCTCTCTCTCTCTCTCTCTCTCTCTCTCTCTCTCTCTCCTCTCTCTCTCTCTCTCTCTCTCTCTCTCTCTCTCTCATCTCTCTCTCTCTCTCTCTCTCTCTCTCATCTCTCTCTCTCTCCCTCTCTTTGCATATTTCCCTTTAACTCTCCCTCTCTCTTCCCTCTCTCTTCCTTCTCCCTCTCTCTCCCTCTCTACTTCCCTCCCTCTCTCAAGTCTCTCTCTCTCCCTCTCTTTCCCACCTCCCTCACCTATTCTCTCTTTGGTTTATCCCTCTCTTTCCCTCCCCCACATCTCTCTCTTCCCTATCCCTCTCTCTCCCTCTCTACCTCCCTCCATCTCTTAGGCATATCTCCTCTTTCCCATATCCCTTACCCACTCTCTCTTTTTTATATCCCTCTCTTTCCCTCCCCCACCCCTCTCTCTCTCTCTCTGTCCTTGTCTCCCTCTCTTAGGTATCTCTATTTCCCAATATTTCCCTCCTTGTCTCAGGTCTCTCTCCCCCATTGTTTCCCTCCCTACCTTCCCCCCCCCTCTCTCTCTCTCTCTCTCTCTCTCTCTCTCTCTTTCCCCCAGGTGTCTGCCTCTCTTTTCCCCCCTCTCTCAGGTATCTCTCTCCCCTCCCTCTCTCTCTCTCTCTCTCTCATCTCTCTCTCTCTCTCTCCCCCTTTCTCTTTCTCTCTCAAGTCTCTCTTTCTTTCCCTCTCTCCCTCCCGCTCCTTTTCTCTCCTCTTAAGTCTCTCTCCCTCAAGTATCTCTCCCTCTCTCCCTCTCACCCTTTATATCTCTCTATCTCTCTCTTCTCTTTAAGGTGTGTCTCTCTCTCCCATTTTTGTCCCTCTCTCCCTCCCCCTCCCTTTCTCTTTTTCTCTTGAGTCTCTCTCTCTCTCTTTCCCTCTCTCCCTCCCATTACATTCTCTCTTTCTCTCTCAAGTCTCTCTCTCTAACTCTCCTTCCCTCTCTCTCTTTCTCTCACATTATTTCTCTCTTAAGTATGTCTCCCCGCCCACCCTCTATCTCTCTTTCTCTCTCTCTTCCTCTCTTAGGAATATCTCTCTCCCATTCTCTCCCTCTCTCTCTACACCTCCTTTTCTCCCCTTTCTCATTCTCTCTCTTTCTCACTCTCTCCCTCTCTCCATCTCTTCATCTCTCTCTAATCTCTTACTCTCTTTCCATCCCTTCCCCCCTCTCACGCAAGCCTTCTTTGTCTCTCACTCTCTCTTTCTATCCCTTGTATCTCTATCTTGAGAATTCTCTCTCTCAAGTCTCTCTCTCTTGCACTTGGGCTCTCTCTCTAGTCTTTCCCTCAACCCCCACCCCCCCCTCTCTCTCTCTCTCTCTTATGTCCCACCCTCTCTTTTCATCAACCCCTATCTCCCTCCCTCCATATCTCTCAGTTGGGCTCTCTCTTTTCCTCAACCCCTCCCTCCCTCTCTCACTCTCTCACTTACTATCTCCCCCCCTTTGATCTCTCCCTCTCTTTCCATCCTCTCTCTTCTTCCCTTCAATATATCCCTCTTTCCATCAACCCCTCCCTTCCTCCCTCCATCTCTCCCATTTGATCTCTCTCTCTCTCTCTCTCTCTCTCTCTCTCTCTCTCTCTCTCTCTCTCTCTCTCTCTGGTCTCTCCCTCAACCCATTCCTTCCTCCCTCCCTCTCTCTTTCACTTTAATCTCTCTCTCTCTCTCTCAACCCCTACCTTCCTCCCTCTCTCTTTCTTGCTTGGTCTCTCTCTAGTCTCTCCCTCTCTTTTCATCAACCCCTATCTCCATCCTTCCATCTCTATCACTTGGGATCTCTCTTTGCTTCAACCCCTCCTTCCCTCTCTCTCACTTAATATCCCTCTCCCTATGATCTCTCCCTCTCTCCCTGATATATCCCTCTCTTTCCATCAACCCCTCCCTTCCTCCATCTCTCCCAATTGATCTCTCTCTATCTATTTCTCTTAGGTCTCTCCCTCAACCCATTCCTTCCCCCCTATCTCTCTTGGGATCTCTCCATCCTTGTTATTTTCCTTTCTTTCCATCAACCACTCCCTTCCTCCCTCCATCTCTCTCACTTGCTCTCTTTGGTCTATCTCTCTCTCTCTCTCTCTCTCTATCCCTAGTATTTTCCTTTCATTATATCAAATATAGAGAAGGAGAGAGAGAGGGGTGAAGAGAGGGAGGGAGGGAGAGAGTGAGAAAGAGAGAGAGGGAGGAAGGTGGGGGTTGAGGGAGATACTAGAGGGAGAGAAAGCCCAAGTGCAAGAGAGGGAGGGAGGGAAAGATGGGGAGATACTTGAGAGAGAGAGAGAGAGAGAGAGAGAGAGGAGAGAGAGAGAGAGAGAGAGAGAGAGAGAGAGAGAGAGAGAGAGAGAGAGAGAGAGAGAGAGAGAGAGAGAGAGAGAGAGAGAGAGAGGAGAGAGAGAGAGAGAGAGAGAGAGAGAGAGATAATGCAGAGAGAGAGAGGGAGAGACCAGAGAGAGATAATGGTGATACGTGCATGCTGATTACTGAAATTTGACTATTTGAAATTTATGTGAATACTCTAAAAAACTAGAATCTACATTATAACTCCTAGAGATCTGAAACCACTCTCAAACATCCCACCAATATATACACAAAATATAACTTAAACTATAAGAAAGAAAAAAGACATAGAAATGTGACTTATACTTAAAAATGTTATATTTTATGTATATATTCAGAGAGAGAGAAAGAGAGAGAGTGAAAGAGAAAGACAATTTGTTCTTTGTAAAATTAAAATGCACTTGTCAAAATACAATTCCATTTGGCGCACACCAACTTTGGTGTTCGCCTTATTTGACACTCATCTTATTTAGCGCACGCAAAATAGATTTGGCATAACCAAACCTCAGGTTTGACATGCCAAGCCTATTTGGTGTCCTCCAAGCCTTATTTGGTGTGTGCCAAAGGAGTTGATGGGGGCCAAAAAAAATTTAGCACCTTTTTGGTCCCCCATGTTGGTGCACTCACCTGGAAGTGAAGGAGTAGGCAAAAATAGACAAGAAAATTATTCGTAAAGATAGAGAGAGGCATAGAGAATAAAAAAGAAAGGACAAGGAGGTTAGAAAGGTGCAACAAAAGGTAGTGAAGGAACATGAGAGACACGAAAGAGATATTGAGGATGCACAGAGGGAATTGACATGAATAAGCCTATTAACCTATCCTAGCAATCCCATGCTTGAATGTCATCCAATACTAAGGGATTTGATGCACATATACCTCCCCAACTTTCCATGTGTAATGAACTACTCAGATGCCTCAACATCCCCTATTAGTTGTAGTCAACTTCTAGGTCAAGTTAGTAACAATCCACAGGTCTCCTTGATGAGACAAGTTTATAGTCCTATATTCTAAGGGTTTATTATGTTGTTTATGATAATACTTTAGACTTGGATATTGTGATGTCACTGTTCACTATAATATTTTCATAAAAACTATTACCTTTTGCACTTAATTTTAACCTTGAAAAATTCATGATACTAGTGCATATGCTATGCAACTATCTGTTAAATGTGCATGGGTTAAAAAGAATGTTGTTTCAAGATGATTTGGGAAATGTGGTTGTTTGTATGTGCTAACGTTGTTTGTAGGTCTGTACTAAGAAATTGGTGTTATAATGAAGCTTGCAATAAGGAGCAGGACTCTTACCAATTGGCCGGTTGTTGATGAAGTCAAGGAGTAACTAATCATGTACAAAAGTTGAGTCTATTTAGGGGCATGCTGCACTATATCTCCGTTGAGGAAGTCATATCTGACTCAAGTCTAAGCGCATGCATGAGCTTTCCTTTCCTCTTTTCATACTTTCAATAAATGACACTCTCCTTATGTTATGGAGCTGGTCACCCTATTAGTTAGGATTAGTTGGTAGTTTTTCTTCTATAAATTATGATTCAGATGATCTATTGTAGAGGTTGAATATTCTAATGTTGTAAGTTTACTTTTAGTTTTGGAATATAGTTTAAGAGCATGTTGTTATATCTTGTGTACTTTTGTTTTGATGAATAAAGTGACATTCTAAGTTTCCAACACTTGTGTTAATCTGGGAAGTCTGACTCAAGGGGGCCCACTTGGTGAGAATTCTATTCAGTTAGATTAGTAGTTTTTATTCATTCAGTAGTTAGCACTATTCCAATGGTTGACTGTTCCTGTACCCACTAAACTCTGTTACATGTCTAATCCTGCAACCAAAGCATACAAAGTAGTTTTCTGTTTGTTTGTTTGGAATTTCATTCCTATGATTTGTGTGAATTCAAGATTTGCATGTTCAGATTAGTTGTTAATCTAAGTTTAGTTTCTTTCATTTGTTATTTACAACATTTCAAATTCCAACATTGTTCTTTGCTTAAGTTATGATGGCCATAACAAAGTCTTAATGCACATACAGTGCTAACGCATTTCAAGTTCACGCCCCTGGGTTGATAAGTTAAATGAACCTTCGCAATGATTCTGATAGCTCCTTAGTATAGATGTATAATCTCTGAGTTATAGATTTAAGGGCTTAGTTATTGAACCATTAAAGAAGATGAACTCTCCTCACATGTTACATGCACTCGATTTCCATGCCCATGTCCCACTCTACTTTCTACTAGTCTAGAAGCACCCACTAACACCTATCATACCTAGTTTGTCTAATACTGGGACTGATCCAAAATAGAACCAATTTTTTCATTAGTTTTTCTTTTCTATGTTATCGATTTGAATTATATGTTCAATCCATCCCACGTATACAATGTAGCAAATATTTTTGCAGACCAAAACTTTACAAAGATCTGTGCTCTTTTATTTAGTTATTGAATATATTAATATGTTATGTTCTCCATTAGTCTAAATGATGTACATGGTGTCTACAATTTAACAATCTTTTTGTTTAAGTTAACCCCTATAATCACATGGCAATAAATGTTAGGGTGGTCATTTTGAGATGGGGAACTATGGAATATGGAGTTGATGGGTAGATGGGATTCATGAGACAATTGTCTTTGTTAGGACTTTAAAGTGACACTTTAATTTTGTCATGCTGGCTTTTTTACTAGGGTGCTCAAGCTTGTATGAAGTGTATGTTTTGTTGTATATATTAAAAACATGGTAGCTTGTTTTTTTGGCTTATATGAAGCTATTGTTATTGGGTGATTTCCATGTCATATGACATGTGTACAATGGTAATTGGTTTAACGTGTCCATTTTTTTGCCAAATTGGTATGGTAACTGAAACGTGGTCGTGCCCACCCCCACTAGGTGGGGGGTGACTATCAAGCCCTTAGGATGCACCGATATACTGAAGATGTTGTATTCGTAGATGTAGGAATGAAATTACATCTTTTCATTCATTGAATAAAATTGTTTCAAACTATAAAAGAGAAACACAATGCAAATTTTGTTATATAAAATTAGATTACTTTGAACATTAAGACTGCAATGATAGTTATGTAAATTTGTGGGGGAGAGGGCCTTATACATGTGCACCCTATGTTGTAAGGTCCACAATATGGAATAAGTGGTGCACCCTATGTTGTAAGGTCCACAATATGGAATAAGTGGTCCTCTAATCTAAATGACTTTTTGTCCATTCATAACATACTTAAAATTCAAGGAACATCATGGTTGGCAAGGTTTGCCAACATTGAAATGAGCAAACCATCACCATTCTTAAGAGTTGTTGAACAACAATTGTAAGTGTATGTACACAAGAGCTAAGTATATGCAAGTGTATATAGTTATGTATATGCAAATATGTCAATATCTATGTGTGTGTGTGTGTGTGTGTGTGTGTGTGTGTGTGTGTGTGTGTGTGTGTGTGTAGTGTGACAAGGTGCAAGTCTTCCATGTGGCCACACTATCCACTTTAGACGCTATGTGGACACACCAATATAGAAGTTACTCATATACATCATCACTTATATATTGGTGCATCCTAAGGACTGGATAAACACTTCCATGAGATAGAGTGATTCAACTCAATTCACCAATTAATTACTAGAATGAGTTTTGTACAATTTTTTTTGCATTGTGTTTCAATTATTTGGTTCCAAACATTTTTATTACACATACCTAGCAACATACATACATACATACATCCATACATACATACATACATACATACATCCATACATGCATACATGCATACATACATACATACATACATATATAGCTACATACATGTATATATAGAGACATACATGTATATGAAGGAAACAAATAAAGGTAAAGGTTGAAAATATTTGCAAATTGCATTGGAATACACAATAAACAAATATGTTATAAGAGATGATGGAAAAATTTTATTTAGTATTTATGGTACAATGGGCAATGCAACAAACAACGAGGGTGAAGTCACTAATTTTGGGAGAGGCATACCATTTTTCTCGGACAAGGGGATAAGGTCTATTGATTTCGAAGGTGAATAAATTAGAAAATTAGAAACATCCTTCAAAATATAAGGAGGATTTTGATTTATATAGTTTCTCATATATATCCAGTAGCCTATGAAGCTACAAACTTTTAAGAAAGCATGGGAGTCACCTAAGTAGAAACAGGTAATGTAATAGGTAGAGTGTATGAGGGGGGATCTTGAGTGTATCTAAAAACTAGAGCTCTCTAATCTCAAAAAAAGTAATTGAATGTGGTTGGAATGAGGAAAGTAGAGCACCCATGACCTTGGAGGAAGTAGCTATTTAGAAAGGTCAGAAATTGTCAAGATTTTCAATAACAATCATAAGAGACACATTACCAAAATAATCATAGGATTTTTAAACCACGAGATTTGGGGATTCTGAAGAAGATAGGAAATCTCATTGCAAGATGGCAAGAAAGATTTCCTTGGTCCTTCAAGATTTGAGACTTATCACCGAGAATAAGGGTAGTTAGTCCAAATTGGCTATATAACCATACTGTGTGTAGAGAGTGGGCATGTGGATAAGTTTATAAAAATAGAGAGATGGCGGGGAGGAATTTGTTTGGGATCAAATTCAAGTGTGAAGAACAAGATTAGGAGACTCAAATATGCAAATTGTTTATTGTTGAGGATGATTATATCCTTCCTGCAATTGAGAAAGTGTTGGGAGAGGATTTTGCTTGCGAGGGACATGTGCACGATGGTGTCCTGCTAGAGAGGTTCTTCCACATAGTAGTTCAATCCATAGGGTTTGACTACAAAGCAATTAGATTCACTAACAAATTGCTGAAGGAAAAATACAAACGTGCGGTAATTAATGAGATTGTCAAAATAAAGCCCAATCCAAAAAGTGGGTACATTGCGGGTGTCTTTGATGCATAGGCAGTGGCAAAGGAGAAAATCACGAAAGAAGCTGTGAACATGTTTAAGAAAGGAATGAAAAATTACAATACTCTTACTTTTGGTAATTATGTAAGTCTCTATGGGGACCTTCTTTGTGCATCTCAGATTGAGAGAATTAATACTTTGGCTGAAGGGATGATCACCTTAGGCCATTGGATGTACTAATTTTGATTTGAGCTAAATAAGTATCTTTTATTTAATGATGCAACCATAACTAGTAAAACCCTCAAAGAGAATCAACTGGCTTATGCAACAAGAGTAACACAATGAAAGCAAGAAGAAACCATAACAAGATTACATAAACAAATCATTTTATTGATTTAGAACCTCCAACAACCATCCGACGATAATCATAAAAGAAAATCCGGTAGTTAATTGGTTACATGCAGACTATTAGCCAGATACAATCCAACTGGGACTCTAAGAATCAACCGGATCACAAAATGCAAATCTCAATCCTCAATCTCAATTGTACTTTATCTACCCCTACAAATGATTACATAATATCATATTTATACCCACCAGAACATATCCGGGTTGGCCTCATAAGATTACATTTACCAATGCAGGAAAATGAAATGTGTAAATAGGTCGGCCCTAAGAATTAAAGAAATCTTTCCGGAAAGTAACAACCACGAAGTGCGGTTTAGCAAGAAGGTCGCCCACATGCCAAAGAACATCGAACAAGACCCGATATAGATCCACATGCCAAGAATCATGCCTGTAATGAAGGTAAACCAATCGGTAAGCACAAGAACTATCTCGAAACCCATAAACAGTTAACTAGAAGCGATAACTAACTGGAAAAGAACCCAAATGAACTAAAAATATGAAATTAAGCACATGAACCAGCTTGGAAACCGAAAATAAGATCTTCCATGAAAAGAAAGCAACTACCGGTACCAACTGGTAAGAACACAAAAAAATGCATAAAGAACTAGACAAGAACAAAACTGAAAGGAAATATTTTTGGTTGATGCAAGATTGCTCATCGACTGGGGATGCTCCTGCATCAAACAACCCAGGTAGAAAAAAGATGTTCCATGAGAGGCAACTCATGAACATCTAAAAGGATTCGTGATAAAGACCCCATGCTCATTTTTTATTGAAACATCTTCCTTATCTACCAACCTCTTCTTTAGCTCCTTCGGTGCCTCAACTGGCTTCTCTAACCTCTGATTCTCTTTGTTTCTCTTCCTTTACTTTAGATATTCACATGGTCTCTATTTACTGTTCTCTTTCTTCTACAACTCTCATTTGTTTCTGCCACAAGACATCATCCAGTTTGTCACCATAAGCTCTCTGTCATCTGGTTCTATCTGTCCATCAGGCTCATCTGTCAGATCCTTTTACAAACTCCTGTCAACCTCTAGTATAACCTCTGCAACCGGTTCTATCAGATCTTTCTTCAAACCTTCTGGTATAACCTCTGCCACTGGTTCCTTAGTTTTGCAACCTTCTTCAGGTCTCAGATTCTTCACCTCCTTCTCATTCTCCTTCAAAGAAATCAATGTGAACTTTTTCCCATCCTTCTCAATAGTGACTAGGTTTCTTCTATAGTCATAAATAACTCCTCTTGCAAACTGCCAAGGTTTTCCCAACAAGACATGACAAGCACTCATAGATACAACATCGCACAAAACCTCATCCTTGAAAGTCCCAATATTAAAATTCACCAAACATTGCTCCTTTATCTCTATCTTTTGATCATCTTGCAACCAACTTACCTCATAAGGACAAGGATGCTCAAGCCTCTTCAATCCAAGCTTCACAACCATCTCCTCAGATACTAAATTGTCAGTACTTCCACTATCTACAATAACCTTGCAACACTTACCGCCTGATTTACACAGAGTCCGAAAAAGACTCTTCCTCTAAACATAAGGGATTCTCCTTGCTCCGGTGCATAGTCAGATCCGGTACCTTCACCTTCCGGTTCCTCATTTTCCACACAACTTCTTGCCATTCCCTGCTTACATTCATAGAATCTATGTTCGGTTTCTCCACACTTGTAACATTTGCTAGGAAATTTTCTACCGGTACTGCTACTACCTTTCCTATGTGTTTTCTGCTTTGGTTCTTTACTCCACTTAGGTTTTGATTCATCTTCCTTAACGAGTTTCTTTACACTATCACTCATCCATCCTTTGAATTTCTCCTTCCCTCTATTTGGTTGTCTTCTTCTCATCTTCTCCTCATCCTTCAAAGCATACTGGTAAGATTCTTCAATTGTGGAAACCCTCAACATACTCATCTCATCCTGAATGCTAAATGCAAGTCCATTTATGTACCTCACCACCTTTTCTCTGTCCATCTCTCTATGTCCAGATCTAATCACCACCTTGTATAATTCCTCAGTATATTCCTTCACAGTCATGTTTCTTCGTTTTAGGTTCTGCAACTTCTTGAACAAATCCAATTCATAGTCTCCAGGTATGAACTTGGCCTTCAATCTTGCAACCATCTGTCTCCACCGGGTGATCTTCAATTCACAATTCTCTACTCTCTTTTTGCAATTATTTCCACCACAAGGCAACATGCCCTTTAAACTTGGTATGTGCCAACTAGACTCTCTGTGGGTCCTTGACATCCTCAAACTCGAAGTAATCCTCCAACTCTCTGATTCAATCGATCAGATCCTCTGGGTTCAGCGTTCCGAAAAAGTTGGAAACTTTAACTTTATGAACTTTACTCGCTTGCACCATGGCTCTTAGGAATCTTTCCTCTCTTTTATCTTCAGGTAGCTCAACTTCTTTAAGCTCTTCATCAACTTCTTTATATTCATCCTCTGATTCGGGGTTTCTCCATAAACCAGCCAAATCATTTCGGATTTCATTCCTCACTTCATTCTTGAAGTCTTCCATCATTTTCTCTACCCTCCAGGGATTTGTGTTTCTAGGTGACATCTCCTCTTCCACTCCAGTGAACTGCCTCAACTTGGAGATCCAACTACTGGTTTCAATTGCCTTTCCTTGACGATCTATTGAACACACAAGCAACCTACCTCCAATCGGCAATTTGTCCACCCAAAGGAATGCCTCAATGTTTGCAAACAATTCTTCCACCTGGCAGTCCATAACCAGCTCTGATACCACTTGATGCAGTCATAACCGGTAAAACCTTTAAAGAGAATCAACCGGCTTATGCAGCAAGAGTAACACAACAAAAGAAACAAGAAAACATAACAAGATTACATAAATAAATAATTTTATTGCTTTAGAAATTCCAGCAACCATCTAGCTATCATCATATAATCATCAAAGAACATCCGGTAGTTAATCGGTTACATGCAGGCTATCAGCCAGATACAATCCAACCGGGACTCTAAGAATCAACCGGATCACAAAATGCGAATCTCAATCCTCAATCTCAATTCTACTTTCTTTGCCCCTAGAAATGATTACATAATATCATATTTATACCCACCGGAACATATCCGGGTCGGCCTCATAATATTACATTTACCAATGCAGGAAAATGAAATGTGTAAATAGGCCGGCCCTAAGAATTAAAGAAATCTTTCTGGAAAATAACAACCACAAAGTGTGGTTAAGTAGGAAGGTTGGCCACATGCCAAAAAACATCAAACAAGACCCAAAATAGATCCACACACCAAGAATTGCGTTGGTAATGAAGGAAAACCAACTGGTAAGCACAAGAATTGTCCCAGAACCTAGAAATAGTCAATCGAAAGCGATAACTGACCGGAAAAGAACCCAAATGAATTGAAAAATATGGAACTAAGCACATGAACCAGCACCAAAACCAAAAATAATATCTTCCACAAAAAGAAAGCAACTACCAGTACGAACCGGTAAGAACATAGAAAACTACATAAAGAACTAGACAAGAACAAAACTGAAAGGAAAAATTTTTGGTTGATGCAAGATTTCTCATTGACTAGGGATTCTCTTGCATCATTTAAGAAGCTATTTAGTTATATGTAGCTTCCTTTTATTCTAATTTCCTTTGTCATTGTTTTATTTGGCTTCAAGTATTTGAATTTAACCTCATTTCTTGTGACCCAAAAAAGACATAATTACAGAGTGTAACATATATAATTACCAAAAGCAACAATATTGTAGCAACATTTTGTATGTAAAATTACAATACTATTGCTTCTGGTAATTATGCAAGTCCTCATAAAATAAAGACCAAAACATACATTTTATAAACAATTAACTCGTTTCAATAGATTTTGGCACATGATTCTGAAAATATTTACAGTGATGCCTCAGCAGAAGATGAATTTTTTCCTAGAAAAATGTAATGTGTTTATGAACACAGATTTTGTTGTGCTAAAAAAAACCCACGCTTACAAAATTTAGTATAGACATGTAAAGCCATCGTAGAAACCCTAACAATCAAGCACCGAGAAATCCAAGCATTAACCAAAAAAAAAAAAAAAAGAACGAGCAAACAAAAAAGGTGAATAGATGGCCTTAGTGAGTGTTTAAACTCACCCGGGTCGAATAGGAAGTGGTTGAGGCATTCTCCTGCACGTGGTCTTAGCAAAAATGGTGTTCGACTCCAAACCTACAAGGGGGCGAGATGGGAAGTAAAAGCAACTTTGAAAAATCCAAGCAGAAATCACCCCTCAATGCATTTAAAAAATCCAAAGTGGAATTTGAAATGAAAAGTAGTTAGAAGCGAAGTAAATGCAACTACTGAAATTTGAAATGATAACCATGGAGAAGGGAAGCAAACGTTAGTACTAAAATTCAAAAATATAATAACTGAGAAGGAAAGTAAATGCAATGGGATTAATTTGAACTCTCGCCATTTACCTGCAGATGAAAAAAGAGATTAGTGGTCACCACGATTGAAGTTGTAGCCATTGCCGAAGTTGAATGGAGACTGCTGTCAGGTGTGAGCTTATTGTGGAAGATGAACAAAGTTGTATAGATCGAATCTGAACATGTTTAGGACCCTAACGTATCAAAGACTCCAAAAAAGGCAACAACGAAAGGAAAGAATGCAATATTTTTAGGAGAAAAGACAGGCGAATTGAATGCAAAATAACTCATGGTTTGTGCGATGTAAGGTGGACATAAGGGGAAGGGATGCACAGTAAATGCGGGGAGGTGGTAGAGTGTATGTCGACTGCGTGAGTTAAATGCAAACATGTTGAACACATAGGGTGGCAAAGTGGAGGTTTGCCACACGACCACATTGTCCACTTCACAAGTACCTATGCCTTGCACCTAGTGGGGGTGGGCCCAAGCACGTTCCAGTCATTGCACCAACACCTTGGACCATACTTTGCCGTACACATGTCAGATGATGTGGTAATCACCTAAAAATGATTTTTTTGGGTAAACAAGCCCTCTTCTTACATGGGGGGCAAGATAATTTGTTTGTGGGGTCCATGTGGACTCGTCAACATAGGGTGGCTCTCTCTCATACTACATTTGAATGCATATTAAATTACATAACAAAATGCTTGTTAATGCTTGTTTGATTTGATGGAAGAGTGCGAATGAAAAAAAATTGATGGCAAATATTATTGTTTGTAGTAGTCCTTAAAAAAGAAAAAGATAGAAAAGATATTTAAAATTATCAGTTAAATTAGGTTATTTTATTTTAATTATAAGTTAAGAATTAAATTTAAATGTTTTCTTTTTTTTTTTATAATAATTTTACAAATTTATTACAATATTGAAAACATATATTTTTAGAAATAAATTAAAATATTTTTTGTATTTTTTCATTGATTTAGTTATCTATTTTATAATAGTTTAAATTAATAAATCTCTTAATTAATAATTTTTTTTTTAATTTAATTTTTTCAAAAGCTATAAAAGATATAGCTTTTAAGAAAAGTTTTATATATATAAAAAATAACAATATGAATTTATTGAAACATTTTATTTTCATAAAATTTTAGTACTATTGTATTGATAGTTACATATTTCAAATATAAAGTAAATAATCTGTTGAAATTGTACAAAAAGATAAGATTTAAATTGAAATGTTTTCTTTTTTTAAATATTTTTATAAATGTATTACAAGATTGAATATATATATATATAAAATATATTGAAACAGTTTTGTGTATTTTTTTCATAGATTTAGTTATCTATTTTATAATTTTTTAAATTAATAAATATCTTAATTAATAATTAATTTATTTTATTCTAATTTATTTTTTTCAAAGTTATAAATGATATAGTTCTTAAGAATAATTCTATATATTAGAAAATAAAATAACATATGAATCTATTGAAACAATTTATTTTTGTAGACGTATAAAAATGACCACTTTCCTAAGTGAATATTTAATATTCATTTAACCTCATTCCTCTATTTAATTAAATTTTGTTTAATTAAATTATTCACATTCATCTATTTGGTTAAATAAGATATTCAATTTATTTAATTAAATTCACCTAAGCCTTTGATAGCCTTTAATTAAATAAATCATTTTATTTAATTAATTCCCCTTTCTCCCCTTTTAATTAAATTTACATTTAATTAAATTATTCATTGCAAATAAATAAATCTAATTTATTTATTTAAATCCGCCACATGTATTTATGCAAGTTGCATCTATTTTAGTTGAAATAAAGTAATTTATTTTAATTAAAATTACCCTCCAACCACTTGCAAAATCCTACATCTCTTACTTGCCTCCCTAAACCCCCTTCTAGATTCTTCTAATCCCTTCCAATTTAGCCTAACCCATCCCCTCAATATTGTCACGTCCCTAAACAAAGGGAAGTCACTTCTCAAACCCTCAAAGTCTTTGAAAACCATTAAAGGCTTTATGTATTCAACAAGTTAACCTACGAAAGTCTTCCAAACCATTAATGGTTAACTCACCCTTCTTACATGGTTAGAGACTTTTTGCCTAACTCAACCCTCATCTAACCCAAGGGTCTCATCAAGCATTCATTGTTTTGACCATGGTTATCCCTTTAACCCTTGCACAAGAGTTTATCCTTTGGGTAAAAGTTTTATCCAATGGATAACCTTAGCCTAACCTTAACCCTTACCTTCTAAGGTAACCATGAGGTCTTCTCAAGCATTTAATGCTTCTTACATCTCCTCTCAAGCAGTCTTATGTTGACAATTGTCACCATTTCATTGGTGAGAATTGTAAACATGGATTGATAACTTTCAATCCTGACCCTTGATAAGATCATCCAATCTTGACCATTCATTTCCTTGTTTTTCCTATAAATAGAGCCCTTCTTCTCTCATTTTCATATCCAAGTCTTTAGTATCAAACTTATAAACATTTTACTAAGCACTAATCTAAATCATTTTAATCAAGCATTTAGCCTATCTTTGAATAGAAATCATCTAAATAAGCATTTTTAGAAGCATTTCTAATTATCATAGCCTTATCATATTAGACTAGCATAACATGTTAGGATAGTTGTTACTAACCATTTCATCTTATTATCATATCTATGCTAGTTTAAATCATGTTAGATTTAGTATCATGCATAACTAGGAATGCATTCATGCTAGATTGATCAATATCCCTCGTTCTCATGGTTGCCATCCCTAAGTCACTTTGCTCTGTGATATGAGAGCAAAGGCATTGGCTTGAGGGGTCTTGTGAGATAGAGAACAATGGAACATCCCTTGGGAAGTTTAGTTATTCAATATAACTCCATAACTTGCACCAAGAGTCCCATTTGTGTGTGGACTAGTTTTGAAATCACATTTTCCGTTTCATCCCCCCACTTTTCCCGCACACAATTTTCAGAAATTTTTAGTACTTTTGATAGTTACATATTTCAAATATGAAGTAAATAATTCGTTTTTGATTAAGGAAAAATGCAGGTTTTGAAGGGGCCCTGAAACCCTTTACAAGCAAAACTTAAACAACAAAGATACGAGAAATAGAAAAGAACATAAACCACAAAAAACCAACGGAAAACCGAAGAAAACCTAAAAAAGCCCCAAAAAGCCAGCAGGCCTTCCAACATTCAGATTTTTTCCAGGGCTTTAGCCAGGGTGTTGCTGATATCATACAACTCTTTGATGTTGTCTTTGAAGTTAGGGGGATCCTTTGCTGAAGCAACCACAACTTTCTTGATACTGGCCCTGGTTCTCTTCGCAGTACTACCCACCGGATTAGCATCACCGCTTCCAGTTTGGATGGTCTCTTCCTCCAGGTCAAGATCCACGACCAGTTTAGGAGTGTAGGTATGATCAATGACCTTAGTGATATCCTCCAGGTTTTTAATGACAACAGAGAGGATGCTTGGGATAACTCCCATCAGATTTTTCATCGCTTCTTTTCCTTCTTCCAGCTATGTTACCTTATTCTCCATTTCCTACTTCCAATTAATCTTCTCTCTGTTTTCATCCTCCCCCTTTTCATCCGTTTTAATTCCTTTCTTATCCAAGTTTTTCAGGGTCTCATAGGTCCATCTATCGAAATCCATTCTGGCCTCAGAGAGCTTCTTGAGGTTATCCAGGATAAGCCCTTTACTAGCACTTTCCTTGTCCTCGCTTTCCCTATCCTCAGTCAGGTCCTTCTCAGAGTCTTTGTTCATTTCCTTCTCAGAATTCACTCCGGTTTCCTTGTTATCCTTGGGTTCCGCTTCTTCCATCATATGGATGTTGTCCTTACCAGGGTATTCGCTGAGGGTAGGGCTTTCTTGACCAGGCTCATTGTTGCCACTTTCTTCCTCGTTACCCAGCTCCT
Source organism: Cryptomeria japonica (assembly GCF_030272615.1). Classification (NCBI taxonomy): domain Eukaryota; kingdom Viridiplantae; phylum Streptophyta; class Pinopsida; order Cupressales; family Cupressaceae; genus Cryptomeria; species Cryptomeria japonica. Next base: position 542,955,394 of record NC_081406.1, on the reverse strand, counting down.
CGTCTTTCCAGCTATCTTCACCGTTGGAGTCATCCGTCTCCATTCCAATGCTTTCCTTAACAATGTCCTCTATTTCCAACCCAAGGACACTTTTCCTTTTTTTGCTGGAGGACACCTTCTCCTTGCTAGTTTCTCCCTCTTCCATCTTTCTCTTGCCCGGAGAGGCGGAAATCCTCTTATTCTCCAGCAGGGCGAGGGTTTTGCAATGCTCATAGATGAGCAGTAGAAGCCTGTAGTGGAGAATCGGGCTGGAAGGGTTAGTCATGTGTTTGTTGAGGGACCTGGAGAGGGACCGAAAGAGGTAGTAGGGCAGGGACACCTTTTTGTCGTGTCTGAAATGGTTTAAGAGCACAAAGTGGTAGGTGTGGGCCCTGAAAAAATGACCTTCAACCATGATGTACTCCATAATTGCGTTCAGAACCCAGCCCCACAACTTCTTGATGTTTGCAGCTTCGTAGTAGCCCCCAGTAGCCTTGCCAATTTTAGCTCTCTCTTTCTCTTTTCACGGGAATAGGTTAACTGCGTTGTTGGAGACCTTAAGGTCTCGAAAGAAATTAAGCCCAGAATGGGGCATTCCGGTCACAGTGGAAATGAGCCCAGCGTCCAGCTTAAACTTAACTCCATAAAGTTTTAATGAGCCATTAGACCAGTTTTTGGAAATCTTGGAAACAACTAAGTTAACCCTACCTTTGTCAGTCCTCAAGTTTCTCCATGAAGCTGGTAAGAGAGCCCTTCTCCATTTCGCCCAGACTTTTGGCATCGCTTTCCAGGTCAACGTATTGTCTGGTTCTTCCCGCCTTAGGTTTCCTCCCATCTTTGGATACCGGTTGTCTGCTCTGTTTCTCTGCAAGGTATCACCTTCTTTTCTGATGTTGCTCAAGTTTTTGAACTGGGTAACCCACAAAGCGTGCGGCACTTTATTAGAGATAATAGAAGATCTGTCGCGGTGCCAAGTAATGATGGCCTTTCCAGCAAGGCATAAATGATGCTTTTTACTTGTCATGATTAAATTGTCCTTCTCTCCCTATATAACAGTCCTTTCTAATGAGCTCTTTGATATTTAAATTGAGATCCTCCTCTTGCCAAATCATTTGGGAGTCAGAGTTAACTCCAGTATTCGCTAAGCAATCCGCCACGCTGTTTTGCTCTCTAAAGGCATGTTGAATAATGATTTCTTTGAAACTGGCAATGATCTCCCTAGCTTTCATGATGATAGTTTCAATAGACCAGAAAGGCTCTAATTCCCCCTTTAGGTACTTTATGATATTGAGTGAATCTCCCTCAAGCCATATTTTATCATAATTTAGATTTTTGGCTATAATTAAGGTATTCAAGGCTGTAGAGGCTTGAACAAAATGGCTAGTTTGATTCCCTAGAGGACTAGCCACTGCCTTAAGACAACTTCCAGCAAAATTCCTGACAATGCCCCCATATCCAGCTTTACCCGGATTCCCTTTAGAGGCCCCATCAAAGTTAGCCTTAATCCATCCCTGCGGGGGAAAACACCAGACTAGACCTTCTCTTCCAGTCTCCTTGCTAGTAGTAGTGGTAGAAAGGTTCCACCTATCTTTAAAATCATCTTTAGTAGCAGGTCCCTGATCAGTGCAGTAGAGGCTTTCAAAGATACTCCTAAAGATTTTATCTGCAACCACTTCAGGAGAAGCCCTTTTATCCCTAAAAATCCCGTTGTTGTGCTGTTTCCAGATTTTATCTGTTGAAATTGTAGAATGATATCTTAAAATTTGAATGCTTTAAAAATTATTTTACAACAAAAATTGATTAGAAAATGCATAAATATATTTTTACAATATCTAGATAATTGTCTTTTATGAATTGAATTACAATCCTTATCTTAATGTAAGTCTTCAATAATATATACCAAAATTAAATAATGTGTACCATCTTTTAATCAAAGTTAGAGTTAGGGTTGGTTAAAATTAAGGGCTCCATTCCTCAATCTAACGTAAATAACAAATAATACACAACAATATTAAATATTAAGTACCAACTTTAATTGTAGGTAGACTTAACATTAAGGTTAGGGTTAAGGATAGTTAAAACTAAAGTTTTCATTCTAAGATAAAGCTTCTGTTAGGGTTAGGGTTAGTATTAGGACTCAATTAGGGTTAGAGTTAATGTTAAGATTCAAGTACATGATGAGCATTCTAGGACAAAGCTTGTGGTTAGGGTTAGCATTATGATTCAAGTATGATTGGACTTGGTGTTCCCAATATTTAAATTAGGGATAGAGATAGTGTTAGGATTAGATTTTAATTAGTACCATAGTTAAGGTTAATATTATGGTTAGAGTTAATATGTGTTATGTTAGAGTTAATTGTTTTCTTATTTTCTAAAAAGGTAACAATGTGCAGTGAAGGATCCTAGGGGACTTATGAGGAAGATCTCAACTACTGGCATGTGCAGAATACTCTCTGAGGCAACTACCCAAAGTAAAGATGCACGAGTCTTCTTGAAGTGCAATACATCATGTCAAGACTTGATATTTTTGGTTATGGCTAATCAATCACATTATTATGGTTGGACAATCATAGTCGATGAACATAGCCTCCTAGACAACATACTTAAAGTTTCAACCGATGCATTTACATATTGGTGTATTGTGAGTACAAAAGATAATGTACAAAGGAATTAATCAAGCTACTCCTAATTTTTTGGCCACACTATTGTACAAAGATCATCTTCTATTGTACTCAAACTACAACATTCTTAGGGACACCGATCACTACCATTCTTGAGGATCATATTCTTGAATATAGCACAAGAAGTTTGCCTAACAATAGACTTATTTTTAACTGCAATCAAGAATTTGTTTGATGTCTTGCTTTGAAAAAGATAAAAAAGATTTTGGAGGACAAGCCAACGAATGAACAAACCTACATATCCTTGAAGTAAATAACACAATTTTGTATCTTTCCAAAATTGTGACAGGCCAACAGATGAACAAACCTACATATCCTTGAAGTAAATAACACAATTTTATATCTTTCCAAAATTGTGACAGTTGTATATAAGATGTTGCAACCTACAACAAATCTACTCAATGCAATCAATATCTTAAGTTAATCATTTTCATATATCATACAAACACTTTGTATTACAAAACCATTTTTCATAACTTACCAATTTAAATTATAAGTTGCATTCATTCATATTTAGTTATTTTCTACATTTCAAGATCAACTCAAGTTTATTCTAAGTAATAACCTCTAACAAAAGCAATGTTAGGGGAAGTGTACCAGTAGTGGACATAGTTCCAATAGTGGACAACTTTTTGTCAACCCAACCCCTCGTTACTAATTGTAAAGGAGCCCAAAAAATTGATAATGAAAAGTTCATTAATGAATATCACATGTACCAATAGTGGATAACTATGCACAACTGTCCCAGTAATGGTGCACAAATGGGTTAATTATGGTAAAAAAAGGTGATCTACTATTGGGGCATTTGTCCATTACTACTAAATATTTTGAGTAATCTACTATTGGCGCAAAGGTGATTATGTATCGGGCGACACTTTAAAATGACCACTTTTTGACCTTTGCGGACAACAAATTCCACAGCGTGCATCGTTACTACCCAAAAGCTAGATCATTAGTTATAACCTGTTATGTCATATACAAAGACAACCAAAAAATAAAATTTGAAATTTTATGTATGGTTTGAGAGTTAAAAATACCCAAAGTTAGCTATGTCCACTAACGGTACGCTTCCCCTAATTTCTTCCAACTTTTACCTATTCTTCAATATATTACCCAAAAAATGTCTTGGTACTGGCTTAACTATTGCACCTCATTGTTGTGCTAGTAATTATAACATTAGAGATTGACCCCACAATGTGATAATTAAATTATGACATTGTTGATATTATCGAAAAGATTCAAACCCCAAAGAGATGGAGACAACACATGAAGATTCAAACTCCAAGAAGATGGAGACGAGGCGGAAATATTCAAACCCCAAGAAGATGGAGACAAGAGGAAGGACAGAAGGAGGCGGAGGAGGCCATGAAAGGAATTTTGTGGGCAATAGTGGCACTGTTTACTTGGACAATCTTCTTCATACTGTTGATTCCTCTAATCATTTTGATTGTGGTTAAGCATTTACTGTTCCATATCAGCTTCTTGTCATTTGAAAGTACAAGGGATGATAGACAGTTTTTGAAATGCAAGGAAATTCTAGACCACATGTTCAAACATATACAAATAGATGAAGATGTAGGAAAATATATGTTGATGAAAACCATAGGAAGTTTGCATAGAATCCCAAATATATGCTCTCAAAATATACAATTTCTACAATTATATGGCAATCTTATGTCTATCAAGCAAAAATATACATTTTATGTATCAAAATATAGACAAAAATATCATCGTCAACCCTTAATTCAAATTTGATTTCTTATCTAGCTACTCCTCCCAGAGATCATTCTTGCTGAATTTCCACTGTTATTCTTCTAAATCTATTCAGGGTTGGCTCCAAAACTCAGCTCTGCCTCCCTTTCCATTCCATAGTACCACTCACCCTTTACACATGGATTCATAATCCAATGGGTGTCATCCTTTCCTCCCAACTCCAAACATCAACCCAAAACCATGGAAGCAACATCAAACATTGGATCTATATTTGTATCCAGACACCATGTATTCATCCCTAACCAACATCTTTTACCAACTGAAAAAAATAGGGTCATCAATGGTGAAGATGAAAATATTTATGTTATTATTAAACATAAAAAATATTGGATTACATGTGTAAAAATTATAAAAAATGTACATAGAAAAAAGAAAATTAAAATAGTAGCAATTATATATTTTTGTATGAATACTTTAAAACTTCTTTAAATTGTTATAGATAGATATAGATACACATAAATACGTAAATTGATGACAAAAATATTTTATTCATTTTAGAGTTATTTTATTTTACTTTAAAATTATTTTGTTTACTTAAGAGTTATTTTAAAAGTTATTTTTTAATGTTGTGAACACATCAGTTTTGCTAAAATATGAGGTATAAAATTGGATTCTACATAAAGAAAACTCATTTTTTTGAGAGTTGAATATCCTATCAAATACAAATTAATCAAATATGTAACAACACCTTGGTTTATCTTTTATATGAATAATTGTAATTGAACTAGTAAAGTTTATGTAGTATCCTTATACAAATTTTCAATTACAATAAAGAAACACAATAATCTGCTTTTACCAATAGAAATGAAATCTAATAACAACAAAAAATTAAACTACAGATACGTACAAATATTTTATCAATTGCATAAGCTTTCTACCTTGGATGCTAGTATTGCACATAAACTATGACATGGCATGTGGGTATCTCATATGGATGAATGATAGGGGTCCATATAATGACATAAAGTCTACACCTACATAGATTTTGAGACAATAGTAGTATACAAAGTGACAAGATAATGTAGTAGCAAAATAATAGTTTATTAAAATAGCTAAAATAAACAACACAAAGAAGTTTAGAATTCACCAATATGTCAAATCTGTGAAAGACTCCAAAAAACCTACACATAAGTATAATGGAGAGAAAGTTTAGGGTGCCTATGTTAAAAAGTTTTCTTTAGTCCAACCCTCACTTTCATATTCCTACCTCCATAGCTATCCAAGATGGACAATATACAATAGAGATTGAATGAAATACAATATACAATAGAGATTGAATGAAATACAATAAGTGCAATACTACTATTAAAAAATAGTGAAATATGCACTATGAAAACTTTAATAATGAAACCAAATCTCTAGAATGAAGGGGAGACAATCAAACTAGAAAGAACTCTCTAAAAAATCATCACAGTATCCTAAAGATGGTTTCTTAAGTGCCAAAACATTGTCCTACACTAAGACATCATGAAATAGACGCCTGCAAGAGCTTAGAATCACTATAGTGTGATATATTGTATGTCCAAATATTTTTGTTGCAAGTGAGAAACATGTGAAATTTCTTGAATAAGAAAGAGCGCTCTTGTGTAAGGTTGAATGAATGAATTCTTGCTTCTCTTTTAAAATGGAGGATTTTTAGCCAAAGTTGAAAGGCCCGAGTTCATATGCAAGACCCGACCTAGCTGACAAGGGCATTGCCTTGGTAGATTCCAAGAAGCATAATGCTTCAACAATCTTTTTATCAAATATTTTTATAGTATGCTAGCGTATCACATAGATGTCCATGCGTAGTGCTCATGTTGGATAATTGGACTAAAAATTTCATAAAAATTACAAAACCATTGGAGAAATAACATTTTGAAAAAATCAAAGCATAATTATAAAATATCTTTTTTAGGCTAAAGGGAGTTCTTTTATGGTGTGAAATTACAAGGGTACGCAATTATAACACTACATTTCGACCCCGCTTTAGTAAGCATATGCACCATATTGTATATGCAAGATAAAGTATAATGGAAACAATTCTACCTAGGATATGTGGGAGACACAAGGTCTTTAATCCATATGGACTTTCCCCCTTGAAAATGAATAGTATAAGAGCCATGATATACTATATGAAGTAGATTTGTTAAGATGCAAATTAACCACAAATATTTTAGCTGCAAAATATATGTTAGGAAAACATAACATAGAAAAGACAACAATTTAGACAAATTAAAGACCTTGACAAGTATAGTGAGCAAGCTTTGTTATACTAGAGACCATATGATGATTTAGCTAGATCATAATTCCTACAAGAAATTTTATAGTAAAATCATAGAGAAGATAAAGCATATGAGAGCCAACAATCTAACAAACTATCTTATCCTAGGTAGTTCATATGTGATCAGACTATTTAATTAGTTTAGATAGATCTTAATGTAAGGAAGTTAAGGTAGTACTACAACAACTCCCTACACTAATCTTGAGAGGAGGGTAGTGCAATTTTTTTTTATAGATATTTACAACAATTATAGAAACTTAACATAAATATCATACATACCACAACATAAATTGATTTTCATGGGAAAAACCTTTCGGATGAAAAACCCCACACTCAAGCTGCCCAGTATATGATTTAAAAATCAACAATAGATTACAATATACTTGTAGAGAAATCTTCTCATAGGAGTATCACCAAAATAGATCCAAAGGCAAATCAACATCTATTAGACTCTCATAATACATCACAATATAATAGTTGTGATACAAAGCCCTTATAGTATAGGGTTGCCTTTTAGGGAAAACAAAGTGCACAAAATATCCACTATTAGATCTATGATCTAATGATCAATGGTTAGGATTCACAATAATAAGCTATAAATAAAATTTTATTTTGGAAGCACATCCCCCAAAACCCTTGCCAGGGCATGTTGCCCCCTGGAGCCCTAGTTGGTCATAGGACCGGGGTTGGCAAGGAGGGTACCCCCCTACAACCCTTCCATAGTCGGGGGAATTTCCATCGAACTCTTGTCACGCACGTATCAACAATACCTTTATATTATTGCAGGGTTGAGACACTATTTTCCTAACACTTAATATACAAATGTGAATATACAATATGATATGATAAATCCCCTTAAAATAATTGATTGACTCTAAGGAGTGCAAGTAATTTTAAGAAGAGAAAGAGCCAAATAAAAACACCGTGTCATGAGATACATGTTGAGATGTATTTATGGTATGACATAAATTAACAAGAAGAATGACATATAAAATCCATTAACATCATTAACTCTAAAAGAACATAGATGGATCTAAAGATCTTGGGCTAACATGATTTGATAATAATAGTATATTAATTTAAATACGATTAGTGGACTAACATCACTCTCCATATGCACTGCTAGATAAACAAGTGCAAACTTGGAAGAAAGATTACATGAAAAAAATAAAAAAATTGGTCAGCATGAAAGAAACTTAAATACCTCAATGCTTTACATCATCCTTAAAAGAAAAAAAACCAATTCACAACATATAGAAGAATGACAAGACAAAAACACAAACATCAACATAATAGGCAAGCATGGAGCACACAAATAAATAGACAAGCTCTAAGTGGCCTACAAATAAGAAGGATACAACTTTTGTGGATAACATCAAACAAATTATTGGCCTCCTAATCTTGATTATAGGGAGAGGAAGATTGAGCTTGTAATGGTACAATTGCCAATGCAGTATTAGGTGTCTCACCTATAGTAAGAGCTAAGTATGAGGATACAAGAACATCATCATCTTATACCTCTTGTGAGTTAAGCATCAACAATCTTGTGAAGATAGTTGATAAAGCCAAAATATCCTCCAATAATCAGACATACACCTCTTGGGAGAAGGGTGCATGGTAAATCAACTAGGTGATCTAAAATGGTAGGAGCATATTTAGTAACCTCCATGGGGGTAGTAGTAATAAGAATAGGTAACATTGGAACTTCCTCCATGAATAAAACTGAAGAATAAACATTTGTGGGAGGAAAAGAAAACTAGTTTTCGTTTTGCCCTGGAAAGCTAGAAGAGGGCCCTGATCCATTTTTTTCATAACTAAGTAAGAGGATTGTTCCCATTAATTGTGGAGTGATTGAGAGTTCTTGAGATAATCTTAGATGAAAGTTTATGTTGTGGAGATCGATGCATAATGAGAGTGATAATAGATATTGATTTCATGTTGGGTATATATAGAAGCTCTATGAGAGGTGGAATGATAGGAAGTGATTGACTATGTGATGGGTCCATCAAAGGAGTGATGAACACTTATATCCATTTAGGATAAGGTTAATCAAGATCACTTAGAGGGAACAAAGGTGGAGCAGAAGATGTGGTAACAACTAGTTGAGAAGAGGAAGAAGTAAGAAGAGAATTGGGATTAAAAAATCTAAGAGGTAGTTGTATAAGAGGGGGATATTCATCCTCAGACATCTATAAAGAATCCTACATGCCTATGCACTTATGCCCATGTGAAAAATGGTTTCAATGATTATAGGGTATGGGAGTAGACGTTTGAGAGGATAAAAAAGTACTTTATGTGGTCTATGTAGCTATCTTCACATCCAAAACCAACAGAAGGATAGGCTTAATGGGTTGAGTAGGATGTACTTGTTAGGTCCCGGGAAGGACAACTGAGAGGGGGGGGGTGTGAATAAGTTGTGAACCAGTTGTCAATAAATTGTCATCCAAATGCAAATTATTCCAACTTAGACTTAATGTCGGTAAACCAAACTTAAGTGTCGGTAAAACAGATTAAAAGTTATAGCAGTGCCGGTTTAACTTAATGCATAAAACATAAAGAGAAACAACATTCACAACACATGACACAAAGATTTTGATGTCGAAACTTGGTAAGGGAAAAACCACAGTGGGAAACCTTACCCATAATCAGATGATACTACTACAGATAGTATGTGTATACAAATGGGGCTTGCACATGGAAAAAGGCCAACTGCCTAGAGATCACTGCTCAATCACAAAATAGGAGTCCCACTGACTACACAATTGGATGGTTAAATCCAATGATAATGTACTGCTTAAAATAGCATCTCCAATGCTGGATTCAGTATTGGTAAAGCTCTGAACATGAGTGTCAAAACACCTTCATAACCTTCCTTCAACCTTCAAATAATGTGCATGATTTGCACAAGGATCTGCTTATTTTCGCTCTTCAATATTCGAATACACTCATACCATATCTATATCACGATATTCAATAAGATCTTACAATCATTTATACAAAACCTAAGACCAAATGTATAGGTCAGCTCACTAAAGATATTACAATTAATTCAATTATAAATAAGTCTTGATAAAAATACAACATGTCGGCTCAATACATTTACCACAATATCCAATCAATAAACAATCTCCATAACATGCAGTGCTGATCTGGAGTACCGGTCCATAACCTAGACCTATTATCCGGTAAAGGCAAACCTGTCAATCCGATTAGACCAATAAGCAAAACACCAAATCCAAACATCCAGTCCATGTTTTCGACATAACCAAATGATCTCCAAGATATCATTGCTGCCAGGTGAACCATATAACCTACTGGTGACTGTGCATAAGCCACTAACCATACCGGTGAACATAATGTAAACTTCCAAGAACACAAGTGTTGACATCAATGACAAAACCAATGCAACACATGACGAAGTCATCCATAATACCAACAATACTCAAGTTGTATGTGGTCTAGTTTGTGTCATAGGCGCCTCGCCTCTTCCCGCCTTTGGGATAGGAGGGGAACATAAAGGACCCTTGACATATAAGATGTAGACAATGTATACAAGGAGTCAACTATAATAGTTTGTTTCTATTTCCCTCACGGAACAAGATGAGTTACTATAAGAGCCACATGTATATGAAATATCTAGGAAGTAAATTATGATAACACTAGAGCCTTTCCTGATCCATTTATAAAAACCCTAACCCCACTGCTAGAAAAGGCATTGATTTATCTGATGAGGATGACGACCCTGTATATGTTCCTGATTCAGTAGACCCTAGTATTGATGTGAAGGCAAACGGGTGACTAGGGTTTTTGTGTTGAGTGCTAAGGGTAAATCCAAAATCTCTGGGCATCGAATGATCAATGTCACTAAGCGAATGAAGGCCTCTTAGATTGAATTGGATGGGCTTGTGAAGGTTCAAGGTGTTAGTGCTTTAAAGCCTACTGAGGCTGGCGGGGCTACCCCAAGGAGATGGATTCCTCAGTCCCCGAGAACTCAATTTCTAATATCAATATGAGAAATTTATAGGATAATCAAAATGCCTTGTTCTCCTGGATCTTTCAAGAGATCAATATTCTTAAGGAGAAGGCTAATCTTCCTAGCGGGGACTTGGACAATATTCTTGCTAATACGAGGTCCCTAGCTAATGGTATCAAAGAACTCAAGAAGGATCATGAAGAGAACATTAAGGCCCTGGAAGATGATTATCATAAGCTTAAGCGAAGTTTGAGTGTGGTGGTGGTGATGAGTAAGGCGGCCATGGAAAATACCAGTGAGGGTCTCCATAGACTTAATGAGTAGGATGAAGTTATTCATGCTATCTCCCAGAGCAATTCCCCATTTGGAAGCACGAATTTGGTCATGAAGGCTAAGGTAGTGGATGCAGGTACACGTAAAAATCATAGGGCTCCATTGGAGGATGTGGATGTAGACTTGGATGTGAATGAGATGCCCCAGTCGGTTCCTATTATGAGGCTCCACGATAAAGATAAGGGTATGACCCCTGTTGATAACATTAGTAAGAAAGTTATGATTATCAATGAAGAGATCATTCAGAAGAATGATAAATTGGGAAAATTACTGTAGTTATTTTTAGATGCTCTATTTGGTTTTTTGTTGTCGAGTTGTTTTGCCCCAGTTTTTAGTGGGTTGGTTGGCATCTATTTGGCTGCTAGGCCCTGGGTGGTTGCTGTTTAAGATTGTTCTTTTGTTGACTTTGGGTTTGTGGTCCCTATAAAACCACTTTTCTCCTTTAATCAAAACACTAGTGCCTTTCCTCTTCCTATGACTACCATAGTAAATGGAATAGAAAGCACACAACTAAAGGTTGTGAAAAATTAGGAGCGAGGAGAGGTCTAACCAAAGAAGCACACTCATCTTTGGCTCCTGATGAAGAAGGTAGAGAGATGGAACATGATAGAGTAACAATGGTCATCCATGAAAGAGTAAATTGTTTTGGAATGCGATAGAGGTCTACTCAAAGGATAGATCATGATTCATATAGCTTGAATCACAAAACAATTTACTCTATCACAAATGACCACTGTTTTGCACACATTCCTCTAAACCATTTGAAGGAAAGAAAAAGTCAAATCTGAACCAATAACTACCTATTGAATACATTTAAATGTTGGCCATCAATCTCTCTTCTTCATGGCAAAAGGAATAATAATGATGCAAGGTAAAAAATAAACCAAATAGACTTCCCATTCAGTCTTTCCACAAACATGTTGCGTCATCGTATAGTTTCACAACTTCAAGACCCCATCCCACTAAGAATCCTCTCAGAACATGTTGACTATTGATCCCTTGACACTAATCCGACTTGTCACCATTATGCATTTCCTTATTCTTAGTTTCGCAACTATAAGAGACATGTCCCATAGACATCACACAAACTTGCAGAAATCATCGAATCACCAAGATTAGATCTTGATCGTCGATCAAGATCAAAGCCACAAAGACTTCTCTGACATGGGAAATAATAAAGTCTTCGATCTTTCGGTCAAGGAGTGGTTGGTAACCAGACAACAATAAATGATTAATTGTAACTTAAGCAACCAACCGCCAGTAGTACTAGGTCAATGAGGAAATATAAGCTAAGTGCTTGCACCGTCAACATAGAATTAAGGTTTAAGACATATGGGAATATTGAAACCCTAATTAGATCAGATAATTTGAGAAATTTATTCCATGGTCAAAATTGCTAGCTCCAACTAATTCAAGAACATACACAAAAATTTATGAAGACTTACGAAACTCAATCATATCATTATCTTGCAAATGTGGTACAAGAACAACCCTTTGTAATGATCAACATAGATCATGACAAATTTTACAAGATTGAAACGGCTCTACAAATAATCTCTCAAATGATGAACATCATAATGATGATTGTTAATAACTTCCCTTCAACGCAATAGACTTAAAATCAATGACAATGACAATTGCCAACCATCTCCCCCTTTGTCACTGATGGCAACACAACCAAGTGTAGAAACATGATATTGATAGATTTCTCCCCCTTTGTACTACTCTCCCTCTTTGATGTATCTCATGTATCTTGTCTTGTTTATTTATCTCTTTTCATCTCACCTTCCTCTATTTATCTCTCCTCTTTTGACATAAGTGATAAAGGGAGGACTTGAACTCTTACTTCCAAAGATGAAGAATATGGATTTGACAAAATCCCCTTGGACCAATGCATCATTTAGACAAACATAGATAGGAAGAAGGAGCTCACACTCCTAGCTCCTTCTTGAGATAATCAAATGTCTCCTTGGGTAGGGGTTTTGTAAAGATGTAGACCTTCAATCTAATCCTGTGTAGCCACATACTCTAATTTGACTTCTTGATCAACAACTCTCCTTAAAAAGTGATACTTGATTGATATGTGCTTGGTTGTTGAATGCATCACTAGATTCTTTAAAATATTGATTGCATTTGTGTTATCATAAAGAATAAAGATTGGTTTCATCATACTCCACCTTAATATATCCTTCAAAATTTGTCTCATCAATGTCACTTGAGTACAACATGACACAATTGCAATGTATTCTACATGTATAGTAGATAGAGAAACTGAGTCTTTTTTTCTTTAATCTTAGACATGAGATCAATATTTCTCTAGGAAATAATGCTCCACCATTGGTACTTTTTATGTCATCAACACTTCTTGCCCAATCAACATATCAATATATAGTCAAAGTTTAATAATCACTCCTAGGATACCATAGACCATAGCCAATTTTACTCTTTAAGAATTCTGATTTCATGTGTCTCTTTTGGAGTAGCTTCAAATATTTCTACCATGCATACTGCTTGCGTGATATCATGCCTAGATGCAATTAGATATGGTAAGTTTCCAATCATAGATTTGTATAAAGATTGATAAATAAGAGGAGATTCATCATCCTTACTAATTTTACATCCAGTCACCATAGGTGTACTGATTGGCTTGTAATGTTCCTTCTTAAACTTCTTCAACATCTCTTTCACATACTTGGTTTGATAAATCAAAATGCCTTTATCAGTTTACTTCTCCTACGATTTTGATAGTTCCATTATTAATGAGGTTTTGTATTCCCTTTCAAAATCAGGACAATCATTGGAATGATGATTGTTAGTTTGATGATATGAACTAAAAGGATTATTTGAGGAAAAATAACCTTTAGTTGGAAGGTAGATATTATGTCTTGTAAAAAACTCCTTAAGATTTTGTACTTTAAGGAGATCAACCATAGGTGAGTGATGAGGATGTCCTAGGCCTTTTGTACTAGCTTGTGGAGGGTTTATAGGGACCTTGATTCATTGTTCATATTTTCCATGTCCTTGTCCAATATGTCCTTGTTTTGAGATTATATTATAACCACTCCTATAAGAATTTTTCAATTGTGAATAAAAAGGACCATTATCACGAATCTCTTTAAAATTGGTAGTGTAAGGACACATGGAGGGATCAAAGGGGTGATTGGATGAAGATGAGACATCCTTCGTAGAGATTCTCCTTTCTATCACCATTATTCATATCCCGTTTGATAGGTTGGGAAGGAGGGTCCTTATCATCTAAGGCTTCATCTTTGGTTAATGTTATGTGAGGAGATAGACCATGAAAAAAATGCATAACATCATCTTCTCTAAAAAAATGTTGGTGATTAAGATAAGCTTTAGGAGAATAAGGAGGATATAGAGAGATTGATAAACCAACATTTTGATCTTGTCCTCCTTGCACTAGAGTATTCATATGAGAAGAGGATGGTGTCATGTTTCTCTTCAATGCTTTCTCTTCATTGGAGAGATCATTGATAGGAGTACCGACTCATTCCTCATTCACAATAGATACCCTAGAAGAGGTACAAGTGTTAGCTTTTTCAATGCTATATATAGGATTATCATTGTCTACGAAAGCATTTATGTGATCTACATATGTAATGCATGTTCTTAAAAATTTCATCATGAAACAACATACAACGTGGATAAAAAATTTGATATATGATTTGCAAATAGGAAATATCTTTGAAACCCTAAAGATACAATACACAATAATACTATGTGCAATGGTGAAAACCTCTAATTTTTGCTTAGGGACCAAAACCTTAAAGAGGGAGGTAAACCCAATGCATCTAGCCACAAACCAACAAGGATAAGGGTTGAGAATTCTATTGGATCTGATTGGACTAGGCCCTCTTTTAATTTGAATTATGAAAATGCTGAAAGTAGGGTAAATATGCTAGAATTGATGTAAAGACACATGAATAGTAAGCTACAGTCATCAGATCAAGCCACGAACTTGGATCTCAGGATTGTGAGAGTATTCAAACCTGTTACCAAAAGGAGTTCCTAATTTTTTGGGACCGAGATGGTGGTCGCTCTGGTCCTCGACACTTTTTACACTCCAATGGGAGACCGATTCGTCACAGTAAATAAAGCCAATTCTTAAGATCGCAACTCCATACCTACTCTTGGGCATAGTAGAGAAGGGAAATAGGTTGGGAATAGGGCTTTGCCTTAGGTCAAACCCCAGTTTTGGAATTAAACATGAAATATGATGAAATTGCAGTAATGAAAATGTTCTCCTTTTGAGGGAGATGTTGAATAATGAAAAACACAAATGCTATACCTCCTTCTAAAGTTTTGTTTGTCTCCACAGAGAATTAGGGTTTCATGAAGTCTTCAATAACATATAACATGAATTTCAACTTCAATGTTTGAAAGAAAACCGATTGCTTGCTCACTTGAACTTGAATGCTTGATTGTTTGAATTGGTTGATCAATATGATTTCCAAATTCTAATTGTATATCAAAATGAGAGGGGTAGACCTTCTTTTATACTTGCTCCTTGAAAAAAGCCTTAATTTCTTGACATGAGCCAACACGAGGTCAAGATTTTTGCTCAAATAATGACCGTTAAGGGGCCCAAAATTGGGTCCTAATTGGGAGGACTAGGGAGTTGGGCACTCTAGTCACTTAAGGACCAAGGTGCCACACCCTGGTCCTACCTAATTAGAGACCAAAAATTGAGGGCAGGATGAAGTGTGAGGTGAAAATGGTGGCAAAATTGCATAGTATGTGCAGAATTAGGTCCCAGTTAGGCCTCAGTGTACAAATGCCAATGTGAGGGCCCAAATGCGGACAAAATTGTAAGGGAGTACAATTTAGGACACTACATTTAGCCCCCACTTTTGCGGGAGAATGAGACTAAGCATACTCTCCGTAAAATACAAAGGTTCACATTAAAAGACTTTTATCATAGTAATTTGGTTGGAGACGTGATTTCCCTTGATATTCATGGTTATGTGGATTGAAATTGGGTAGGTGATATTGATAGCATAAGATCCACCAGTTCTTATGCGTTTACTTTATTTGGTGGTTAAGTGATAGGTTGCAATTGATTTTTCCACTATAAAAAAAAGTATATGGTAGCTACTCATGCTTATAAAGAAGCCATTTGGATTAAAGGACTATGTTTAAATATTGGAATAAAACAAGGCTAAGTGATAATTTATTGTGACAGTCAGAGTGCAATTTGCCTATCTAAGAACCCGATATTTCATGCTTAGACCAATCACACTGATGTTCAGTATCAATTTGTTAGAGATATGGTCGAAGATGGGAGGGTGAAGCTAGTTAAGATAGAGACTTTGATGAATGTTGCATATTCTTTAACTAAGGACATGAGCACATAGAAGTTTAGATGGTGTTCAAAGTCTATGGGCCTCATTTCCCCTAGCAATTAATTTATTGTGTTGATACTCCCTTTTCTCTTGCAAGGTGTTTGACAAGTGGGAGAATGTTGGGAAATTGGTGTCTCAACCTTGCATTTACACGAGGTTAATATTTATAGTAAGTTTTTGTTTGAGCACGAAATGGTGCAAAATTCTCCCCAAAGCTTTGGATTGGCTAGATAAGCATGTCGATAAATTTTCATCACAAGATCATAGCTAGTTTTGAAGATATTAAAGTTTCCATTTTGGAGGGTGTGATGAAAGGTTTAAATTTAATTTTGAGGACTTTAGACCCTCCAAAAATCCCTGAAAACTAGACATAAATAGTTTAGTAGGTTAACAAGTGATAGAGAACTTCACGATCTTTTCGACACATCAAACCGTTCATCAATCGGACACCCGGTTCACATGTTATGGCCTCTAGAAGTTTGGACTCCTGAAATAGGAAATATAAAATGCATCAAACACATAAATGAGCTATAAAAGGGAGGAACACATATTGATGTGTGTTTTGACATGTCATTGGGAATATAGAATGGAGACAAGGTCATCTCTACTTTATTGGGTGGTTTTAGCCCATGGTTTTGTGATACTGTTTGATGGTTTCTTGTATTGTATCTTCTATATATGAGGTGTGTGAGATAGAGGTTGTGTGTAGAGTCTTATGGCTATTGAGTTACCTATGAGTTTCTAATTAGTGGTACTCTTGTGAAGAGCTTACTCTGCAAGTATATTGTAATATGTTATTAATTAATGAATAATATATTGAGCTGCTTTTGGAGTGTGGGATTTTTCTCCCGAAAGGGTTTTCCCCATGTAAATCACTATGTTGTGGTATGCATGATATTAAGTTTATTCTTGTTAAGTTTATATAGTTGTTGTAACAATCTGTAAAATTTTTGCGTTACCCTTCTCTCAAGGTTAGCGCAGGAAGTTGTTTCGCTACTTAACTTCCTCGTCCTCATCCATCTCAACACCAACATATACCAATTGTGCCACCAACATATTAGATCTTCCAGGTGGTCTATGACACGAATGAAGCTAATCAAGCAAGTCATCCACCTCCCAATCTTTCTCAACATTGTTTTGGGAAGGTGGACAATATGCAAGAGGAGAAACTTCAAGCACGGTAGATGGAGCTACCACAAGTTCCAAACAAGGACCATGCTCTAATGATGTATCACTTTGTTTGTTACTAGGAGATAAGATTAATGCATGTGAATTTTTTATAGATAAATTATTGTCAACGTCAAAGTATTCATATTCATTATTGGAATCATTAGCATCAACATTGTTAGCATGAACATCATTTTTATTCATCTCTTCATCAAGATTTAATAAAAATAGGATTTTTAATATGAATAGAACATGAACCATCATTTTTCTTAAGCATTTCACATCTTAGAGATTTAGGTTCAACTTCCTCCCTAGGGTTAGGTGAAGGCTAGACAAATGGGATCATATCAACATTTGGAGTCTTTGGGGAGGAAATGGGTTGAGAAGCAAGTTCACGCGCCTTGGAACGATGTATCCATCGATGTTCTCTTGCACAATAGTTTCTTTTAGTTTTAACTGAAGGTTGTGAAGGTTTAGAATCAATAGGTATAGGCTTCTTCTCTTCCTTTAAATAAGGGTGCATGGGAGAAGGTTTTTTAGGTTGAAATATTGGAGATGTCAGGCGCTTTTCCCTTTGTAAGATGTAGGAGGCAGAACCACATCATATAGAGGAAGAATAGAAGATGTAGGAAGAAGACCAGGTCCATCATGATGAGGAGGAATAGGTCTATCATGAAGAAGAGGAATTGGATTAGGATCTCTCTAGAGGCTTACTTAAGAATAAGATCATATCATTCATCCACTTTTGATAAGATTGAAAAAGAGAATCACTTCGAGGCTTAAGAGGTTCAAATTATTTAGACCAAAAGTAATCAAGATTAACATCTTCACGCCTCACCGTGGGTTGGTACATGCTATGATTAATTGTTAGATTTTGTCATTAAGAGGGAGTTTCAAACACTTATGAATAGAAGAAGGAATCACTTTCATGGAGGAGAGCCAAGGATGTCCCAACTTCACACGAAATTGAACTGATGTAGGAATGATAGCAAAAAAGATATCGAAGCACTTGATACCAACTTCCACGGGAAGAGTAATAAAGCCAATAGCGGGACAAGAGAATCCATCAAAGATCTTAATTACCACATCAAATTTATCATATGTTACTTGATATAATTGTAATGTATAAAGACATTCTTCAGTTATCACATTCACCATACATGCTAGATCAATGAGTACCCCTTGTGAGAGCATGTCTTTGATCCTTGTAGTGATGTATAATGGTTCGTCAAGTGATTCAATAGTCTCACTAGGATCAAAGGTAATACATAGATCCTTAGGAGGTATAGGTTTATCAATAAGATTCACCATATTATTAGATTCAAGGCCAAGATCACTAGGAGAAAAGGCAAGATGCTCAAACTCAATCACATTAGTAGAATGAGAAGGCAAAGGATTAGTAAAGATTTGGTGGAGCTATAGATTTATTTCCTTTGTCACTCACACTCGTTACAGATATGATATTGTTATCAATAAGGTTTTGAATTCTACTCCTTAGGGAATAAAACTTTCAATGTCATGACCGGGTAAATGATGATATTGGCAAAAAAAATTGAAGGCATGATAAAGTGGCAAGGGTTTGGATGTGTCAATTGGTTTAATGGGAGGAAGTTTCAAAACATTTTTATTCAATAATTGTGTCATAATGCTATGTAAAGATTCAAAAAGAGCAGTAAATTCTTTTCTAAAATACTTGGATAAATGAGGCACACTTGTTGTTGCGATTACTACCCGGGTATTGTTTTTTCCACTAAACTTGATGAATATTTTATTCAGTTTAAACTTCACAATTTAGGCTGTTGAGAACTTTCATTCTTATCAACTCGAGCCATTGAAGATGATTGTTCAAATTGACTCACTTGAAGCTGATGGTTATGAAGTACTGCACACAACTATGTAAAGGAAGACAACTCAAAAAAGAGAATCTTATCCCTAATGTCTTTTTGAAAATTAGATATGAAAATTATTTTAACATCTTGATCAAGCATAGGATAAGAAATTTGAGAATACAAATGTTTATATCTACCAATAAAATCAGTCACTTTTTCTGTAACACTTTGCTTACAATGCATCAAATTAGTCAAAGTAATCTTAGGACCAAAATTATTGTGAAAATTTTGAATGAAAGCATTAGCCAATTGTTGAAATGGTGTAATAGAATAAGGAGGTAAAGAACAATACCATTGCAAATCTTTATCCCTAAATTTTCTAGTAAACAATTTAGCCAAAAGTCTTTGATCATAAGCAAACTCACTACACAAAGTTTGAAATTTTTTCACATGAGTCATTGGATCACCTTTTCCATTATAAAGCTCCAATTGAGGGACTTATACATGTTTAGGGGGTACAACACAAACAATATCATTGGATAATGGTCTCGCAGACATGAAATGTGGGCACATTAAACTTTGATTGGTTCATGGAATCTATTTGTTGTTGCAAGGATGACATAATTTGAGATAGGCTATTGATGGTTACTTTGGTGGATGGATTGAAACTAGACATGTTGGATTGGGATGGAGTAGTAACATTTTTAAATGAAGGAGGAGGTAGAGAAAAAGGAGGTGAAACACTATGATAGGTAGGTATGGGAGATGATTAGGTGATAAATGGAAAACTCATGGAAGGAGGGATACAATAATTTTGATTATTATTGTTGCCCCCTTGACTAACATGTCTAGGAATAACATTTTGTGTAGAAGTGGCCATGATATTGGATGTGAAATTAGGCACACTAGTGATAGAAGTAGTTGTGGGAATATTATGATTGACTTCACTAGGAGGTTTGGTGTACTAGAAACCAAGGGCTTCAACACAACTTTTCAAAGGCATGATATTGGTGTCAACAATATGAGAAAGACCATGCAAGAAATCAACGCCAACTTTATCGCTTTGAACCATTCTTTTTAATCCTTCAATCAATGGGATAGCCTCACTTTTCGGGTATCGTTGACTCAATCATTGTTGAAGATTTTCAAATTCATTATCAATCTTCTCCAATTGGTCAATGGAAATCCTAGTTAGTGATTCACCCTCATCATGAGAATTATGTAAGGAATGGGGATAAAAACATCAATTATTGGAATAGAAGAACCACCCACATTCTCATGAAACAAGTTATCCAAATTAGGCTCCATATCCTTAGTAATTAACTTGGGAAGGCTTAATTCTACAACTTTTCATGGGAATATTATAGGTAGGAGTAATAGTAGTAAAATTCATGCACAAAGGAGGAAAATTTGAATTTGAATGTGAAAACAATGATTAAGCAATACAAAATTTTGTGAAAATGATTGATTAACAAGTTAATTAAGGGATTTGATTTGTGAATTTGAAAGATAAAGGCATCTAGATCATAACATAACATTCATAAAGATCAGATTTGAAAATTAATAATTTGAAAAATTATGCAATCCTCATGATAAATTTTAGAATTATAAATTAAGGTTTTTGTAAATTCAACCACTAAAATTATGTAATTCAATTTGAAAATGAGATTTAGGAGGGAAAACTTGAATTTCAAATTAAATTAATAATCAGATCTGAAATAATAAATCCAAATTAGAAAACTCACAAGCTCAATTTTAGAACTAAAAATTAAGATTTTTGTGAATTTAACCTTTAAAATTCAAAGAAAAATTAAACTTGTATATGTAAATTTGAATTTGAAATGCATAAACACTTAGATCTGAGAACTTAAATCAGAATCGCAAGTGTAAGGAGTCAGGTCGAGCCACAGACCTAGATCTGAGGATTGTAAGAGTATTTGGACCTATTCTCAGAAGGAGCTTCTGATTTGTTTGGACCGGGATGGTGGTTGCTGTAGTCCTCCTCACTTTTCACACTCGAATGGGGTATTGATTCGTCACTGTGAATAAATCCAATTCTAAAGATCACAACTCCATACCTACTCTTGTGGACAATAGAGAACAAAAATAGGTTGGGAATAGGGGTTTGCCTTAGGTCAAACCTGGTTTTGGAATTAACCATGAAATATGATGAAATTGCAGTAATGGAAATGTTCTCCTTTTGAAGGAGATGCTGAATAATGACTGAAACACAAATGCTATACCTCCTCGTGAAGTTTTGTTTGTCTCCACATGAAATTAGGGTTTCATGAAGTCTTCAATAACATAGAACATGAATGTCAACTCCAATGCTTGAATCTTGACTTATCTCTTCTCTAATGCTTGAAAGAAGATAGATTGTTTGCTCATTTGAACTTGAATGCTTTATTGCTTGAATTGATTGATCAATATGATTGTTGTATTCCAATTGTATATCAAAATGGGAGGGGTAGACCTCCTTTTATACTTGCTCATCAAAAAACAACTTAATTTTTTGACACAAGCCAACACGGGGTCCAGATTCCCACTCAAATCTTATGACTATTAAGGGGCCCAAAATTGGGTCCTAATTGGGAGGACTAAGGCACTAGGCGCTCTGATCCCTTGAGGACCAAGGTACCACACCCTGGTCCTGCCCAATTAGAGACCAAAAATTGAGGGCAGGATGAAGTGTGAGGTGAAAATGGTGGCAAAATTGTATAGTATGATCAGAATCAGGTCTCAGTTAGGCCTCAAGGCACAAATGCCAAGGTGAGGGCCCAAATGTGGACAAAATTGTAAGGGAGTACAATTTAGGATGCTACACTTATGAATGAAAAGAAGTAATGTAAAGCGAGAGAAGCCATTATCCAACACATGATTGTGGTAAATGTAACTAAAAAGAAATGTAATCATATGTGAAATAGAAAACAAATTAGATTTAGTAAATTCCATTATGAAATGAATCGGATCTAAAAAATACAAGTGAAAAATTATTCAATCCACAAGCCAATGTTATAAGAATAAATTGATAAATCCCCCTAATTTCACAATTATCATCCAATTTTCAACTAAGAAAGAAGGAGATTCACACCCACAAAATTGATAAATTTGATCAGTATGCTCAGCCCATTTTCTAATCAAATTGTGGCTAGACCTATTGTATTTACCCCCTTCTTTCAATGTATGGTTAATTTGATTAGTTAGTGGTTTTATTTGTTGAAACCATAATTCCAAATTTAAACTATTACATTTTGGTAAACCTGACTCCTTGCATGCTTATTTCTGATTTATGGCCTCAGATCTGATTTGTAGGCATTTAAAATAATAAATTTTACATAATTACATAAAATTAGTGGTTAATTTCATAAAACCCCGAATTTATTCTTTAGAACCCATTCCTAGAAGTTTAGCTTGATTTTTTGAGACTAGGTAGCACAGATTCACCCTAGTTCTCCGAATTTTCCTCCATCGAAAGCTTAACCTATTCATTACTACCGAGTCTGTCGGAATTTTTGAGTACATCTCCTAAGCCTATTCCTAAAAACAAAAAAGAAAGGAAATAGGGTTGTGGATAGGGGTTTGCCTTAGGTCAAACCTCGGTTTTGGAATAAACCTTGAATGAAATAATGCAAATACTGAAATAAATGCTAAGGAGATATACCCCAAATCTGCAATTGTTGATGATGATGTAATTCTCTTTGAATGTAATTACAAATGATGAATGTAATGGCATGACAAATACATGAACATGAAAAACCCTAATCACACACACATGCTTGCATGAAGATTGATGTAACTTTGCATCACAATGGTTGAAGAATGAAATGAAGCCTTGAATCTCTAAAATGCTTGATGATGAATGCTTCACAGATGCACATATACTTTAGGATGGAGTCTTATATTGCCTCTTAGATCTAAAATTAATTGATAGTACGTCTTTATATAAGGTTTCCTAGGTAAATTATCGATTATGCCGACCTCCAATGGTCAAGTGTAACCATGGGGACCAAATGCCATCAGGAAGATAGACAACCTACCCCATTTCAAATTAGGGCTTGTTTAAGGGGGACCAGGGGATTTTGGGGCGCCCTAGTTCAGACCAAGGCACTCCATGCCTTGGTCCTGGAACAAATAGGACCACCTGCCAATCTGCAAATAAGGAAGGGACCTCCAAGATGAGGCCCACTCAATGGTGTTCATGAGATTAGGGGTTGGAAAAAGAGCCAAAATAGACCTGGAGAGGGGATGGATATTGGACATGCTAAAGTAGGAGCACAAAAACGAGGTGTAAATTGTACTGGTTACAATTTACGATGCTACGTGTAGTCACCAACGGATTTACTTAGTGAAATGGTATACATTATGATGAAACCTTTGACTTAGTTGTAATTTATGAGTACCACCTATATGCCTTTTACTATTGCAACTCAATATGTCTAATAATTAGGGTAAGTGCATGAAAATGGGTGATCAAAAGGGGGTATTAAGTGGACACTTTTTTGAAATTAGGAAATACTGGTCTTGGATGGGAAAGTGCAAATAGGCATGCTCAAAATTTAAAGATGCAACAAGAACAATATAATAGTACAATGTTTTGAATATACTTTCTAAACTACTATTTTTTAAATGGTGGAGATAAAAGGGTTCAAAAAGGGGGCTAGACAAAGTGGTCCTATTTTTATATGAGAAAACATAATAGCATCTAATGTATCCCCCTATAATGTTAACTTTTTTTAGTATCTAAAAAATTGCTTTAGTGAAAAATTAGCTAACCCATTTAGTTTATGCCTAATTTTTTTTGCTATTTTTTTTAATAAATACATGATTTTTTACCTATTTTCAAAGTGGACACATCCTAAAAAACCAAAAGAAAAGTGTGCAAACACCTAAAATTGATGAAAACTATTCAAAATTCTAAGAAAATACTATGTATAGAATAGAGTCTAGTTTCTAAAAATGTAATTTATTTGAAAAATTGACAAATGGCTAGAAAATGAAGTAAAAATACCACTTATTGGTTTTTGACAAAAAATACACTAACATTAAAAATTAAAGATGAAAACCTTAACATACTTAAAATGTGAAAAAATTACATAGATAGATAGCTAAGAGAGAGCTTAATATAATTGTGATATTTTTTAACTTTGCATTAAAATGCATGCAAACCTACTGGGAAACACATTCAAGATTATGTCAAATCTTTTACAATTCAAGGAAAAACATATTTGGGCACATAAAAATGTTCATCCAACCCTTTAGGTTGGATGTCTAAGGAAAATACGAAGGTTTGAAATTCCCAAGATAAAAAAAATATGAGTGTGTTATAATATGCTAGTGTTATAACATGCTCAAATTATTTGAATGCCTTAGGCATTCACAAAACCTAAGCATGTTATAACATTAGAATGTTATAATGCTAGTGTGTTATAACACTTTAACATGTTATAACATGCTCATATTTTTTAAGGAAAATCATCTCCCGAGCTCTCACCTTCTCTCTCTACCACTCTCTATCCTCTCCCTCCTTCATGCTTTCCTCTCTCTATCTCTCCCCAAGCTCTAGAACTATCTTTCTTCTTCTCCCTCCCCTCTTTATTTCTCTCTCTCTCTCTCTCTCTCTCTCTCTCTCTCTCTCTCTCTCTCTCTCTCTCTCTCTCTCTCTCTCTCTCTCTCTCTCTCTCTCTCTCTCTCTCTCTCTCTCTCTCTCTCTCTCCAAAAAAATTTCCTTCTGTCATTCTTATCTCTACCTCCCCTCTCCCTCTCTCTACCTAAATCTCCCTATATCCCTCTCTCTCTCTCTCTCTCATCTCCAATCATAATAAATTCATGGACTAGAATTTAGGGCCTAGGTTATAGGATTTAGTTTATTAAAGTTTTAAGATAAAGGACCTTGAGGTTATGGTTTAGATATATACTTTTTAGGGTTTAACAATTATAATTGATGATGGGGGGTTGAGGGTTTACTTCTCCCTCCCTCCATCCTTCCCCCACACATCTCTCTCTATGATTTATATTTTTTTCCCTGGATGCAAATTTTGTTTAGAGTTTAGAACCTAGGGTTTAGGGTTTAGTGTATATTTTTTAGGTTTTAAGGCTTAGGATTCAAGTTTTTAAGTTTAGTACATAGTGTTTAAGGTGTAAGTATTATGGTTCAAGGTTTAGGGTTCAATGTATAGTCTTTAGAGTTTAGGGGGTATGGCCTAGTGTTAAAGGTTTAAGATTTTGTATATAGTGTTTAGGGTTTATAATTGATGATGGAGGGTTGAGTGTCTACCTATTCCTCTCTCCCTACTTTCCCTCTCTCTTGTTCCCTCCCTCCTTCTCCCTCTCTTCTCTCTCTAGGGTTTTTGGTTTTCTTGTTTTATGGTCAATAGACCACAATGTGAGTGTGTTATAACACACTCACATTACATGATCTTGTTATAACATGCTCATTTTATGGTTTAAATTGGTTGAGCTTGAGGATCAATCAATTCAAATCATAACATGAGCATGTTACGGTTTCTAGGGGGGCAAAAGCGAAGTGGCTACTTTTTGCTCCCCATCTTTGTGCATTTACCCTATACACCTAATATACGTTAAAATATATTTCCAAGGGTGATCTTCAAGAGGATGAATTTATATGTGTCAACAAATTTAAAAAAAAAAATTGAATAAATAAAATATCTATGCAGTCTAAAAAAAAATCCTAGAGCTTGCTATGCAAAGATTTGAATCTTGTTCAATTCTCTATTTTATACTTTGGTAATGATTCATTCAATAAAAATAAAAGTTATACATTGATGGTTTACTCATTATGAGTAATTGTAATTGTCTAATCCATATATACAAAAGTAAATTAAATTCATCATCTTTGAAATGATTGGTTTGAGTTTTCTTCATTTTTAAGAATGGTTATATTCTATAATTATTATTTAATAGTGGTATCTTAAATAGGATATGTACACGATTTTCTTTTAAATTTTAATATGATGGATTAGAGAAATTGGTAGATCTATACCTATCAAGGTAGAAATTTAATTAAAACCATCTTGTGAGAAGATCACTCCTACTTTTTACATGTAATTAGAAGAAAGTTTGATTGACCTTGCTATTTCTTGACTTAATAGTGATTGGGTAGTAGGTCTTTATATTATGTTTCTCTTCCTTTGGGTTCCTTCTTCTTTTTGTAAAGGTATTGTGCCTAAGGATTATGAGCACATACATAAGACATATATTTTGTCCCATGGCATGTCTTTCAAAGAAGTCACACACCACTGAGAAAAAAATGTCTTGTCTTTTAAATAAATCGATAGCATGAACCCCCTATAAATATTGAGGGGAAAGCAAGAGTCTAATGTTTATTGGCATCTCACTTATTTATAAGTTCTCCTAACAACATTAAACTAAAGATATGTTACAATTATAACCTGTTTATATTTATAATATAAAATATGATATTTATCATATTAAGTAGGGGTGATTTATAAAGTGGCATTTTATAAATGATAATTAATTTATTAATTAATTTAAAAAATTTCTTAATTGGTTATTTGATGAAAAGTCATCTTGACCTCTATGTGAAAGGTTGATAAATAGATCAACCAGCCTATTTGGGTTTACCTTAAATAGAAGAGAATATAAGTTTGAATGCTTTGCATATACCATTGGATATGTGTGAGAGAGAATTCGACATAATTGCAAAAGATATTAAAGCAATGGAAGAAGGGGAAGAGAGGTTGTGAAGAGTAGGGTTTGTTTGTCTAATTGACAAACATTGTAAAGCTTTTCAAGTGAAAAATAATACTTTTATAAAAAATTTATAATAATATTTTTTTACATACATTTTTGTGTAATGTATTGATCTCTATGCATTCTACAAACTATATTTTAGTTGTTTATTCTATAATGTTTGATAATTAATTACTTATTAATATTAATTGTTGACATTCAATCTTAACATATTACTTCAATTTAGTCATGAACCCTCTTTTATAACTATCCTTTAATCTAGTTGAAAAGGTTTCCCCATTTATATGAGATGTCTTCTTCTCACAAATGGCATTTCCAGAGGTAGTTATTATTGATACTATATACCATGTACGCATTTAGAAAGTCCATTTGAATTCCATTTGATACCTCTTTTGTTATTACTCAATAAATAGTTGTGTAATGTGTAATGTATTGATCTCTATGCATTCTACAAACTATATTTTAGTTGTTCATTTCTATAATGTTTGATAATTAATTACTTATTAATATTAATTGTTGACATTCATTTTTAACATATTACTTTAATTTAGTCATGAACCTTCTTTTATAACTATCCTTTAATCTAGTTGAAAAGGTTTCCCCATTTATATGAGATGTCTTCTTCTTACAAATGGCATTTCCAAAGGTAAAATTTATAAGGAGAACTAATTGATAATCTAGAAAGTCCATTTGAATTCCATTTGATACCTCTTTTGTTATTATTCAATAAATAGTTGTGCAATGTGTATCTTTCTTATCTTGGCTATTACTTAGAAAAGTCTTGTTTAAAATATATGATAAATTTGATGATTATCATAAAACACAAATAAATTTTTTAGAATCTAGATTATTTGATCTTTCGAAACAATTTGATTTTTTCGTTTATAATTTTTGATTTTTTGTTTTTTCTTAATAATGATTTGAGGTTAGACATAAATGAACTTGGTTCTCACATACACAATTTTTTTGTGAGTTCACATTTGATTACTAATAAGATTAAGTTAATAGATCCTTACACTCCATGACTACCTATATATAGACCCTAAACACTATCAATTATTCATATTATCTATGTTTTAGATTGAGTGAATCTATAAATGTATCATAATTTTATGATAATGATGAACATCATTAAAATCTTTCCTTTAATAGGGTGATCAAGGGACTTCCATACTTCGTTAAAATCCTGTAAACGTGTCACATGGAAAAACGCTGTTTCTTCCTTCGTTCTGCAATAAGGAAGATACGCTACCTTGCCACGCGAGATTTGGTGACATCACTAAAGCTGCGTGGCGTTAAATGACAGACTTGTATACAACAGCAATCATAATTGAAACGTGCAGGAAAGATGGTAAGAGATAAGAGTAAATAACTCACGTAAAGGCGGCGGAACATTTTTACTCGTCCATGTGTACAATTCATAACACGCGTTCTAATTTCCTCATTAATTCGCACATTTTCCTGTCCTGCAAAAAAATCCGCCCAAAAAAGCTGTACAATCTAACGGCGACATCCCAATTTATTTATTCAGGTATTTATTCACAACACCAGCCCACAGTTTCGAACTCGCGACCTTGTGATACATCTTTCTGAAAAACATCAGCCCGGGGTTTCGAACTCACGACCTTGTGATAAATCTTGCTGTACTTTGATTTCCATGACAATGACGCAGTTCTTTGGAGATTTTAACAGAGCAAAGGCCTCTTCTTTGTATGACGATAGTAACAGCGGCGGCAATTTCATAGCTTTGAAAATGCACAAGGATTCGCAGAAAATCAAGAAGCCTCCGGTTTCTCCTTCGCCTTCTCCTTCTGTGCCATACAGGAAGCCTGTGATTATTCACACTTATTCTCCAAAGGTCATCCAGGCAGAAGCTCATAATTTTATGCAGCTGGTGCAGAAGCTCACCGGCTGGGACGCGGCTGAGAAGAAACGAAAGAGAAAGAACAAGAACAAAACTACGGCCGGCGGAGATTCAGAAATATTAACGTCTTCTTTAAATAACAGCATTTCAAGCATGTCTGTAAAGCCGGCGAGTGCAAATACGCTCTTGAATGATAACAGAAGTTTCAGTAATAATCAGTTAGTGCCGAGCTTTAGGCACAATTGCTTTGAGGAGAAAGTCAATAATCTCAGTATTTCCACTCCAGCAGATTTTATGGCGGACAATTCCTATGCTTCTTCTCAAAGCGCTCTTTCTTCCATGGATCTGTGTCAGGTTCATCTCTTCAATAATGTTCCAAATATTTTATCATCGTCTCAGAATTTTCGTATTCCATGGAAGCAGCAGCAGCAGCCGCCGCCGCCGCCTCAGCCTTCTAATTACATTGCAGACGGCATTTATATGAATCCTTGTCAAGAAAACCCTAGCTTTCTAGAAAATCTTCCGCCTTCTTCTTCTCCGGCAATAGGCGAGTACAATTTTTCAGAATTTTTGCCCCCAGTCTTCCCTAAGAACTTCGATTTTTAGCGTGAAAATTTATAGTTTTCTTTCTCCATTCTAGATGTTAGTAGGCCGTTCTGCAACTGATTCTACAAAAAACTTAACTCATTTTTACAGTTATACGGAAAAATTTCGTATCACTCAAAAATTCTAGAATTCCAATCTATGGAATTAATTGTTCAAAAGGAAGTAATTTTTCTGAAATCATTTCAATAAAATAGAAAACTCTCGGCTCTCATTTCTTCTCCTTGAAAGTTTCTTAAGTTACGGACAAGCAAAAACTTCTAAGCTTATCAAATTTTCCTGTAAGTAATTAATCTGTAAGATAGCTTAAAAATCTTCATTGAAAATTTGATTTATGTACAAGCAAAGCTTGTAAACTTATCAAATTTTCATGCCAGTAATTAATCCGTAGGATAGCTAAAATCTTCATTGAAATGTTTTTCGTGTGTTTAT
Source organism: Cryptomeria japonica (assembly GCF_030272615.1). NCBI lineage: Eukaryota > Viridiplantae > Streptophyta > Pinopsida > Cupressales > Cupressaceae > Cryptomeria > Cryptomeria japonica. The sequence continues at coordinate 542,925,403 of NC_081406.1, read as the reverse complement.
CCTGCTGTATGAGTTTTATTTTCCTCGCTTTACAGGTTTTTAACTTTTAGAATTCAAGTAAAATGAATTTATTGTGTTGTTTAAAGAGGAGCAAAACTAGGAGAAGTCGTTTGTTTGGGCTTTATTGTCATCGCAAGAATAGCCGTAGTTCTTGCAACTAACTAAAAACAAGAATAAACGTCTCAAATACACTCATTGAGAGCTGTCGAGTTCTTTCGAATAAGCTAAGATGTTGGTATATCTGTAAAGATAAATATAAATTTTTTTAGAGGTTTGATTATTACAGAATCAAAATTAATGTGAAAAATAAAATTATTTTCTCAGTAAAATTATGTTGTAGTATAAATCTTTCAATATATGAAGAGTAGAAATGAAATCTTTTAGTAAATTTTTTTATTGGGTTTAGAAAAGTTGATCAATATTGTGAGTGATTGAATTTATAGTTTGGTTTTATAAATATAGATATAATATTGGTATAATGCATAGGTCTACTCTTTGTTTAGTTCTATTTTGTTACGTCTTCTATTATTTACATTGGTGGTATTTATGAATACTTTTAGAGGCATGTCAAAATTTTAGGGGACAAGTCCTCCTAATCAATTCCTATAAAAGGATTGACTTTACAATTGTGCCAACAATTAGAAATATCAATCTCCAAACATGCAAAAGAGATAAAATGGTGTGATGTGAATCTAGATTCATGCCTTTTGCAAATGAATACTATAGCATGCTGAAATGCCATAGGATTGGATCACATGTTAAATGAATGAATTCAAATACAAGAAAAAGGTAGTAAATCATGCAAACATGTGTTTAGTCAAGGTAGAAAAGGGTGGGCAATAGTCAACAAGAATTTAATTTAAATTTAAAAAGTTTATTGGCTAGATCTAATAGGTAAGGGATTGATCTTACACCAAAACATGAATTAGGAAATGAAAATGTTAATATCAAAGTGGATAATGAATGTATGGGGATGGGGCTTGAATAGGTGTAATAAATGCATAATGGGAGTGATGGTGGAAGACATGATATCTTCAAGGCAAAAGGTTTGGCAAAGAACTTGAATGTGTGTAAATGGACAAGTAACAATATGGTTGAATAAACTCAACCTCGGGTGATATTGTACCATTTGTTGATATGTGAATGTATAAAGTCATTCTCTCAAAATGGGTACAAAACTAAATGGAGATTGACATGGTTATGTAAATTTCATCATCTATTGTGTCCCCTATTTTAGTTGCATGTGAATACTGGAATGCTCATCTATCTCAAAGTATGCAATACTCATAAAAATATGTATAAAGTACATAATCAAACATTTAAAAGGATATCCTAGGTCCATGTAAAGTAATGGACCCTTGCAAATTCCATTGTGTAATTATGTATCATTTGGCATGCATGATCATGAGAACTTGCATAATAGAGGAAGAATGTCCAATTAGTGGCTTATATCACATATGTAAAATTGAAAATAACTAGAAGCTAAATTTTTGTATCATCACTCATCAAGAATAAGTGAACTTGAGAGAAGAGGGTTACAATTTTTTTTCCTATATGTAAAGTGATAATGTTATGCCTTGCTTAGTTGTCATGGGGATGCCAAGATACATAAGGTATTGACATGGCTATACAAAAATGAGCTCTCCAGTTATTACAATGACCCTTTGTAATAGTGTCTATCACTAATTAAAATATTAATCATAGGAATTTTAGTGACGATATATGTCCGCCTTCCATTTTTTGTATTCATAGGATACAAGTGATTGAAGAGGAAAAATAATACATGACATGTAGTTGTAAGATAATCATGCAAGTATATAAATCATGTAAACCAATAAATTTATAATAAGTGCATTATGTAATAAGTAGGTAGAATGTATCAAGTGATAATTGCGATAAGGACAAGGTTGGGGATATCATTAGGTAAGGTTGTCCCTAGCATGGGAAAATGGCGATGCAACACTCAATGACTGAAAACACCCATATAAGAGTATTAGGCACTAAAAAAGGTTTATACTTCCAATGTGATAGCATGAGAACACAATTCTTGAGGTAAGGAAATAGGCCCCTAGTGATGATAAAGATCTTGACACATGGCACAACGTGTAAATTGATCGCATAAGGAAGGCTATTGTGTCCTTAATTGTAATAAGAATATTGATAATTGGAATAGTATGAAATTAATAACATGTGGAAGGTTATGGTGTCCCTAATATGACAATGCTAACATGTTATATAAGAGGGAAGACATGATTCCTAATGTTAAATGTACAAGAAAGAAAGAAAGAAATTTAGGGGGGAAGACATGACACCCCCAATATAAGATATGGCAATAGGAGCTCAAGGTATGATGGAGGAATGAAGGACACCTGCAATGTAAGATATGGAAATTTAGTAGCAATCAATGTGTGATGAAGGAAGGCATGTCACCCAAATGTAAGATATCACAATATGAGCTCAATACGTGATTGGGGGAGGCATGAAGCATAACGTTTGTGTAAGAAGTAGAGGCACATGATTCCTCTATTGTAGGATTTATCATATATATATATATATATATATAAACACTAGTCAAAGTGATTTTACAAAGGGTGGTTCACTGCTAGAGGGCTCACTACCCAAAAAGGCTCACTGTCGAAAAGAGAAGAAAGAAAAGAAAATCCACCACATAATCTGCAATGCCAGAACTGCTTCTGATGTCGCTTAGCAACAATATACTTCACAAATCAATATATCTTTTTCAATATCATGCATCTTCCATATATCAGATTTTCTTCTTCTTTTTCATGTCATATTAATTCAGATTCAACCTCTTACTTATACCCATCTCTAACAACATAATGTTGTAAGTCGACCAAACAGAGATCCAAAAATAGGTTAGCACTAAATATTTTGGTGGTGGGAAGGAATAAGAAGTAGACCATACCACAATGCACATGATCGGTTAGATCAACGCATTACATCCATCACAAATATCAGATCCAAATCATGACTCATACGCTACACAAGTGAACTATTACTCACTCTCAAATTTTAGATTGAACCGAACCAAAAATAGCATTACCCAACTTGAACCAAGATACTCATGAATATAATCGATCAATACCATATCCGATAAGGAAAGAAATCCATATCACCACTAACTCAATCACTGAATATCAACTATAACACATCCTATGTAGCACCAAAGAGTCTAGAAACGCATCTTCTAGACCAACAATCATAAGAAACCAATTTCAAAATAATATGTCGACATCAATGACTATCATTAATGACAACCATCAATATCACATTTGTAACAATCTCCCCCTTTGTCATTGATGGAAACACACAAATCTCTCTACATCATTAGATAAGTGTATTTGCACATCACATCTCTCCCCCTTTGACATCAAGGACAAAGGTGGGCATAACTCCCCCTATGAAACTCACTCTGCTCCCCCTAAGAGGAAGCACTCAAGCACTAGTCCAGATAATAATATTCAATAAGTTCACTAGACCCAATGCATATCCAAATGTACATCAGTTCAAATTACAAAGGGGTAATACACCTAACTTTTGTCGAAGATATACAAAAGTATCCTTACACAACACCTCTGTGAAGATATATGTAATCTGCTCTTTTGTAGGCACATACTCAAGCTTAACTTCATTATCCAACACCTTTTCTCTCAAGAAGTGACACCAAATAGATATATGATTTGTTTTGGAAAGTTGTACAAGATTTTTAGACATATTTATTGCACTAATATTATCACACATAATTGAAATACATTCATTGACTAGTACACCGATATCCATCAAATTCTGTTTCATCCATAGAATCTATGTGCAACATGAAGATGACACAACATATTTTGCTTTAGTTCTAGATAAAGACACATAATCCTACTTCTTACTTGAACAAGCAACCAACCGAGAGACAAGAAAGAATGCTCCACCACTTGTACTTTTCATATCATTAACACTTTCGACCCAATCTGCATCTTTATAAGCTATCAAAGTGAAATCAGAATTTCTATGATACCACAAGACAAACTCTTATGTTCCTTTTAAATATCTAAAAATTCTTTTTTATTTCCACAACATGCGATTTTTTTTGTTCTTGTTGAAATCTAACCACCAAACAAATTGCATACATGATATCCATTATGGTAGCAGTCAAATATAGCAATCCTCCAATCATTGAACTGTGTACTAACTTGCATTGGCTTAAGGGGATGTATCATCTTTTATTAACTTGCATTCAGTGGTCATAGGTGTACACAACGATTTGGAATTCTCTAACCCAAACTTCTTCAACAACTCTTTAATATATTTAAACCATTGAGAAATGAAAATTCCTTTGCTATTCTGATTTACTTGTAAACCAAGAAATAAATTTAACTCACCAATCATGGACATCTTAAATTCTTTTTGCATCTCATTAGCAAACTTTCTGCACATGCCTTCATCTCCTCCAAATATTATGTCATCAACATATACTACAACAATCAATATTTTACCTAAGTCAATTTTGAAGTAAAGATTACTATCAGAAGATCCCTTTTGAAAAGTTTGATCAATCAAATACTTATCTAGCCTTCCATACCAAGCTCTAGGAGCCTGTTTTAACCCATCCAAAGCCTTCTTCAATCTGCAAACAATGTTCAGATCATCTCTCAACTTAAATCCTTCCTTTTGTTCAATGTAAACTTATTCTTTTAGTTCTTCATTCAAAAATATTGATTTTACATCCATCCTATAAACTTTGAAATCCTTAAAAGTTATAAAAGCAAGAAACATCCTGATTGCCTCCATCCAGGCAACTGGGACATATGTCTCTTCAAATTCAATGCTTTCAACTTGTGTGTAACCTTTGCAAACCAACCTTGCTTTATTTCTCACCACTTTTCCATCCTCATCCAACTTGTTTCAGAATACCTATTTTGTTCCAATTACATTCTTGTCTTACATTCTGTGAACAAGTTCCCATGTTTGATTTTTCTCAATCTGATCTAACTCTTCTCTCATTTCCTTTATCCAACTTGATCATTGCAAACTTCTTCTACCGATTTTGGTTCAGTATCGGATAGTAAACATAGTAAAACTTGTTCTTGAGCTTCTTTGCTTCTTGTGATAATTCCTCTGTTCTTATCTCCAATAATCTAATCTACTTAATGATTCTTCTATACATACCTTGGAATTTTAGATGTAGATACTGGAGCATCTTGAGTTTCTTTTTCTTTCTCTTCTTCTTTTGTTCCCTCTTCCATTTTTCTATCATCGGACTCATCAATTTCATAACCTGGCAATTTTTCAGAGTCTTTAGAAATATCTTCATCAACCTTCACATTTTCACTTTCAACAATCTTGTTCAGTCTTTTTTTGTAACACTGTTATGTCCTGCTCTTTGTAGAATATCTTAGGAATATGCTTTCATCTGCTCTACTGTCAAATTTTCCAAGATTATCGTCATCTCTCTGAATGTAACATTTGCTTCCAAATACCTTGAAATATTTCAATGTTGGAGTTCTACCATACCATAGTTCATATGATGTATTTCCATCTCTTCCGGTATAATATTTTGTTAAGAGTGTAAATTGTTGTGTGAATTGATTCTCTCTAGTAGACTTCCGGTAGTTATGCTCCTTTGATCATTGTTCTAGCTGCTTCTTGTATAGTTTGATTCATCCTTTCCACTACAAGATTTTGTTGTGGTGTCCTAGGGGCATAAAGTTATCTTCTAATACCATGTTCCTCACAAAAATTGTTAAACTCATCAGAAATAAATTATCCTCCTCTATTAGACCTCAAACACTTAATATTTCTATCAACTTAACTCTTGCTTCAAATGAATATTTTGAATTTTTCTAATGCTTCAGACTTTTCTCTTAGAAATGCAACCCATGACATTCTAGAATAAGAATCAATCAACAACATGAAATACCTCTCATCTTGTATACTCTTTATTCTAGTCAGACTGCATAACTCTATGTATATGAAGTCCAACAATTCGGTAGACAATTGTTCATTTCCTTTAAAAGTTCCTTTGGTATTCTTTCCTACTTGACATTCCTTGCAAATGTTATTATCTGGTTTGATTAGCCTCGACAAATCTCTTGCTGCACTTGATGAAGTAATCTTAACCAAATTATCAAAGTTGATATGACACATTCTCTGGTGCCAGAGCCAACTATCATTGATTTGAGATAACAAACAATATCTTGTAGCTCCTTCTAGTTGATGCATGTTTCAACCAGTCTCTCTCCCCGCTACAATAATAGTTTTGGATCCCTTTTGGATCTCACAACCATCATCTTGAAAAATAACATTGTAACCATTTTTGCACATTTGTCCAACACTCAAGAGATTATGATACAAACCCCTCACATAGTAAACATTTTCAGTATTACGTTTTCCATAAAAAATAATAGAGTCAATTCTACAATTTATTTTGTCTGATCATCTTTAAACCTAACAGAACCTCCATCATATTTCTCAACTTTTATGAACTTACTTTTATCACCAGTCATATGATTTGAGCATCCACTATCAATGAACCATTCATTTATATCTCTTCTAGCAAAAATAAATAGTAATAGTCTCAGAAACATCAATCTTACGTACATCCTTTTCTACCAAAAAAAAAAATAGTCACCATCTTCACAGTCAGATTCATCATCTGAAATACCAACATCATCTCTAACATAATAGGCTTTCTTATTAAACTTCCCTTTATTTTCCCTAAATTTTTGCCTTGATCCTTTTTTTGGACATCTGGTAGCTATATGACCAATCTTTCCACATCTAAATCATTTAAGAGATAACATACATTTATATTTGTTGGTGCCTTTCTTCATTCTTCTAACAAAGTTCATGAATTGTCTCAACCAAGCTTTCATCTTGCAGATCTTCCTCAGAGGCTTTAAAGGCAGTCTCAATTTTAGCTTTATCTTTTCCAAACTTCCTTATCTCAAATGCAGACAAGGTGTCATATAGTTGTTCCCTAGTAAACTTCTTCAAACAATAAGTTTCTTCAATAGCTGAGATCTTATCACTATAGCTTTTTGGTAGAGACATCAAAATCATCTCAATTATGTCTTCATTTATCAAGGTACCGCCAAGTTCTTTGATTTTATTTATAGTACTATCAACCTTATGAAAATAGCTTGTTATATATTCACCTTCTTCCATTTTTAAGTTCTCATATCTGTGCTTAGTTGTCAGCTTCTTTGATAACTTAACTCTGTCATTTCCTTCATAGATATCTCTCAACTTTTTCCAAACCTCATGAGTAGTATTCAATGAAATAACCTTTGTTTTTAGTCTTAGATAAAGCAATAAAGATAGAATACCTCACTTTTTCATTTTCTTCATAGGCTTGAATCTCATCCGAAGTGGTTAGACCATTTACCAATTGTACATACTTAGTTTCCATTTCTTTCCAAGTGTTGTAGCCCAAGGAGATCAAGTAACCTTTCATCTTCACTTTCTAGAAGCTATAGTTAGATCCTTCAAAGATAGGAATAGATAATTTATGTGCCATCAGATTAGGATCTACCTCAAGTGGTTAAGCTCTTTTTCAAGGAACCAAGGCTCTGATACTAATTGTTAAATATTTGGACAATTGAGAGGGGGGTGAATTAGTTGACAACTTAAACTTTTTCTTCAATTATTTCACACATCTGGAATAACCAATAGAATTAATTAATGAAGATATAACATGAAAGCACATACACAAAACAAATAACACAATGAACACTAGATGTGACGTGGAAAACCCAAGCAGGGAAAAAATATAGAGAATATTAGTTCTCAGTATATAACACCAGTTAAGGTGACACCAATTAAGGTGACACCTGTTAAGGTGATTTTTACAAAAGGTTTCTCATTGCTAGAAAGGCTCACTACTAGAGGGCTCACTTCCCAGAAAGGCTCACTGCTAAAAAGAGAAGAAAGAAAAGAAAATCCACTGGACATAATCTGTAATGTCGAACTTGCTTCTGGTGCCACTCAACAATAATATAATTCACACATCAACATCAATCCTTTTTACTCTCGCACATCTTCCATAAATTATATTTTCTTCTTCTTTTTCACACTAGTACATTTGGGGCTGATTTCCAACGACCTATCATCAAAATATTGACTATTTTTTGTCAGACTACCGACAAACAAAACCATCGAAAACTTGTCGTTGGTCATTCCGACGCTACCATCTAACATTGTATTTTCGACGACTTCCTGAACTCTTCCAACGACGACCATGACCGCTCATTCAGCGAGATAATGTCGTCGGGCGTAAAGCATCCTCGTCGGATGGACATCGGAATGCCGACACCTACTAGGAACTTGCACCGATGAGGATTACAATGAGCGTCTAACTATAGAGTGTCATCGGGCATACAACATCCTCGTCGAATTTTTTGTTGATTGGCATTGGAATTCTGACTCCTACTAGGAACTATGCACTGACGAGGATGTTGTTTGTCCAATAGTTTGGTCATCGGTACAAAGTTGGGAGGATGTTGGAATTCCGATGGTGATTTATTTTTATCAAAAAACATAACCGGCATGCCAATTATAATGGTGCTTGTTGGTTCCAGTATATCAAGATAGCTAACCCGATCTAGTAATGCCAGTATTGAAGGAGGTAATTGGAATATCTATACCGAACGCCGATATTGAGAAGCTTGTTGAAATAACTAACAAGGGTGGAATAGCAACATTTCGCAATAGCGATGAGGTGAAGTTGTCCTGACGAAGAAAGTATAAGCATAAGTGTCATTTGATCTTATCAGGATAACCTGTGAAGTCGAAATAACATATTAGAGACATTCCGACTAGTGAGAAGTATCGTGATGACATGTAAACAAGGCGGTATCGGGAAAACTATCCCGACTATACACCTATGGTTGGAAGATGGATATTGGTGGAATCTATGGCGATATAGAGAATGATACCCTTATCAGCGAAGCTAATAAAAATTAGAGTAATAGGATCATCAAAAGGTTGATAGAACATCCTATCCCGATAATGAATATATCTAATAACATCAAAATAAGACACTCCGATAATGCATCCTCTTCTAAGTACCTATATCGGTATAACTTATAAAGATGAGATAGCATCTTTTTGCTTTGCCAATGGTAAAGGTAATTCCGATAAAGAACTGCTTAAGAGGTGTTCGAGATAACTTACATAAGTGGAATAGCACATAAAAGCCACTCTGATCAATGAAGTTATCCTGATGCTTTACAAATTTAACAATGTCGGGAAAGTTATCCCGATCTGACATTCACAAAACAAACAACTCGATAGTAGAGGGGAGAAGGATAAAGCCCTTATCGAGATAACTTGTAGTGTAAGGAAAATGAACTTTGGGTATGTCGATAGTTAAATCAATGTCGATGGACACCGATCGAGACATTATAGGTGCAAACAGATAAAAAATAAAATAAATTGAAGATTACTTGTCGGGATAGCTCAAGCCAAAATGACACAAGAGGCAGACGGTTACTAATATAACCATATTTATCTATGGCAACTAATTTGTCAAAAAAGTGCCAAATTTGGAGCAGTGATGGAAGGAGTTAAGCCAATGTCCTACATCATTAGAAAATTCAAATTTCAAAAAGATGGCATATTGATTCACAAAGTTAAGGCACATTTACTGTTGCACGAAAGATGCTTTCTGAGAAGTGTATTTAGGAGAACGCTATATTTAGAATTACAGAGACTTTGAGATGATATTGAGGCAGGTTGAAGGCACATGGGACAATGGTGAGTAAGTGCTCTGATCGATTCCCCTATTATTGTTTCAAATAGTCTGTTAAATTTCCTGTGAAATGGAAAACCCTAGTGGTTCTGCAAAGAGATAGAGAGGGGAAACAAGCAAGGGTAAGGTAAAGAAACAAAAAATAGGTGAGACAAGTCCTAAAACTAAGGATGAAGATAGAAAACTAAATCAAGACTTGCTAGATCAACTGTCAAGTTCCACCTCAAAGCCTAAGAGATCTGCAAAGTGGAAATTAGAGGATAATTATACTGATGTGGAAGACGTGTACAAAACCATCAAGGGATATGAATTGTTTTTGTTTCACTATCATAGACGAGAGAAACCATAACCCATCTGCAATCCATGGTAGTTAGGTCTAGGAAAACTTGTAGTCCCAAATGTCTTTGTTAATATTGATCTCCTAGAATTTTTAGTGTAGCGTCGTAAATTGTACGCACTTGCTAGGGTGGTACAATTTCACACCTAGTTTAGCACCTGCCTTGGCGCATTTTGCATTTTGCATTGCATTTCCCCTTCACTTAATTAATCAAATTAATTAGGTCTAAGGTTCTATTTTATCATCCCCCATATCATAAAGTTGGGCCCTTTTCATTAAAGTGTGCCCCTTTCATTTTATTCCTCCAATACATCATTTAATCAAAAACCCTAATTAGGTCCTATTTTGAACTTGGGGGCTTTATTTCGGGGGTCAAAACATCTCAAAATCAGCTGTAACTTCAAGATTCGCTCTAAAATCATCATATCCGACGGCCCTGAAAATTTGGTAAAAAGTTGTTGGGACCATGGCGCCCGGCGTGCACATGGTCCCGGACATTTTTCCCAAAATTTTAGGAGCGCGATCCAATCATAAAATAAAGCTTAACCCCAAGAAATTGGCGGGAGATTCAATCTCTAGGTCGGCCAAAAGTTGAAATTAAGACCTAGGGTTTCATATATAAGAGCTCTATTTCTTCATTTGAAAGGATACAAATTTTTGGTTTCAAGGACCTTCTAGGCAGCGAAAGAGCAGATCTTTGAAGACTTCAACAATATTCAACATCCATCCATCAAGCATTCATCAATTTCATTCATCCATTTAGGGCTTTGAAGACATTGAAGAGCAATAAGGGATCACCGACTGAAGATTGGCTTGTACCCCTCCCTTGGGGTTGGGTATGATTTCATGTTGTTTTCATGTCTTTGCATAAGCCCCATTATATCATTTGTATTCATGCTTTAGATCTCTTTACATCTTGATTTGGAGCATTTACATTATCATTTGCAAGCAATTAGGGTTTACTTTCTAGGTTGCTCTAGTTTGCTTATTTGCATTTTAGGATCTTGCACACACACAAGGTCTGCACACACACTACTTTTACAATACAACTTGGCTATTCATGGAGGTGGAAATCACCAAAGCAGGGGTTTGACTAAGGCAAAACCCTATATAGCCGCCCACCATGCCTTTTCAGATATAAGTGCAGGTTTCAGAATTCGGACGACGCCGCAAGTTGCAGATCCGGAAGAAGCAGATCGAGACAGAACTTCACACCAAGTTTCAGAGCAAAAGACCAGGACAGGGGCGTGGGGCGCCCTGGTCCTTCTGTCAGACAACAATTTTCAGCATTTTTGACAGCTTTTCAGGTTGCAAAATAGCAGTTTCCAGAGCAGTTTCAGGGGCAGAATCAGGACAGTGGCGCCCACGCCCCCGTCCTGAACATTTTCACTCAGATTTTGACTCCGGGTATGCATTTTCATTCTTGTCTTATTCTTGTGTTTACAGCTTTCCATTGTTTAAGTTCAATTCTGCAATCTTGTTATTAGTTCATACTTGCACTTTGGGGTTAGGGATTGAACTTGCATCATTCTATCTATCATTTGCAACAAAGGAATAGAAATCCTAATAGGTAGCCCATGGCTCTCTCTTCCACAAAAAGAAGTAGCCAATTGTGTGATACCTCTAGGCTCTTTCGTATTCCACAAATGTGTGATTGAAAGTGAGATTAGGGCATGTTTGCTTAGTGTCACTTTTTCCCCCACACAGTTAGCACTGTATTTTAATCCAAACAAAAGAGCAATATGTGACCGAGATGGAAATCCTTGTTTCTTCATGTCATGAGAAGCAGTTTCTGAGGTTTTTGATTTTCCTGGAGTTTATGACCATCCCATCATTCTTGAAAATTTTCTTGAGGAATACAAAAGATCGGATACCACTTATGTTGGGTGGAGATTACCATTTCATTTGTTGAATCTCGAGGTCCTGTTGGAAATAGAGGAAAGTCTAACATTTCATGTAAATCTATTCAAGGACTACTTCAAATACACATATTATTCAGTAGGACAAGTACTGGGGCTAAATACTCCAGATTTCATGAGAATTGAATCTGTGGTCATTACAACAGACATTCAATCGCAGAAAGCCATAGAATTTGACTATGCAACATTCATGGTAGAACAACTTGTCCTTAGACTCACAACCATCTAGAGGGACTCTGCAAAAATTCACTTCTCGCACTATTCCCTACTTATGCATATGGTATTATTCTATGGATGTGAGATCGGTCTATGGCCCGAAGAGATGAAGATAAGAAGACATGATGGTAACAACCATTCTCTACCAGTCCAATTATGGACTTTAATATGGGATTGCAGATTTGTTAGATCAAATTACATTCATTTTGAAGAATATTTTGTTAAAACACTTTACAGGTTTTATAGTTATCCTTACCACTCTGCACTTTCAGAAGATGTAAAGAGATTCTTGAGGCCTGTAGACTTTGGGAGACCATAAATTATCAAACATAACTGGGGAGATTGGTACTGCTTCTCCGATATAACCATGATAAGGGTTTATGGCTTCAAACATGCCCCACTATTGTTGCCTAAAATAGTTCCCAACAAGATAGCTTATCTAGAGATCATAAGGCAAATGGGGGAATCAAATTATATGCATTTGGCTTCACATGATAAGCAATCATTTCTATCTGGGACTCTATGCATAGGAGAATTTGTTGTAAATGGAAGAGAAGGGCAAGAGCTCACATGGAACAAAGTGTTCCATTATAACATAAAATTGGGAGCACCAAGAAAAGGATTTGACCCAGAGGGGTATATTCATTCGGTGAGAAAAAGACAGAAACTAGGTGCCTATGAACACATCCTGTATCTAAGAGATGACTTGATAAGAAATCTAGATGAAAAGGATGCTAAAGTGGCTATAAATGATCACAATAGAGATGTTGAACAAAAGGCTAAGGAGAAGAAGACTGTAAACATATCATCTTCAGAGGATAAGGAATCATCAGAGGAGGATGAGCTCTCATTGGAACAATTCTCTAAAATATTGATTGAGGAACACATGCCGCCTGTAAGAGATCCTAATGAAGGAGCCCTAGTGGAAGATGATCCAAGGAAATTGGAATTTGACACTATGATATCTGATGATGATTTCATAGCATCTCTTGAGTTCATGTCATTTTTATATAGGATAAAAGGGAAAGCAATCAGATAAAATGTCGATGAAGTCAATACCTCCAATGAAAGGCAATTATCGGTCACCTTAGAAAATGAAGTAGCACAAGAAATGGCTCTGATGACTCCTGAAAAGGGGAGGAAGATTCTAAAGGATGCCGGTGTTTTGATTTTTTCTGGGTGGGATATGAATTCAGCCATGATCTTTGACAGTTTTCTCCATGATGTTGGCACCAAGCACAAATTATCTCCTAAGGGTGTGACCCAAGTGTATATGGGATCACTATACAACCCTGACAAGCATGCCATGCAAATATGGTCACTATATCCTCTGAGAAAAAATCCTATGGTTATTGATACTCAAAAGGCCTTTGGGCACATTATGACCTTATAGGTTGGATAGGCGGACCCCATGATGACATCAATTTTAGGGGTAAACATAGCCAAACTGAACAAAAAAAAAATTCAATTCTTGGTGAAAGAAAACCAATCAAATAAGCTTGAAATTATAAAAATGAGAACAAAGATTGATCGACTTAGAGAAGTGACGAAATAGGGGAAGCCACAAAGATTGTTAATAAAGGGTGAATCTTCCCAACCCCAAACCAAGGCTGATCAATTGAAGGAAGAAAACTATCAACTGCAGGCCAGTTGAAGACAACAAAAAGTGAAACAATGTCAGCCCTGATTCAAAAAAGATTCATGAATATGATGACATGGATGGATAAATACTGGGATACATACAACAAGAACCACACTGTCATAGGAGAACATGAGCAGTTGGATAAGCGACTACATGAGAAAATCTTGGAATTGCAAAATAGGGATGAGAGATATATAGAACTATGAAGATTTGATAAAGGCTCACAAAGAATACCTAGAGGAGTTGAGAGTAGAAGGAGTAACCTTCCTCAATGGAAAAATGAACAGTATTCCTTCATTGCTCAGCAATAATGGAGAACAAAAGGAAATGGACCTGTGACTGCCAGCATATACTCCGAAGTGCATTGAAAGCAGCAGAAGACAAGGATGTTTAAAAGGTGGCGGACTTCGTAGAGGGCATGGTTTTGATGGAAGTAGAAGCCCGAGACACCATCAATGATTGTGCTACCAGATATAATGAGAAATATATAGTGCTAGGATTCCCAAAGATACTGAGAGGGGGGGGGGGGGTTGAATCAGTATCTGACTGGTATAATAATTTTCTTAACTTATAGCATGAAAAGCATATCAAAACTGTATACCGGTAAAACAAAAATAATGCAGTAAATAAGAGCAATAACCACAACATAAGAGACACACCATAACACAATATTTTTAATGAGGAAACCCGGTGTGGGAAAAATCTCGATGGGATTTGTGACCCACAATATTCGCTTATTGGCCAATAAGAGAATATTACTATTTACAATAGGGCCCTGCACATGCAGGAAGGCCAAGTGCCTAGAGTTCACTGGTCAATTACAAAAGGAAGTCACACTGACTTACAAAAATGGATTATACAAATCCAATGTCTTGTATTGCTTCAGATCAGCATCTACTATGCTAGATTCAGTGCTGGTTTAAGCTCTTCTACATACATAAACCCTTATCCAATATCTGCCTTACAATTCGCATATTAGGTCTGCATTAATCCTTCCATGTTCTATCCTTACTAAATGATCTACAATGATCTTATACATATATGAGTCATGTTACAATCCACCAAGTCGGCTTACAAAAGATTTTATAATTAAATACAAAATACATTTAAACAAAATTCCTGTCAGCCATGGTGCCAATGATCTGTGTGCTGGTGTTGAGTCTGTCGATGCTGGTGCCTGCCGATATCATAGGATTGCAAGGTCTCCATCAATGAAAATACCTTCAATCGCCTACAATTTCTCATTGGAGTGTGCATTTGCTAATATATAGCACGTCTAACTAGTGTGCATTTGCCAATATATAACACATCTAACTAGTGTGCATTTGTGTTTAACTAAGTGATTAGTTGTTAGTTCTCTTCTGTTTTACAAAGACTTGGATCAAAAGGCATGACCTTTTGATATGTTATATAATATTCAATGTAATCATTTGATAGGGGAGTTTTTTGGTAGGAGAAAATAGATTAAAAAAAAGAGCGAAGAACAATTTTTCTTTCTGTACTGAAAAATAATACATTATTTTCAAATTAATACAAATTTAGTTCCTTTATTTGCAAATGGTGTTATGGACTCTTTCATTGTGAAAATCAGTTCTTTGTTATAATCGTCTATAATTGATGATTGCTATTCTAGATCTCTGCGCAAAAAGGTTGTGTGTTATACTATTTTGGTGGCGGAAAAATAGTGATTCATTTGCAAAGTTGCATGCACTTTCAAGGATGCAAGTAGTAGCAAAATCTGTTAGAGGATGTGAGTTATGATGCACTTGCAAATCCAAGATGCATAAAAAAAGTATATAAAACTAAAGAAAAAGACAATAAGTTCTTGAATGAATAGTTCAAAACACGAAGCAAAAAATAACAAATGAATAGTTTAAACCATGAAGCAAAAAAAGAAAGATAGAACCAGTAGTAATATTATATCACTTGCTACCAATTTGAATACTTGGTTCCTCCCCCTATTACTTAAAAGATAATACTATGCTTTAGATGTCAAAGGAAATTTGGTCATGTGCATTGACCGCTACAATTTGGAATGCAAAAGAGGGAATATACCTGTCAGTCCACTACAATTTTAAGAACAAAGAGATTCTATGGCACCGAGAGTTGCAATCATAGCCTATGATGGCCATAATCCCTGTTGCAGCAATAACGAGATGCGAGGTGACAATTATAAAATTTGGATGAACTGAAAGAGACATTTACAAATACAACCTACCCTTTATAATACGTAATTGAAAAAATGGATGCAATGCAAGTCCTTGTATCGATAATGTCTAGCAGATAGTAAAAAACTAGAACAATAAATTCCATATAAAAGTGGTTAGACTTAAAATGATAAGGAAAATTTAAAAATGCTAAAGAAAATGTCAACTAATAAAAAAAATTACAAGGATGAGGCATATTCATAACTTTTGCAGTCCCGCCATGGATATCAACACTAGAAGCAACTCATACTATTAGTGTACATACAAGACAATATGGGAGTTCATTATACCCAACAACTTGTGGTGTTGTTGTTCATGTTGGCTCTGTTAGACTCTGCAATTCAGATTCAATATACATTATTCCATAAGATTAATTGTGCAACATAATGAAATATTGAAAAGTGTGTTATCTTATTGAGCTTCGCTTGGTTTTGAGAATAGTTTAATATTCTCTACTTAACAAGGCCAACCACATGAAGGTGGAAGCTTATTTAAATTCCTTGTTAACATCTAACATTCATTCTTTCTTTCTACCAATAATAAAATATAACATGCATTCATTAATATCACATAACATTCATTAACACATAACATTGATTAACATTAATTAACACGCAACATTCATCAATATTAATTAACACATATCATTCCTAACCATTCATTAGCACATAATTACATTCATTAACGCATAAAAATCAGTCATTATCAAATAAGGTAGATTACAATCATTTATTTTTTTTGTTTTTTCTTTGAAGATATGTAAAGAATAAGTGGAGCATTGTGTTCTTCATCATTTCTCCCCTCTTCAATTGTTCTTCCCTCTTCTTGTGATCTCGATGTATGCCTAGTCCTATACTAAGGATGAGGACACTGAAGTGAAGGGGGGTCCTCTGCAATAACAAAGAAATGGGTTAAATTAAAAACATTTTTTTATTAGTGTTACAAGTATTTCATTAATTTAAAGAACATTACCATGGTGCTCTTTACTTGATGGGGCCACATCATTTTGTCTAGCCTCAACCTCAACATGTTGAACACCCTCTAGATCCTTTGGAGTTGAAATACTAAAGGTTACATTAATGTTGAACACCAATTGCAATTAAATTTGTTTAAAGGAATAGAAGTGGTCCTCTTTACCTGATTGGGGAACATCACGTTCCTGATGTTGTGTACTCGGATCATGCTCAACTTGGTGACCACCGACTACATGCTCTAAAATATTAACAAAAAAGGTTAAATTAATTAATACAATAATTACAATTTATGATGTTTAATTGTATTAAAAATTACATAAATAAATTTGAATAGAAAATGAATACCTCCACTACTGGGATGCACATCTGGACCTTCATGTGTAGGTCGTGTTTCATGATCAATAGGCTACATTCCAATGTCATGCGCATTGTTATCATTGCTTGCTTATTTAAAACAAATATAGTCACTTTATGTTGGAACTCAACATCAATTAGATTATTGGTAAATTATTCAATTTGAAAGAATTTTCATTTAGCTTATTTACCTGTGTGATGGATGCACCAGAATCTTGTGTTTGCCCACTCAATTCTCATAGTCGTTCATCCACGGCTGTATAGCCTTGTTGGTAGGCAATTCTCTTGTCATCTTCTCTGGGTGCTCTATTGAATTCAGAGCCCTGTATTTTTGCTTGGTATCATGAATTTTGCTTACATTGTTTGATAAAAAAAAAATCATTTGTAATTTATAAATATTTTGATGTGATATTTCATTTACTGATACTTACAATTTGTGCGGCAAGTTTCATATAACCACCAGAGCCGAGTTTTTTTTGCCCGTGCTTTTCTTGTCTTGCCTTGGTTGCCTTTGATGTGTCACTCAGTCTATGAAAAGTTTGAAATATATTAGATTATATAAATATAAAGAGTAATTAATTAGTACATAATTACATTCTTAATAGTATCCCATACCTTCTTTGGCGTCTGTTGGTGTATTTACCTTTTTTCATTTCAATTCTCTCCTTGGCATCCAAAATCAGGTCCTTCCACTCCCTCTCTGGAATCCTAGGGGGATGCTCATACTTTACGTTCTTCTCTAAACGGGTCCTGTATTGGTCCCTCACATACTTTAGATATGTGCCAGCTTTTTCAAGGAGTTTGGTTTTGCGAATGTGTCATTTCCAAATAGCTCAACCATACAGTTTGTCAATTCATCTTTTAGCCTTTTTTCTTGGTCATTCCACCTTTTAAATAAAAAACAAACCTGCTAGATTCAAAAATGAACTGAAGCTACCTTTATTATAGTTCAAGAAATGGATCAAAGGAAAACCATTCTAGCAATGATATGAAATCAAAATAGTGGATTAGGGTTAGTTCACATATGATGTTCCACCTTTTACGTATGGTGGGCCCAAATATCTGCAATGCAATGCCATTAAGATTTTTATAAAAAAATATAATTCCTGTAGTAAATTCATGGGATCATTAGTCCAAAATGAGTAATCAGTAAGTAAATTACAATTAGACTATATATAATAATAATTTTAAAGTACTTGGAACCTTCTGTATCTTTAAGGGAATCAATTCTTCGTTGCTCACCACCAATATGGCCTGCAACATTCCCGTACTAGCAATGCGAGAAGATCTAGGAAATGATGGTATGTTATCAGCAGTAGTCACCTCTAGCGCATCCTCATGTGCATTACCTAGTGCAAAAAATGAATCCACTATGAAATGCGCCCAAGAAAGAACGCTTGAAGGGAAATAAACACATAACAGAAGATAGAGCAAAAGAGGGATCTACCAATAGTGGGCGGGCCAACATGACGTGCAGTAGAGGATGTCTACATGTTGCATGTTTTTGACATTGCAGTTGACAATACAGGTGGGGCTAACCTCTAAGGAGACGACATTTGCATAGGAACATTGACAACACCTGAAGAATATTACATTAAATATATGAAAACAACAAGAATTGTAAACAAGGATGAACCTTGATTATAAACATTGACACTATGAAGTATGATGTGTTTTGGGTACTCAATGTGATAAGCCAAGCAAGTGATAAGCCAAGAAAATTGTCATCACCTGAACTGCCTGCAATACCCTGATCATGGCCACCAGGTGATGAGGATGCATAAAATCCTATAAAAACAACACGTACATATTTTAGTTAATGACATAAAAGAGAATAAAATATAAACCATTATTGAACTTTTGTTGTAATTAAAGCTTTCATTACTACATACTTGCAAGTTTTGTGTTGTCCACATCAAATGTTGCACCCTCTCTTTTATTTCATTGGTCTGATGGCTCATGGATGCCCAAGAAAGAATCTATCTATTAATTTTTGTAACAGAATTTTTCATCATATCTATAGGGTTTGTTGATGTGATGTCATCATCGCATAATACTATTGGGTCCACATCACTATAGAGGTGTTGATGTAATGCAGGTCCCTTTCCCTTTCGCCAAACATCCGTCTGTGACAATAATATTATTAACACTATCAAAATTACTCCAAAACACTCAAGAAAAGAACACAATAATGTAACAGTTTTCTCCTATCTAATTTGTACAATTACAATGAGGTTTACCTACTTGGTAGAAGTGTCACAACCTACATCCCTGTCTGTGCTATGTGATGGATCCATGTCGCCTTGTGACAAAGAAAAAATATAAAAAACGTTAGCGAAATGAAACCAATAGACTTAGAAAAAAACTTAATAATAAAATGGTATATTCGAGTCATTAATTGGAGGTTGGTTAATTTAAATGGTATATGGTACGTACCACCCCCATGATAGTAACTTTGTTTGTATCTATATGATTCAAATTGTAATCGATTAGCATCTCTTCCGTTGCACTTATTGATTTTATCGTACATACGAATACATGATTTCCCTCGCGTGCCTCAAATATGTAATTGGGTTGCTTATGAGTTGACCCAGGTCACGTACTATTTATAAAACCTGTAATATTCCCTGTTGTTTTTGGTATTCCATCAATGTATATAGCCACTCATTTATTTTGATCATTATCTTTTTATTGTATATAATTTGCTGACACTTCATACCTACGCATACTTTTTTATATCGAACAATTTGCATCCAAGTTTTGTAATTGTAACAAGGTTTGACATACTCCATCAATTCAGCAACTTTGTTGTAATATACCTTTATGTCGTCCATGGAAAATAGGCCCAAACCATGTAACGACGAAGGTGTTATGCGATATATCCTCTTGTTAACACAAAAATCAGCGTTTATTGGAGGAAGTTCCTTGGGTACTCATTGTTTCTCTAGATGTTTGTACCTCGATGTCGCCTTTGGTCTCATCATCATAATAACGTGACCCCCCTTGAGCAAGGAAAAATTGCATGCGTTTATTGATTTTTCTTCTAATCTTTTTACCTCTAGTTGATCTTCCTATTTTAGACCTACTACATGTCTCACTTTCGTCGACTATTCCTACATTCCCTCACTCAAGGAAGACACATCTGACAAATACCTATTTGGTGGTACCTGCACTCCATCAAATGAAAGAGTTAGTTGGTAATGAGAGAGATATTTTGCAAATCAGGGTAATGTTGATGAAGAAGTCGGCCTTGAAGTTGACTTTAAGATTAAAAATTGAATAATTCCAACTGGGGCCTCAAGTGTTGATAATTGTATTAGATTTTCTGCTAATGTCGAGGTTTGAAGAATTGAGGAAGTTTGTTTTCCTAGTAATTTTTTAAAAATAAGCTATTTTTATAGGGTGTATTGACTTATACTTGTCAATCCATGAGACTATGTAGGATCCTTGTCGAAGGGGTTCAGGTTCTTGCACATGTAATTCAATTATCTTATGTTAGCTAAAAATTACATAGTACACAACATGAACTTTGTAGACATGAAGAGTATTAAATATATATATATGATGTCATCAAAATCATTGTAATTTTTTTAATTCCTTACCTTTACTTTATGTAGACTATGCAGGATCCTCAACTAAAAGGTTGATGATGTCTGTAGTCAATTACTTGTTTCCACCAAGGGTGATAGCATCACACAAAACCTATACATGAAATCAACACCATCAATTGAGCATCATAAGCATTACATTTGTAAGTTGATAAACAATAAATACATATGTATCATAAGCATCATAAGCATCACATATGTATCATCATATATGTAATTGAGCATCATAAGCATCACATAAGTGTAATCATAAACATGTAATACATCACATATGTATCATAAATCCATCCATCACATAGGTACTAAACAATCCACATTCTATAAATAAACACAAAGTTCAAAAAATGTCACATGTATCATCATAAACATGTAATCCATCACATATGGACTTTAAATCAACATCCATCACATAGCTAATAAATAGTCCAAATTCCATAAATAAACACAAAGTTTAAAAAATGTCACATAAATAGTCACTCTCCCTACCTCCATCTCCTCGGGGTGGCATAGTTCTACTACTAGTACCTACTAGAGGTGGAACATAAATTAAAAACATTAAAAGGTGCATCAATATTAAATAGATAATATACTAATCACATACCCCATACATTTCATTCGTGTCATTGATCTTCTTCTTCATCCAACTCATCATCATGACCATCATTATCATCATCATCATCATCACCATCATCATCATCATCATCATCATCATCATCATCATCATCATCATCATCGTCATCGTCATCGTCATCATCATCATCATCGTCACATCACTTCATCGTCATCGTCATCGTCACATCACTTCATCATCATCGTCATCGTCATCATCATCATCATCATCATCATCATCATCATCTTCATCATCATCACTATCATCATCTTTGTCATCGTCATCACCATCATCACCATCACCATCACCATCACCATCACCATCACCATCACCATCACCATCACCATCACCATCACCATCATCATCATCAGCTTCTTCTTCTTCATCATCATCGAGTAACTATCGATCGTGATCATCATCTACATAATCTTCTACTTCTTCGGTATCTTCTTCTTCCATCACATTATACTTTATTGGCCTTCCTCTTGGATCATGTCTAACAACAAATGACCAACCCGATTTATGTGGAACCTCTGAGTAAAATACCTGCTCACATTGGCTTGGAAGAACATAGGGCTCTTCCCCAACTAGTTCAAATGACCTTGTATTAACCATTATTAAACCATTATCATGTTCAATAACAGTTCTATCAGGATCATTTTTATTCAGTTGTAGCTTGTACCATTTGACGACGAACAAAACTAATTTGAAGGAATTAAAGTCACACTCAAATATATCATCCAAAATGCCATAGTATCAATTTTGAGACTCTTGAGGATGTATGTCGTTTCTCAATGAAATATTTGTCACCTCAAAGACTGTAGTTATCCCAGAATCACAAGTTTTCTTCGTGTCATCCAACTTTTTGATGCAAAATTTATGACCATTGCAGCACATAGTGTTATGGTGTTTATCCTGTAATATGTGAAACATGTAAAAATTATTGCATCGTGAGTTGATAAACATATGGGTGATTAATAAATTTATATGTACCTATTTATCTCTTAAACCATATGCTAAATCAATTTCCCTTTGCGTAACATTGGAATCTCCATTACGATGAGCTTCTTTAACCAATGAAGCCACACCTTCCCATGTTAATGTGTGACCAGAATGTTGACAATGTTCAATCCATACCGTCATCCAATCAAGATTGTTTGCAATATACAAATGTAGTGCATCCCACTCTTGACCAACTATACAAAAAATAAATAGACGTCTTACAACCAAATTATTTTGAAGATTAAGAATTAATTAACTACAATAACATCATATAATTACCACCCACTTTCCTCAATCTACCTTTCCCCGTCAAGTACTCCCCTTCAAATTTGTTAATGGGGTTGGGATCCCAAATGCGATCCACGTGGATCTTTGCTGCAAACTTAGGAAGATATTCAGAAATGTACACCATAGTCTGGTATACCATATATCCTTCCACCATATAACCCTCAGGATGTTCTCTTTGTCAAACCAAAGACTTCAAAAAATTCATGTGCCTCTCAACCATCCACATTGACCTAGTGTGTACAGGTCCACACAATTCAATCTCCTCAACTTGGTGTATGAGGTAGTGTTCTTGTGCATTGAAAAAAGCTGAAGGTAGACACTTTTGCATTTCACACATTAGATGAAGAATTTTTCTCTTCCAATATTTTATATCTTCTTTATGGATTTCTTTACATGACAACCACCTACAAGATATTCAAGACGCAAAAATATATATTACATAACAATTCAAACAAATCATAAATATAATATATATACAATGAATTGAACAAATATCACTACTTACCTCATGCATTTTCCAAGATCATATATGACTTGCTTGACATTATTGTTGAAGTGGTTTGGGAGAGATAGAGGTAGAATGTATTGCAACAATTATAAAATTATCTTTTCATTTTTTTCTAACATAATACAATGAAAAGTACATGCGTTGTATACAAATATATATTAAATACACAAGAACATGAATTACCTTAATACAGGTATGCCAATCATGCGTTTTCATCCCTGGCCCAAATTCACTTTTCTTTGATATGAGATTGTTTATGTTCGCAACAAATCCTATGGGAAAATGAATTTTTTGTATGACTTATTTTATAACATTGCTTTGTTGGTCCGTTAATAACCAAGGAAGGTCACTTATATTAATCTAGTCTCCGTGGCTATTTGATTGAATGACATTTTTCATTGCATGATTAGATTCCTGAATGTTAGTACAAATTTTGACAATTTTTTCTTTGTCACGTCTTCCATCCAATATTTTTAATAATGTCTCTGTTATATTCTTTCCAATATGCTTAGTATCAAACAAATGCAAAATTTGTAACTACTCGTAGTAGGGCAACCTACTAAATTGTTGAGCATAATTTTTTAGTCCCTTAGGAAGGTGGTCATTAATGCCTTGACAACCTTCACGATCATCAATCACATCATCAGTAAACAAAACACGATAAAAAAAATGTTTTATGACATAAACCATTAGATGGAATGACATTACCTTGACGATTAATTCTATTATATTCCAACTTCCATAGGTGAGGTGTCATTCTTCATGGCTTTGATGTATTCTCTTCTTTCCCATTGAAAAGATGTTTTTCAGTATTTCGATACTTATGATTTTTGTGGAGAAAGTGCGTATACTCATCAAACACCTACTTTCCTAAACTTTTTGAATGATGAGATTTCATCTTTGGACCACAAACTGGACATGCAAATTTTCCCTTTGTTTGAAGACCTACAAGATAATGTACAATTGGATTAAATATGTTAATTTTTTTAATTATAATTATCATGCGAAACTTGAACACTATAACATACCACAAAAATGTGTTAGCCCTGGGGCATCGTGTATTGTCTATACAAGCATCGCATGGAATTGAAATTGTCTTTGTCCTATTGGTCTAGAGACATCATACATAGTGACACCATTCTATAACTCAAGCAACTCGTCGATAAGAGGCTCAATATATACATTCATATTTTTAACTTGGTACTTACCTAATCGAATGAACAAAAACATTACATAATTATTATGACCATTTTACAACAATATTTATAATTAAATGCAAACAACTATTAAATGATAAAATACCTGGAACAATCATTGCCAACATTATGTGCTCCCTCTTTATTGACATCCATGGAGGAATGTTATTGTTGATAGCAAAAACAGGCCACACTGAGTAAACAGATCTCATCTCTCCAAATGGATTGACACCGTCCACTGCCAATGAAAGCCTGAGATTATGAGGTTCTTCTTTAAAGTGTGGCCACTTTTCCTCTATGTCCATAAATACTGACCCATCTGTAGGCATTCGAATAATGTCATCTCGACTTCTATTGCATGCATGGTAATCCATAAATTGTGCCAAGCTAGTGCACTTGAATAATCATTGTATACATAGAATAATGGGAATATAATGAAGAACCTTGCGAGGCACCTTTTTGTTATTTGATCTGTTCGATATATACTGATATGACATTCAGGGCATTCAGTTCAAAATTCATGTTGTTTGTGATATATAATATGATCATTGGGTAAAGCATCTATTGCTTGATACTCCATTCCAATATCTTTCATAATGGCAGATAATTCTCAGTATGAGCGAGATAGAATATTTGATGGTGGTAACAAAAACTCACATATCAATCTACAACAAAAAAATATAATTTGTTAATTTAAATAATATTAATGGTACATGATTCACCATTTATTAACTATAATGACATATATGACATACCTTAACATACGTGAGATTGTTATGTTGGATAAACCATTCATAACCTTCAAGTTCACCAACAAGAATACAACAAAGAGAAGAGTTATCTGGGAGCCTTTGTAAAGGGCCTCATATGCCTTCTCAAGTAGAGGTAAATCATGAACAACATCAAGGTCATCTCCATCATCATGATCAGCTGCGCCAGTACTAAATGTGTCATGGATCAGTGTATTTGTACCATCATCTTCAATTGTGTTTTGTGGCTCATGATCATCATCTTCCATGGGATCATTATCTTCAGCTTCGATATTCACATCTCCATGTTCCTCCATTTCGAAAACCATATTCTCTGGGTTGTGTTGATCTATATCATGTGCTCTGGGGTGCTCGACCTATATAAAAATGATCTAGATAAATAAACCATGATCATGATCTCATCATCAAGTGATTTCTTATGTATATAAACTGTTAAAATGATCTAATGAAAAACTTACCAATGGATGATAATCATTTCCCCCTTCAATGTGACCATGCAACCTACAATGTTTCTTAGCTGTTTTGAGTAGAATTCTTTTAGTCTTTAACCCCTTATAAATTTTGCAGGGACAATAACATCTTTCATCACCTATTCTTTTCAAGTTAGACCACAATCTAGCAATTGTCTCCTTATTTTGTTATTCATTGATATTGTATGACATGGTCTTTCTTCATAGGAAAAAAAATCGGGCTATAGAACTAGTTATATAGAAGTAATACCAAATTAAATTACTTGAAAATAGAAATAATGCAAATTGAACCAAAACCATTTAACTCTTCTTTTTCTTCTCAAAACATATCTAATGGCTTTGTGGTGATTTAGAGAAGGTGATATGCTAATGGATTTGTGGTATGCAATCCTTGTATCATATCTTAAGTTGACTAATGTCTAATTGGGGTAATCCATGAGTGTCTAATGTGAATTCATTATCAATGTTGTGAATTCATTGAGAGTATGGTGATAGTCATCCTTATAGGATCCTCTCAATACTGTCCAAATTAGTGACAAGTAAGACAAAATTATCAGTCACACCTTGGGTGCAAGGGAATGATATTACATATACTTTTGGGATGAACACAATTGAGAGTCATAAACCCAAGTTAGTCTAAAAGGAAAGTAACTATCCACTCTCGTGCTCATGCATACTTACATGACTAATGTTTCCCTTGTGTATCCTAAACATTGGAGAGACCTTATTTCACTTGCCTAATCAATGTGGTTGATGTCCTAATATGAAATACTGAGTTCTACCCTTGCCTCTGCATCAAACTTCTCACATCATGTTTCTTCAACAAAACACACTATTCCCAATCTTCCTCAATACCCTCAATGGAGGGGCATGTATAATGGTTTCAACATACAAAGCCAATGATCATACACTCCATTCTTCTAGACACCCTTGGATACATTACTTGGCTTCTAGGCTTAGGAAAACTAATATGAATTGAGCCAACACCATAAGGATAGGGTCAAGTATCATGGCAACTGATCATAATACGTGAAAACATGGTTCACACCTAAGTTTTGGCTCTAAAAAATGCCACACTTCCAAAATTGTTAGTCTCAAGACTTCTCCTATTGGGTCAACACTCATTGATGGCCACACAACAAAATCAATGTATCTAGGCTTCAAACTCCTTACTGTAGGCTTGGAGGACCCTACACAAGGTCTATGAACACTCACTTGGTATTACAATAGAAAGAGCCTTCCTCTAGAATTTTGTTTGCACCACACACATCATTGGTAGTCATTGTTATGATGGATGGTCTATTAGGATAGTAAATAAAATGCTTATTATTTTTGCACCCTTTGAAACTACAACAAGGTATTTGACTTGGCAGGGTCCCCACACATCACTTCAAAACCAAACATTAGGCATTTCAACCTTTTGCCTTCTCAATGCATTTTTTTTTGTCTTTCATTGGTTTTCTCAGTCTGATACATAGGGATATGAAACCTTGCATGGCATCATCACACGTGTAAACTTCCCCATATGTCCATGTAATTCTAAGATATTAAATACATTTCACCTAACACTATCTGGTACAAATTTTTGTGTCCTATCCATATAGGATGTTTGCACACCGCACTATCATCCTTGACTCATGTGTATGATGCAGAGGTAGGGGCATGTATAATGGTTTCAACATACAAAGTCAATGATCATACACTCCATTAATCTAGACACCCTTGGATACATTACTTGGCTTCTAGGCTTGGGAAAACTAATATGAATTGAGTCAACACCATGAGGATAGGGTCAAGTATCATGGAAACTGATCATAATTTGTGAAGACAGGGTTCACACCTAAGTGTTGGCTCTCAACAATGCCACACTTCCAAAATTGTCAGTCTCAATGTTGAAATGTGATAGCTAGATTGAATTATGTTGAATAAATTTTAATGTTGCCTAAGTGGCAATTAAAATTTAATGTATATTGTAATAACAACAATATCAACCAAGGCTTATTGCAGGAAGATAGAATATATTATGAACTGGGACAAAAAAATCCAGCTGGAGTGGGGTTCTCTGATTCCTCCCAACATCAACATAGTGTCCAAATGTGTCAAATGTGCAAATGCCAGTTGGACATCCCCTATGATAGGATGGATCAAACTCAATTTTGACGGGGCGGCTAAAGGAAACCCAGGGGGCGCAGGATATGGTTGTATTGTTAAGAAAGATATAGGAGACATTATGGGCAGTATATCGAGAAATATGCACATTACTTCCAATAATGAGGCGGAAGCAATGGCTCTGGCCAGAGGTCTCAAATTTTGTGTTGATAACGGATTTACATTAATAGAAATATAGGGGGACTCACAAATTATAATCAATACCACCAAGAACAACTCGACACCCAATTGGAAGCTACGTCACTATTTGGTTGATATTGCAATGCACCTTAACCAATTTCAAAATTATAGAATTTCCCACACTTCCCGTGAAGCAAACAAAGAAGTTGATTATCTAGCTAATGTTGGTGTCTCACTAGAATCATACACTAAGAAAATATCAACTTTTGACTGGCAGAATGAGCTGAAACAGATTGTAAAGGATGATTTGGCTAAATCGGTCTGCAAAGTCAAGTCAAGGATCGGATAAGAAGCAGGAAGGTACTTGGGCCATCATGGAAACTTTCGATGGGTAATTCTATGGCCCAAGGTGCAGACATAACCAACGCGGGTCTCTATCTCTCTTATGATTGCGCACCAGATGTCGGTGAATGTGGATCAAGCATGGGAGCTTCATTTTAGCTAGAGGTAGGCCATACCTTAGTGGAAGGACAAACTAGAGACCTATGTTTTTTCATGTGCTTTGGCTGACTGGTATCAGGCCGGTTAGATAAAGTATGTATGGCCAGCAACCTGACAAGTTCTCAGAATAGTAAATATATATTGTTTGGATGAAGCTTGATTGGAAGTCGGGCTTGTTCTGGTCTCTAAACTTCTCTAGAAAGTCTGAAACTTTATATAAGGAATGGTTCAGATTGCAGTCTTAAGCCTGGAAGTATCGATCTCAATCGATGGTGCATCATTTTGGTCTTAGTTTCCTTTGTAGAGAGGAGTCACTCCAGGCCCAATGCAACCGACTATTTCAAGCAAACAATGTGGTCTGGAATGTTGTATGGCGGGTGGCTAATGGTATATTGGGTGGTAATTGACACTGGTGTGATGGGTTTGTTTATGAGGATGTCATTTTCCCTATGGTTGACATATTCAATTCAAAAGAAGTGAGCATACAGAGGATCAATGGCTTTGTCCGCCCATCTGATGGACAAGCCCTAGCAAATGCCATGTTAGAGTTGGATTTTGATTGTTGGGTAAGCACCCTCAACATCTATTTTAACCACACCAACTACATCTCCTCTGAATCGGAGGAGTCAGAAAGTGAAGATGAGGAAATTTCCCCAAAAAGGATAGCACGGGAGAGGAGGAAGAACTTCATCCAGGAGGTATGGGAGGTGCTTAGGGTAGGGGTCAGGAATGGGAATCTGGATCCCTTTTGCAGACTACTCAACTCTGATGATAACTAGCTCTCATCATTAGCCGTTGTCAAACTAATGGAGATTGGAGAGAACATGGTTGTCATACTCCAACACATTGGGAATTAGTTTTTCTCTTTATCTACAATTTCTTGTTTTGCATATGTCACTTGAAACTACACTTCTATGACCCTATTGCAGACAATAGGAATAATTTTGTAAAATTAGCAGTAGCACTATCTTTTCACCCAACTATAGTGAAAGTTCCAAATCATCTTTGGTGGTTCCTTAGTGAGAATACAAATGTGTCTCATGTAGCATAGGAGCTCATTTTCTATGTGAAAATCAAGAACCTACCACCTAACTTTGAATTTTTGGCATATGTCAAAGAATTCAAGATCTCTAATGTTAAGTTAAGGTCATTCTAATGTTTCATGCTTGTAAGAACCAAGTGTTGTTATCAAAGCTGTAGATGAAAGATAAGTCAAGCAGTCAACAACCTTATCAATACTCTTGTTCTTGTGTCAAATGTTCAATTGAAAAAAATATTGTAGGTACATGGAGCACGTTTGATGATGGTAATTTTAAAACTCACCGCAAGTCTACATGAACTGCAGAGACTTGTAATAAGTATGCATGACTATCTCCTTACCCAAAATGTAATCCTTCCATTACATGCAAACCTAAATGATAGCATATATCTCTTTGTTATATTTTAGGTACTTACCCACTATGTTATAAAACATCTTGTTATGGTAAATAGAAAAAGTCTCAGGTGACACTATGTTAGAAATGGCTCACCATTGTAGGTATATGGAGCACCTTTGATGGTGATTTTGCAACTCACCTTGACTCTACATGAGCTACAAAAGCTTGTGATAAGTATGGATGATTGTCTCCTTCCAATATGTAGTCCTTTCATTGTATGTAGACCTAAACAATAGCATAAATCTCTGTCATATTTTAGGGCCTTTCTTACCTTTGGGGTTGAGTTTATCTTCAACCAATATTTTGACATTTAAATATGTCATTTTCATCTAGATGTACTGATGATGGATGCTAGACATTACAATTTGTACAGAACCAATGCTTCTTAGAGTTCTTGATGCCAATTTTTTAACACAGTGTGTGTTAAGTATTGATGTAGTCAAATACAAATTTTCTCTCACGGTTGCCACAATATTTACTTTTCTTCATTTGTATCTTTTGGAAAAATATTCCTTGATGACCTCCATAAAACCACCCAAACTAAAATTCACGTACATCACTAAATCAAGTGGAGTTCCTTCAACTCCTCCTTGGATAGCAAGCTAGCAATCCAACATTGTTGAACTAAAATTCTAATTTAAGTAGGGAAAACACAATTCTCTCTAATATAAGAAATTACAAAGAAATACATCTCCAATTTAGAAATATAATCATCAACAACATCTACATCAATTTTCCCATCAAACTTAGGGATGTCACAACTTACCTAGTCTCTAAAGGGAGTCCAATTGCCAAATGACCTTTCCAAAGGGGCCCACTACTTATTTTGGTTACATCGGAGCATCAGCACAAATCGGTTCATCATCCTTGATCTTTGTTTTCCTCAAACCACCTAGATCAACAACTTGAAGGAATTTGAGGAGTTAGTAGCTAGTTCTTCAATATCATTGAATCTCATCTTTAATTCAAATATCCAATATCTAACTGCATTTGATGGTACATTAATATAACCCAGGTATTTTTTGAGGTTCTGGTTAAATATTAAAGTCCAAACTTTAAATAGCCAAAATATTTTCATAAGATTTTGTCGTTATGTTTTCCAGTTTATCAATCAAAGATGCTTTGGTAGTTATGTTTTCTATTTGGGGGGTCACTTTATAGACTTCTGAACAAACCAAGAAATACCAAAGGCTACTAGAGAGGAGTAGATATTGCACAATTTACTTAGACTTGCACAAAATTCAACACATGTGGGGTACACCAGAAGATGTGTCTTATTTTGTATAGTTGGATCATACCTCTCTGATGAAGGATGCATTGTTCTTGTGAGTAGACTCAAACCATTGCAAGCGAAATAAAAATAACATAAAAGACGCTCCAGAGGTTCCAAACCGATTTCCATCACCTATAATGATGAATGCTCACAAATAGAATAGAGAAAATTTGTCTTGTCGTACATTTTATTTTCCTTTGTTAGTCCAACTAATGTTAACAATGAAGGGAGTAGGAAGCTTCCCATCTAGAGTCATTTGGGCGATGAATGTAGCAGTCAAAAGGCATCAAATGTGTTAAAAGGTTATTGTAGTAGTAAAACATCATTTAACAAGTGGATGATCAAAATATTACAAATACTCTTATTAGATATATTTGTAAATTATGGAACCTTAGACATGGCATGAGATGGTAGTTGTTTCACAAAATGTCTTGTCAAGTAGGAAATCTCTCTAAGCACAGAGAGAATACTATTAAAAGATTTTGCAGTTTAAGTATTTGAATTTCAATATCATCTATATACAATGTTTTAATGTGGAATTAATGTAAATGTTTACTGTATATCCATGTGGCTATTGTGGAGCTTAAGTGATGCATTTAAATTTGTAGTTTAGAAAAGAAAGAAGGATGAACGAGCCTAACAATAGTCGTGACTATGATTCTGTCCAATGAATAATGGTGAATAGAAGATCATATTTTAGTGTCCATTGAATAATGGTGAATTGTGGAGCTACTCAAGGAAGGACTTAATCTCCAAAAATATTCATTGGCATCATAGTGATATTCCTATAACGACATGGTAGAATTGGATTAATGAACCTGTCACATCTCTACTGCTAATCTAGTTTTGGTAATAGGCACATGCTAGTAAAATTTATAAGTGGTACCATTTATTTTAAAGTTCATTTTAATATTTAAACTCATTAATAAGTTAAAAAATTTGTATTTACGGGAAGGTGGGAAGCTAAAAGATATAATTTTGTAATTAATTTTCAAGAAGTACTTACCAGAAGTTGAAATAGCTCATTGCTAATTTCTTAATAGGTAATAAGATAATGGTGGAGGGGTCTAGATTTAAAATCCTTCTTATGCTTTCACATATGAGTTATAACCGATTAGAAGGAGGACATTTTAATTCAGTTTTGGAGGGAGAGATAGAAGTATATTTTCTTTGCCTTTAAATTCTCTGATTTTGTCAAGGAAATGAAGGAGATTTTAGGAATCTTTGTGTTCATTTGTATTTACATTTGATTGTCATTTTCCTTTCTGATTTGCAATCCTTTCTTGATGTTTTCACTTGTTATATCAGATTGTGTGTGTTCTTTAAATGATTTATGAGTCTTAAATTGTTCATATAGTCTAAAAGGAATTGTTGCTTATGATCTTTGTGTCATTTATCTCTATATTCCTTTGATTCTAAATTCACAATTGCATCTATGTCATGCCTATGTATAGGTGTTAGTTTTGCCTTTTCTACTTTCTAGTTAAAAGCATACCCCTAAAAAAGTTAAATTACATCAAACAAGGGAATTGTACCTCTTAAATTTAGAGGAAAATCACTTATTTAATAGTGATTTCTCCAACTATTACTGATATTTGTCTTTATTGGCTGGGTAATTCAAGTCATTTGAATTATTATTTTAAAAAGACAAATTTGTTTACTAATAATAGGGAATGGTTTAATGAATGTAAACAATGCAAGAATACTCAATCTTTCAATAGTTACTATTATACATGCAACAAGTTTGGTCATAAGGCAGCTAACTGCATATCCAATACAAGAAGTAGAAATCATCCACAAGACATTACATGTTATAACTGTAACAAATAGAAAAATATTAATAAGTTTTGCAGAGGAAATAATACCAAGTCTTTTCTTTCACAGAAGAAGGTTGATCTAACACAAATAAAGAAGATAGAAAATATGTAGGTTCAAAAATTAGAAGAAAAGAAAGATGATAAAGTGAAGGATGGATCTGCACCTCAAGATGGTACATATGGCTCTTCTAGAAACTAAATTAAAAGGGGTATCAATTCAGGGGAAGTTATGTTTGTAGATTTTTAGAACCCTTGAGAAGCAAAGATCTTGAAATCTTCAACATATTGGTATTAACATAGTGTGGACATGATGAATTGATAGTACTAAGTCAATTAGCTTAATTTCCAAGCAAATGATCTTCTTGTAGAGGATTGCATTTAACATGATTCATTGATTGAGCCCATGTAACAGCTTTGTGAAGTCATTTGTGCCTTCAAAATTCAAAACCATGGTGGCTATGGTCTACAGATGATAACTATTTATTTCTTGTAAGAGCAGAAAATCATAATGGCGAACACTACAAAATGCTTACATAGTAACTCAAATAATCACCATTTATCAAAACACACTAAACTCCTATGAAAGTTTCCTTTGACACTTTGGAGGAAAAAAAAGTCGACCTACCTGAGTCACCAAATGATCCAACTTAATGCAAGATTGTATTGTCGTTGCTACTTGATTTGTATCTAGAAAAGACATTTTGGGAATCCTCGAGCTCACTTTCTTTCAAAAGTGGATCCA
Source organism: Cryptomeria japonica (assembly GCF_030272615.1). Classification (NCBI taxonomy): domain Eukaryota; kingdom Viridiplantae; phylum Streptophyta; class Pinopsida; order Cupressales; family Cupressaceae; genus Cryptomeria; species Cryptomeria japonica. The sequence goes on along the minus strand of NC_081406.1, from coordinate 542,891,484 downwards.
CCAATCAATAGCACACACTACTATTGACAATTCCAATCATAACTCAAAAGGAGTGCAGGAACTATTAAAAATTTAGGTTTAATAGATAAGGGAAAAATATATATTCTGCAATCTTTAATCTATTTGTGAGCACTATTGATGAAACCAAATCAGATGCCCTTGATTGCAAATAAAACCTTACCTGAGGAGTGGGCGGTTGTGGAGAGATAGCTCTGTGGGGGGAGGGAGGCAACAAAAGCTTCAACTTTGGCAGATGACACTCCTAGAAAATGCTTGGTTTTTTTTAAATGATCACGCGTTATGTTTTTTTTTCTTTAAAGTGCCTGCGTTCGTCAGAATTCCGACAGAAAGCATTTGTCGGAATTCCGACGAACTTGGGCAATTTAAAGAAAACAAAATCAAATTTGATCACAATATACCTTGTCCATCAGAAACCTTCATCAGAATTTAAGGCCAAATGTATTAGTGTCATGTCATATTCGTTCAAATTCAACCTATTATATTGTCTCCAAACAACATAATCTTATAAGTCAGCCAAATAGAGATCCAAAAATAGGTCAGCACTAAACATTTTGGTAGTGGGAATGAATGAGAATTAGATCATACCACAATGCACATCATCAATCAGATAAATGTGTTATATCCATCACAAATATCAGACTGAAATCATGACTCATATGCTCCACAAATTTTGTTACTCATTCTCGAATTTTAGATCGAACCGGACCAAAAATAACATTACCCAACTTAACAAAAATAAGAATGGAACCAAGATACTCATGAATATAATCGATCAATATCATATCTGGTAAGAAGAGAAATCCGGATCACCACTAAAATCACATAATATCAACCGTAACACATCTTCTAGAGCACCAAAGATTCTGGGAACACATCTTCCGAACCAATAATCATAAGGAACCAATTTCAGAATAATATGTTGACATCAATGGCAATCATTAATGACAACCATCAATATCACATTTGCAACAATCATGATATGTAGGTAATATATAAGGGTATGTGCAGGATCATGAGGGGCCAAAAAGTGGCAGTACATGTAGCCACATGGCAAAAGCCAAAGCATAACAAATATCGGATATTCGATATTAGCCATCATATATTATATAATATACAATCTATATTATATATTATAGTATTAATATATTATATATTAATATTATATCATATTAATATATATAAATTATAATATATAATATATTATATATTAATACTATATTATATATTATATACAAAGATTATAACATATATATCTTTTATTAGTATTTTGAAAAAGGAAAAAAAATCTTGAATTATTTCAAAACTGATCGAACCATACCTAACAAACATCAAGACTCTATCTATTCCACCATCATTTTTGAAAATACCAATATGAGGGTAAAAAGGGGGAAAAAAGAGCGTAAAAAGGGGGGGAAAGGAGAAAAAGAGCATAAAAAAGGGGAAAAAAACTCATCATACATTTTCTCCTTATAAATAAATAAAAAAAAATTGATTGACCAATATTCCACGAATTTGTAACCCGACATTCTAAACTGTTTTGTAATGAAATTGAAATTCCCCAAGGCAATACTATTAAACATGTACGATATTGTAGAGAAGTGAATGCTTTATATTTGGTGACTTCCAATTTGTGAATCGCTAATGAGCTTGATTGACTCGTTAGCTCTATCCAAAATCTGAACAAAGTACAAATTATGTAACAAGGTATGGTATCCATAGAATGATGTTTTGTGTAATTCTTTGACCATGAGAGAAAATATCTTTTAGATGAAAAATGGTTTGTTCTAACTGAGAAGTAGAGTAAAAAAGGAAGGATCAATCCTTGAAAATTGCTTGGATCCAGATTCATTTTCTATTTATTGTTTTCTTATTTAACTCTTGAATCGAAGAGTCGCTTCAATTTGAGTGGCAAATAAATGAAAGTTTAAGTCCAATTTTGTACTATTTGGTACATAGAGGAGATGATAATATTTGGGCACATATGTAAAAAAGGGTGTAAAAAACAAAGTCGTTTACTTCATTGTATTCTTTTAAGATATTATATATGTGTTTTCTAATAGATAAAGAATGATATGGAGTGTTTATGAACTACCAAGCAACATCAGTATGGTTCCATAAGTAACATTTTGTGTTGGTGGAAATATACTGACTATCTGGTCTTTCCCCCCAAACAAATGTTATGTCAAAATTTTTTCTAGTATCTACTAATACGGGATCCATCAATTTGTATATCAAGAAGACTTTCCCCCCTCATTTCAAAATCCTTCAAAGGATATGTGCAAAAAGGGGGAAAAGGGGGGCTAATTCGACATCTTTTTTTTCCATTTCATATATAATATATAAAGATATATATTATATTAATATGTAAAAATTATATATATTATATATTATATAATATATTATTCATATATAATATATATTATTATATATTAATAATATATCTTATTAATATGTAATGGAAAACATTAAAAAAGGTATCAAATATCTGATACTTGTAGGTATTTTAAATACCCAGACTATGGTCACCCGTGGGTCATTTTTACCCATGGGTTTGGCATTTTAGAGCGATATGATATCCAATTGGAGCCCATATCTGATTCTTCAAGCAATTTTTCATCAAATCCAAGCATCAGGTATGATTTTTTTTCAATTCCCTTTTCTTTTTTATCATTCTTTGCATTTTTTTGATTTGTTTTTCAATTTTTTAGTTATAAATTAGGTTTTCTTTATTTTAAATACACTATGTTATTTGAAATTTGTTAATTAAATTTAAATTTTCAACTTTAATTAGGTAAAATGGCTAATAACAATGAGAATCCACAACAACCAAACCCTTTGCTACCAAACCCCCCTCAATTCATGAGTTAATTGGTCAAAATTTGGACCAATTGAGGGGCATTGTTGATGTCTCTAACACAATCCCTCGTCTATCCCCCATGTTAGACACACTAAAGGCAATAATCTCTAATGTAGAAATCGCCACCACTGAGCACAATGTCATTCTTTTGTGGTGAGAGACCATGAGAGAACAATATGTGAATGGTGTGTCATATGACGAGGTGAAGAACCTTGAGATATCTAAAGCCGAAATTGCCGCCCTATTTATTAATCTCCGCACCAGACAACCTGTAAATATGAATAAACCAAAACTTTACATTAAATATTGTAAAAATGATGCTATGCGAGATAAATTTTGGGATCATTGGTGGATGGTTTTTGATAGACCACCCAACAACAATCTTGATGTGCCATTTTATTTCATCAAGAAATTATATGTCGAATTTCTTTTAGGCAATAATGTTAACTACTTTGACATCAAACATTTCTAGGGCATGGGGGGAGGTATGCCCCAGGATAGACTTGGGGTAATTCGAGTAGTACAGGGCCCATATGTTCCCCCTCCTTGCTTTGTTTATCCACCTCCAGTACAGCCTCCAGATATTATTGATGAGGAAACATCACGAACTATATTGACTATTCACTCTTTGAGTGGTCTTTTGGTTTCTCAGGTTGTGATGCTAGCCCAACCAAATGAGGGTGATGCTAGTAGTGAATCGAGAGGTGTTGACACATCCTCCTCGCACCCACATATTTGTGTGCCACATACTTGTACTATGTGTCATCACATATGCTTAGGTCCTCTTGAATATCCTGTCAATCATCCCATCGACACATTTGATTATGAGGTGCATGATATGGCCGATGCACCAGATGAGATGACAAGGATTGGAGCACATCTTGGGGAGCCCTCGCATGCTAGAGATAAGGAGGTACCTTTGTCATACCCTGACAATATAGTGGTAAGACTCAACTTGTAATTTCATAGTGAATTTTATTTAAAATGAATATTTATAAGAGATGGTATTAAGTAATAATGTTTGTATACATGATCTATTTAACCATTGATGTTTGAGGAGTTATCACAGGTCCATGACGCCTGTTGCAAGGTGTGTGTCCTTGGTCTCCTTATGCCATGTAGCGTAATGCTCAGGTTTGTGACATAGCTTAACCACCTCCTATGGATTCTATAAGTCTAGTGGTTGTACCAAGCATTAATAGGTCAAACTTTTGGTGCAACAACAACTGCACTTGTAACAAGTGGTATTAGAGCTTGGTCACAGGTTCAAACCCCTCCCTTACGCTATGGGAGATTGTTGCAAGGTGTGCGCCCTTGGTCTCCTTGTGTTGTGTAGTGCAACGCTTAGGTTTGTGGCATGGCTTAACCACCTCCTGTGGATTCTATAAGTCTAGTGGTTGTATTGGGCATTAACGGGCTAATCTTTTGGTGCAACGACAACCCCACTTGTAACAACGCCACCCTCTTGGCCATTTCATTTGGCCTTGACATCTAAGCGATATATATTTTTGCACTTAGTCATTTACATTTTTTATTGTATACATGCTTTTCATTTAAATTATCATTAATTAGATTATATATTAACTAGGTAAGTTCACCAAGATGGTGTGCAAATTAGGGGGGGTACAAGTGGACACCTTTTTTTAAATCAGCTAAACTTGAACTTGGAGGAGAAATTTCAGACTTGTCCACTCAAAATATGAACATATCCAAAGAACAAATATTTTAGTACTCTGAATCTAGTTTCCAAACTACTATTTTTTTTCAAAATTGGATAAGATTAAGAGGGTCAAATATTTCGCGTACACAAAATTGTTCCTATTTTTTTCAGCAAAACAAACATCTAGTGTCTGACGTATGCATCAAAAAAGATATAGTTAAATTTAGTATTTTGAAAAACCCTTTGGTAGAAAGATAGTTAAGAGTGAGCACTATAAGTTGTACATTTTTTGTAAATTTTTGTTTGGTATTTTTTTTTATGATTTTTCAAAGTGGACGCATCCTAAAAATTAGGTACCTAACATTTGTGCACGTCACATAACTTGCACCAAAATAATAAAAAATTTAATTATTTTTTTAAAGTGTTAAGAATGAAGTGTAAAAAAATACTATATAATTTGTTTCAATTTTGGACAAGCAGTTTAAAAGTTATTAAAAAAATGGTACGTGTTTGTCTCTGAGAGCTCCGTAGATATTGGTAAAAGAAATTCAAGATTAATATGTTAATGTTGTTCACATTTTAGAAAAAAATTATGGTTAGAAAGCTCAAAAGATGGGTGAAATTATGGTGGCAATTTTAAAAATACCCACTTGATAATGCGTAAACTTGATGACAATGAAGTTGAGAAACTAGATTGGAAGAAGAAAAAACATAAAAAGGAGGGAAATAAGACTCCCAAGCCTCATCCTTGCCATCCAATCCTAAGTACAAGTCAAAATGTGTATGGTTTCTTTAAATTAAAAACATGTACAAGTTTTTTTAAATAAAAACATGATCATGTTTAAAAAAAATAAAAACACGATTATGTTTTTAAAAATAAAAACGCATACGAGTTATGTTAAGCAAGATGAACACATATGGGTTATGCTTGTCATTAAGTTAGATAAGGAACATGAACTTATATGGCACTTCCTTTAGTATTCCCTTATTTTTTTCATCAGGATATATACATAAAATATAACATTTAAGTTATATTTTCTCTTTCTCTTTGTCTTTTATCTTTCTTATACTTCAAGTTATATATATATATATATATATATATTGTTAGGATGTTTGAGAGTGGTTTCAAATCTCTAGGAGTCATAATGTAGATTTTAGATTTTAGGAGATCTTGTAATTTTTCAAACTTAGTCAAATTTCAATAATTGGTAAGCATCTATCATCATTTTCTTGCTATCTCTCTATCTCGCGCTCTTTGTTTCACATAAGCTCTATACTTATCTATTTTCCTATCTCTCACCTTCTCCTTCCTCTCTACCTCTCTCTATCTCACTCTCTCCTCTCTTCCCAAGCTCTAGATATAATTTCTCACACCTAGTCAAATTTTAGTAATCACTAAGCTACCATTATCATTCTTTCTATCTCTATTTCACTATCTTTGTCTCCCTCAATCTCTAAACCTACCTTTCTATCACTTTCCCTCTCTCTCTCCCCAATCTCTAAACCTGTGTCTCTCACCCTTCTACTTTGTATCTACTCTCTCTTCTCTACCTACCTCACACACATTCTCTCATCTCTATCTCACCTCTCTCCCCCTCCCCACCTATCTCTCTTTTTCCCCATGTTTATCTTTCTCATCTCTACCTCTTCCTGCATACCTCCCCTCACTCCCTTCATTTACTTCTCTACATAACTCTCTCTCTCTCTCTCTCTCTCTCTCTCTCTCTCTCTCTCTCTCTCTCTCTCTCTCTCTCTCTCTCTCTCTCTCTCGTGCTTTCTCTTTCAACCTCTCTCTTTCTCTCCTTAACTCCTCTCTCTATCTTTGTCTCTCATACACTCTCTCTCTCCCTCTCTCTCATTGTCTCACAACCCCCCCCTCTCTCTCTCTCTCAACCTCATTCTCTCTATATTGATATCTCTTTATCTCCCTCAACCCCTCTCTCTCCCTCTTTCTCTCCCTCTCTCCCTCTTTCTTTTCTCAACCCCTCTCTATCCCTCTCTCTCAAGCTCTCTCAACCTCCATTTCTCAACCTCTCTCTCTCTCTCTCAACTCTTCTATCTCTCAATCCATCTATGTCTTAGCCATAGTCTTTCTCTCATTCATTTCTTAACCTCTCTCTTTCTTACCTCATCCCCTCTCTCTCCCACCTTCCTATCTCTCTCAACCTCCCTTTCTCAATCTTTCTCTTTCTCTCCTTAACCCCTCTCTCTCTCTATCTCTCTAGTTGTCTCTCTGTGTCACACACACACTCTCTCACTCTATCTCCCCCTCTCTCTCTTTATATCTCTCGATCTCTCTCTCTCTCTCTCTCTCTCTCTCTCTCTCTTCATCCTACCTCTCTTTTAATCCCTCTCCACTTTTAGCTCCCCTAACTCTCTACCTCCTTCCCTTCATACTATTATTTATCTCATCTCTCTCTCTAAATCTCTCTACCTCTATGTCCCTTTCGCTACCTCCCTCCCTCATTCCCTCATTATACTCTCTCTAACTACTTGTATCTTTCTACCCTCCCTCTCTTTGAATGAGAGATGGGATGAGACATGGAGGGGTTCAGAGAGAGAAAGAGAGAGGGGTTCAGAGAGAGAGGGGTGCAGAGAGAGAAGGATTCAAAGAGAGAGGGATTGAGAGAGAGAGAGAGGGGGAGAGAAAGAGAGATAGGGGTTGAGGATAGAAAGAGATAGAGAAATAGGGGGAGAGAGAGAGGGAGAGAGAAGGAGAGAGGTTGAGAAAGGGAGAGGTTGAGAAATGGATGTTGAGAGAAAGGCTAAAGTTGAGACATAGAGGTGTTGAGACATAGACGGGTTGAGATATAGAGGCGTTGAGAGAGAGACGGGGGGTGAGAGGAATTGAGAGAGAGTGAGATGGATTGAGAAAGAGTTAGGGGGTTTGAGGAGAAAAAGAGATAGAGAAACAAGGAGAGAGATAGGAAAGAGAGGGAGAGAAACTATTGGACATTGTTGCTGCTAGGATATGTTGTTGTCATTGATGTCAACATAATCCTTTGATTTATTGCTCTAGTGCTTGTAGATTGGTTTATTGGGATTTTGGTTTGGTGTATAGAGTATTTATAGTATCAGTATATTCTTCTATATTGATTTTGGTGATCCAGGATGCTTAATTGATCATAGGATATGACCCGATTTCCAATTTGTGTTTCTGATCAATGCTTTGTAGAATTCCGTATTTCCTCTGGTATATTCTGGTGTGATCATATCTTGAGCTGATATTTTGGGATATTATTTGGGATGGTCTTGTGTATCTTAATTTTATATGGTTCATGATTTGGTGCTCCACAAGTTATCTTTCTCTGTGACTGTTGTTGTTGTTTGAGTTCTCGAGTTTCGAATGTTGACAGATGAAGATTTGATAAGTGATGGTTGTGTAGCTATTACTGATGATTATAACATGCTTGTTGGTGTTTCCTAATTGTGTCCTATTTGTTTTGATGATCCACATTGATCATTGTGTGATTTTTTGGTGATTTTTCTGATCTAGTGATGTTTTTCATGTTATTCAATATATCTGGTTGTGTAGCATGTTGCGGTTGATCTTGGCGTGATTACCGGTGGGGATGAGCATTTGGAAATTTGAATTAGGTCCATTTTATGTCATGTATATCATTATATTAATCTTTTGATTGATCATTGTCTCGTGTGATGAAATTTTGTAATTGTGAGTTGAGGGTTTAGCCAACCTTGTTGTCAAGGTTGATGAATTGTATAAATAGGTGATGTTGTCATACAACTTGTGTCTGCATTAGTAGTATATGTGTGAATAAGGATTCATCATTCTATGTGATTTATTGAGCAGAGATTGGTGTTGCAGAGAAGACAATTGTGCTTAACCGAAACTATCATCAGGCATTAGGAGATGCTATTATTATTGTTAATTCCTTCTGAATTTTAGTCTGAATATTGTTGTAAGTTAGTGAGACTTCCTTGAGCATTGTAGCCTTCTGGGTCATTATCTTTTGAGCAATGAGATCTAGGCAGTGTGCCTGAATGCATGTGCATTCTCCATTGTAATATTTACACATACTACTATAGAGTATCATCATATTGTGGGTAGGTTCCCACCATGGTTTTTCCTTTAACCAGGTTTTCCACATCAAAATTTTGGTGTTGTGTGATGTGTTATCAATTTTCTTATCTTTGTTATTATTGTAGTTTGTATTATTTGTATTTGTGATTAAGTTTGTAGATATGCTGAAAATTGATTCACCCCCCCCCCTCTCTCAGTTTTCCTTCATTTGGTATCAAAGCTAGATCCTTCAGAAGAAGCTTAACCACTTGGGGAGATCCAGGATGGCAACTGGAACTGGAGGTTTTATCTTTAAGAAGGAGAGTCTGAGATTTGATGGAAGTAACTATGCTATATGGAAGAACCAGATGGAAGTGCGCTTGAGATGTCTTGGATAAGATTACTGGAAGATTGCAAAGAATGCCTATTCTGCTCATCTGAATGGACTGGTTACTATTGATGAGATCAAGGAAGTTGAACATAACATTGGAGCAAAGGAAGAATTGTTGAGTGCCCTGAATGATTCAAAGAGGATGAATGTAATGGGACTTCAGACCACACATGAGATTTGGGAGAAGCTTGAGAGCTTGTATGAAGGAGATAAACAAGTGAAAGCTGCTAAGTTGCAAAGTTTGAAAGGAAAATATGAGATGCTAAAGATGGAAGAAGATGAGAACATAAATACCTCTATGGCTAAGGTGAATGACCTTGTCCTAGGTATCAAATGTGTCGGTGGAACCCTTGAAGAAGATAATTTTTTTGCCAAGGTATTGAGATCTTTGCCTCTTGCTTATAAACATAAGGTAGTTGCTATTGATGAAATCTAGAGTGTGACTACAATAACAAGAGATATGTTGGTTGGAAAGATTGTTGCATTTGAACTAAGCGAATTTGGTGAATCACATGGAAAGTCTGAGAAAACATTTATGATCCTGATGAATGCAGAATATCCAGATATGAAAGAGAAAGGAGAGAAATGGAAGAGCAAGAAAGGGAACTGGATGAGATTGAAGAATTGATTGCCCAGAGACTGCCTAAAGGACCAGGTAAGTATGAAGGAAAATTATCGTTGAAATGTTTCTCTTGTAATAAAATAGGATATTTTGCTTCTAGATGCCAAGAGAGAATGGCTAAATATGATAGGCATGATAAATTTGATAAGAATGATAGCAATGATAGATATGATAAGCATGAGAAGTATGATAAGCCCTACAAGTCTAACCAGAAGTATAAGCATCAGAAGAACTACTATTATGTTGTTGATGGAGTTAAAAATGAAGAATCAAAAGGAGATGAAGTTCTATTTATTGCTATCAAAGAAGATAGATTGGTACCTATTGATTCCACAAGCTGCACTATTGAGGAGAAAGATTTAGCTGCTAAATTTGAAGAATGGGTAATTGATAGCGGTTGTTCACATCATATGACCAATGATAAAAGAAAATTTGTGAGTATGGAAAGGTATGATGGTGGAATAGTGAGATTTGGAGATGACAAAGCCTATGTGATATGTGGTAGAGGTTCTATTTCCTTTGATGGTAAGCATAACACTGATGATGTCTTGTATGTTGAAGGTTTGAAGCATAATCTTTTAAGTGTTGGACATATGGTGGACAAAGGCTATGATTTACAATTCAAGAATGGTAAATGCAAGATTCTAAATTTATCTGGTATAGAGATTGCATTTGGAACTAAGACTGAAGATAATTCTTTTCATTTGAATGTTGGGGAGAAAAGTTGTTTGATTGCTTAGATTGATGAAATTTGGTTGTGGCATAGGAGAATGTGTCATGTTAACTTTGATTCAATGATTAAGATCAGTTCTACATAAGTTGTTAGAGATCCGCCTAAGATTGTTAAGCCTGCTAATCTAGTATGTAAGGAATGTCAATTGGGTAGGCAAACAAGAATTTCTTTCAAGAGAAAACAATATACATCTGATGAATTGATAGATCTTGTGCATACTGACCTATGTGGACCTACAAATGTTAGAAGTGTGCAAGGAGACAGATATTTTATGTTGCTAGTTGATGATTATTCCAGGATGATGTGGGTTGTATTTTTGAAGGAGAAATATGAAGCATTAGACAAGTTCAAGATATTAAAAGCAAAGGTTGAGACTAAGTCAAGATTGAAGGTGAAATGTCTAAGATTTGACAAGGGAGGAGAATTTTGTTTCGGTGAGTTTGATTAATTTTGTTAGAAGCATAACGGAGTTGTTGAAAGGAAGAACATGATTGTTTTGGATGTTGCAAGGACTATGCTGATTGAAGGGAATGTATTGAAGATCTATTAGAGAGAAGCTATTAGCACTGTTGTTTAAACATTCAACCGAGTTCATATTAAAGGTGATCCCAGTAAGACTCCTTATGAGCTATGGTTTGGTCATGTTCCTATAGTGAGATATTTCAGAATATTTGGTAGCAAATATTATATCAAGAGAGATGACGACATATGAAAGTTTGATGCAAGAAGTGATGAAGGAATTTTCTTGGGATATTCAACAAAGAGAAAATCCTACCAGTGCTACAATAAGAAACTGAGAAAGATAGTGGAAAGTGCAAATGTGAAGGTGGATGAGAACCTTGGAAAAGAAATCAAAGCTTGCGGATATGATGATGGTCATAATATTGTTCTAAATCCTACTCAGACTGAAGAATTGAATCAGAATGATCTAGTAGAAACAATTAATTGGGATGTTGTTGCTATCAGTGGAGAGGTGCAGGAACCTGAAAATCAGAGTAATTAGAAGACTCTGAGGTATGTAAGACTGAATCATTTTGAAAAATTAGAATATCGGTGATAAAAATAAAGGTGTGGTGACTAGAAGAAGGATAGCTGTTGAAGAGGTATATTTGATTTCTAAAGTTGAACCTAAATATGTTGAGGCTTGCAAAGATGAAAATTGGATGAGAACTATAGAAGAAGAGTTAAATCAAATTGAAAAGAATAACACATGGGAGCTTGTGCCTAGACCTAAAGATAAGAATGTGATTAGTACTAAATGGGTATTCAAGAATAAATTGAATGAAGTCGGTGAAGTTGTCAAAAATAAAGAAAGATTGGTATGCAAAGGATATTCACAGAAAGAAAGGATTGATTATTAGGAGACTTTTTCTCTGTTAGCCAAACTTGAAGTTGTTAGACTATTGCTTGCATATGCTACCTATAAAGATTTCAAGGTGTATCAGATGGATGCCAAGTCAACTTTTCTAATGGTGATCTTGAGGAAGAAGTCTACATTGAGCAACCTGATGGATTTTAATTATTTGATGATGGAGACATGGTATCTAAACTAAAGAAATATGTTTATGGATTGAAACAAGCCCCTAGAGCCTAGTATGCTAGATTGGATAAGTTTTTACTGAAATTGGGATTTAATAAAGGGACTGTTGATAGTAATATGTACTTTAAGATTGAGAATGATAAAATCTTGATTGTTGAAGTCTTTGTTGATGATATTATCTTTGGAGGAGATGATGACTTGAGCATGAAGTTTGTCAGTGATATGCATAAATAATTTGAGATGTCTATGATAGGAGATATGAAATTTTTCTTAGGTTTGCAGATTTCATAGACTAGAAAAGTTAATTTTTTATATCTCAAACTAAATATGTGAAGGAATTGCTAAATAAGTTTGGGTTAGATGACTCCAAACCGGTTGGAACTCCTAAGGTAACTATTTGAAATTTGTCTAAGAGTAATGAATCTCCAAAAGCTAATCAGAGTTTGTACAAATATATGGTTGGTGGATTGCTATATCTTACTCAGACTAGGTCATATATTATGCATGATGTGTACATGGCTGCTAGATATCAAGTTGATCTGAAAGAGAGTCATGTCATTGTTGTAAAGAGGATATTCAGATACTTGAAGGGGATTGTGGATTATGGTTTGTGGTATCCAAGGAATGATGATTTCATGTTATGTGCTTACATTGATGCTAATTAGGTTGGTGATATTGATGACCAGAAGAGTACCTCTGGTGGTGCTTTCTTTTTAGGTAAGAAATTGGTTTCATGGGCTAGTAAGAAACAATAGTTAGTGTCCTTATCTACTGTTGAAGTTGAGTACATTATTGTGGTTCATAGCTACACTCAGGTAGTTTGGATGAAGCAAATGTTGAAGGATATTAGAGTTATCTATGATGAGCCTATTGTCATATACTGTGATAATTCTAGTTCTATTAACATGTCAAAGAATCCAGTGCAACATTCAAAGACTAAATATGTGTCAATCAAATATCATTACCTGAGAGAAAAAGTCAATGAAGAGAAAATGAAGCTGGAATATGTGTCTACAAAGGAATAGATTGTTGATATTTTCACTAAGCCTTTGCTTACAGATACATTTGTCTATTTGAGAGACAAGTTAGGGGTATCCACTCCTCCTGATGAGAACTAGATGCATTGAGTTGCATCAATCTGTGGACTTCATAGTCTTATTTCTTTATTCGGATTGATGAGTTGGTGTTGCTCCTCTGGTGGAGTAGTCTATTGGATTGATTGTTGGTTTATGGGTGAGAGAATCATTTTTTGTTCATCAAGGGGGAGAGTTTGGTTTTCTATTTTGAGATCTTTGGCATTGTTGTCAAAGAGGGAGAGAAGCATGTGAAAAAATGTTTTATCTGCTTGATCTTAGGGGGTGTCTATTGGAGATGTTTTTCTTTCTTTGCATTGATTGTTTTTCATATTCATATGTTTCCATCAATGCCAAAGGGGGAGATTGTTGGACATTGTTACTGCTAGGATATGCTATTGTCATTGATGTCAACATATTTATGTGATTTATTACTCTGATGCTTGCAAATTGGTTTATTGGGATTTTGGTTTGGTGTATGGAGTATTTATAGTATTATTATATTCTTTTGTATTGGTTTTGGTGATCCGGGATGCTTAATTGATCATAGCATATGATCTGGTTTGTAGTTTGTTTTTCTGATCAGTTCTTTGCAAAGTTCAGTATATCCTCTGGTATATTCCAGTGTGATCAGATCTTGAGCTGAGATTTTGGGATATTGTTTGGGATGGTCTTGTATATCTTCATTTTAGATGGTTCATGATTTAGTGCTTCGTGATTTATCTTTCTCCGTGATAGTTGGTGTTGTTTCAGTTCTTGAGTTTCAGACGTTGACAGATGAAGATTTGATAAGTGATGGTGCAACTGATACTGATGATTTTAAGGTGTTTTCTGGTGTTCCCTAATTGTGTCATATTTTTTTTGATGATCTGCATTCATCATTATGTGATTTGTTGGTGATTTTGTTGATCCGATGATGTTCTTCGTGTTATGCGGTATTTCTGGTTGTGTAGCATGTTACGATTTATCTTGGCGTGATTACCAGTGGAGATGAGCCTTTGGAAATTTGAATTAGGTCCATATTATGCCATGTATATTATTATACTAGTTTGGTGGTTGTTCCTTGTATCGTGTGATCTAATTTTGTAATTGTAAGTTGAGGATTTAGCTAACCTTGTTGTCAAGGTTGATAAATTATATAAATAGGTGATGTTGTCATAAAACTTGTGTGTCAAGGTTGTGTCTGCATTATCAGAGAGTAGTATATGTGCGAATAATGATTCATCCTTCAATGTGATGTATTGAGTAGAGATTGGTGTTGCAGAGCTGACAATTGTGCTTAACTAGAGCTGACATCAGGCATTAGGAGATGCTATTATTGCAGTTCATTCCTTCTGGATTGTAGTCTTAATCTTGTTGTAATTTAGTGAGACTTCCCTGAGGGTTGTAGCCTTTTGGGTCATTATCTTTTGAGCAGTGAGCTCTAGGTAGTGTGGTTGAATGCATGTGCATTCCCCATTGTAATATTTTCACATACTACTATAGATTATCATCATATTGTGGGTAGGTTCCCACCGTGGTTTTTCCCTTAACTGGGTTTTCCATGTCAAAATCTTGGTGTTGTGGTTTGTGTTATCAATTTGTTTATCTTTGTTATTGTTGCATTTTATCTGGTCTATATTTTTTATTAAGTTTGTAGATCCGGTGAAAACTGATTCACCCCCCCCCCCTCTCAGTTTTCCTTCATTATTGTTGCTAATAGAAATAGGGAGAGAATAGAGAGAGGTTGAGAAAGGGAGAGGTTGAGAAATGGAGGTTGATAGAAAGACTAAGGTTGAGATATATATATATATATATAGGGAGAGAGGGATAGGGAAAGGGAGAGAGAGAGAGAGAGAGAGAGAGAGAGAGAGAGAGAGAGAGAGAGAGAGAGAGAGAGAGAGAGAGAGAGAGAGAGAGAGAGAGAGAGAGAGAGAGAAGTTGAGTGAGAGAGAGAGAAAAGTTGAGAGAGAGAGTGAGTGTCATAGATAGAGATAGAGACAGAGAGGGGGGTTGAGGTGAGAAAGAGGGAGAGAGAAGGAGAGAGGTTGAGAAAGGGAGGTTGAGAGAGAGATCTTAGGAGAAAGGGATAGAGAGGGGGAGAGAGAGTGGGGTTGAGAAGAGAGAGAGAGAGAGAGAGGGAGAGAGAGAGAGAGAGGGAGAGAGAGAGAGAGAGAGAGAGAGAGAGAGAGAGAGAGAGAGAGAGAGAGAGAGAGAGAGAGAGAGAGAGGTAGCTAGAGAGAGGGAGAGGGGAGATAAAGAGAGTAGGAGGGAAGATAAATGGGTGGAGAGAAAGGAGATAAATACATAAAGGGAAAGGGGAGATAGATAGTATAAATAGATGGGTAAGTAGAGAGGTGGAGGGAAGGAGGGAGGTATGCATGAATAGAGAGAGAGGGTGAGACAAAGATTTATTTAGAGAAATAAAGGTAGGTAGGAAAGGAAGGAGATGTATGTATAAAGGTATTTTTTATCTACTTTTATCTCCCCTAACTCTCTACCTCCTTCCCTCCATTCTACTATTTATCTCACCTCACTCTCTCAAGTTCTCCCTTTATCTCTCTCCCTCCCTCCTTCCATCTCCATACTCTCTCTCTAGCTACTTATCTCTATGTACCCAACCTCTCTTTGAATACATCTCCTTCTCTCCCTCACTCCAAGTCTCCCCTCCACTTTTTTATATCTCACTCATCTCTATCTCTCTCCTTCCCTCTCCACCTCTCTCTAGCTATTTTCCCCCTCTCTACTTATCACTATCTCCCCTCTTCGTCTCTCTCTTTCTCTATATATATCTTCCTCCCTACAAGACCTCTACTTCTATCTTTTCTTGTATTTCCCAAACCTTCCCTTGTCACTTCTATCAATCTCACTCTCTTGCCACTCTCTCTCCATATTACCTTTTTCTCAGCCTACATGTCTCTCCCTCCCTATCTATATCTCTACCTCTCTCTTTTTGTTTCTCTCTACTTATCTATGTCTACCTACCTTTTTGCACTCCCTCTGTTAATTATTTATCTAAATACCTAGATAGATAGAGAGACAGGTTCAAAGAGAAGGAGAGAGATATAAATAGGCTAGATAGATAGAAGAGGAGGTGATATTTAGAGTGAGGAAGCGATGGAGAGAGGGAGAGTATTATGAATGGAATGAGGTAGAGAGGGATAAAAAGAGAGGCAGGTAGAGAGAAGGATAGGGGAGGTAAAGAGAGTGAGATAAATAAAAATAGATAGGGAAGGAGGAAGGGAGGAAGAGAGAAAGACAAAAGTAGAGAGCGATATTTAGGAAGATGAATAGAGGTAGGGAGGAAGGGAAGTATAGGTATGTGGAGAGAGGGAAGTAAAGACAGACCATGGGAGGGTGGGAAAGAGAGAGAGAGGGGGGGTATGTAGAGAACTAGAAGTAGAGAGAGAGAGGGGATGTATATGTATATGTATATTTATACATATATATGTATATGTATACATATGTATATGTATATATATGTATATGTATATATATATACATATACATATACATATATATATATATACATATGTATGTGTATATATATACATATGTATATGTATATGTATATGTATATGTATATATATACATATACATATGTATATATATAGAGAGAGAGATTTGGGAGGGGGATAGGGGGGTGAGATAGAGAGGAGAGAATGTGTGTCGTGTATTTAGAAAATAGAGGGGAGATGTAAAGAAGGGTGAGAGAGATAGGTTTAAATCTCAGAGGAGAGGAGAGAGTGAGATAGAGAGATGGGGTAGAGAAGGGTAGAGAGGGAGTAATAGGAAGAGATATAGGTCTAGAGATGGAGGAAGATAAAGAGAGTGAAATAGAGAGAGAGAGAGAGAGAGAGAGAGAGAGAGAGAGAGAGAGAGAGAGAGCTAACGATAATAAGAGCTTAGTGATTACTGAAATTTGATTATGTCTAAGAAATTATAAGATCTAAAGCTTGGGGAGAGAGGAGAGAGTGAGATAGAGAGAGGCGAAGAGGGGAGGAGTAAGATAGGAAAATAGATAGGTCTAGAGCTTAGGGAAGACAAAGATCGTGAGATAGAGAGATAGCAAGTGAATGATGATATAAGCCCATAGATTATTAAAATTTGAGTAAGTCTGAAAAATTATAAGATCTCTTAAAATCTATAATCTGCATTATGACTCTTAGAGATCTGAAACCACTCTCAAACATATCCTTAAATGTTATACTTGTAGACACCTAAAAATGTCTCTTCAATTCTACACTAATTATTTGTCTATTTAATTAAGTAATTCTTTAATTATTTGATTAAATTAACTATTTCTTCTAATCATCGCCCTTCAACACTTCTAATTATTCTATTTATATTCTCAAATTATTTTAATCAATTAAACCTATCTCAATTATTAATTAAATATCAATTATTTAATTAATTACAACCTTTTCCTTAGTTAAATAATCTTTATTATTTAATTAATTATATTTCCTAAGTTTAAATAATATCATTTAAATTATCTAAATTAAT
Source organism: Cryptomeria japonica (assembly GCF_030272615.1). Taxonomy (NCBI): domain Eukaryota; kingdom Viridiplantae; phylum Streptophyta; class Pinopsida; order Cupressales; family Cupressaceae; genus Cryptomeria; species Cryptomeria japonica. Next base: position 542,874,081 of record NC_081406.1, on the reverse strand, counting down.
TAATTATTATTCCTCCAATTCCCCAAATTATAATTCCATCTAATTTCATTTCATTTCTCCCAAATTAGAATTTCAATTCATTTCATCTAATTTCATATCACCAAATTCACATTTTACCAAATCTGAATTTTAGTTAATTTCATGTGCATTTTAGCATTCAAATGACCAAATTCAAATTCAAATTGCAGATGAAAATCAAATTCAATTTCAAATTCCTACAACACATGCTAAAATCATAACTGATTGATCAAATTAGTTGTCTAATGAGTTAACTTATCAATCATCATTTTTAACTCTCAATCACCTTTTCTTGACTAATCCATCTATTCAGTCTACTAATCAATCAATCGAGTCAACTAGCTAGTCTATTCAATCTATTTGTCAATCAATTGAGTTCACTACTCAATCAAATGAGTTAACAAACCAATCAATTTAGTTCACTGATCAATCTAAATTAGTTATCTTCAATCAACACTTGAGTTCAAATTCTCACCTCCTTTGTGTTGAAAATCTATAAATTCAACTTCATTTTCTCAATTCAGTCTAGAAACACAGAATCATAGTCTTCAATATTGTTGTCTATCTTATGCAGGAAATCAAGTGCAATACCTGAGAGCCACCTCCATAAACAACAATGGAGAAGAGCAATGGAAGCCTTTCTATGTTAATTGAGGGAGCTTTTAATTAGTTTCTTTGAAATTCAATTGATATTGCATTATTCTATTGTCATTTAGGAGTATTTTGATTAGATTAGAATTGTGATTCTCTCTTTGATATCTGATTATGCAATTTACACTTACTGCCTGAAGACATTTGGTGAACCCAACGTGAATTAGTCTAACCTTCATTTTCTGTTTTGACAAAAATTGCAGATCAGTATGTGCATAGGAAACTGGATATCGCAATTGCGTATGTAGAAAATTGCAATTGCCGATAACATGTCATAATTGCTATGACAACATATCGCAATTGCTCAGACAAGATATCACAATTGCTTAAATAGGTCACAATTGCTCCAAAGGATTGCAAATTCAAAAAAAAATTGTGTCATTTTTGCATTATTTTGTCTTGCGCATCTAACCCTGAAATTTTATTAACCTCTAGAAAAATTGATTTCTGCATATAACATGTATCTAATTCAATGGCAGGAAAGGTGAGATTCTGAATTTCAGGTGCAAGGAAGGCAAAGTAGAATAGGAGGCAACAAAAGGCTTGTAAAGGCTGAAAAGGAGCTCCGTGAGGTCGAAGAAAAAAGGAGATTGCTCGGTATCACAAGACCATCCACCGTTTTTTAATGAAGTACAAATTTTTTGATGAAATTGATGTGATGGCTCGCATAGTGTGGGACAATATCATTGCAGAATAACCCTTTTATCTTCAGTCTTTTTCTTCTATTTTTATGTTAAAATTTTAAAAATTAAAAAAATTAAAAAAAAAACAAAATAAAAAACGATAAGCAAAAAAACAAAATAAAAAATGATAACTGAAAAAACCCCAAAAAATAAAAAACGATAACTGAGAAAACACCATAAACATCAAAAAATATAAAATAAAAAAAATCACAAAATGTCATGAAAAAATCAATCAAAAACATTCAAATAAAAGTCCTGAAAAACTTCTAAACATCAGATAAAAGTCTTGAAAAAATTCAAAACATTCAAAAATGATCCTAAAAAAATCCTAAACATACAGAAAAAGTCCAAAATCCAATCCAAAAAACAATCAATATCGATCCACAAAATACTAAACACATTCAAATATCAATTTAAAACTTGCAATAAATTGTCCCACAAGAATCAAACACCCCAACAAATGTCCAGCAAACACTTCACATGAAGTTAAACAAAGGATACAACTATCTTTTCAAAATATATGCAATCAAAATGATCAACTGTCTAATCTATCAAATCACTATCAACATGATCAACATCTTGTCTTAAACAGAATCGGTACACTCGAAACCAGACAGATCGGTCTTAAACAGGGTCCAAAACTTTTGAAACCAAAAATTACCAAAATCACATCAAACATATCAAAGAAAAGGCACAATCAGTCTAACTATTGAGTTTTGTCTATTTTTGGTTGAATCTTTTTATCAAATTGGCAAAGATCATTGCTTTTAGCTACTCAAGGATGTCCAAAAAGTGACTAGAGAATCTGTGACAGGCATGATCCTTTCTTTGTTTGTTGTTTGTGGTTTGAACCAATGAAGTTCTAGGGCAATTTCTCTAGTGGGTGTGTGTGATAGGAGTATTCAGTTTATGAATGCCACACATACCTTGACCCCTAGTGTATTCCCAGAATGGATGGTTCATTCCTTGTCTATTACGTGTTTGTTTCTTTTCAATGAGATATATATACATCTTGGTTACTCATACCCTGGTGTAATAAGCTACATTGTTATACAATAAGGCTCAATGATGATAATGTATTGCACTACGAATATGAAGACTTTCTCATCAAAATTTATATCAAATCATCCATTATCACATCAAAATATAGAATAAACAAAGATTGACTCAGTTGATTGATCATTTTATACCTATTCTACGTCTAACAACTAACAATTCTTCCAAATCTTATACACATATTTTGACACACAAAAATAAACATCATCACATTACATTTTCATTATCATTCCATAATGATAGTCCATTTCATTATAATAAGATTTTCATCAACCATTATGCATCACAACATAGAGCTACATCAAATCATTGCATGATATCACGTTCATATTGCATTCATCATCACAATAAAGAAAAATTATAACATGAAGTTCACCATCAATAGCTCATAAAGAACGCATACCATATATATCATATAGAAATGTGTCAAAATGCATCATATCTACAACATCAACATCAATATCCAATCTCTCAACCTATACTGCCTCTATCAATAGGTGCATCCCGACTAACTCTAGCCTATCTCGAAGGCGCTCTAGGTGGACCCATCACTCCTCCACTGCTAGTCTGTTGAGAGGTAGATCGACTTGATCTTCTCCCCATAAAAGCACTAAAACTAGGTTCCCTCTAACCCTTAGGAATAGTCTCTTAAAAGCCTGCTAATAATAAATACCCTCATGTGTAACAACAAAATATCTATCTACCTAGCTACGAGCCTCTGTCACTAACCCAAATAACTGATCATATGCATCCATGGTGATCTGAGTTATCCTAACTGACTCATCCCTCTCCCTCTGTAGTCGATCTCTCTCGACAGGTATTTGATTCCTCTTTGCAGTCAACCCCTCCATCACATGTCGATATTGATCTCTATCCTCCATCTGCCGCTGCCACAAAGTAGCGACCAAGTCCTCTAAATGCCTAACATGATCTCTCAATCCCTCCTTATCTCTTCTCTCCACACCTACAAACTCCGCAGCCTAGGGCATCTCCACATCATATCCATCATCCCTGCCCTCATCTCCATCACTGCTCGATGATCCTGATCTTGACTCATCATTCTCATCAGAACTTCTCATGGATGTAGTCTCTCCACCAATATCCACATCCTCCTCTCCACTATCCACCTGCTCTACAACCACCGCTATCAGATCTATACTTCCTCCACCTCTATCTCTACCTCCTCCATCCCTACCTCCTCCACCTCTACCACCTCCACCTCTACCTCCTCCACCTCCATCCTCTCCACCTATCCATCTCCCCCTAAGACCCCTACCATGTCTAATCTATTGAGAACCAATCGGAATTGTCGGATCTGTCAAAGGTATAGGCCTGTGATGTATCCATCATACACTAAACTGTGTTGTGGACCCTAGATCCGCTACACCAAATGCCATCCCCACAAAATAGGAGCAAGAGCATCAAACTCATCAATAGCAACATGAGGTTGCACACAAGCACCCCAATCACCAACCTCTCAAGTAGTGCGAGCAAAATAAGTTGTCACGTCTGGAATACCTTGTACTTCCCCAAACTGTCTGAGTACACAGCCAGGAAGATGCATATCAATAATCCTGTGGCTACCCACATCTCAACCAATAAGATATCTCTGTTGTCGACAAAAAGGAAGATGTTGAGCATCATTAGTCCAACCAAGGCAAGTAAGATAAGGTCTCCATGAGAAATACTGTAAGATATCAATCTGATGATGCAATACAAGATTTTACCCAATGCCCTATGCTTCACACCAACAGTATACCCAAAATCATATGGTTGGTCTAGCTCTAAATCAATATGTAACGCAAGACAAAAGATAGCTATGTGCTCCCAAACCCATGTCTGGAGAAAAGTAATACCACATCCAACTGATTTCTGCTGCAAGTAAACAATCCCATGCATCTGATGATACAAAGTGGCAAGAAGACAAGGACCCCAAGTAAACACACATTTGTCAATAATCATATCATGTATGACATGTCCCCATCCAACAAGAAAACCATGGGCACGTTTATCAGGAATCAATAATCCAACAATAGTACAAGCAAGCACAACGGTGAGATCATCATAATCAAAATCATCCCAACGAATCTCATAACGACCACAGATATGTAGATCTTGCTCCTCACACTCAAACAAGGTACATAAAGCAGAGATACCATCATGACAATCAAAAGTAACTCGTCTACCAAATATCAAAATATGTAAAATACACCACACATCCTCAAGTGTAATCGACGCCTCACCAGTTGGTAGATGAAAAGAACATGTCTTTGAATGCCACCCCTTAATCAAAGCAGTAAGCATGGCCTTGTTGGTCATAACCTCAAGAAAATGTGCTATATAATACAATCCAACCTGTCGTAACAAAGCGGTATCCTTTGGATCCAACTCATGACGTCGATCAAGACCATCTGGTCTTTTCTCCCTAGCAAGAAGTACTGGATAATGTGCTTGCATTTAGAAAATATAAAAATGAATCAGATACATCATCATAAATGTCAAGATGCATAAATAAGAAGAAAGCATGCCTTTATAATCAAATGTGAAGCGTTTACATCGATTGCGACATACTTATGCCAAATGCGAATCAAAATTAACATATGTGATATAATATTATCAATTGCGATCCAATATAATCAAATGTGATTCAATATTATCAAATGCTGCATAAAACATCAAATGCAAAGCATTTATATCAATTGCGACATAATTAAATCAATTGTGACAATATCGAAAATCTATTGCGATATTAATGACAGATGGAACACCAAAAAATGATTAATTTTTTTGCAAAATACAGACATAAACAAGCAAAAAATCATGCAACTCAGCATGCCACCAGTGTCAGGAGGTCTCTGATAAGACCGCACTCACTCGGATAAATGTAGCCTCGCTCTATGACTTGCCATTTCAATCCAAGGACGCCGAAAGCACAAATATCTCTAAGCAATTCTTTTGAAACAAAATAATGCAAATGAGCTCAAATCAATACAAATCTTCATTTTATAAGCTCAAAATTAGGGTTTCTCAACATAACACCCATGGACCCCTCCATCTTCAATGTAGTTGTAAACACAACAAATGAGACTGAAAACATTTCAAACTTCATATTATCACTATCTAGCACATTTCCGAAAAACTGGTCTCCGTTCCATAATTTTCCGACAACTTTTTCGAAGGGGGCATTATACCCTAGCATCACAGGGGCATACTAGGGCAGATTTTCTTTTCATTTTCTTTGAAACAACATCATTTTGACATTGTCTATAAGAGGGGCAAATGTAGACACCAAAAAATATCTCTTTAATTCTACACTAATTATTCATCTATTTAATTAAGTAATTCTTTAATTATTTGATTAAATTAACTATTTCTTCTAATTGTTTCCCTTCAACACTTCTAATTATTCTATTTCTATTCTCAAATCATTTTAATTAGTTAAACCTATCTCAATTATTAATTAAATATCAATTATTTAATTAATTACAACCTTTTTCCTTAGTTAAATATTCTTTATTATTTAATTAATTCTATTTCCTAAGTTTAAATAATTTCATTTAAATTATTTAAATTAATTAATTATTATTCCTCCAATTCCCCAAATTATAATTCCAATTAATTCCATCTAATTTCATTTCGTTTCTCCCAAATTCGAATTTCAATTCATTTCATCTAATTTCATATCACCAAATTCACATTTCACCAAATCTGAATTTTAGTTAATTTCATGTGCATTTCAGCATTTGAATGACCAAATTCAAATTCAAATTGAAAATGAAAATCAAATTCAATTTTAAATTCCTACAACACATGCTAAAATCAAAACTGATTGAGAAAATCAGTTAACTCATCAATCACCCTTTTTAACTCTAAATCACATTTTTCTAACTAATCCATTTATTCAGTCTACTAATCAATCAATCTAGTCAACTAGCTAGTCTATTCAGTCTACTGGTTAATAAGTTGAGTTTACTACTCAATCAAATGAGTTAACAAACCAATCAATTGAGTTCACTGATCAATCTAAATCAGTTATCTATCAATCAACACTTGAGTTCAAATTCTTACCTCCTCTGTGTTGAAAATCTATAAATTCAACCTCATTTTCTCAATTCAATCTAGAAACACAAAATCATAGTCTTCAATATTATTGTCTATCTTATGCAGGAAATCAAGTGCAATACCTAAGAGCCACCTACATCAACAACAATGGAGAAGAGCAATGGAAGCCTTGCTATGTTAATTGAGGGAGCTTTTAATTAGTTTCTTTCCAATTCAATTGATATTGCATTATTCTATTGTCATGTAGGAGTATTTTGATTAGATTAGAGTTGTGATTCTCTCTTTGATATCTGATTATGCAATTTATGCTTGTTTACTGTCTGAAGACAATACTTATGCATTAAAGATAAAAGACAAAGAGAAAATATAACTTACACTTAAATGTTATATTTTATGTATATATCTTGATGAAAAAACTAAGGGAATGCTAAAGGAAGTGCCATCTAAGTTCATGTTCCTTATCTAATTTAATGTAAGCATAACACGTACATGTTTATCTTGCTAAACATAACCTGTACGTGTTTTGTTTTTTTTAAATATGTACGCGGTTTGGCTTGGATTTAGGTTCGGTAATACGAGCCTTAACACGAACGGGTTATTTAAATTTAAAAATAACCCATTTGCGTTAGTAGTTTTTATATTTTTTTTAGAGGGTGTCCACTTTTTTGCACAACAACTTCGTGCACTTACCTTAACCTAACTTACATGTTTGTCTTATTTTACTCTTATAGGACACACCTAGTGCAAGTGTAGAGTTGCACAATCCAAAATCTAGAAGTGCAATCAGGGACAAGGGAAAGGTGATTGAATGCAAATTTGATTGAATTAAGAGCTTAAAGAACTTATAATGATTATACATGTCTACGTAGATTGATAGTTTCACATAGTTGTCATTTTTATGTATAGGGAATTGTTGGTTTCATATCCTTGTTGACTGCATCCACAATACTAGAAGAAGTAGAAGAAGAGATGCCTCAGGTATGTGTTTATTTCATTTTGTGTTTAGCAAAAATGTTCCTATCACCGACAATTATTTTCTAGCTTGTAACAATGTTATGTTTGTGAACATATATAGGTTATCTAGGAAAATCTTGATAACATCCCTTCTCTACCACAGGCATATTCTAGGACTCCCAACCAGCCTAAGAGAATATGTGGACTTGAGGTAATCAAGAATTCAATTTTAGAGTCCAATTATATTTCAATAAAAATTGATTTTGATGTTAACTTTTCGAATGATTACATAACATTAATTGCAATTGTGGTTTGAATTTTCCTTATGCAAGATCCTTCAAAGAAAAAAGAGTTCTTCGAAGAGGATCAATTTTGATGATCCATCAATAGTTTAAGATGTGATAGAGATATTCTAGGATGCATACATGTCTATTTGGTATGTATATTTTGTATATGGACATACACTTACATAGATACATTTTGTTTGAGTTTGCATCTATGCAATTTTTGTATATGGACATACACTTGTAATTATTCGACAATTTGATATATAGAAGTTCCGATTCGATATAATTTCTTCCTCATGTGCATGTCTTCATTATTTTAAACTTGAATCTTTAATGTAATAATGAACAATTGTTAAATAATGAATAATAGCATGTTATTTGTATATATCTTCAAATTCGATATAATTTGTTCCATCTAAATCTTAAGTGTTAAAGTTGGTTGCCTTGGGCAACTTCACCAAATTTAATGACCATATTGGTATTGTTATTAATCATAACATTGATTCTTAGTAATGACAAATGACAAGTAAATAAAATTGGATTTGATTTCATATTTTACCACCTATGCACTTTGACATATTTGAGCCAAAAAAATTATTTGTTTATGTGGATGTAATAAGTATGGTTAATTATGCTTAGTAATGATGGAGGACAAGTAATTATTAAATTTCTAAAGTCACCGTGGGTGCAAATCATCGGTGCTAACATGTTAGGTTAGGCGGCTTACCCTGGGCATGCTCCTGTTTTTCCTCTCAACTCGGTCCAACACTCACTACCATACCGTAGCAACGTCATCCATTCAACGCCCTAAGTGCAAAAAAATATCAAACTTTGACAGGTTGTTTATCAAAATACATGGCACTTGCGAACAATATATTTAAACCCATAGGGCACGTGAGGCCCCTCTACAATAGATTGTCTTGAATTTTCAAGATTCGAAACGGTTTTCCTAGGGCAACAATTTTTTTGTTGATGCAAAAATCGTTAGAGGCATTTAATGAAAAGCTACAATGAAGCCTATTCTCATTTTTTTCATCATGGGCACAAACTGTCAGTGCCAACATATCCATTTAGGTAGTTTTACCCCAAGTATGATCCCATTTTGTCACCCAACTCAGTCGAACACTCAGTACCATATCCTAGCAATATTATACCTTGAGCGTCCTAAGTACAAAAAATTATCAAACTTTGACAGGTTGTTTCTTGAAATCCATGGCACTTGTGAATGATATGTCTGAACTTATAGGATCAAATGAGGCCCCTCTACAATAGCAGTTTTTTTAGGGTAGCGATTTTTTTGTTGATGCAAAAATCATCAGAGGCATTCAATGAAAAGCTGCAACAAAGCCTAATTCTCATTTTGTTCATTATGGGTGTGAATTATCAGTGCAAACATGTGCGATTAGGAAGTTTTTACCTTAGGCATGCTCATTTTTTGCCTCCCAACTTGGTCAAACACTTATTACCATACCCTAGTAGCATCATCCCTTGAGTGCCCTAAGTACAAAAAAAATCAAACTTTGACAGGTTGTTTCTTGAAATCCATGGTAGTTGTGAATGACTTGTTTGAACCTATAGGTCACATGAGGCCCCTCTACAATAACCTATCTCAGATTTTCAAGATTTTGAGCAGTTTTTTTAGGGAATCTATTTTCTATCGACACAAAAATCATCAGAGGCATTCAATGAAAAGTTGCAATAGGGCCAAATTCTTGTTTCATTCATCGTCAACACAAACCATCAGTGCCAACAACTATATTATCTATAACTTGAACTATATTATGTCTAACATAATCATAATCATAATTACACATAGAGGTGACCATTGTGAACAAGCATAATCATACATCTTTTTCACAAAAAATTCATCACAAAATTTAATTTACGTGTACAAATTTTGGCCTCTAAATACATTGTGTATCATCAATACAAATACATCATATATCACCAATATAAATACATCAATGTCACCATGTACAAATACATCGTATATTATCAATACAACTACATCAATGTCATCTTGTTCAAATACATCGTATATCATCAATACAACCACATCAATGCCATCATGTACAAATACATTGTATATCATCAATACAACCACATCAATGTCATCATGTACAAATACATCATATATCATCAATACAACCAAATCAATGTGATCATGTACAATTACATCAATGCTATCAAGAAATCCTAGATACGAAACTAATGCATTTTATTCTAATATTTCTGCTCCCTAATACATAGCTCCAACCACTGGTACTCTCAAAGACACCTAGATTTTAATATTATACAAAATAGTAGTATTAAGGAAAGAATACTAAGTAAAAGTAATTTAATAATGAAAGTAACATGAACTTCAATATGTCCATGATTTCCATAATCCTTGATTTTTGTATTAAAGTATTTGAGTCATGTATGTCCATGATTTTTGTAATCTATGCATTCCTAAGCCATGAGAAGAATAATTTTATAATAAGCATACTGAACCATAAGGATGTTTGTATTAACAATGCATTGTACCTTCCATTCCTTACAATCAATTTGTATGAGCTAGATATGCTTCATAATCAGCACTATTGAATTTGTGCACTGTTGAATCAAGTGTCCATGATTTTTATAATCTCTGCATTCGCAAGCCATGAGAAGAATAAGTTTATTAACCAAATAAATTAATGAACCTAAACATGTAATAAACCATAGGGATGTTATTATTAACAATGCATTGCACCTTCCATTCCTTACAATATTTAATTGGTATGAGCTAGATATGCTACTCAAGAGTGCCTAAAGGGTCATCTTGTTGCTTAAGAGTATCTAGTATTGCTTCATTATCAACATTACTAACTGTCCATAGTTCTTTTTGTCTTTGGTTTTGCATGATTCTTAAACAACTTAACATTTGTAGCTATAACAAGGTGCGAATACATGAGAATGGTTTTGTGTCATTCGTCGTCTTCAAATGCAAGTATGTCATTCTTTCTAATCATGTATGTTCGCAACCAAGTTCTTGCAACAACAACTGAGCCTATAGGATACATGAACCCATCATCATCTATCATTGGCTATATTATCTTTGTCTTTCCATGCACACATCATTCCAACCAGTAGTTTGATCTATCCTCATTCCTCTACGGTGTAACAACTGCAAAAACATGCCCTAGTTCTAGAAGATTTGAAAGACATTTTGTACTCAATTGAACTTTCCATGTCATGATTTGGCATGGAAACTGCTTGTGACAAAGGAGTTAGATATTGTGGAACCCATGTATCCACCCACTCACTTGACTCGCACCAATCCCAAATACATTGAATCTGAGCTATGAAATGAATGCATCTTTGAAGAGGGTGAACTCACGATGTTGGTTCCCACTTTTTCATACATCCTGATTTTTGTTGAAATCATACATTTTTTAGAAAATATAATGGTTTAATCTTTAAGAGGTCCCATTTGAAGTAATTAATTGAAGAGAGTTAGATCAAAGTCTCTTAGATCAAAATTTCTTGGATAGAACCTCTCTACTTCTAAATCATACTTGCAATGGAGTCTCCTTTGCATCTATCAAATGTTGATAAAAAACCAATTTTACATTAGCTTTTGCGAGGGTCAAATGAATTCATTTAGAATTTATTTATTTATTTAAGTATTTATTTCTTATTATAAGCTTTCCAAATAGTACAATTTTTAATATATTTAATTTCATTAATTTTATTTTTTTATTTCGTATGAATGCAGGGTTTTCACCGAACATGAACTTCTTTGTTCAAAGCTTATGGAATATAGTAAACGTCACCCAAAAAATTCTGAAAAATATTTGCGCACTAGGTATTGAAGTCCTCTTTCTAACAAAAAGAAATTGATTTCGGTTACATATACAACAAGCTATGTAATATCAAATGACATATGTCAAAATTACAGTTAACTTGACTTCAAATCTTAATAAAATATGAAATATTGAAGATAATGTTACAAAACCAATTGCAAACACTAGATACGGATGTTACAAAACCAAATTTGAAAGAATAGCGTTCATATATATTATAGAAAAAAAAATTATGCTATACAGAGTGGGTATCACTCTTTAGAAATGTTGTTTTTTGAAAAAAAAAAGTTTTCGAGGGAGATAGAAAAATGGAAGCAAATTGATTCCAAAAATTATCAAAAAAATATTTTTAGAATCTACATACAAAATGACACAAATCACTAGTTCACGTAATCTACAAATTACTTATGGTTTAGAAGTAATAGGTGTCTGAATCTGAAGTTTTTTTCTGAAAATGAATATTGGAGTGTCAAAGTTGGCAAAAAAGTGTAACCCACTATTTTGGGTTCACCCAAGAATCTTTGATTGTCTAACAATCCAATTTGTCTCCTATTGTTCCCTCCTCAACCAACCAAAAGATTTTGTGCATTGTTGAATCAAGTGTCCCTCCATGTTACATTGTTGAACTACACCAATCAACCATATAACATGCATCAAAGAATTCAACACATGTACCTACTCCATCATGCTTCCCTTTCCCATGCCCATCTTCAAATAAACTCCAAATTTGAGGTACATCTCTCTCTGCATGCACTCTACTTAACCAATAAAACATATGAGCATCCTTGAATTGACCCATGCAGTTATCTAACAAAATAAGATGTCAGTCTATCGCAATACCTTTATCCCGCAAGAACTCAAAAAAAATCTTGAAACAATGTTGCACATACTAGGAAGAGTGAGATCAATCATCACTCATATAAAAATGATAATCCCTGATTATCTTCCTATCCTCTTTTTTACTATCAAGGGCATGTCTATATTTTATGTGAACAAAAATAGAAATATGAATGGAATTGTAATACTGAGCCTATACCTCATTATGTGGCTGCAATGTGTACTTTTTTTACAAAATTAACCACTGATATAATAGTGTCAATAAGGAAAGAGTTCTTACACATCCTGAATTGTCGATCCAACCACGAAGACTTATGGGTATGCCTAGCATACTTGTAGAAAATATTTTCCTTAAAATTTGAGATAAAATCAACAACACTGACTTCTCTAGAGACCAACTCACATCTAGAACCTCCACCTCCACTCTTCAGAGTATATTTGACTGTCTCATATCTCTTTTTCTCAACAATATTCTTTCCAAATTCATGGTTTTTTCCCTCATGAAAACACAAAACAAACTTTAACAAGCCAACACATTGTGATCACTTCTCATTTAAATAATTATTTCAATAGAAAAATCATCCATCATCTCTAGGACATAAAAATAGATCTACCAAGTCTCTTGATAATCTCAGAATTTGCATTGCACCACACTCCTACAACATTTTCTTAGTATTCAAAGTAGAATGAATATAGCATAATTGTTCATGGTACATTGAAAAACCCACATGGTATTTGCAAAAAGTATTATGAATCTTAAGAGGTACACAATAAAATGGCTTCAAATATTCAAAAGCCCTTTGTGAGATTTGCAAAGTAGGATGTGCTTCACAAAAAAAATTATACAATATTGTTTGGCTTGATTCCAAGAAATGTTTAGGATGCAGTGTGTGGTCTCAATTTCCAATTCTTAACTTTTAAATATCCTTTACATTGGGTGATACTCTAGAGTTAGAGTGCTAAAATTGTTGAATCCCCTCCTTTACATTATCGGTCAACTTCTTATCAACACATGGAAGCCTCCCACCAAAAGCCCATGTATCATTTTGAAGAGGATCATTGAGTCTTACTCTTCTTGCAAGTGCTATATGCAAAGTTTTATGATTTATGTTCAAATCAACACAAGTTTGTCTCATAAAGTGAGCCTTTCTCAAATGTTGGCTTACTAAGGAGGTTGTAATCACTCTCCAAGCAACTCTCTTATGTTTTTCCTTGCTATTATTTTTAAAAGAATTGAGAGCAATACAAATATTTTTCACAATAATATAGAAATTTTCTCTATCTTCTTGTTCACACAAATCTTCAATTTGGCTAGCAAAGGTCTCATCGTGTGCATCTTTAGAAATTGTATAAAAGGTTGGTATTGCTCGGTCAATGTCTTATTGCTAAAATATTGGTTGAAAAGTTGTGTAGCCAACAATCAAATGATTCATGTTGACCTCTTGCTTCAAGATTGTCTATAATGTTCTCCTCAATTTCAAGTAACCATTTTGGGGTTCTTGAAGGTCTTTAATTTGAAATTTGACTTTCTTCCATGGGAGGGTCTTCATTCCTCATGTAATTTAATGATACATAATGATCACTTGGTTCAACATTTTCACCTTCAATGTCAATTCCAATAATTTCACTTTAAATGTCAATCCCAACATTTTCACTTTCAATTCACACATTTTCATTTCCAAATTCAATATCATGTTGAACATTTTGAATATCAATTTCAACATTTTCATTTCCAAATTAAATATCATGTTGATCATTTTGAATATCAATTTCAATATTTTCATTCCCAATTTGAATATCATGTTCAACATTTCCAATATCAATATGTACATTTTCATTTTCATTTTCAAAATCATGCTCAACATTTGCATATTCAATTTCCTCTCCACTTGACATAATATTTGTAGAAGCTTCACCAATATTGGACATACCTTGTCTTCTCTTCCTATAACTTTCTCTATCTCTTTGTCTGTATGCTTCAATGTTCTCTTTTGAAAGTTTTCTTTTACATTTTTGCTTTCGAAGGATGTTGTTCCCATTATACCTCCACAAAGATGCTCAAAAATTATTGCTAATGACAAATTGGCATAAAAGATTCTCAAAAAAACATAATTTTGTCTTCGTTTATCTAAAAACCTATGTGTGTCACCTACAAAAAGAATGTAGGGACTGTTGAAATGTACAAAATGACCTACTGTCCTATTTTGTGTAGTGTGTGTTGGATATGTCGAATATCCAATATTATTCCATCTTTTCATATGGGCGCCAACAATTTGGTTGGCACCCTTTCTTAAAGGTATCTGATATCGGATAATATCTGATATTTGGTACCTTGTTTAGGTTAGGGAGAGTGAAAAGGGGGCAAGGAGAGAAGGGGAAAGGGAGAGGAAGAGATAAGGAGAGAATGGGAAAGGGCTCGAGAGAGTGGGAAAGAGAGAGAGAGAGAGAGAGAGAGAGAAGGGGGAGGGGGAGAGAGAGAGAGTAATTAGAGGGAGGGGGAGAGAGAGAGAGAGTAATTAGAGGGAGGGGGAGAGGGAAGGATATGGAAGTATCTCCCTTCTCTCCCTCTCACTTTTTTGATACTTTCATCTCCTTCTCTCTCCCCCTCCCCTTAATTACTCTCTCTCTCTCTCACTTTCCCCTTCTCTCCCCCCCTCTTTTTTCTCTCTCTCTCTCCCCCTTTCCCAACCCTTGATCCCTTTCTCTCTCTCTCTCTCTCTCTCTCTCTCTCTCTCTCTCTCTCTCTCTCTCTCTCTCTCTCTCCTAAACAAGGTATCAAAAATCGAATATTATCCGCCATCTGATACCTTTAAGAAAGGGTTCCAATCAAATTGTTGGCACCCATATGAAAATATATTAGATGCCAGATAATATTTGATATCTGATTGAATCAAATATCGAATATTATCTGATATATGTTACCTTTCATTATTAATATAATAAATAATATATATTATAAACATACTAATCATATATATTATTAATATATAATAGCATATACCGAACAAATATATATATTATATATTAATATTATATATTATATATTAATATTATATATTATATAATATATAATATACTATTAATATATTAAATATTATAATTTATATTTATAGAAAAATAATAAAAATCAAATAACTGTTACCTCTGAGAAAAATATGCAGCCTTGGTATTTGCCTCAGGATTACTTTGGGATTTGGCTAGGACATGCCAAACCTAAAAAAGTCAACAGAAAAAAAGTGTTTAGGAGTTTTCCTTGCTTTTCTAGACTTCACCCTAGTGGATGACGACTTTTTTTTAGCCAAAATTGATGAAATGAAAAGGGATTTTTAAGGAGATTCTTTTCTTTCCAACAATATAAATTTTGCCTTATTTTGACTTTAATAAATAATTATTATTCATTTTCTAATTGAATTTGGAGTAAAGTCTTGATTGATAGGCTGACTAAAAAACATCTATAGCATTCAAACGGTATCATATTTTTTTAATCTAAAACATGTGTCACGTTCTATACTTTGCATACTATAGGATTAAAAAAAAAGAATTTTATAAAGTTTTGACCAAGTTATGGTGATCACACATACGAGTTTTTTTATTGTTGAAAAGTTGTAGTAAAAAATTCATAATTAATTATTTATTTCAAAAAAAAATACAAAAAAAATTGTATCACATCTGAACATGAGTCTTCTACGTATATCTAAAATCTTATAAAAAAAATATTATGATTTGATTGTGGTTAGGGTGGTCAGATAGACACATGCTTCTTATATTTTTCCTAAAATTTAGTACTACTGCATTGAAATTTCAAATTTTTGTCAAATAGATTTTATTTTATTTTTTAGAAAACAACTAGTAGCTTAGAAACTACATTCAATTTTCTATAGATTCTATTTTTATATAATTTTGAAATAATGTTGGTAACTTATATATTTTTTTACGTCAAGTTGCCTAACTCTGTTTTTTCTGAATTTTCATTGCCACTTAAGGGCATATTTGGCCCACCATGATCCTGCGCATACCCATAATGAAAATGTGTAATAATTCCACACATAGGTAAAATATGTGTGGTATTATGATTTGAAAAATCCTTACTTCATGGATGCTTGTTATCACAACACATGGAATCACATAGTACATATGTATAAATGTCACAAGTATCTCTAACATAAGAGGGTACAAATTAACTAACGCCATGAAGTATTGAAAACATAAGACATAGTAAAATAATAAATTCCATAGAAAATCCATGATTATAAATGGGATGGAAAATTAAAATTTAATCGAGAATGGATATGTCATGTGATATGCATGATAAGTATATGCAAAAATATAAAATGAATGTGTTAATTATCCCAAGTAACAAACCCTAGAAGGAACCATAATGATTAACATCTCAGAGTGGGGGAGAGATAAAGAGGCAAATTACTAGATATATAGCCAAACAATAAGCAAAAGGCATGATCACATGAAGATCAAATCCTAAAAAAATGTAAATTGGAATAAATTAAAATTATGTAATATTTGAATCTACTTGATATGGATAAGAAACTCTAGGGAGAAACTAGGTTAGCTAAGAGTAGTCAAGTTCACCAAAATGTAAAGGAATATATGAACCTACCCTACTCTTAATATAAGACAAGAAAATAAAATGTATCTGCATAAGTATAAATTTAAATAATGAAAGTTAATAGTATTGATCATTAGAATATCAAAATAATTAAATGTGAAAGCAAATGTAATAAATGAAATTACATAGTTGTATGCTTAAGGGAGAAGAATAACTTGACACAACGGTGAAAGATATTTTTCTTGGGATACAAATGAACTATTTATATTTAATCAACTCAAGATATAAATAATTTATCAAATATATGAGGCGTTAAATTTTCTACTTTGGTTCACTTCTACAAATGTATATTTGACCCTTTCTCATGAAAAATATCTAGTATAGTGTGCAATTTTGATTCATATTTTGTTGAACTCACTACATCTCCCTTTTCTATCTAGATTAGTAGCACTTATGAATATAGTTAAAATCGTTTTGGGATGCTAGTGGAAAAGTTCTCCTAAGTCAACCCATTGAAAAGTACCAACAAAATGACCATGCACCGATTAGAAAATAATAATCTCCAAATATGTACAAATGCTAGAACGGTATGATGTAGATATAGTTCGATTTAGCATACCAATGTTAGTGTTCCTAGCATTCCTTTTGAAAATAACTAATTGGGTAATCCCACATGAGATAGGATTACATCAAATGTGAAATGAGTGTAATTGAATGTCTTCAAGTATAAGGACTAAAGAAATAAATCATGCAAGAACATGTTTATGTAAAGCTTAATGAAAGAAAATATTGGGCAACAACCAAAATTTAAATTTTAAGGGTCAAATTCATAAGTGTGGGATCACATAGATTTGACCTTGCACCCATAGAGATGATATAATGCATGAAAATGGAAAAATTAAAGTGGATAACAAAATTGTGGGGATGGGGTGAATGAATATGTGTAATAAATATATAATTAGAGTAAATAAATTAAAACATGTGTGTACAAACAAGGTGGTAAATAAGCATAAATAAATGGCTAAGTAATAGTATAAATAAAATGATCCCAACCTTTAACAAGCTTGTTTCATTTATTGATATTTAGATGTACTAATTCATTCTCTCAAAATCAACACAAAACTAAATGGGAATAGGCATGGGTACACATATTTTTACATTACAAGATAGTCAGCTAGAATAAATTATTAAGGCATTAATAAGATTAAAAAGTGTGTTTATTTTATTATTGTAAAGATGCATACAAATATATGGAGGTGGACTAAGGGCACATTCATGAGAGAGAATCCAAAAAATATCCAAAGCCAAAGAACCATCCACAAGCATGTGCTCAACAAAGAATGTTCATTGGTATGAAATGTTTTTATTAATTATGCTTTGAGGTGTCCTAAATCGCATTCCTCGATCACAAATGAGATCAAATAAAATATACTTACACTTAATCTCTATTTTCTCAGCAAAATACTACTAAGTAAATAGTATTAGTTCAATGATAAGATCTAAGTAAGAAATTAGTACGATAAAATTAACAAGAAAAATATATTATTAAAATAATAACTTGGGAAGGCTATACACAAGTCAAAAGGAAAGATGGGTTCCAACTATTGGAATGGTTGAATGAATCGAAATACTGAGAGGGGGGGTGAATGAGAATTCCCACATAGTCCAAAACTTTTCACAACTTCTTAACCTTTTGCTGATATATCGAATTTATCAATTAAGCACATCAACATAAAATAGAAAATGCAGGATAAACATGAAAACGCACCCACAAATGGAACACCATATTTTATACATGGAAAACCCGAAAGGAAAAAACCATAAAGAGTATTATATGGTGTTTACAAAATGGGTGTCTCACTACCAGATGGCTAGCTGCCAAATTACAAAAGTGGCTCACTATCGGAAAGCTTACTACAATAGATAAAAATGATCTAAGAAAAGTTGCATCTTCAAATGCATGAGATCGGCTCTAGACTAAGCTCAAATCACAACTCATAGAACTTATAGCAGATCCGATAAAAGATCTTTGTACCACTATGCACTATAGCAAAACTAGTGAGGGATTACTGCAATACTACTCTGTTGAACCAAACACCCACAACAGATCTGGTAAAGGATTACTGCAATGTTATTTGTACTTTGACTCTACTCCAACTGCTTCATTGTTCAAACTTTTCACTCCATACACTACATACTTATTTTTTACCTCTCACTCATATATTCACATACATATCTACACACCTATATATATCGGGATAATATGTTGGTCAAGCACAAGTAATATGCTACTTGGATCAACATGTTATCCAATAAAGCCTTAAAAAAAACATGATAACCAGGTCGACCCTCATAAGATCTCTACACGCTTCCTTTACACAATTCATTCACTGATGCACATTCCTTAATTATCATAATAGAATAGGGGTCAACCAGACCCAGAGATATGAACCCATAAACACAAAACTCTAAGCACAACAACTCTAGACTCCAAAATACAAATACTACACATACCATAGATACCGAACCACAAAACATGAAAGATACAACTAACATAACTAATGCCGGATCACACAACTAATACTGAGACCAAAAATAAGCATAACTCATAATTTTGGAGATGAGGATATTCTAGAAGTGACTCCATTAGATCATCTTCACCTTACTGCATCATATCTCATGCATACCTGTCTTCCAACAATACCAAAATTGCATACATCATCTGCACATATCATCTGCATATATCATCCACATATATCATCCAAACCAAATCGGATAACTATGTTAGATATTGTTGGTCATTGTTGCTACTAGGATATGTTGTTGTCATTGATGTCAGCATATTCCTATGTATTGCTCTGATGATTACAGATTGGGAAGATCTTATAATCTGGTTTTGCAGTATTGTTTTGTTGATCACTGTTTTGCAGAGTTCGGTATATCCTCCAGTATATTCCGGTGTGATAAGATCTTGTGCTGAGATTTTGGGATATTGTTTGGGATAGTTTTGTGTATCTTAATTTTAGATGGTTCATGATTTGGTTTTCTACAAATAATATTTCTTCATGACAGTTGTCGATTGGTTGTGTTCTTGAGCTTCCAGATGTTGACCGATGAAGATTTGAAAAGTGGTGTTGGTGCAACTGTTCCCGATAATTCTAATTTTCTGGTGTTTCCTAGTCATGTCCTATTTGTTTTGGTGATCTGCATTGATCGTTGTGCAATTTTTTTGTGTTTTGCATCAATCGGTGATGATTTTTGTGTTATACAGGTTTCTTGGTGATGTAGCGTGTTGCGATTGATCTTGGCATGATTTTTGGTGGAGTTGTGCATTTGGTAATTTGATTTAGGTCCATGCTATGCTATGTAAATAATTGTATTGGTTTGGTGGTAGATCTTTGTATCGTGTGATGTAATTTTGTAATTATGAGTTGAGGGTTGAGGGTTTAGCCGACCTTGTTACCAAGGTTGATGAATTGTATATATAGGTGATATTGTCATGTGGTTTGGGTGTTGATGTTGTGTCTGCATTATCAAAGAGAGGTTTATGTGTGAATAAGTGTTTTATCCTTCGGTGTTAAGATTGAGATGAGATTGGTGTTGCAGGGCATACAATTATGCTTAACCGGAACTATAATCAGGCATTTGGAGATGTTATTCTTTTAGTTCATTTCTTCTGGATTGTAGTCTGAATCTTATTGTAAGTCAGTGAGACTTCCCTAAGGTTTGTAGCCTTTTGGGTTGTTATATTTGAGTAGTGAGCTCTAGGCAGTATGCCTGAATGCATGTGCATTCCCCATTGTAATATTTTCACATACTACTGTGGAGTATCATCTTACTATGGGTAGGTTCCCACTGTGGTTTTTCCCTTAACCGGGTTTCCCACATCAAAATCTTGGTGTTGTGTGTTGTGCTTTCAATTTGCTTATCTGTATTATTGATGCAATTTATCAGATCTATTTTTGGTGGTTAAGTTTGTGTTATCCGGTGAAGACTGATTCAGCCCCCCTCTCATTCTCCCTTCTTGGTTGTTGCTAACAAACTTGTTTGACATCAATGACAACAATGACAATACTCATACAAGTCTGACACCAACAACAAGCCCTAATTAGGTGCCTATTTAGAAACAAAGATCTCTTATAATCCTATTAAAGGAGAAAAATCCAATGGTAAAAACACCTCTCCAAAAGAGAGAAAACAACAAACAAGTATATAAAAGTGATGGAGAAAAAATAACCAAGTCCATCACAAATTCATAATGAATACCACCACCCCCCGGCCCCCCGTAGGAGAGAGTGAATTAATGATACATTGTGTTAAGTGATGACATTAATACCATAAAAAAGGTAATACAAATCCTCTAGTGTGTCTTCCAAATCTACAATATGAGATTCAAAAAATATATTTGCAACATAGGTACAAAAAATATCCAACAAAGTTGAACATGAAAGATAATAAATATGCTACAAAACTAAAGTATAATTATCAATAGAAACAAGAGGTGGAGGAGTACAAGTAGTAGCATTAGTATCAAAAACTAAATTAAAATAAAGAATACTAAGATTAAAATATCGAAACTTCTCCTCAAAAGTAGCATATAGATGTACAAGAAGTGTGATCAACAGCTAAAGAATATGAGCTATGATTAGGGAGAAAACCTACAAAGGTGTATAATTGAGATTCATGATCAACAATCCCTGTAGAAATTACATATATTCATTTCAAGTCTTTGATTGTTATCAAGCTAGGTGTAAACTCTTAGAAGTTCCTATACCACTATGAGTAATCTAATACATGGATTCCCAGCTCAATAATATAAATTGGTATTATTACCATAAAAATAAGTATCATAACATAAGGTTCAATATTAGAGAACATGGACTAAAATGAATCCATATGATAAGAGGCTTCACAATCAAAGAAATTATTTACCTAATCCTTGAGGTGTACTAACACAAATTGTTCTACTTTTTAAAACCCCATTAGCCAAAAAAATGAATAGCTTTGTTCAAAAGATCCTGATTGCTTTGATGATGAGGAAGAAAAATGAGATGAACTAGAAGAAATATTTGAAGGAATACATACATTATTTTTTATAGAAGATTCTTCAACTCAACAATCTACTTTTTGTAGCAAGCATGTTTATCATGTCCACATTTCTTACAATATACACATGTGATTTGGTCCTTAGAATTTTACCTTTTACTAGAAGAAGATGACTCAAAGGCACCTTGTGATGTGGATATATTTTCTTTCTCATTGTTTTCTTTTTATTTTATTTTCCTTGCTACTTGAATCATCTTGGTATTTTATACTTTGATTATAAATTAGATCTCTAATATCTCAAAGACTTTGCAATACCCATTTGTATTAATTTTTCATACTCCCTAGTGAGTGATGTAGTAAAATATTCAACTGCACTATGAGTATCCCTTGTAGCATAAAATTTAGAAAAAAAAAAAAAAAAGACAAAATTAACTAGGTGATCTCTTTCTCAATACCATATTATTTCAATTACAATATAAGAGATTTATTCTTGGTGAGCAAGTCTTGGATACAATCAAAATTTCAAGGATTTTTTCCAATGGGTTTATTTTCTAATTGAAGACACCACAAAGTATCTTACTTACAAATAGAACCTCTAATATATTCTATATTTTGATTGGTGAGGTATAAGACTAAATATGAAAAATAATATTGGGAGAAAGCAACTGGCATAATGTCCCATGGGATTCATCAAACCAATCAAACTATTTTCTCTTTCTACATCTTGTATTTCAAGATCTATATGCATTGTCAATCGATATATCCTCAATATTTTCAATTGAATCTCCATTTGCTTATTCCACTCATGGTAATTATATAAAGTGAGATGAATAATATTAGCTTTATCCATTATCTTATTACATAGAATTTGAAATAGAAATATTAATATACCCCTTATAATGCAAGAAAATAACCCCCCTCATTCAAGAAAAAAAAAACTTCATGTGTTTTCACATTTTCCAATGAACTAGGCTAAAAATAAAGTTCTAACTTTAAATTAAAAAAACTCAAATAAATAATAGAGTTTTTTTTTTAAAATTAAGTGGATGGAAGCATAAAGCATTGAAAAAACTTTCCAAAAACTATACAAACTCAAAAATTTGATATCCTATCAAAAATTTATGCTTCCCAAAAGAAAACAACTTTCTTAAGAAAGTAGAATAGCCACCATTGGGGTAGTAAGATGGTAGAAAATAGGTGGTTGGCTAGTAGGGTGAAGTAGGTGGCAAAATGGACAACTATGTTTGGCTGGTGGAACTAGCCTACTACCTACAAGGGTTAAGCCTCCTAGTTGGGCAGGAATAGAGGTTAAAATACTCTATCAATTGGATCAAGACACCAAACATCAAAAAAATCCTAAACCTATAAAAAATTGTCATGTAAAATATTGTGACCACTAGATAATTAGAGTCAAATTTAAGTATAGTGCCATGTAGAAATAGAGTATATCCAGTATCCTATCATAAGAATCTCTATTGATCTATATAGTTGTATTGTTTTAAAATTGTAGAATCTACAAACCCTAAAAAATCCTAAGAAAAATTATATAACACCAAAACCTATCGATTTTTATACCAATTTATAGGTTTTTGGGCCTTCTAAACTCATATACATGGGAACTATTATGAATTGGATGCGCCATATGAAACCTCATTGAAAATATATTTAAAATAAGAGAAGAAACATGTAAATATAGTGATTTGATACCACATTAGAGCTAACAGGTAGCTCTATAGGAGCCAAGTATCTCTATAGTAATTCTTATACACTTGAGATTCTATACAAAAGAAAATCCAAATAAAATTAATGCAAAATCTAAATAGTTTCACTCATTCATTAATTTGAAAATAAAAACATAAAATTATTTACATGCACATTTTCAAAGAATAGAAAAATTTGAAAAAAGAAATCTCATGACACATCACAATATTCTCAGGATAAATAAGGGAAAAAAATTCCTAATTTATACTCCTTGATAAACTTATCATAATTTCACATTAATAGTTCATTAAAATCATATATGGTCACTCTCAACAATGAGTAATCATAAAGATTATTATTCAAACAATTCAAACCACCTAAGTCATCCATACATATCATATATATAAGGCTATGAAGGTATACATAATGTCATGAAAATTTCATTAGTGTCATAAGGCCTACAATGTCATATAGGCATACAATGAACACCTAAAAAAGGTCATATAGGTATATAATGATATACATTAGTAAAATACAAATATAAATACATTCAAGTACAAATCCAAATATATGTATAATGATATACATTGGAAAAATACAAATATATACTTACACTTCATAAAGGCATACAATAAAAATTACATATAAATAAAAAAACTAAAATCATGAATTTATCAATTTATCACTCTTGTCCTACTAAGAAGGAAAAGAATCAATTTGATATCTTTCCTTCATTAATAGTTAAATAATTGTGATGGTGAAAAATGGGATCAAGTAAACTAGGACCTAATCCCACTTTCATCCATACATTGGAATATGAAAGAGCCTAAGGAAGTGATTCACTTTGAATTCCTCTTGTGAAATAGAGTCAAGGAATACTTTTAGGGTTTCTATTCCTTTACTGATATGAAAGGGAAATGAGCCAGATGTAAGATGCAAACTAACAAGGCTAGTAGAAGAATGAGAATAACTAAGATAACAACAAATAACAGACGGAAACAAAACTGAAACTGAGATGTACAAATTTAGAAAGGGAATTATGATGTGCACATGTCACTAGAATCTAAGTCGGACCAAGGCATTGGGTGCTCTGGTCATTGTTACCAAATTGAGGTATAAACTGGGAATCTGCAACTTGAAGTGCCTGAAATTTGAACTACCAAAACTTGGCACAAAATGGGGTGGACCAAGGCGTCGAGCTCTCTAGTTTTGGACTAGAGCATTGGGTGCTCCAATCCCATAGGTCTAGGCCTAGATTCTAGATCTAGATTTGTGCATGTTGATTAAGACTTCCCAAAACTTGCAACTCCAAATAAAACCTATACCTATGCCTACAATCTGAAAAATGGTGTGTTTGGAAGCTATATAGGGTTTTTCCTTAGTCAAACCCCTTATTTTGGTGATTTCCACCTCCATAAATAGCCAATAAATTATTGAAAAGTGTGTGTGCTCTAAAATCTTATGTGTTTGTAATATTCATATGAGCTAAAACATAAAGCTAGAGTTCTACCCTATGCTTGGAGTAAAAACCCTAAATGCATGTAATGTAAATGCTTCAAATCACAAATACAATGTAGATCTAAAGCAATAATATAAATCTGAAAATTAATGATATGTAGATCTGAAAACTCATATAGAGATAGTAAAATAACATGAAACCACACCAAACTCTAAGGGAGAGGTACAAGCTAATAAACGGTCGATGATCTCCTTATTACTCCTCAATATCTCCTAAGCTTCCATGGACGTTGAAAAATGTTGATGAAGACTTTATTGTTGAAGAATTTTTTGATTGAAGACTTCACATAAAACCTACACTTTCACTTCATAAGAGGCTCCTTCAATTGCTAGTGAATGGATCCTTCAAATGAGGAAAGAAAATGTTATATATATGAAACCCTAACTATAATTTTGATCATAGGCCAACTTAGAATTGATAAAATTTCACACAAAGTATGATTTGAACGTTATAATATCACCAAATTAAGCTCCCAAATTTTGGGGGAGAAAAAGTTGGGACCGATGTGGTGGTCACTCCAATTTGACTGATTTTTTTCCAAATTTCTAGGGATGCAAGATATCATGATTACAAAGTCAAATCTAGCTTGATGCATCAATTCAATGTGTTTAGATGTGCAAAAATATGCCTTGAAGATGGTAAATAAGACTTTACCAAGATAAATAAAATAAAAAGGGGCACACTTAGGGTTAAAGGCCCAATTTTATAATATTTGAATGGGTGAGAAAGGATCTAAGATGTAATTAAATTAATAATTAAATGCTTAAAGGAACCATGAAAATGCAAGATAAAATGAGACACACTAAGGCAGGTGCTAACCTAAGCGTGGAATTGTACAACCCTAATTAAGGGTGTACAATTTACAACGCTACAATAATGTACACATTAGTATAGAAAATATTATATTAAAAAAATTTGTTTATTACAAGCTGATGATCCTCCTCAATCATTATTTGCTTCTTTTAAACAACTTGAGGGGTAGGCACACAAACTAGAGTTGTTGTTTTTTCCTATGAAAAGAGTGAAGAAGAATATTAGGCTAAAGAATAATATCATTTATTTTCACTAAATGGTCTTAGATAAAAAAAATCATAATGATATCTGCATTACTACTCTCATGCTTTTGTAAGAGGCATAGAAGACAAAACTATTCTAGTAATGCCTATTTCCATTGACCCATAAACATCATGAGTACTTTGTGTTATTTTTATAAACTAAAAATAATACAAAGGTTATCTAAACCAAAATTTACATAACATAATTTATATGTGTAATGATTGAAAATGGTAAAACTTACCCTAGTTAAATTTGATAGCTAAGCAACACTGCCAATGTGTCATGATGTCAAAGGTCCAACATACACTTATTCATTATAAAATTATTATTTTAATATTAGCATAATATATGAAAATAAAACTTTATACATAATATATTTACTATTTTATGGAAGTATAACATGAGGACTTGGCATTCTCACATAAGTACATGATGAAGCACCAATACATATAGGATGCATACTTTGTGTGTGAGTGAAAATGTGTACAAATAAAATGAAAGCTCTTTAACAATCTAACTACACAAAATCCATTCAAAAAACTCAAGATTAGGAAGATTGAGAAGGAAATCTAGATAAACAACATAATAACAATTAAAATGCAAACTATAGAGTTAAGCTTTGATTTGATAGTCCCCTGATGTGATGTGTGCTTGTTGAATGATGGATAGTTGATTATGCTCCATGATAGTGAATGCAAGATGAAAATAAAGTGAGATGTGATACAAAATTCTATTCTAAATGGATGTGGATGAGTAGAAGATGAGTAAATATTTGGGCATTATGAGGTTATGAAAATGGAAATAGATGAACAATTCTACATTATGAGAGTATGGAAAATAAAAGTGGATGAACAATGAAGGAAAATGGGGGGTTTAAATAGACTAGAGGGAGAGATGGAGAGGGATGAGAGGAAGACACGTGCCCCTCAGAAGGGCATGTGTCCCTGAGGACACATGCCCATTTGGGAGTAAGACACCCAATTTAGAAGGTTCTATTCTAAAAGAGATTACACAATATGATATTCTCATGGTTTAAGAAATCTAGGATATTTTCCCAAATTTTAGGAAATTTGGTTCCCTTCCAAAATGAGGAGATTTCCATGGCTTAAGATATTTGGGATATTTTCCCAAAATTTAGGAAATTGGTTCCCCCAAAAATGAGGATATTTTCATGGCTTAAGATATTTGGGATATTTTCCCTAAATTTTAGGAAATGGTTCCTCCAAAAATGAGGATATTTCCATGGTTGAAGATATTTGGGATATTTGTTGGCATTTGCATGAAGATTGCATTAATGATATATTATGTTGTCATTGATGTCAATTGAAACGGTAATCGTATTTATGATATTGCTGATATTGTTGTTGTTATTAATATTGGCTTGTAACCGGTAGGAAGAGCTTTGTGGAAGATGTTGTAAACCGGTATGTTAAGTTTGTGAGTTGAACCAGTAAACCGGTGTATAAGGTTAAACCCTTTTCTATGCAATGTAACCGATAAACCCTACCAGTTGTTTTTTGTTAAACCCTAACCGATCAAGTTTGTTGGTTTAAGATCTAATGATGAGCGGTAATGATGGAGACATGTTTGATCATTGTTTGAGGATACATTCAGATTGTTTGTTCATTTGTTTGATTGTCTAGGGAATGAGAAAAGTGGATTGCATCTAATGGATAGCGCGTGATGAGTTACAAAGTCCGATGAAGCGGTGATCATGGAATGGTTGGAATTTTCCTAAAGAATGTGAAGAGATTGTTATGCTTTCTAACGGTCAGGATTGAACTGACTTGTTTGTAATCTCTATGAGATAATTAGGTTTTTGTTGTGTTATTGACCTAATTGATTTGTATTTAAGGTCGATGAAGTTGTTTGTAAGAGTGTTGGCAAAGTGTTGGTTGAAACTAGTTGAGTGTGTGGTTGCCTAACCGGAGAATGGATCTGCAGTTTGTGTAGAAGCAGATTGAAGCTTAAAAGGATCTGTAGACACCTAAAATTGTCCTGTCTAATTAAATAAATATTTTATTTATTTAATTATCTTAGCCTAATTCTTCTATTAATTAAATAAATCTTTATTTATTTAATTAATTCATTTATCCTCTTCTAGCCTTATTTCTCACTTAAATAAATACCTTTATTTATTTAAATTATCCTTTTTCCTAAATTAAATAAATACTTATTTATTTAATTGATCCCACTTCCTCTATTAATTAAATAAATCTTTATTTATTTAATTAATGAATTAACCTTATCTACATGTCATTCATCTCTTAATTCCTACACTACCTACCCTCTAATCATAGCCGACCATTTATCTTTTACACCTCTCAATCTTATCCCTTCATTTCTTATGGTGTCTTCTATATAAGGAGATGCTTCCTTCATTATCAACCCCCGATGATTACTCGACTACACTACACTTTGAACTTTCATATGTGATCCTACTTGCAACCATATTTTTGTTCTTTGTTGAGCTCTTGTGCACATAAAATTTGAGAGCAAATATATCAAGCAAGATCAATGGAGATAGGAAGAATGGAGATCCAAACCCTATTGGACATGTGATGGTATAATATTTGTGATTTCATTTGATTTTCATTGTTTTAGGTAATCTTCATATGTTATGGTGGATCTTCGTTGTTGTTAGGCTAGGGTTTTGTGGTTGAATTCATTATAGCCTTTCAATATTGTTGTTATCCATTTTCACCATAAACATTCTGGCACGCCCCGTGGGACATGGATTTTTGTTAGATCTGTATTTTTTGCAGGTTTTCCTAACCATATATTGTTATTTTGTAAAACAATTTGGAGAATAACCTTGTGCAGCTAGGGTTTTGGACACAAAATCAAGATCTTGGAGAGATTCGATCATATCTCACAAATGGCTTGGAAATTTTGCACCAAATTTTTTTTTGCAGGTTGAAGACAGTATCAAGAGCTCTCAAAGAAATATTCAGATCTATTGGAGCATATTTTAATTTTTTCTGAATTTTTTATGAATTTTCATAAAAACTTAATTTTGAGAGAAAATGAGCAAATTTTTCAAATTTTCTTACATTTTTGGAAATATATCATAATTATACATAGGATCTTTTCTTTGTGATTTTAATTTTGATGCAAAATATTTCCTAAAAAATTGGATCTTTAAAAATTAGGGTTTCTCATTATTTTGATCAGATCTCACAAACGACTTTGAATTTTGGCATCAAATTTTTTTTATAGATCAAAAACATTATCAGAGGTGTTCAGTAAAAATTTCTTTTTTTTTGGATCAATTTTGCATTTTATATGATTTTTTTATGATTTTCAATAAAAAATTAATGTTGAGAGAAAATTAGTGCATTTTTTGAATTTTCTTACATTTTTGGAAATATCTCCAAATCATACACAGGATCTATTCTTTGTGATTTTAAATTTGATGCAAAATAATTCCTCAAAAATTGGATCTTTGAAAATTAGGGTTTTGCATTATTTTGCTCATATCTCACACACTGCTTGGATTTTTTGCAAGAATGTTTTTATCTAGGTTTGGAAGATCATCAAGAGTGTCCAGTAAAAATTTCATATTTTTTGGATCTATTTTGCATTTTATATGATTTTTTTATGATTTTTCATAAAAAATTAATTTTTGGAGCAAATTAGCAAATTTTTTGGATTTTCTTACATTTCTGGAAATTTATTGAAATTTATAGGTGCTTTTTTTTTTTGATGAATCAGATCTCTGAATTGGTCAAAAAAACGCATTGTTGAAGGCCCCTATTTCACAAAGTCTTTTGGATTTAAAATTTACCTAACTTGTCTGCTTGCAGAAAGGGGTGATCATTTCAAACAATCCAAACTACTAACAAATCTTTGTTGCGGGACCTTGACAAGGATTTTCTTTTGATCTTTATTATGTGCCTTGTTTTCATAGATTATCAAACACTTCAATTGGTGCACTAGAATTGAACTAGTGTCTTTTGTGTCTTGGGCAATAGGCTCTTTTTGTTTAATCTTTAGAGGGTTTGTCTCCCCGTGTGGTCATTAGGACTACTAGTAAGGAGAGAATGACCCAAGTGGTAGCGAGGAAAACCCACCTCTTCCAAACCACTATAAACAACTATATTCATGGTGAAAACTATGGATAACGTGTGCTAATTAGTTCATACCGACACTATGTCTCCCCATAAACCTATTTGATCAAATTTATTTGATCAGTTGTAGGGCATAACCCCTACCGGCTAGGAGCCCATTGTATTTACAGAGCTGAAAGTGCCGCATGTATGGCCACATGAGCAGATGCCCTTACTAGTACCTTTTTGTTTTAGAAGCCAAAATCCTTCTAGTTGTTGGGGCAGGAGGTCGGACCTCTGGAGTGGCCCACACACACATAGTTCTTAGTAGAGATACAAAGTTCACCACGAGGAGTTTTTGTGGGGACTGATGCTTGGCTGCCCTAAGAAGTGAGTGCCGAGGGTGGAGCCAGTGGGGTCAAGCATCTAAGTATCCGCTTTGAGTAGCATAGCCTCATGTGGGAATCAACAACTATTGTCCTAGCCAACCATAAGAATTGTGCTTGTCTTATTTTGAACAATCAAACATTCAAGACCAAACATTAAAACATTGTGTCTTTTGTGTCTTCAAGTGTATGCAAAATATTCTTACATCAAACAACACACTTTTCTTGGAGTCATTTTGAGTCTAAACACTTGCAAACATTGAGTCCTCATCAACATTGTGTCCTCTTGTCACGAAAAATAGTCAAACATTCAGATTTGGTCATGACAAATAACTTCACAAATTGGAAAAATTTACACTCCAACAAACAAGAGCAATCAGTTTAGAATTCTTGAGCTTCTTAAGTTATTTCTCTAGATTTTAATATAGCATTCAGCCTATTTGTGGGTCTCACAAAGTCCATCATTGCTTTACACCTTACATTACATTTACATTTGTCTAAACTTGAGTCAAAAGGTCACTTTCTTTTCCTCGTCATACTTTGTCAACACATTACATACAACAACATTTTGCTAAGTGGTCCTGCATCAAGGTCTATCACCTTTGGGTCTCATTTGGTCTTACTTAGAGTCAAGGTCAACTTACCTTATCAAGAGAAACTATCATCTCTTTGGAAGCCACACCTACTCTACTACATACATACTTGGTCTTACACTTTGGACATTGCAAGTACACCTCAGATTCATTTACATTCCATCCAACTCTTGGTCTTCCATACTCTTTTCCATTTTCATCTAGTCTCACACATCTTGGTCAATACCTAGTTCATGGTTGAAACCCGTTCCCATAAATCTAGGAGAGAAGCTAAAGAGGCTCAAGAGTCCGCAAACATGAGTTCCTATGAATATGACAATGATATGTTTTTCAATTCTGATCATACTACATTACCTGACATGGATTCTTATAGAAACATTCCAAATTTTGAGCACATGGACACTACAAACAACAATGATACACACAATGACAATATGGACAACATTTCAATACATTAAACAGAAGTGGAAGACTCCATTATGGATCCCCGTTTCAATCGATTGGTTGAGGAAATAATGAGGAGGGATAGACAATATTTCTTACAAATGATGGCACAAAGTGGAGCCAAGATCCCTCGTGATTTTGACATGTCTCAAATAATGGAAAATTGACCTTTGCAACAACCTCACCTCAACATGGATCAAAGGAGGCCTCATAGTGGAGGAAATAGAGGACCACATATGGTACCTGAATCACCATCATCTTTGTTTCAAAAACTAGAGGTCCCACATACACATGGTCAAGCATATGATACTCACCTTCACAGACCATTATGGAAATCTTATGCAAAAAAATATGCTCAATCACATACCAATGCTAAGGATCAACCACCAAGGAAATTGGATATTCAAAGGCATGCCCAAAACTTGGACACAAGGAAACCCCGTGTCAAATTTGGGGGCAACACACTAGAACAAACTCATGACATTCCTGTAGAGTATGGTATACATGGACAAAGAAGATATTCCATTCCTCACCATGACTCTATACCAAGTGGTCCATATACGCAGCATCACTATAGACCTCCTCCATATGAACATGTGTATGATCAATATCATCCATATATGTAATATGCTCCTCCTCCACATGGTGCTTCAGGCATGGGGTATGGTCCAAGAAGTCGGTCTCCACCTTAGAACAATTTGGAGCAGCAAATTAAGGATTTACAAAAGAAAATGGAGGACATAAATACACCAAAGCCAACTTACACAATGAGAGACATATGTCCCTATCCATTTGACAAAAGCATTCCAATGCCTCCATTTCCTACACACTTTGTGACACCTAAGTTTGATAAGTACAGAGGAAAAGTGGATCCTAAGGCACATATAAGACAATTTTTCATAGCTTGCATTGAGGTAGCAGCAGAAGAGACATATTTGATGAGATTATTCCGACAAAGCTTAAGTGATCAAGCTATGGAATGGTTCTCCCAACTCCCACCTAGTATTAAGTCATAGGGTGACGTAGCAGAGGCATTTATCCAACATTTTTCATACAACATAGAGACAAACATATCAGTCACTACTTTGTGTAACACCAAACAAAAAGATGGAGAATCTTTTTCATCATTTTTACAAAGATGGAAGAATCTAGCCAGCAGATGCTCTTGTGAAATTCCACAAAAACAAATAGTAGAGATGTTCACCCAAAATGTTAACAAAGACATTGGTTATGATCTAAGAAAAGCTTTTTTTTCCACCTTCAAGGACGTCATTGAGAAAGGATTAGCGACAGAGAAGGTCCTAATTGAACAAGAAGTCATTAAGATATTCAAAGAAAACAAAGAGGACTTTAAAGGAAAAGACAAGCCAAGATTTTGGAACAAAAACAAGAACACAGTCAATGATGGTGTTGTTGAGCCCAATACAGTACAACCCAAAATCATTTTTTCTGGATCAACCTCTACAAACAATCAAGTGAATACTCAAACAACTTCGAAGTCACGATGGAAGTACACTCCATTGGGAGAACCACTAGAGTCAGTTTTCAAAAAGCTAGTGACAAACAAGATAATCACAATTCCAGATCTACCTCCATATGAGCCAAAGGTTAAACCAGATTGGTGGAATGATGGTGAGTATTGTGAATTTCATAAGATCAAAGGTCATAAGATAGGAAATTGTCATTGACTGAAGAACATCATACAAGATCTTATTGATAGAGGTGACATTGAGATAGAGGGACACTCATCCAATCAAGAACATGAAATTTTTAAAGAACCATTCCCAAAAAATGACAAGGGAAAAGCCAAAGCCACAGATGAGCAAACAAACTATACCAGAGCATCCTATAACTATGATTCAACTGTCAATCACATTTTGATGGACGATTATGTCTCTACCATTATCATCAAGGACAAAACGCTTGAGAAAAATGATATATGTGTAGCTCAATTTATGAAAATGTTTCAAGAGAAACTAGTTTATGAGTACATAATGCATACACATAGAGCTCGATGGTTAGATGAGCAATTCAAGTTATGTAAGGACACATTTCGTCTTGGCACCATTGTCTCTATCGTTGATTTCATTGAAAATTATACACTACAACCTCAAAATGAAGTGCAATCCATGTATTATCACTCTACACAAGTTTTTGTATTTGTACACATAGTAGTCATGCATGTAGATGATAGCATAGAGGAGGATAGAAAGGTTGTAAGAGAGTATCACTTCTACATAAGTGATGATCGTACTCATTCATTGAAGTTTGTACAAGGATGCTTTAAAGTTTTCTATGATAGTTTAAGGGAAAGGAACATACGATACAACTGACACTTAAGATGGTCAAATAATTGCACTGCACAATTCAAGAATGCAAGGATGTTTTATTGGTTGACAAGGATGCATGTGACAAGCGGTGTACAACATTTTTGGAATTTCACTGACGGTGGACATGGTAAGGGAGAGCACGATGGTGCAAGAGCATGTGTGAAAAGAGCCCTAGCCAAGGAAGAATTGAAGTACGAAGGTGGTGCTGAGTTGGTAGGTGCAGAAACAATTGTGTTATGGTGTAAGTCTACAATGGGTCCAAGTAATCCAGGTATGTCATTGGTTCGTAGATATTTTTGGTTGATCACTGAATCTAACATTGAAAACTATCTAGATTGTTGTACAGTTGCAAGATCAAGTGACATGCACTAATTTATGAGTTCAAATTCAATTTCACTAGTAATTTATATGAGACAGATGGTATGTTTTTGCTCTTCATGCATGTATTGTTTGTGGGAAGAATGTGAATCAGAAGAGTGGGTTGACAAATGGTCTTGTAGACCGTTGGTTCCCATTGATTCATGTCAAATTCCCAAAGCACTACAATTGAGCCAGATGGAAACATCAGTGAATTTTGACCATGTATCTGACCTAGTGGATTCAGGTGATTTTTTGAGTTAATTTTTTGCAAGTATTATTTTTGGTTCATTTTGTTGTACATCATACCTTATTTTTGGTATTAATTAACACTTTATAAAATGCAGGTCATCTGTATGCAGTTGTTGCAGAAGAGAACAATGAAGAAGGAACGGATTACTATTTGTGTCATTGTGTTGAGCCTAAAAGAAAGTTGACAACCACAATCATTGATGGAGAGGGTATTGAGTACCCAATAGGGTCTGTTGTCGTGATAGGAACATGGCTTCGGAGATACCCTATCAAGAATTATGATGTTTGGTTGTTCGAGGACTTTGAAACACACAGACATATTCTTCATTTCTCTAACCTTGTTGTTGCAACAAATATTCATTCGATGAAGTATCGTGGTAGACCTTATAACAAGATTTTATGGAAAGTTCATCAATCTGACCACGAGGCAATACTTGACACAATACGAGTTAGAGTCGATCTTGAAGGCTCACTTGATTGATTCTATGGTTCAGAGTAGAATGATTTTGAGAATTTTGTATAAATCATCGACAAATTGTTCTATATTCATTTTTTGTATATATAAATGCTCATGCGCTAATTTTTACATGTTTAGGGGCATAATTTTGTATATTTAAGTGGCAATGCGCTGATTTGTACATATGTACATGCCAGCTTTTGTATATTAAAATGGCGATGAGCTGAATCACACATATTGTAATGCCAAATTTTGTATAAAATTCGATGAGATGATTTGTAAGACAATTTTTTGTATAATCAAATAGCCAAGAGCTCATTTGACCATATTTAGAGGCAAATTTTTGAATAATATGTGACAATGTTTTGTGACTATTTGTGTGTCAATGTTTTGTGACTATGTTTTGAGTATATGTGATGTGTCCCTGGTCAATCATGAGCATTCTTGATTTTTTTATAATCATGGAGAACTATTTGAGTCATTATCGAGTCATGGGGGTCATAGATTGAGACTATATACAATTTGAGCAAAAATTGTCATTATTGTTTAAAAAATTGTCAAAAAAGTTGTCAAGCAACTTCTACATTGCGTTGGTAGGGTATGACTCTCGATAATTTGGTGCTTTGGGATGCATGACAGGGGCATGCCTAGCATAAACCTACCCACCTAGACGCGCTCGCAATGTCGGTTTGTGCACACGATGAACAGAATCAATTCTAGCCAATCTTGCAACTTTTCCTTGCAAGCAACTAACGGTTTTTGGAGCAGGCGAAAAAATGCTACCTATTGAAAATGGCTCTGGGTCATTGAAAATTGAGATAGGCCATTGTAGAGGAGCCTCATGCAACCCCACAAGATCAAATAGATCAACCCTATATATCGTGGATTGGAAAAAACAGACCGTCAAATTTTTACAATTTTTTGGACTCAGGGCACTTGAGAGATTGCACCGGTAGGGTATGACTCTCAAAGTTTTGGTGCTTTGGGATGCACAACAGGGGCATGCCTAGTGTAAACCTTCCCACCTGGACATGCTCACAACGTCGGTTTGTGCATACGATGAACAAAATCAATTCTAGCCAATCTTGCAACTTTTCCTTGCAAGCAATTGACGGTTTTTGGAGCAGGCGAAAAATGCTACTAATTGAAAATGGCTCTGATTCGTTGAAAACCGAGATAGGCCATTGTAGAGGAGCCTCATGTGACCCCATGGGATAAAATAGATCAACCAATGTGTCGTGGATTGGAAGAAACAGTCCGTCAAATTTTGACAATTTTTTTGGACTCAGGGCACTTGAGAGATCGCACCAGTAGGGTATGACTCTCAACGTTCTGGTGCTTTGGGATGCACAACAGGGGCATGCTTAGCATAAACCTTCCCACTTGGACACACTCACGATGTTTATTTGTGTACACGATGAACAAAATTTGACCATTACGAGCGTGAGGGTGCTCTTGCACCAAACACATTGTTGTTTATATTCATATTGTTGATTTTTGTTGTTTATAATCATATTGTTATTTACATATGCAAATATTCATTTAAATTTATAAAAGGGCAGCCACCAAATACAGCGAATACACAATAATGAACTGAATACAAGGAGTTTTGTAGGGTTAATTCAATATTTTAAAAAATTTATCAAATCATATTCCACGATTGCAATGTTTTATATAATATATTTTTGTTGTTTATATTCATATTGTTGACTACATATGCAAATATTCATTTAAATTTATAAAAGGACAACCACAAAATACAATGAATACAAAATAATGAACTCATTACACATTTATTGGATTCAATATCGATATTTATATATATAAAAAAAGGCATGTCTGCCAAGTCAATACAAGTATTACAAAAATGTGGCATATGCCATGTCCAAATCAATATGCAATAAAAATGTAGAATATATCTACATGTATTGGTCATTCTATGACCAAAAATAACACTATATGATCCTAAACTTGTGGTGGATCATCAAAATCAAGCCTCTTCGGTGCGGTACGCAGCTCTGTAGATGGCTGCAAAACCACATTTCAAAAGCCAAGTTAGAATTCTTTTGTAGAAAATAGTTCACAATTAACAACATAACTATGCATTTAACTTTAATTCCTTTGCAATTGAAATGTAGATTACCTCATCGGTTGATCCAGGAGCTAATGTCTTTGCTCTCCTCTCCTTGTAAGTCTTAGGAGTTTTCTTGAAGACATACTTAAATGGATCCATGTTATGGTCGTACCGCAAAGGAGTCTATTGTAGATTAAATGTATAATTAATACAATGTACTAACATAAATATATCAAAAACACTTAAAAGCTATAATATAGAGAACAATGGCATACCTATGCCTAAGATGCTTCTCTAATGGACTGAGGATGGCTCACCATCGATGTAGAAATTGACGCTATTAACTATACAAAAAATGTACAAAGATTAAATACAATTAATATAATGATAAGTATTGAAGGTTGAAAACAATTAATTTTACATATCAAACAAAACTGTACTGGATCCCGAGATGCTTCTCTAGTGCAAGGAGGAGGGTTCGCCATTGACGAAATAGGTATGGATATTTCCTCTATGAAAAAATTATAAGATTATGATACATCACAAGTTCACATGTATGCGTGCATATAATCATGAAATCAAGAAAATAAAGTAGAGATACATACCTCTGCCCTCTCTTGATCCGCGGATGAATTAGGTGCATTCAACATATCTACAAAGCTCAATGGTCATTGTACATGTAAAATAGACAAAAAATACTAATCAATCTACAAACCCCAACTAATACTTGATTTCAACATTTTCAAACAATTGTACAACTAAAAATGTGTTCAATTACCTTCTTCACACGTTTTGGCATCTTCGAGGAATTCTTTTTCTTAGGATGAGTCCTAGATGCAGAGGGGGTACCCTAAAAACACAAAATTAACATGAGATATTAGTACAGATAATAAATTAAACATAATTTTAAAAATCTAAAATGAAATGACTTGCATATTCCATCAAAACAATACATAAAAAGAGTTGTACAAAATATGATACCGTATAGCCTTGTAGGCCAAAATCGATCGCTGAGAGCGTGATGTCAACAATCTGGGACATTTCATCCCCTGTCAACACCTACAAACCAGAAATTGGACCAATCATTAAAGATAATTAGTATATCTTGTATTTTTTTGAATTCAAAGTGTACTATTTTATTTTAACATGTTACAAAATTTATACCTTAGGCATCGAAGTTGCAGCTATGGTAACTGGGGGAGGTGTATGGGATACCTCTGCTGCATCTTGAAATGCATATTATTTATCTCAATTTAAATCGATGTATAAATAAAAATTAATTTGTGTAATTACAAATTTAAAGTGACAGATAAATAAAATGTTATGAATTCAAATCAACACACCTGTGTCTATGGCTCATGGGCAAACACCATGTCCATCAACTCATCTGTCAACACGACATCCTCAACCATGTGAGCCTGACATCTACAACCACAAATCAAGCACAGATGATATGAGTATCCATCTGCACTGACTGCATCATCTATCCCTGAGCATATCCCTGAGGAACTGACACACATATGCTCGATGGGCTCTCTATCGCCCTCTAACGGCTCATCATCTAATACAATAGGGTGTGCTAATGACGTCCCATGCTAGATGATGGCACCAATCAATGTTGGGGCCGCCTAAAGAGTCTGTAGCTCCATCGACTCTTTCAGCTCTAATGGGACAGCCTGATGCACCTTGGGTTTGGGTGCTAGGGGGTGGCGACTCTCCGCAGCTAATCGCCTACGGGCTCTAGGTCTATCTTGGGCAGAGCCACCACCTCTACCATGAAACTCTCTCATGTCAAAATAGTTTGGTCGCACATTGAGCACAAACTCACAATATATTTTTCTCAAAAAATATAATGGCACCTCATAATTATTACAAGGTGGATCATCAAAGACCATCCACCACCTCTGCCAAAAAAGATTCTTCATCTGCGCATTGGTACACCAATGTATGGGAAACCTCTTTGCATTAAGCGGTAATGACTGACCAGTTTTGGGATCAACAAAAAGGGCACATATTTGTTGTTTAGAAATATTTTTGTTTTTTACTCCATCTATGATAGCCCATTGGCATAGAATTGATTACACCTATCCCTAAAGCTTCCCCATTTGGTAATTTATGTGGAAACAACTATGGCACCACTAGCTAATGTTTCTAGGCTAGTGGTGAGGGATTGATAACGGTCAAGTTCAGAAGTTTTCAATTTTACAATCAGTCTATTAATATTAGATGTATTTTGTCCTAACTGATTAATTAATTCTTCCTGTGTTTCGGTTGTGCAGTCAAAAGGAGAAATTGGGGGTTGTTCTTGTGTGTTTTCAGGAGGTGCATTTGGTTGTTCTTGTGGGTTTTCAGGAGGTGCATTTGGTTGTTCTTGTTCTAGATTAGAAGAATCTGGTTTTTGAAACAAAAAATAAAAAACCTAATCAAAATTAATGAAATTAAATTCAAAATGTAAAACAAATTGCATAAACCGAAAAGAAAGACAAAAATAAACAAAAACTAACCTTCATCCATAGCTTGGAGGACAAATCTAGCACCCCATTTGCGGTTTAGGTGAGAAAATGGAGAAAAAATGAAGTTAAAAATGCGATTTATGGGTAAATGAGACCCATTTTTTTTAAAAAAACTTTTTTTACCAGGCACTGCATACGCAGTTTTATTTGGATTATTAGCACGTGCATGCTCATTTTCCTATGAGTAGCATGTACACGCTCATTTTCCAAGGCGTAGCACATACGCACTCATTTTCTTAAAAGCAGCACATACACGCTACCTTTTCTAGGCTCGGGAAGAACAAACCTAAGTGTGTACATGGGAATTTGAAATTTTAAAACCGCGTACACGGTGCTTGTTTTTCCTAGTTTTTTTTGGGTGGTGTCCACTTTTCTGACCACCATCTTTGTGCACATGCCCATGATATAACTATGATATGATGATGAGTTATTTGTGTTGTCATTGATGGCAACCATGTTTGTCCATATTTGTCCATGTTTGTTTGTGCTTGGTATGTCATCTAAGTCTACTGGTTAAGTCTAACTAGTAATGGATTGAATTGGATTGAGTTGGATAGCAAAACTGCTAAGTAGTAGTGAAAATTGCAGTAGTGATCTGTGTTGAGTCAGGTGTTGCGGTTTGGAATGTGTGCTTATGACATCATAATGAGTCTATGACTTGAACCGCATCATGTTTGGAGAACTGGAAGTCATCTTTGTTATTGATTGTTGTATAATCAGCTAGGGTTTGAGAGTCAGTATCAAGATCTTTGACTGGTGATGATTTATGGTTTGGCAGTGATTATTTTCATGTCCATAAGTTGATGATGATGTGTCAGAATTCATGTGAAAAGATAGATACTATTTTGGTGTGTACACAGATCAAATTTCTTGGAAAGCAGCGAAGTGTTTAGCAGAATGTGATAAGGGTTTGACACCTTATCAGATCGATGTGTGGTGATGAGTTATGATCATTCAACGACTGTAATTGTCTTGTAATTTGTTGTAATGATTTGTATGATGATCTGTAATGATTTATAATGATCTGATATGATCTATGATGTAGATTCATTGTAGGTTAGGGTTTTGTAACTAACCTAATTATGAAATGTATTTAGGTCGAGTTTGAGAAGGTTTAGTGTGTCAGTGATCAAAGAAGTGTGTGTGTCGAACCAGATTGAGATGTCTACATGAGAGAAGCAAATTGGAGGTGACAAGGATCTGTTATAGAAAGCTATGAAGTGCTGAGTCCATATCATTTATCTGGTGTTTCCTAACTGTTGCAGCAGCATTAAAATCCCTTAACCAGGTAGGTCCTAATAGGCCTGATTGTATAAATCCCTTAACCGGGTATCTCAACAACTTGAGTTTAAAATCCTCCAGCAAGGTTACTCCAAATAGAGTAAAGCTCCTAATAGAGATAAGTTGTAAAATCCCTTGACCGGGTGACTCCTAATAGGGTCTACTCTTAACCGAGTATTGTTGTAAAGCTCCTAATCGAGCAAGGTTCCTAACAGGGTGCATTCCGAAAGAGTGCAATATTTTGTGGGTACCAATTCCCACCGTGGTTTTTCCCATTTGGGTTTCCACATGAAAAATCCTTGTGTTCATGTTGTGGATGGATTATGCATTTGATGATTTACTTAATGATGCACACTTAAGTTGTTATGGTAATGTTTTGGTAAATCTGCATTAAGTGATTGTTAGATCAGCTACCGATACTGGTTATGAACTATTTTGTGAAGTATTGTTTTAGACTGGTGAAAGTTTGTAGTTTATTGTTATCACTGATTCACACCCCCCCCCCCCCCCTTCTCAGTGTTAACTAGATCCTCACATTAACAAAACCCTTTGGTATAAAGATAGTTAAGAGAGAGAACCAGAAATTGTGTATTTTTTTGTAATTTTTTGTTGATTTTTTTTTTATGATTTTTCAAAGTGGATGCATCTAGAAAATCAAGTACTTTTTCGTGTGTGTCTCATAACTTGCACCAAAATAATCAAAAATCATGTTTTTTTAAAGTGTGAATAGTGAAGTGTAGAACAATAATATATAATTTTTTCAAATATGGACAAGTACTTCAAAAGTTATTAAAAAATGGTACATGTCTATTTCTAAGAACTCTGGAGACATTGGTTAAATAAATTCAAGATTAGCAGGTTAATGTTGTTCAAATTTAAAAAATATATATATATGGCTAGAAAGATTAGAAGATAGGTGAAATTAGGGTGGCAATTTTACAAATACCCACTTGATAATGTGTAAACCTGATGGCGATGAAGTTGAGAAACCAAATTGGAAGAAGAAAACACATAAAAAGGAGGGAAATAAGACTCCCAAGCCTTACCCTTGCTATCCAAGGCTAAGTACAAGCCAAAATGTGGACGTGCTTTTATTTTTCAAATAACGCGAATGGGTTATTATTCTATATAGTAATGCATACAGGTTTTTTTCTTAATAATAATGTGTACGAGTTATGTCCTTTAAAATTCTCATATGTTAACATAGATATACTCATATATGTTAGTTTGATATAAGTACACTCATATATGTTAGTTTGATATAATTACACATACATATATTCATATATCTAGAAGTACATATATTCATATATGGAGATATACATATATTCATATATTTATATATGTACATAAACATGTATTCATATATCTATCTATGTCTCCCTCCTCGCCCTTCCTTATCTCCCTCATGCACTATCTCTCTCTCACTCTCCCACTCCATATCTCTCACTCCATCTCCCCCTCTCCCTATTCCTCCCTCTCTCTCCCTTTTTCTATATCTCTGTAGCATCCTAAAATTGTGATACTTGCAATTTCGACTACATTTGGGTCTTCACGATGGTGGCGCAACGTTGAACTTGAATGGAGACCCCGAAACCTATTTACGACATCAAAAACTGCATTTTTCTGCACCTTGGCATGATCCCTCCTTGCACCCTGTTGTCCTGAGAGGTGGGACCATGGCGCCCAGTGCCCTGGTCCTTCAGGACTAGGGCGCCTAGTGCCCTAGTCCCCCAGGACCATGGCGCCCAGCGCCCTAGTCCCTGGCCCTATTTTGGGCCCGGTCTCCTTTTGGGCATCGGGTCTTGAAGTTTGCAAATTGGAAAATATTGTTTCTAGGTCGGCCTAAGGTCAGGAAAATTAGTCTCTCAACCCTAATTGACAAGTATATAAACTAATTTTCCTCTCCTAGAAAGGGAGGAAGGAAATAAGAAAGAGCAAGACGCGGAAGCAATATTCAAACATTCAAACATTCAAGCATTCAAGCATTCCTTCAAGCAATTGAGCATTCTAAGTCTCCATTCAAGGTTAAGTGTTGCATTCAAGACAAGGATTCAACCATTGAAGAGGAGATCACTTACAACACAATACAACATACTACATACATTACACCTTTGCATGTAAGGATACAAACATTCTTACAACAAGGTATCAGTACTTGTTTACATTACAAACATTTACATTTAGAGCATTCTCATTTCTTGGTTAATTCCAAAACCGGAGTTTGACCTAAAGGCAAACCCCTAATCCCTAACCCCCCAATCGTCCTCTCTTTTCTGTGTGTAGGTTGCAGGTACGCGGCTGTAATTGAAGATCTGGAATCCTTGTGCAGAGACGAACAGATCCACCTTCGTTTCGCGGATTTTTCGGAGGACCGTGTGCACGTCGGGCACCATCATCCCGTCAACTTTCGCTCAAATTTGCAGAACAGCACCGTCTCGACATTTTGCTACTAATTCCAGGTCCGCAGCTTCATCCCATATCCCTATCTCTGTTTATAAGCGAATCTTTCTTGCTTCTACATACATTCCTAGTTCAATCATCCTAGCTATATTCTTTACAAAAGAGGGTATCCTTGATGTCTTAACCCTTGAAACTCATTTAGAATCCAATCATGCATTGCGTGGGATTGGATCTTGTGGGTTTCAACCCCTCTTTTGAATGTAAAGTTTCCCCTAAGTGAAAACCATCAACCGTAGTGATCTCCCTTCTCTCTCCTTGGAGTTGGGGAGGGGAGAACAACTAGGGTTCGATTTTTCCACTTTACATTTTGGTGAACCCGACGTGAACATCCTAATTCTGATTATTCATGGTTAGATCTGAAAATTTTACTTCCTTAACTACATTTCCATGTTTGATCTTTTGCAAATTTTAGAGGCTAATTGCATAAAAACCCTAAAATTTTCTTTTTAGTAATTGAGCTTGTGAAATGTTTAATTGTTAATGCTTGTTTCAGATCTACCCTTCTATTGCAAATTGTCAATTCATATTTGTGCTTTAATTCTGGAAATTAAGTGGTTAAATGTCAAAACCCTAATTTTTAGAACCTTCTTGATTCAACCTTTGACTGATAATTTCACTGATCAAAACACCTCCAAATCGGTTGTAATTTTGGATTCCGCAACAAAATCACAATATCTCTCATCCCTGAAAATTTGGAAAAAAGTTGCGAGGACCGTGTGCACCCCGAGCGCCATCGTCCCCGACATTTTTTTTGAAATTTCGGGAGCTAGATCTTACTGTATTTTTTTGCTAAAATCCAGAATTTTGGCTGATTTTATCAATTTTAGCACTTTCAAAATTAAAGTCAAAGTTGGTTTAGTGATTGCTTGGATTGAGGCTTCTAATCATTCAAAAATTGTTGAAATTGAAATTCATATCAAAATTGTGTTTCTTACAGTCCTAAATTTGAAAAGTGTGTTAGCATTCATTCGAAATTTCAGCGCTTTATTCAAATTTTTGCAGTTTGTGACTTTTGAAATTAAGTGTTTAATTGCAACAACCTTGATTTCCATTTTAAAAATTCAAATTTTGCATGAAATTGAGTCAACTTTTAAATTTCAAAACTTGCATTGCTTTTAGCATTCCCTCTAAAATCATAAAATTCAAAATTTCAGTTTCCCCCTCTTTTTCAAAATTCAAAATTTTACATTTTTCAACAATCTTGGTAGGGTTCAATTTTGAGATTGCAACTTTAATTTGGCCTATCTATAGATCGTAAAATCACTCAATTTTTTTAGATTAGCTTTAAAATCATCATAACTTTCATCCCTGAAAATTTCGAAAAAAGTT
This sequence comes from Cryptomeria japonica, assembly GCF_030272615.1. Taxonomy (NCBI): domain Eukaryota; kingdom Viridiplantae; phylum Streptophyta; class Pinopsida; order Cupressales; family Cupressaceae; genus Cryptomeria; species Cryptomeria japonica. Next base: position 542,829,292 of record NC_081406.1, on the reverse strand, counting down.
GCGAGGACCGTATGCACTCCGTTCGCCACGGTCCCCGACATTTTTTCCGAAATTTTGGGAGATTGTCCTGATTGCATTTAACAGCTTAAATCTAGGAGATTGGCTGATTTTATTGAAATTTGCTACCTCTAAAATTCAAAATCTTCTATCTCTCTTTAGTGCATGAGTTTTACAACAATAAGCCCTACTTACACTATTCCCGTTAGACAAAGCCTTAGGATTAAGTCCTTCCAAGGTTTAATTACTGAGGAGATGGAACCTAATTTGAATGGCCTTTTTAACGAGGACATGGGTAATTCCTCTAATCCTCTTAATGATGAAGAAGCTCTCCATGAGGTTTTTGTAGAACAACTTTCGAAATTGGATAACCAATTTGATGATTTTCGACAATGGATGTCTCAAGAATACCCTGATAGTGAAGCTCTTTCATTAATTGAGGGTCTAAAACGTATGGTTCAAAGTGATAAGAATGGAATTGATATTTTGCGTGGTATTGCACACATTGTGGATTTGAATGTGATGCCTATGAAGATTTGTGTTGAAACTTTAGGTTATACACAACCTCCTACTCAAGTTAATCATTCTATTCCTTTGACAACTCCTATTGCTAGTATACCTACTTTTACATCAAACATAATGACTACTTCAATACAAGACATTCCACCTATGATCACCAGTCATGGGGGCAATCCTTCTTCTTCAATCAACCCTCTTCCTTCATTTAATCCAACTTCTTCATTCATTCCTTCAATGAGTGTCCCTATTTCATCTCCACAAATAAACATGACGCAAGGGGGCAATTCATTTAACCATTCCATTCCTCCTTGTAGTGCTCCTCCTTTCCAATCATCTCCTATGACTAACTATCATAGTGTCCCACCACCTTACTCTCAATCAATACCTTCTTTCAATAACATAATACCTCTATCACAATCTAACACGTCTAATATGAACTCTTCGACTGAAGCGACCATTAACAATCTTGCACAAACTGTCTCCTCTTTACAGCAACCAATTGCTTCTATGAATCAATCTAAGTTTAGTGTGCCCACATTTGATGTTGCGAGCCCACTTTCTCTTGACATTGTTCGAGCTATTCCTCCTAAACATGTTGAAATTCCGCATTTGGAGCTTTATAATGGTAAGGGTGATCCTCTAACACATGTTAAGACCTTTCAAACAATATGTATTGATTTTGCTTATGACCAAAGGTTGCTTGCAAAACTGTTTACTAGAACATTAAGAGATAAATCCCTACAATGGTATTGCTCGTTGCCTTCTTATTCTATTACTTCTTTCGAACAACTTGCAAATGCTTTTATTCAACAATTTCAAAACAATGTAAGTCCTAAAGTTACTTTGATTGATTTAATGCATTGTAAACAAGGTGTTAAAGAAAAAGTGACTGATTTCATTGGTAGATATAAGCATTTGTATGCTCAAATTTCTTTTCTAGTACCTGACAATGATATTCAAAGAATCTTTATTTCTAATTTACAAAAAGATATTAGAGAAAAACTTCTGTTTTCTGAGTTTACTTCTTTCCAACAGTTGTGCGCAACTCTTCACAATTATCAACTGACTGTGAGTCAAATGGAACAAGCAAATCCTATGGCTCCGAGTGATAAGGGTGATAGTAGTCAACAACCATTTGGGAAGTTTAAACCGAACAAAAAGTCTATTAAATTCAATGAAAACATCATCAATAACAATGTGAATGCGGCATCAGGTGTGCCTCCTATTTCTAAGTTTTTCAAGAAAGAAAGAAAGTTTACTCCTTTGAATGAATCATTGCATAGCATTATGAATAAGTTATTGGAACAAAATGTGCTTACTCTTCCTCCTATAAAGCAAATAGATCCTACAAAGATTAATTCACCCTATTTTGATAACAAATCTTTTTGTCAATTTCATCGTCATCCTGGGCATGATACTGAAAAATGTTTTGCTTTAAAGGGTAAAATTCAAGATTTGATTGATAATAATACTATCTCTGTTTCTGGTGTGAATGATAAAGGCAACACATCTGTAGCTCCTCCTAACCAAAATCTTAATATTTTTACTGATCCATTGCCTTCCCATACCTCTAATGTGATTGATACTAATGATTCCTCTGTCTCACCTGATGATCTTGTGTCTATGAATCCGAATGTGATTAACTTTGTGGAGCAGCAGAAAATCCCTAAAGAACCTTCCATCACATTTGATTCTAGTGAAACTATCAGGGCACCTGATGGTCCTTTATATATAGTTGCAAAAGTCAAGAATACACCTTGTCGTGGAGTGCTTATTGATCCTTCTTGTATGGTTAATATCATTACTGAAGAATTCCTTTTTACTTTGCAATTGAATCAAGTGATCTATGACAAAACAAATGTGGTTGTGAAACTATTTGATGCATTTTCTTCTCCTGCAATTGGTTCTATTACATTACCTATTGAGGTCCATAACAAATCCCTTGATGTGAGCTTTGCTATTATTCCATTGTCCAAACAATTTCGTGTGAAGCTAGGCTATCCTTGGTTATCTTCCATGAAAGCTATTGCTTCTCCTATTCATAAGTGTTTGAAATTTCCCCATAATGGTGAAGTTTGTATTGTCAATCATAGTCTCTTTAAACCAGCTGAAAGAACTTCTAGCGTTCCTATTGATTACTTTTGGCCTAAACAATTCCAATCTCTTCCTCCGCGAAGTGATCATCTTTTTAAATCTTATCAAAAGTGGAAAAAAGATATGATCCTATCTCTAAGTGAACCTAGAACACCCAAACTTGACATTCCTATCATTCTTGAGAAGGAAGTTCTTCCTTTGAAAGATAAAACTAATGTCTTTCCTCAAGAAGATTTCCAACCCATCCCTATGAATATGACTATGCCTATGACTAATAAACTTCCTAAAAGTAGACCTATACCTCCTCGTCATGATGGACTTGGTCTCCTTCCTAAACCAAATATTCCTCCTCCTTCCTCTTATGGAGAGAAGAGACCTTCCTCTTCTCCTATTATTCAACCTAAGAGACCACAACCTAAACACCCAAGTGAAAAGGATGAGAACATTCCTCCTCCTCAATCTTCTCAACTTCCTACTAAGACTAGACGAAATCGTTCTGCACGTGAACGCCGATGAAAGCGTCGTCTTAGAGCTCAGGCAGCTGCTTCTCAAACTTTGCAATCCCCAAAAACACCTTCAGCTAGTATTATTCCATTTTCTCCTCAGCCGACGATTGAGCTGAAATCTCCTAAACATAAGATGCATGATGGTCTTGATCTTGTGCGAGTTAAAGATCCTATTTTTATAAATCTTAATGATGATATAGATGAAAATGTTATTCATGATGAAAATGTTACTCCTGTTCATTCTGATAGTGAATATGAATATGTTGATGTTGATAACCATTTATCTAACGAATTTTCTAAAGCACTTATCCTAGCTCCTAGACAAGAACAACGTGGCTCGGAACATGAACATAGCCCTTGTTTGGATCTTGTGATAGCTCCATCTGCTGTGTTGGATGTTCCTCCTCTAGCGTGTTTCCTACCTTCCCGAAATATTGATCAGCAAGATCGGGGGGTAGATGACGTGCTAGACTAGTTCATTAGCATAGCAGACTCTCTCCTCCTCTCTTGATCTCTTTTGTTACTTCTTCTATGTGTTATTCTCATTCTTCTATTTGTTGTCCTTGGTGTTGTCTACTTGAGGATGATGCAAAGCATTGAGATCTCTTTTGGTCTCTCTCATGTTGACTCAAAAGACACATGTGTTCCCTTCTTCTAGGTGACCTTCCTTGATTGGGGAATGAAGAACAATTATGCATACATACATATGATATACATGAATTATCATACAGCATACTGACCCCAAGGAAAGCGAAGTGACCTCGTGCTTTGTGTTTTGTGTCTATTATCCTTGGGCTTATCTCACACTTGGGGGCTAAATCCTTGTGATAACGTGCTCCTTTCTCATTTCTTATATGTATCACTACCTTAAATCAATCACCCCCGGTGAGGCATGTGCGATCACTTTAACGTAGGGGGGCATACATCCCATTCATATCTTTTCAAGATACTTGAAAATTTCTTGGTGAACTTAGCTTTGCCTTGAAAATTTTTGATATCTTTCTTGCATGACTCATAGTGAGGGAAGCTTACTACTGACAGTCATGGTTCTCCCTTGTGATCTTCCCTTTTACTTTGTCAATCGAAGTCGTAAGATCCTTAGTCCACTGGGGGCTTGGTGTATCTTGCCTCCTTGACGTGGTGAAAGTCTCTCAATGTTGTTTCCTTGTACTTTACCGGAAGTATGAGCGTAGGCTTATACTCCTGCTAAAGTGGGGGCTAAATGTAGCATCCTAAAATTGTGACACTTACAATTTTGACTGCATTTGGGTCTTCACGATGGCGGTGCAACGTTGAACTTGAATGGAGACCCCGAAACCTGTTTACGACATCAAAAACTGCATTTTTCTGCACCTTGGCATGATCCCTCCTTGCACCCTGTTGCCCCGAGAGGTGGGACCATGGCGCCTAGCACCCTGGTCCTTCAGGACTAGGGCGCCCAACTCCCTGGTCCCCCAGGACCATGGCGCCCAGCGCCCTGGTCCCTGGCCCTATTTTGGGCCCGGTCTCCTTTTGGGCATCGGGTCTTGAAGTTTGCAAATTGGAAAATATTGTTTCTAGGTCGACCTAAGGTCGGGAAAATCAGTCTCTCAACCCTAATTGACAAGTATATAAACTAATTTTCCTCTCCTAGAAAGGGAGGAAGGAAATAAGAAAGAGCAAGACGTGGAAGCAATATTCAAACATTCAAACATTCAAGCATTCAAGCATTCCTTCAAGCAATTGAGCATTCTAAGTCTCCATTCAAGGCTAAGTGTTGCATTCAAGACAAGGATTCAACCATTGAAGAGGAGATCACTTACAACACAATACAAGATACTACATACATTACACCTTCGCATGTAAGGATACAAACATTCTTACAACAAGGTATCAGTACTTGTTTACATTACAAACATTTACATTTACAGCATTCTCATTTCTTGGTTAATTCCAAAACCGGGGTTTGACCTAAAGGAAAACCCCTAATCCCTAACCCCCCAATCGTCCTCTCTTTTCTATGTGTAGGTTGCAGGTACGCGGCTATAATTGAAGATCTGGAATCCTTGTGCAGAGACGAACAGATCCACCTTTGTTTCGCGGATTTTTCGGAGGACCGTGTGCACGTCGGGCGCCATCGTCCCATCAACTTTCACTCAAATTTGCAGAACAGCACCATCTCGACATTTTACTACTAATTCCAGGTCCGTAGCTTCATCCCATATCCCTATCTCTATTTATAAGCGAATCTTTCTTGCTTCTACATACATTCCTAGTTCAATCATCCTAGCTATATTCTTTACAAAAGAGGGTATCCTTGATGTCTTAACCCTTGAAACTCATTTAGAATCCAATCTTGCATTGCATGGGATTGGATCTTGTGGGTTTCAACCCCTCTTTTGAATGTAAAGTTTCCCCTAAGTGAAAACCATCAACCGTAGTGATCTCCCTTCTCTCTCCTTGGAGTTGGGGAGGGGAGAACAACTAGGGTTCAATTTTTTCGCTTTACAATCTCTAATCCCCTTCCTCTTCTCAACCTCCCTCTCTCTCTCTCTCTCTCTCTCTCTCTCTCTCTCTCTCTCTCTCTCTCTCTCTCTCTCTCTCTCTCTCTCTCTCTCTCTCTCTCTCTCTCTCTCTCTCTCTCTCTATTTCCCTATCTCCCTCTTTCTCTATCTCTCTTCCTCACTCTCCATGTCTCCCTCTTTCTCTCTCTCTCTCCCTCTTTCTCTATCTCTTTCTCTCAACCTCTCTTCCCCCTCTTTCTCTATCTCTCTTCCTATCTCTCCCTCTCTCCCTCTTTCTCTATCTCTAATCCCCATTCTCTTCTCAAGCCTCTCTCTCTCTCTCTCTCTCTCTCTCTCTCTCTCTCTCTCTCTCTCTCTCTCTCTCTCTCTCTCTCTCTCTCTCTCTCTCTCTCTCTCTCTCTCTCTCTCTCCCCCTCTCTCCCTCTTTCTCTATCTCTCTAATCCCCTTTCTATTCTAAACCTCTCACTCTCTCTCTTCTTCTCTCTTTCTCTCTATCTGAATCTCCATTCCTTCTCTCTCTCTTGTCAAATATATGGGCAACTGAGAGAGAGGGTGAATCAGTTGACAACTTAAACTTTGTCTTCAACTATGTTGGTGTTTCCAAATGATTACTCCAAATTTCCTTTGTGAGAGGCCAATCTCAATCTTCAAGATCTTGGGTTAGTGGACCAATTGATAGAGTGGTAATTAGGTATAAGGAACTAATTACACTCTCTGCACTTGAAGCTCTGTTAGGCCTAGGTGGGTATCCCTTACAGAAGCATCCTTACAATTCTTTTGTTTTATATGATGTTGCTACATATGTGTTCTCGGACTACTATGTGAATCAATTATCTTCAAACCTCATAGGATATGGCCTTCATCCTTATGTAATTCTAATCACAATGAGAACTGATTTTCCTATGTACATGAAAACAAAATGAACAAAGTGAAAATGATTATTTGTATTTCTTTTGGATAAATCCTTCTTCTTGCCATAGTTAAGTATGCATTATTATGATCAGTGTCATATCCATTGGGTTAAGAATTAGATAAACCATTATTACAATATGAAATATACATGTTTGCACCACCTTTTTCCTACTATTATTGATACTTAATATTAGCGATAGGGTAAAATGTTTTTCTTTCAATTGTATCTCAATTTTGATCTTCTACATAGAGCCTCTTTGAATAAGATTAGCATATTTAATCTCCTACTTTAGAAGAAGCTAAAAATCATTCAAACTGATCAACACTATGAAGAGACATGAACCAAAAACCCTTGATTTCATTGATTCATATAAGACTCTAGATAGAAAAAGGAGAGAAACAATCATAGAAATCATAGTTGGATTTCCATATGTTTTTATTATGCAGAACGTGTATATATATCCTTGCAAAGATTTACTACAAATGGAATATGATACAAAATTATAATATTGCACTACTGAACATATGAACATCGTTGTATGTTGTTCACCCATGGAAAAAAACAATACAATAGCTTCAAACTGTATGAACTATCTTTTGTTTCAAGGAAGAAGAAACAAAAAATAATGCCTTGAATATCCTCTTATAGAAAAATTGAGGATGCAACAATATTTGGGCCTTTAACAATTTCAAAATGTAGGTAACCGACTGACAAGAAAAAGACAAAAAACTTTTCAGCCCTCTGACAGAGACAGACATTCCTTTATCTTCCTCCATAGGTGGTAGATGCTGGAACTGATTTGGAATCCTTATTTTCTTCCTGTAAGCTCCCTTATCACGTTGAAAATTTGATAACCCTACAAACCTATTTAATACCTAGTGATAGAGAGCAGCATGTAAGCTCTTCCCAAAGATATGCAATAAATATCCAAGATAAGATAGAAATATTTGAGACAAAAGAAAAGACTAGTGATTTAATTAAGAAACACATCATCAAATATTTTCTCATTGACAAGAATAAAAAGAAAATTAGGATTACAAAAAGGGCAAGAAACTATGAATTCAAAAATTTAAAATTTTAAAATTAGAAAGACACAGAAAAGAAAGAAGGATTAGAAATCTTCAAATCCATGTTTCTTGAGGTCTTGGAGAGCCTTGAGGTGTTGTTGGCATTCCTTGTCTGCAATTTATAATCTAGCTACTTCCATTTGGTTCATACCACTATCAAGCCTTGATAGTGCATCCATATATGACCCCAACTTCTTGTTGAGGAGTGCATCATCTGAAACAACATCAGGCAACATCTGATTTTGGAGTGTCCTAATGTTAGCTAGCCCCTTTGTCTTGGTCCTAAAGACTTTCTCTTCCTTTTTTCTACTTCTCTCTCTATCAAACAAAGTAGGCATGTGGCTGGTGACTAGGCTAGAATCCTCTAAGTTCACTGCTAATTCTTTGTGTATACATTTTGTGAATAAAGAAGAGTTGTTTTGTCACTTTAAATATGACCTTAAAACCCTCCATCATGGCATGTACGAAACTTGGGAGAGGCTTAACCAATGAAATCCTTAGCTCTTCAATCATTTTTCTCATGTGAGATAATGAGCAAGCCACAAAACATTGCCACTTCAAATGCTCATGAGAGAAATTTAATATTTCTCTTTGCTCATCCCATGTTGCATCAGCATGGTCCAAAATTTTACTTATCTTTGACTCCAACAGTGATTTTTTCATGTCTACCTTTATTCTTCTCTCCATCTGCAAAGCATCCATCTTTAGCATATCCATTTCATTACTCAAACTGACTATCTCCAATCAGCCTAAGCCAGATCATTCCTTAATCCCATACTTGTTAGTCCCAACCGGTGCTAAGAGGGGAGGGGTGAATCAACACTTAATCAAAATCAAAATTTCACAATTTAACTTTTATCCTAAATCTTCATTCATCTAAGATCCAACAATATACTTAATCACTAAAGTAAAATATGTAAGCATGAAAAGTTGACAGTGACACCAAGGAGTTATCTCATGGAAACCCAATAGGGAGAAAACCACAGTGTGAGTAATAACTCACAAAATTTGCACTCTTCTAAAGTACGCTTGGTTAAGAACCATCCCTGTTAGGAGATTACAAAGACACTATTAGGTGCAACCGAGTTAAGGGATTTTAATCAAGGTCAGTTAGTGCCTTTACCCTGTTAAAGGTAGCTTAGTTAGAGGACTTAGAACATCAGTTAAGATGTTACCCATTTAAGGAATTTTACAATAGGGACCTGTTAAAGTCCACCCAGTTAAGGGATTTATGTTGCAATTGTTAGAAAGCAACAGATGGATGATCTGCTGAATTAGCTATTGATAGCTTGATCAGATCTCAATATGCATTCCACTCAATACACATAAGTTGTGTCTTCTCTGCACAACACTGGTTTCCTTCTTACACCTTCATCTATTCACTAAGTCGGTCACCTATCCCTCGGTGTTGCACTTTGTCAGTCCTCTGACCTTTGGCTCTACACTCTCTCGGTCCTCTGTCCTTCCGCTCTGCACTCTGTTGGTCCTCTGTCCTTTGGCTCTGCCCTCAGTTGGTTCTTTGTCCTTCGGCTTTACACTCACTCAGTTCCTTTTCTGTCGACTTTGCACTTAGTCGATCTACCTCACACACACACTCAAGTGTGCTAACACCTCTTAGCACTTCCTCTCACTCTCCTCTTCACCTTGGATCGCCTTCAACAATATTTCCCTGTTTCAAATTTCATGATCAAAACTTTCTGAAAGAGCTCAAGAACTCTCTATACATTTTCTATTGACACCTTCAGGCATATCCTATATCAAATCAAACAAGGATTCTGGAAGATTCTAGTTTCAAAATATCCCACTCTTTATTTGTGTGCCTTCTAGCAATTCTGCCAAGTTTTCAACCAATTCTGCCACCGCATCTCCTAAAGATAGAAACTTTTGAGTCATGTTCAGCCAAATAAATGAGAACCAGAGAATCCGCATGTAATCATGCTTCACTGCATGATAACTGAAAGTTAACCTTAACAACAAATGTTTTGGCATAGACACAAGCTTATCAACTCATCCTTTGCCACCGCAACTAAATAACAGATCACTGCTCCAAGATTTATGGTGATCACCTGTCTTCCTTCTGACATACTGGTGTATCGGTATGTAACTGCACTTCTTATATTACCAATTCATCCTTTGATTGTGGTTTGTTGTGCTAGCACCAAGTCTCTTCCCCTATTTACCAGTGAGTTACCAATTGGTTAGAGAAAACAAGTTTCCTTGCCTGAGTCAACTTTTGTGACTTCACCACCACCAGAGTGACTGATCTTGCTAAATGATAGATCAGTTGACTCAATTTATCTTTCCTTGAGTTGAAGTAACCTTTGGTCATTCAATACCAATGTTGTTTCCATTCACTATTGCTTACCAAAAAGCAACACCACTCTACCTATACCACTTCACCGGTTAGTGTCTTCACCAGTAAGTATTGGACATCAATGACAAATCTTAGCACATATACTGGTTTTCTAAATTGACCAATTTTGTCAATCCTAACAATCCAACAATCTCCCCCTTTGGCATTTATGGCAAACACTTCAAAATTTGGTAATTAGATGCATGCTTCTTCACTCTGTAACAGTCCAGTCATTCTACCCTAAGTGAAGAATATCTCCCCCTGTCACTGATATCCGCCAAGCTCTAACACTCTAAACATATCTCCCCCTTTGACAACAATGCCAAAGAGTTCATTCTGAACACTTACAAGACTGCTCCCCCTAATCGAAGTAGTCCATACTCATCAAACTAGTTGTTTTCATTTGAAAAAACTTGAAATTATACCAGATTGATGTAGAACCTTGTTTGCTTACTTTACTGAATGGAGGGGCATAACCCCCAGCTTACCTCTGAGATAGTCAAAGGTATCCTTCTGTAGTGGCTTGCTGAATATATCAGCCACCTGCTCTTTTGTTTGTATGTACTCCAACATCACTTCCTTTTCTTGAACTTGTTCCCTTAGATAGTGATATTTGATGGCTATATGCTTCGTTTTGGAGTGCATCACCGGATTCTTAGATATGTCAATTGTGAGATTTTTCCAAGATCAAGGGCATAATGAAAAGCATAAAGAGAGATAATAGAATGACAAGAACAAACTGTATTCTCATCAATATACAAATGATCAACTGGATTAACCAATACAATAAATATGAGCCTACTTATATAGGCAAGGCCTATGGATATATGAGCACACAATCATGACATGTGGCTCAATGAGAAACAAGGGTAGGTAAGAAATACTAGGGGTAGGTAGGAGAAATAATATAATATTCCACAAGAGGTGGATGACCCACCGAATGTGGAGTGTAACTGCAAAATAAAACCACAAAAGGTGGAATTTCTCCTACAAGCTATATCCCTATGTGCACACTTCCCTAAGTGTCTCATATCCAAACTATGAAGAGATGCATTATCCTAAGTTAACTTAAGTAAATTTTAATAATACCCATGATGAATATTTATTTACACCAGCACCCCCCCTTAAGCGCAACTTAGGGGAATGAAGACTCAAGTCAACAATGCATGATGGGTCCCATCTATGAGGCCATGATAGGTACCCATGTACAAAATGCAAATGCAAGCAAAACTATGTAGTGCAATCTCTCACAAACGGAGAAAGGGAGAAAACCCAGTGGGAAAAAACTCCCCCCCAAAAGAGAGATGAATGTACAAAAGACTCTCAAAGAAGAAGGACAAAACCTCAAAGAGGAAAAAGTCCCCCCATAAGAGAGGAAGGAGAAGTCAGCTGACCCCCCCCTAATGAGACATTTCGAACCCCCAAGAGAGCTCGCACCTGCTGGAACTTACTCTTGGTGAAAGGTTTGGTGAATATGTCTGCAACCTGCTCCACTGTAGGACAATACTGCAAATCAATGACCTTCTCCTGAATAAACTCTCTGATATAGTGCATATGGATCTCGATGTGTTTGGTCCACTGGTGCTGGACTGGGTTCTTTAAGATTGCAATAGCACTTTGATTATCGCAATGTAGAACTGTTGACCATGGAGTGGTGAACCCAAACTCGATGAGAATTTGCTGAAGCCAAATGGTCTCAGTCGTTGTGTTAACAGCTCCTTGATACTCAGCCTTAGTCAAAGAGAGAGCAATAGCATGTTGCTTCTTGCTCTGCCAACAAATGGGGCCTGAACCAAGGTAAAAGCTATAACCTGAAGTAGACTTACGATCATCAAGATCATCAGCCCAATCGGAGTCTGTGTAACCAACCAAGTGAAGTGTTGTGCCTGCTGCATAGTGAATCCCATAGTGATGTGTACCCTATATGTAATGAAGGATGTGTTTGGTGGCTTTCCAATGAAGCTCGTGTGGTTCTTGCATGAAGTAGGAAACCATGCCAACCGCAAATGAAATATCAGGGCATGTGTGAGTCAAGTAAATCAGACTACCCACAAGTTGACGATACAATGTGGCATCAACTGGTGGAGAAGAACACTAAGCCTCAAGCTTGACTCCTGGAAGAAAGGGAGTCAGGGTGGGCTTACAATCAGCCATATGAAAGCGTGTAAGGAGATCAAGAGCATACTTGGGTTGTGAGAGAGTAATCCTGGAAGGTGACTATGAAATATCTATCTCGAGAAAGTAGTGCAAAAGACCCAAGTCAGTCATAGCAAATTTGTCGCGCAAAGCAAATTTGACCCTGCTAATGATGGATGTGGTGCTCCCTGTAATGATCAAGTCATTTACATAGAGCACAAGTATCAAGTGAGAGTCATCATGTCGCAAAATGTAGACATTCAGATCAGAATGACACCTGGTGAACCTTGCTGAGAGAAGAAAGGAATCCATCTTGGCGTACCAATCCCTGGGGGCTTGCTTGAGGCCATAGAGAGATTTCCTTAGTCTACAAACCAAGGAAGAATCCTAGATGAAACCTTGTGGCTGCTCCATATAAATCTCCTCATCTAGATCACCATGAACAAAAGCACTCTTCACATCCATCTGATGTACAACCCAACCTTGAGCTACAACAATAGCAAGTGTCAAGTGAATGGAGTCCATCTTGGCTACGAGTGCAAAGGTCTCAGTATAGTCAACACTTGGAACCTAAGAGAAACCTTTCGCAACAACCCAAGCCTTATACTTATCCACACTACCATCCACTACAAACTTGGTATGATAGATCCACTTACATCAAACCATCTTTCTCCCCTTAGGGAGAGGGACTAACTCCCATGTGTTGTTCCTCATCAAGGAACTATACTCTTCCTCCATAGCATGGTCCCACTCAGGAACCCCGGATGCTCCTCAAAATGTCTGTGGATTGGAAATGGTAGCAATGAATGCATGTGGAAGGTCTTGATGTTGTGATTAAGTTCTCCATGTACCTGAAGGATCCCAAACAAGTGAACCCGCTGACTCAAGTGTTTGTCGAGCCCAACGAGGCCTAGGTGGAGGTGGAGAATGGCTCCTCAACTGCAAGTGGACCCTACGAGTTGGAGTTGAAGGAGTCTCATCATCTAAATCACTAGCATCATTATCCACAATGGAGGAAGGTGGAGGAGGTAGAGAGGCTAAGCTAGGAGATCTTTCCTCAAAATGAACACTCCTCTCATTGAGCACCTCATGTGTCTCAAGATCCATCAATCTATATGCCTTAACACCCTAAGGATATCCAACAAATATGCAAGACCTAATCTGAGGTTCCAATGCCTTGCATTTCTGCAGAGGAATGCGAGCCCATGCTGGACACCCAAAGACTCTGAAATGTCTCACAATCAGTTTCCTACTAGCCCAAGCCTCAAAAGGAGTAATACCTTGCAAAGCTTTGTGAGGAACTCGATTCTGGATGTGTGTGGCACAACTGATAGCCTCTTCCCAAAAGGTGGGATCAAGAGAACATGCATGAATCATACAACTAGCCATTTCTTTGAGATTTCTATTCTTATGATCTGCAACTCCATTCTATTGTGGAGTGTATGCAACAGAATGTTAAAGATCAATCCCCTCAAATGTACAAAAATCCTCAAGTCTTTTGTTCACATATTCCCTTCCATTATTTGTGCAAAGAATCTTGACCACTTTCTCGGATTGCTTCTCCACACGAGTCTTGAAGTCTTGAAATCTGTCAAATACTTCACTCTTATGAATAAGAAAGTAGACCTAAGTGAAGCGGGAGTAATCATAAATGAAGGTGAGGACATAGCGGGCCTTACTAAATGAAGGTGTTGGAAATGGACCTGCTACATCATTGTGAACAAGTTGAAGAACTTCCAAAGCTCTCCAAGCTTTCCCCTTATCAAACTTCTCCTCGAGATACTTGCCCATGGAACAACCTGAACATACATCCTCTGAAAAACTGATTCAAGGTAGACCTGTGACCATGTCCTTAGTGCTGAGCTACTAAAGATAGTGGTAGTTGAGGTGACCAAACTGCTCATGCCATAGCTTAATTTCTGAATTTGAATGAGTAAGCAAGGCCCTAGAAGGAGAACTTGGCACAAAGTGGGAGAATGAATAAAGCCTTGAGTTGTCATTGACTTGTCCCATTGCTACCAAGGCATCATCATCAAGTTTCTTTACCACAACGGAATCAGGTGTAAACTCGACCTTTTTCCCATTCCCATAGTGAGTGATTTGGTAGATAGAGAGAAGGTTGGTAGACAAGTTAGGAACATAAATAACATTCTCAAATGTTCCATCATCCATGTCAACTGAATCTTTCCCTTCAACCTCAACTTGTGTATCATCACCTATGTAAATGTGAGGTGCCTTTGATGGTTCCAATGAAGAAAACTGCTCCTTTGTAGAACCCATGTGATAAGAGGCACCCGAGTCAAGTATCCATTGTTGTGAAGAACCTGTTGTTGCCACAAATGCTTTCCCTTTTCCCTTAGACTGTGAGGAAGAGGAAGGAGATGAATCCTTCTTTGTGTAGGCAGATGGCAAGTTGATGTTGTTTTTCTTAAGAACATTTATCAACTCATCAACTTGCTTGTTGTGGCATTGATTCTTATCATGACCATACTTCTTGCAATAAGCACAAGTTGGTTTATCCTTCTTAGGTGGAGTCCCCTTCTTGGAAGAGGATGAGAAATTGCCTTGTGATGGAGAGGATGATTGCCCTTTTTGCTATTGTGGCTTTGAATTAGATTGCTTCTTCTTCTTGTTGGAATCTTTGCCTTGACTTCCTTAATTCCCTTGATTAGCCACCAAAACCTTGGACTTTGAAGACTTGAGAAGCCCCATGTTCAACAACTTAGATTGTTCAAATATCAACATTTCTATGAAAGCATCAAATGAAGGCATAGTGTAGGAACTCCCCACTGTCAAATGATGAGCTTGGAAGCTTGAAACAAATGTTGCATATTCTGGTGCAAGCTTGTCCAACAAGTTGAATATCAACTGAGCATCTTTTTTGTCAATTCCATAATCCTTACGCTTTGCTCTTAGCTCATTTGCATTGGTGCCATAATCTTGGATTGTATCAATATTCTTGGGATCCAAGTTGTTGAGTTCATTGTCAATCTTGTAACCTCTGATTTCATCAACTTGACCATACAGTTTCTCAAACATATCCCAAGCCTCTTTGATTGTAGTACACTTCTCAATGTGAAAAATGAGATCATTTGATACATACCTACGCAAAGCTCCAAGAGCCATGCAATTCTTAGTGAGCCATTCTAACTGATCATTAGGATCAGGTGTTGTTGTTATTGTTCCATCTATGTAATGCATGAGACCTTTTTCCATTAATTTGCTCCATACTTTAATTTTCCATGATGCATAATTATGTGGGATTAAAGGTGGAAATTTATGAGGACTCATTGCAAAAAAAATGAAAGAGAACACAAAAAGAGATCACAATCACACAAGACACCCCCCCAAATTCACTCAATCAAAGAACCCCCCCCCCCCAAAAAAAAAAATAAATGATGATTTGGCACTTTATACTTAGTGTGTGTACAATGGGCCACTTGCAAAAAATGGCAAAGTGGAATTCTGATTTCAACTTTATAACTACCTTAATAAGGCCAAAGGAGAATCAAACTAATAATGCAAGTGATCTAAACTAAGATCCAAGCAAATTACAAGTACCAAATAGGCCAAAAAAAGACCAATATCTGAAAGTACAAAATCCACTCAAAATCTATAAAAATTGATCATATATTATGAAATTACACAAAAAAATATGCACTTTCAAAAAAAACAGCACCTGAAAATGAGGTCTTATGAGTTCAAACGAAGCCTTTGAAGTTGCAAAATTGAGGATTAGACAGGTACAACTAAGAGAATCCAAAAATTTAGAAAAACCTATGCACCAAAATCAGAAAATAACCACACCACTACAAAGAGCACAAAAAATTAGCCCAAATCAAAAAAAAATTCACCCAAAAAGGAGCAAAATTGAGCAAGTTATGAGCCTCCAAAGTTGACCCAAAAATCCAAACTGCTCAACGGAGAGGGATCTAAAAAATTTCAAAAAATGCTGACGTCAGCAAAACACTATGCTAAATTTGATGGTCATCTTACCATCAAAACGACCGTCACACCCCTGGACCAGGCTGATTGTGCACTGCTGACTAAGCAGAAGGTACAGACCCCAAAAACAAAATTAGATTTTCAACTGGAAAATTGTTTTTAAGAAAAAAATTTTATTGTTTTTTTTTTTTTGAAAAAATCCAAAAATTTCGTACCGTACTGCCCAAATTGGGCAAAAAAATTCTCCAATACCCAAAATTTGACTTTCGCCAAAATAGGTCGAGTTTATACTCAATTTTTTATGGAAACGGCCTCCCGGACGCAATGGTGAGGTCGAAAACACTCTAGGATGCCTCCAAAACATGCAGCACCTCAGATCCGAAAATAGAAGCCTTCCAAGATGCCTCCCAAAACCAATCAATGAAGCCCCAATAGCTCTGATACCATGTGAAATTTTGCCAAGATCAAGGGCACAATGAAAAGAATAAAGAGAGAGAATAGAATGACAAGAAAAAATTGTATTCTCATCAATATACAAATGATCAACTGGATTAACCAATACAATGAATATGAGCCTACTTATATAGGCAAGGCCATATGGATATATGAGCACACAATCATGACATTTGGCTCAATGAGAAACAAGGGTAGGTAAGAAATACTAGGGGTAGGTAGGAGAAATAATATAATAGTCCATAAGAGGTGGATGACCCACCGAATGTGGAGTGTAACAGCAAAATAAGACCACAAAAAGTGGAATTTCTCCTACAAGCTATATCCCTATGTGCACACTTCCCTAAGTGTCTCATATCCAAACTACGAAGAGATGCATTGTCCTAAGTTAACTTAAGTAAACTATAATAATATCCATGATGAATATTTATTTACACCAACATCAATGGCACTAGTGTTGTCACAATGAATCACTACCAGTCCAACCACCTTTTCTTGAATTCCTTCCAATAGTTGCTTGATCCAAACTATCTATGTGCAGTTAATTGCAACAGCTACATACTCAGCCCCAGTTATAGATTGAGAAATGTAGTTTTGTTTCTTACTTGTCCAAGATACAATCCTTTCTCCGAGAAAGAATGCTCCTCCATTGGTGCTCTTCCTGTCATCAATGTTTTTAGCCCAATTTGAATCAGTGAAGACATTTAAACTAAATTCTCCTTTGTGTGGATACCAGAGACCATACTCATCAGTCCCCTTTAGGTATCTGAATATTCTTTTGACTGCCATCATGTGAGTTTCTTTCAGATTTGCAGAAAATCTGGCAACCGAGCCAACAACTTGTGCTATGTCCGGTCTGCTATGTATGCATACTGTAATTTACCGATCATGGACTGGTAAAGTGTCTCATTCACTTCTTCAGCCTCATCATGTTTATATAGCTTGCAACCTGTAACCATTGGAGTTCCAACAAATTTGCAATCTTCCATTCTGAAAGTCTTAAGTATTTCTCTTATGTACTTAGTCTAAGTAATAAAGATGCCATTCTTTAATTGAGAGACTTGTAGGCCAACAAAGAACTTAATCTCACCAATCATGGACATCTCAAATTCTTGTTGCATTTGTCCTGCAAAGCTTCTGCTCATCTCATCATCTCCCCCAAAGATGATGTCATCTACAAATATCTCAGCAATTAGGTGTTTTCCTTCAACTCCACTCTTCAGATACAGGTTATTGTTATCACTGGTTCTTTTGAATCCAATGCTTAGCAGATATGAGTGTAACCTCTCATACCAAGCTCTTGATGCTTGTTTCAGCCCATACAAAGCCTTCTACAACCTACATATCATATTCCTCCTATCTTCAGATGCAAACCCTTTTGGTTTCTCTATGTATACTTATTCCTCTAACACCTCATTTAAGAATGTCGATTTGACATCCATTATGTATACTTTAAACCTTTTATAAGTAGCATAGGCTAGCAGAATTTTGACCCCTTCCAGTTTGGCTACTGGTGCGAAGGTTTCTCCATAGTCCAAACCTTCTTCTTGAGCATAGCCCTTATAGACCAATCTTTCCTTGTTTCTTATTACCTTACCGGTTTCATCCATCTTATTTCTGAACACCCACTTGGTGTCTATTACATTTTTATTTTCCAGTCTGGGTACTAGAGTCCATGTATCATTTTTCTGTATTTGCTCCAGTTCTTCTTCCATGGCTTTGACCCAATCATCATCTTTTAGAGCCTCCTTTGTTGTTTTGGGATCAAAAATAGAGAGCATACACTCATTCTCTCTTGCTTTTCTTCTGGTTAGAACTCTTGCATCCTTGTCACCGATGATATCTTCTGCAGAGTGATTATTTCTTACATATTTAGCCAATACCGGATCACTCCTTGAAGCTTCTTCTACTGGTTGTGCAGGTTCTATTTCACAGGCTTCTTCATTAGATGCTTCAATGGGATCTTCTTCCGTAGGTTCCACCAGTACATTGTACTCAAACCCTTTATAGTCCTTTGGTTCACTCTTACTGTCATGTTCATTTTTCTTAGAGTACTCATCTACTCTGACATTTGCACTTTCAACAATCTTACCAGTCCTTTTGTTTAGACATCGGTATGCCTTGCTCTTTGTTGATTAACCTAAGAAGGATCCCTCATTACTCTTGGGATCAAATTTTCCAGTGTACTCATCCCTTTTGATGTAGCACCTGCTTCCAAATACTTTGAAATAGAAAACATTAGGTGAGTAACCGCTCCATAATTCATAAGGAGTTTTGTTTGTCCCCTTCTTTACCTGTATCCGGTTCAAAGTGTATACAGCAGTTCTTATTACTTCTCTCTAGAAGGTATGTGGGATATCCTTCTATATCATCAGAGTTCTGGCACAATCAATGAGAGTTTTGTTTCTTCTTTCAGCAACTCCATTCTGCTGAGGAGTTCTGGTTCTAGACATTTGTCTTATGATTCCCTGTTCCTCACAGTAGTTCATGAACTCTTGAGAGGTGAACTCTCCTCCTCTGTCTGATCTTAGGCACTTTAGATTCTTACCGGTTCCTCTTTCTACTCGAGCCTTAAACACCTTAAACATGTGAAAAGCTTCTGATTTTTCTTTTAAGAATATAGCCCACATCATTCTTGAGAAGTCATCCACAAATAACATAAAGTACCAGTCTCCATAGAAACTCTTGGTTCTCATGGGACCACACATATCTGTGTGAACTAAGTCCAGCACACTTTCAGATGAGAAAGTTTTATTTCTGAAAATGGATCTGGTCAACTTCCCTAGTTGACACTCTTTGCACATAGTATTTTCAGGTTTTACTAGGTCAGGCATACCTCTTACAGATTTTGCCTTACTGACTTTAGCTATGCTATCAAAATTAACATGACACAATCTTTTATGCCATAACTAGTTGTCTTCTACCTTAGCCACTAGACAATTACCTATGGTGGTGTCTAAATGAAACAAATTGCCTCTTGAATGTTTACCAGTGGCAATTAAACTTCTAGATTTGTCATTTATTTTACATATCCCTGTATTGAACTCTAACCGGTATCCTTTATTGTTAAGTTGTGCAACACTTAACAAGCTATACTTTAATCCTTCTACCCAAAAGATATCATCACAATTTGTCTTATCATTCAAGGCTATAGACCCCTTACCTCTTACTGCACATGGGGCATCATTTCCGAACCTCATTGTTCCTCCATTGCAATCCTCCATGCTGAGGAATTTTCTTCTATCACCGGTCATGTGATGAGTATAGCCACTATCGATCACCCATTCTCCACACCGATTTGTGCTAGAAATCAATGTCATGTCTCCATCCTCAGTGTTGTCCTCTTTTACTACCACAAAAGCAATGCCATCTTCATCAGATCTCTCTGATTCTTCATCGATGACTCCTTCTTCTGCAAGATAACAGTCCTTCTTGCTCTCGTCCCTGTAACTTTTCAAATTGTCCTTCCTATCTCTATCATTGTCAGGGCATCTTGAAGCAATATGACCTATCTTATTACAGGAGAAGTACATTAAGGGTAATTTACTTTTGTATTTACCTTTACCTCTTGGCAATCTTCTTGCCAGTAGAGCTTCAATTTCGTCTTGCTCTTGTTCCTCGGAGAGTAGATTGTCACTCTAATGGGAATGACCGGTTCTGGTAGTAGAGCTACTACTGGTTTCTTTCCTTCTCCTTGTGGGTGAATGTATCATGGATGCTTTGAAAGTAGCATCAATCTTTGGTATATTGTTGTCATAATTGCTCAATTCAAAAGTAGTCAACTTACCAATCAATGAGTCAAGAGTTACACTGACAATTCCCAAGGATCTAAGTTCTTGGATAGCAGAGACCCTTATGGCATATTGTGGTAGCAGAGTTCTCACAATTTTGCTAACCACATCATCCTCCTCAAGTTTTCGTCCTACACTTTTAATGGAGTTCACTACATCCTTTATACTCTTACTATACTGATCTATGTTTTCACTTTCCTGCATTCTCATCTTATCATTTTTTCCTCTCAAGTTGTCTACTTTGGCCTTTTGAACATGGGGATCTCCCCCATAGACTATCTTTAGCTTATTCCATATCTAAAAAAATTGTTTTCAAATCTTGTACTTCAACAAATTCATTATCTGAAAGAGTACTAACAATCAGATCCATAGCAGCAATATTATCTTTCCTTTCCTTTATCTAGTCCGAAGTAAGAGTCCCTAAAGGTTCATTGTATTATGTGATCACATGGTTCCAATAGTTTTCACCTAGGGATCTTAGATAAAGTTTCATTATACCACACCATAAGGTGTAGTTCTCCTTTGAGAACTTAGGGCCCTCCTTATGCATCATCTTGGATCTCTCCCTAAGCCGGTTAAGCTTCTTTTGATTCTAGGGATCTGGTGCTTTGATACCAATTGTTAGTCCCAACTTGTGTTGAGAGGGGAGGGGTGAATTATCACTTAATCAAAATTTCATAATTTAACTTTTATCTTAAATCTTCATTCATCTAAGATCAAAAAATATACTTAATCACTGAAGTAAAATATGCAAGCATTAAAATTTGATAGTGACACCAAGGAGTTATCTCATGGAAACCCAATAGGGAGAAAACCATGGTGTGAGTAGCAACTCGCAAAATTTGCACTCTTCTGGAGTACGCCCAGTTAAGAGCCATCCCTGTTAGGAGATTACAAAGACAATGTTAGGTGCCACCCGGTTAAGGGATTTTAATCAAGGTGGGTTAGTGCCTTTACCCTATTAAAGGTAGCCTGGTTAGAGGACTTAGAACATCAATTAAGATGTTACCCGATTAAGGGATTTTACAATAGGGACCTATTAAAGTCCATCCAGTTAAGGTATTTATGTTGCAATTGTTAGAAAGTAACAGATGGATGATTTGCTGAATTAGCTATTGATATCTTGATCAGATCTCAATATGCATTCCACTTAATACACACTGGTTGTGTCTTCTCTGCACAGCACCAGTTTCCTTCTTACACCTTCAGCTATTCAATCAGTCGGTCACCTATCCCTCAGTATTACACTCTGTCGGTCCTCTAACCTTTGGCTCTGCACTCTATCGGTCCTCTGTCCTTCGACTCTGCACTCTGTTGGTCCTCTATCCTTCGGCTCTGCCCTCAATCGGTTCTCTATTCTTCAGCTTTGCACTCAATCGATCCTTTGTCTGTCAACTCTACACTTAGTCGATCTACCTCACACACACACACTCAACTATGCTAACACCTCTTATAACTTCCTCTCACTATTCTCTTCACCTTGGATTACCTTCAACAAGATTTCCTTGTTTCAAATTTCACGATCAAAACTTTCTGAAAGAGATCAAGAACTCTTTATACATTTTTTGTCAACACCTTCAGGCATATCCTCAATCAAATCAATCAAGGATTCCGAAAGATTCCAATTTCAAAATCTCCCACTCTTTCTTTGCATGCCTTCCAACAATTTTACCAATTGCTCAACCAATTCTGCCACCGTATCTCCTAAAGATAGAAACTTTTGAGTCATGTTCAGCCAAATAAATATGAACCAGAGAATCCGCATGTAATCATGCTTGACTTCATGATAACTAAAAGTTAACCTTACCATCAAATGTTTTGGAATAGACACAAGCTTACCAACTCATCCTTTGCCACCACAACTGAATAACTGATCACTTCTCTGAGATTTATGGTGATCACTTGTCTTCCTTCTAACATATTGGTGTACTGGTATGCAATTGCACTTCTTATATTACCGGTTCATTCTTTGATTGCCGGTTTGTTGTGCTAGAACCAAGTCTCTTCCCCCATTTATCAGTGAGTTACCGGTTGGTTAGAGAAAACAAGTTTCCTTGCCTGAGTCAACTTTTGTGACTTCACCACCACCAGAGTGACTGATCTTCCTGAATGATAGATCAGTTGACTTAATTTATCTTTCCTTGAGCTGAAGTAACCTTTAGTCATTCAATACCAATGTTGTTTCCATTCACTATTGCTTATCGAAAAGCAACACCACTCTACCTATACCACTTCACCGGTTAGTGTCTTCACCGGTAAGTGTTGGACATCAATGACAAACCTTAGCACATATAATGGTTTTCAAGATTGATCGGTTTTGTCAATGCTAACAATCCAAAAATACTTTCATCAGGTGTATGCTCAATCCTACCCAGAGGTGTATATGTGGGTATTGTTCTTAACTGTTCTTCCAGAGTAGTTACCTTTTCTCTCAAAATTGTGACCTCTTCTTCTTTCTTCAAAGACACCTTATGATTAAACTTTACTGTTGCCATATGTGCAGAGTATGATGACATGATGGTGTATATTGTCATTGATGTCAATATGTTGAAGTATGAACCAGTATATTGAAGTAAGTGATCTGGAAATTGAACTAGTATGATGGTACAAGTGAAGCGGTATGATGAAGTGTGAACCAGTATGATGGAATGAACTGGTATATGCAAAAAGTGAACCGGTATGTGAACCAATATATGGAAAGTTTGTATCAGGGTTTCTGCTTGATGCATTCTAAGTATGTGTGATTCAATCGATGATATCCTATGATGAGTTAGCATTGAAATGAAGATGAGATCGCGTTGCCACGTCAGCCTTGTGCACATGAAGAATCTTCTTGAGGATCTTGCATGAAGAAGATTGATTCTATCCACCTCGGGAATGTGCAAAGTCTCAGTAAACGGTGGAGAGCGCATGATGGGTTGTCAACTTCCAGAAGCGGTGAAGAACGGACGATGGAGAATTTCTTGAGATTTGTTCAAGATTGTTTTACTCTATGCAATGTGATTAATGGTCAGGATTGGACTGACTATATTGATAACCTAGATGCTTAGGGTTTAGGGTTTATGCTACCGACCTAATTGTTGTCTATAAGGTTGATGATGATTTGCATTATGAAGTTGTTGGAAAATGTTATGTGTGTATCCAAGTGAAGAGATACTTGATTCTTGCTAGACTGGAGCAGTGAGTAGAGATCTGCAAAGTGTGATTGCAGAAGTATAAGGAACTGAAGTGGATCTACCTTAGCATTGAGTGTTGTTATCAGATCAGTGTATTACCTATTGACTTCTAAACATTTCAATAGTTGGAAAATCCCTTTATCAAGTAGCTTTAACAGGCTTTTTGTAAATCCTTTAGCAGGGTGACTCAAAATCATTGAGTTCTTCAAATCCTCTTGTGAGGTAACCTTTAACAGGGTTCTAACCTTTAACCGAGTATTCAATCATCCCTTAACCAGGTGATCCCTAGCAGAACCTGGTGTAAAGTCTTTAACCGAACTAGGCTCCTAACAGAGAGAACTTTAGAAGAGTTCAAGAACAACCTGTGGGTATTCATCCCCACCGTGGTTTTTCCCAGTTGGGTTTCCACGTGAAAAATGATTGTGTTATGTGTGATGCTTTAGTGTTTTTTGTTAAGCAGTAAAAGCATGTTGATCCAGTGGTCTTTATATTTCTGATGTATTACTTGTTTAAGCATATTGGTGAAGTGGAAATGAGATATTAGGTTTTGTGAAGATCTAAGTGTTACTGGTTTATGACTTTTATAGTCATTGGGTTTTACTGGTATTGACTTGATTTAGATCGGTGATGTTGTTCACTGGTTAATGCAGTTTTGTTGTTCAAACTGCAGAGAAGTTTTTTTTGTCTACACTGATTCACCCCCCCCCCTCTCAGTATCTGTTGAATATTTACTGTTCATCATTATTCATCAATTGGTATCAGAGCGGTCCTCTAGGTCCTCCGTGTTATAAGCTTAACTGCTTGAGGAAAAGATCCCATTCTAATGATGAAGAGGGAAGGTCCTAAGTTCAACAGAGATAACTTTAAGATATGGAAAGATAGAATGAAGATTTACATTAAAAGCATGGGTGCTTAACACTGGAACTATGTTGAGAATACTTATGTTGTCCCTACTGGTACTCTCACCGATGATCAAAGAAGAGAAATTTAGGAGAATGGGCAAGTCATGGAAGCTCTTATCAGCAGTCTATTTGATGTTGAGTTTATAGATGTTCAAGAAAAAGACAATCCCAAAGATGTATGGGATACTTTGGAGTCTATCTATGGCGGTGATGAGCATGTGAAGCAAGCTAAGGAAGAGAGCCTTAGGAGAAAGTTTGAAGACATGCGGATGATTGAAGGAGAGACCATTCAACAATATGGGATAAGGATTAAAACTGTTGTTGGAGACATCAAGAGTGCAGGAGATACAATGGATGATTCCACCATTGTTAGCAAAGTTTTGAGAACCTTATTACCGGTCAATGAAATAAGGGTTGCCGCTATTCTGGAGTTGAGATCTATTGACAAGACAAAGGTATCCCTTGATTATATTATTGCTAAGTTGACCACCTATGAGCTAAACAGTTATGATGGTAGTGTTCAGAAGACTGATTCAGCCTTTAGAGCAACTGTTGCACTATCTAGAAAGGGTAAAGAAGCTAGTACCAGTTGTGAACCTAGACAAAGCAGAGATATGGATGATGAGGAGATCTTGATGGAATTTGAAGCTCTTCTTGCCAAGAGACTTCCTAAGGGAACTGGAAAATACAGAGGTAAGCTTTGTTTGAAATGCTTTTCTTGTAATAGGATAGGGCACATTGTTGTCAATTGTCCCAACAGTGATAATAAGGACAAACCGAAGAAGTTCAAAAAGTTCAAAGGAGGAAATAGGAGAAATTATCTTGTTGCAGTTGATGAAGGTGTCACTGATAATAAATCAGAAGATGAAGAAAGTGAAGACATAGTATTTGTAGATGTTAAGGAAGATGTGTCAGACAAGAAGGCTCTTGTCTCCCACTTTGATAATTCTAATAAGTGGATTATTGACAATGGTGTTCTCACCACATGACTAGTGACCGGAGAAAATTTTTGTCTCTGGAGAGTATGATGGAGGTGTAGTCTGATTTGGTAACAATGCACCATGTATGGTAAAAGGCAAAGGGTCCATCTCTCTAAATGGAAAAAGCAGTGTTGATAATGTGTATTGGGTAGAAGGTCTCAGGCATAACCTTTTGAGTGTTTCTTAGCTGAATGATAAAGGACTCACTCTAGAATTCAAAGATGTAGTGTACAAAATAAAAGGAAAGAGTGGTGAACTGATGGCCACTAGTATGTAGACCAAAGGTAACTTATTTCAGTTGAATACAAATATCAGTCAATGTCTAATGGCTAAGTTTGATGATAGTTGGATATGGCATAGGAGACTCTGCCATGTAAATTTTGATAATATTGTGAAGGCTAGTAAAATAAAGGCAGTTAGAGGATTTCATGTACTGAACAAACCGGAGAATCCTTTGTGCAGAGAATGTCAACTGGGGAAAATGTATTCCTCAACCTTCAAAGGTAAATCTTTCACAGCAAATAATTTACTTGATCTTGTGCATACTGATTTGTGTGGTCCTATGAAAACTAGGAGTGTTCAGGGAGATAGGTACTTTATTATTCATATTGATGATTGCTCAAGAATGATGTTGGTCACATTCTTGAAAGACAAGTCTGAAGATTTTGGAAAGTTCAAAGCCTTCAGGGCACTAGTTGAAAAGGAAAGCAGTAAGAAGATCAAATGCATCAAGAGGTGAGTTCACCTCTGGAGAATTCAATAAGTACTCTGAAGAGAACGGCATCAAGAGGCAACTGTCTTCCCCTCGGACTCTATAGCAGAATGGCCTAGCAGAAAGGAACATCTGGACTATAGTTGAAGCAACCAGAACAATGTTGATTCAAGGGAAGGTTTCTCACACTTTTTGGAGAGAAGCGGTGAACATTGTAATCTACACTATGAACCGGGTACTCATCAAGAAAGGTAAGGATAAAACTCCTTATGAGTATTGGACTGGTAAGACTCCAGTAGTAAGCTACTTTAGAGTGTTTGGTAGCAAGTGTTATATCAAGAGAAGTGAATACCATAGCAAGTTTGATGCAAAATGTGATGAGGTAATATTCCTAGGGTATTCCACCAAGAGTAAAGCTCTCAAGTGTTTTGACAATAGGACTCAGAGAATTGCTGAAAGTATCAATGTTAGAGTTGATGAAACCTCTGAGAAGCCTGAGGAAACTGGCAGTGAGTGAGCGGTAGATGAACCGGTTGTAACCTTTTGGGAACCGGTTGCAAAACAACCAAGGACAAGCAACAGTACTCCTACACTGATAGATGCTGATGTAGATGAAGATGAGGATGCAGAGGAAAAGAAAGAGGAATCAGTCAAGATCATTCCCAGGTATACAAAGTTGCATCATGATCCAAAACATATCATAGGAGATAAGGATGCAGGAATTCTTACAAGAAGAAAGGTCAGAGAAAGTTCTTGCATGATTTCTGAATTTGAGCCCAAAACATTTAAAGAGGCACACAAAGATGAAGACTGGATTAAGGCTATGGAAGAGGAACTTGACCAGATAGAAAAGAATGGTACATGGTCTTTGGTACCCAGATCTAAGCACAAAAATGTTATTGGTACCAAATGGGTTTTTAGAATCAAGTTGAATGAAGATGGTACAGTGGTAAGAAACAAAGCAAGACTGGTATGTAAGGGATATGCTCAAGAAGAAGGAGAAGACTATGGAGAAACATTTGCTCCAGTAGCTAGATTGGAAGGAGTTCAAATGCTTCTTGCATATGCAGTCGTCAAGGGATTCAAAGTGTATTAGATGGATGTAATATCTGCATTCCTGAATGGAGTACTTGAAGAGGAAGTGTATATAGAGCAACTAGATGGGTTTTCCCTATTAGAAGACAGTGATATGGTGTGTAGGCTACATAAAGCCTTGTATGGATTGAAACAAGCACCTAGAGCATGGTATGAACGTTTACACTCCCATATTGTGAAGATTGGACTTGAAAGAACAAGTGAAGATATCAATATCTATCTAAAGTCAGAAGGAGATCAGATTCTGATATGTGAAGTGTTTGTTGATGACATAATTTTTGGTGGAGATGACAAGATGAGCCATGCATATGCAGATGAGATGAAGAAGGAATTTGAGATGTCACTAATCGGAGAGATTAAGTTCTTCATTGGACTACAAATTCAACAAATGAAAGATGGTATCTTTATCACTCAGTCCAAGTATGTCAAAGAGGTGTTGAAGACCTTTGGTATGGAAGACAGCAAACCGGTTGGTACACCGATGATGATCGGTTGTAAATTGTCAAAAGGAGATGACTCGGCGTTGGTGAATGAGAAAGATTACCAATCAATGATTGGTAATTTGCACTATGTAGTACATAGCAGACCAGACATAGCACATGTAGTGGGCCTTATTGCACATTTTCAGAAAAGTCCAAGAGAATCCCACTTGGTAGCAATCAAGCGGATTCTTAGATATCTAAAGGGAACTATAGATTATGGATTGTGGTATCCATACAATAATGATTTCAATCTCAAAGTGTTTACAGATGTTGATTGGGTTGGTAATGTGGATGACCGGAAGAGCACAACCGATGGTGATTTCTTTCTTGTGGTAGACTAGTCTAATGGATGAGCAAAAAGCAGAGTTGTATCTCTCAGTCCACAGCAGAAGCAGAATATGTAGCCGCATTTATAAACTGCACTCAGACAATTTGGATGAAGCATGTATTAAGTGGTTTCAAAGTCCCTGTATCTGAACCGGTGAGTATATTTTGTGACAACACTAGTGCAATTAATATTTCCAAAAATCTGGTATTGCATGCTAGAATCAAGCACTTCAAGCTCAAGTATCATTTCTTGAGGGAGAAAGTTCAGAACAAAGAGGTTGTGTTGGAACATGTTTCCAGTAAAGAGCAGTTAGCAGACATATTCACTAAGCCTCTACCGAAGGCTACATTTACCTATTTAAGAGGTGAATTAGGGGTGTTGCCCCTTCAATAGGTGAACTAAAGGTATGTGCTCCACATCAATCAGGTATTGCATTGTCAAATCTTTTCAGGATTGGTGTGTTGAAGGATGCTACTCCTAAGGGGGAGCAGCATAGTAGATCATGGATGTTTATGCCTCCACTTTGGCATTGCTATCAAAGGGGGAGAAGATGTGAAGCAGAGAAGATATTTGTAGTATTGGCTACATATAGTATGGAAGAGATTGGGGAGAAGATGTGAAGATTTAGAGATATCTTGGTATATTGCCATCAATGCCAAAGGGGGAGATTGTTGGCATATGTGCAGAGTATGATGACATGATGGTGTATGTTGTCATTGATGTCAATATGCTGAAGTATGAACCAGTATATTGAAGTAAGCGATCTGGTAAGCGAACCGGTATGATGGTACAAGTGAAGTGGTATGATGAAGTGTGAACTGGTATGATGGAATGAACTGGTATATGCCAAAAGTGAACCGATATGTGAACTGGTATATGGAAAGTTTGTATCGGGGTTTCTGCTTGACGCATTCTAAGTATGTGTGATTCGATCGACGACATCCTATGATGAGTTAGCATTGAAATGAAGATGAGATCGCGTTGCCATGTCAGCCTTGTGCATGTGAAGAATCTTCTTGAGGATCTTGCATGAAGAAGATTGATTCTATCCACCTCGGGAATGTGCAAAGTCTCAGTAAATGGTGGAGAGCACGTGATGGGTTATCAACTTCCAAAAGCGGTGAAGAACGGATGATGGAGAATATCTTGAGATTTGTTCAAGATTGTTTTACTCTATGCAATGTGATTAACGGTCAGGATTGGACCAACTATATTTATGCTACCAACCTAATTGTTGTCTATAAGGTTGATGATGATTTGCATTGTGAAGTTGTTGGCAAATGTTATGTGTGTATACAAGTGAAGAGATACTTGATTCTTGCTAGACCGGAGTAGTGAGTAGAGATTTACAAAGTGTGATTGCAGCAGTATAAGGAACTGAAGTGGATCTACCTTAGCATTGAGTGTTGTTATCAGATCAATGTATTACCTGTTGACTTCTAATCATTTCAACAATTGGAAAATCCCTTTACCGGGTAGCTTTAACAGGCTTTTTGTAAATCCTTTAACAAGGTGACTCAAAATCATTGAGTTCTTCAAATCCTCTTGCGAGGTAACCTTTAACAGGGTTCTAACCTTTAACTGGGTATTCAGCCATCCCTTAACTAAGTGATCCCTAGCAAGATCGGTTCCTAGCAGAACCTGTTGTAAAGTCTTTAACCGAACTAGGCTCCTAACAAAGCAAACTTTAGAAGAGTTCAAGAACAACTTGTGGGTATTCATCCCCACCATAGTTTTTCCTAGTTGGTTTTCCACGTGAAAAATGACTTTGTTATGTGATTCTTTTTCATGTGATGATTTAGTGTTTTCTGTTAAGCAGTAAAAGCATGTTGATCCAGTGGTCTTTATATTTCCGATGTATTACTTGTTTAAGCATATTGGTGAAGTGGAAATGAGATATTAGGTTATAAGCATATGGGTGAAGTGGAAATGAGATATTAGGTTTTGTGAAGATCTAAGTGTTACCATTTTATGACTTTTAATGTCACTAGGTTTTACTAGTATTGACTTGATTTAGATCAGTGATGTTGTTCACTGGTTAGTGTAGTATTTGTTGTTCAAACTACAGAGAAGTTTTTTTTGTCTATACTGATTCACCCCCCCCCCCTCTCAGTATCTGTTGAGTATTTACTGTTCATCATTATTCATCATTTACCACATATAATTGAGGCTCGTTGCCTCTATTATGGAGGTGTCAGCCACTCTCTTGACTAACAAATCTCCAAATAGTTGATCCACCTCATAGCTCATGCTAGGTCTCCTCGTAACCCTATGCAAGCACCAAATAACTAATTGATCAAGGTGATCATCAAATAGTGCCCCTTAAAGTACCTTATCTCTTTGTACTAGATCCATGGAGTCCAAATCTATATCATGTCTCTTTCTCAACTCAACAAAAATAATGGCAAAGGAAATATCCCATCCTTCCAACAAGAGTATTCCACTTCTCTTCACAATTTGCCTTCCTATCTCTAGAGTCATAATAGAAAACTCTTCATTTGCAACTTTTAGGGACATCATCCTTCATTCTCAACCTTTCTTCATTCCCCAACTCATCAAAGTTAATGCCTCTGCTCCTTTCCATTTCATTTGTCAGATTCCTTATGACAGAATGCTTGAATTCCCTAAAATTTATTAAATCGTCATCACTCATGAATTCATCACAAGAATTCAGTCACACATCTTCATTGAGATATCCTCCAAGCTTAAAAGAATCAAGGGCCAATTCTTTAGGAGGAGTTTGAATAGTAACCCCTATCCTTGTGTCAAATCTAAGAGGGGGTAGAGGCTCATCTCCTTCAAATTCAAAATCTTAATATGACTGAAAAGGGATTTCTCTTTCCAAGGACAATATGTGCAAAGGAGTAATAGCCCTAGGGCTCTCTGGTACCTCAAAAAGAGGACCACTAGAAGGTGATGCAACCATAGGCTTTTTCTTAGTTACTTTTGTAAGCAACCTCTCTGAAGGGGAGGGATGTGATGATTTTGGATTAAGAGAAAATATGGATGAAAGCTCTTTAGGACTCAATGAAGTGGAAGAAGGACCAATGGGGAAACCAATTGATTGAGGGGATTTTGGCCTTTCTTCTTCCACTACCTGTATTGGAGTTGTAAGATCTAAATGGGGTATATTAGGAGGCAGAGGAATCCTATCAATATCTATGTAGCTAGAAAAAAATTCCCTCATCCTTGCCTCTGGAATTAGTTGCAATGCCCATGTTGGGGAGTAAGAACTATCCTCCCTCCTTCTTTTGTTTTCCTCATATTGGATTTTGCACCACCTCTCCTTTCTTTTTAATACTTCCTCATAATCTTTTTCATTTCTTATGAGGTATTCATCATCTTCCTTGTCCAATTGATGTTCTGATACCCTAGCCTTCCCAAGCTCTTTGACAAACCATTCAGAGTCATAAAACCTATATTTAGCTTGAGGAAGCCTATACCTATTCAACATAAAATCCAAGATATCATATAATTTCTAATTTAAAAAGAGATACATCCCAATCAATTTTTTTGATTGGATCATTGATCCTTTCTTGTGTGACCATCTCACTAAGGACTTATCAGCCTCATTCAGCTAATGCATGATCTCTAAAAGAGCCACCCTGTCTTGAACAGTAATAGGCAATATCCTAGGAGTAATAGGACTACTAAAACCCCTTACACTTGTGTGGTTCTTAAACTATAATCATGATCCCCAATTGTGGGTGATACCTAATTCAGGCCTAAGGTCTTTAGGTCTAAGAAATCCCTTAGCCAATGGGCCTAGACCCCACCTAACTTCGTTTTTCAAAATACCCAAAAGCTTTCTTATAAAGAAAATTTCAAAAACTAGATAATTTGACTCATTCATATGCGAATCCCAAATATATATCTCCATTCCTAAACCAGAAGTTGCTCTCCTTTAGCCATGGTTACAATTTGCAAACTAGGATGCCATAATTTAAGACCTTTGTATAGAAATATATGCATCAGGAGAGAATAATACCTAAAGATTGTTGATTTTCCTATTTTGAAATCACACAAGGCATTATGCAAACCTTGAGCTACGACAGAAGAATAGTTAAAAGGCTTATTGATATCCCTACTTTGGATATTCATATAGCTCATCAACATCCAATTTGGAATAAAGTTCTATGCATCTGCAGCACAAACCTAACACAAGGCATAGTATGTGTCCAAAAAATAGTTAATAAATAAGTCGGTGTTGTAAAAGGCAATCTATTTTAATGTCAACTTTTTGTCATCCCCCTTCGCGTGTGGAGGTCTAAATGATGCCAATTTTCTTCTATACAAGAGCTCATTCTTCTTATACTCCATGTCTAACTCTTGCAGATCAATAACCCAGTCTGTGTTAGGGTTGAGCATGAACATTTCATTAATGACATCTCTGGTAATTTCTATGAATATACCACCTTCACTGGACACAATCTCCTTAGTATCAGGCTTGTAATTTGTAGCAATTGTAGTAACCAATTCAGTGTTCACATAAATATTTGGCACCACAAGTCTTGCATGCTGGCAAGAGACATTGTACCAATGAATATTCATGCATGGAGATTGCTTAGGGGTTGTCATGGATGGCAACTCAATCAATAAACTCTATCTGACATATGCAGATTTGACTTACCAAAAGTCATATTGTTTATCAAGCATAAGTCTGGAAGGTAGAATACAATAACCGGTAGAGCATGAGATCAGTGTGCATATCTTGATTTTGGTGATGTAATTTTGGTTGTGGTGATTAAGGTGGTTTGTTCATTATTCGAGGCAACTTACTATGCAATTCTAGCCTTGGGTGTTGATTCTAGTGCAAGATTCAAGGTCCGGTATCCGATGATTGCAGAAGAATGGAGCTAATGTATTGACCAGTTGAGTATAGTGTGATCCAGAATGCTTGAGTTGTTTTTGGTGATTGGTGTTGTGTTTGAAGTACCTATGTCATTGTGTGTGAAGCTTTTTATCATCTATTTTGGTTCCACATATGCATTTGTGGATGGATTGAGCCGACATGTTACTACATGTTTCATATTTTGTAATTTTGTGAAGCTGACATGGTTAATGATTATTTTTGTTGTTGTGGATATATAAGATCTATTTGGTTAATCATTTTGGTGCATGTTATGAGCAAAGAGATTCTTTATGAGATAATTTGCAAGTTTTGGTGAATGTGATTGAAGGTTTTGGTGGTGCGGTGAGTAATAGAGTAGGAAAACAAAGCAGGGTGACAGATCAGGTGTAGAAGACAATCTGAGCCTAACCGGAACTTCTTTTTGGCATATGTAGATGCTATACTTTGGTTAATTCATTATTTTAATCATTTGTAATATCCTGTATGGCAGTGAGCCTTCCTTCGGGTTGTAGCCCTTTTTATAATTGAGCAGTGAGCTCTAGGCAGTGTGCCTGAATGCAAGTGCATTCCCCTCATGTAATATTATCATACTTCTGATTATAGTATAATAATATTGTGGGTTCAAATCCCACCGTGGTTTTTCTCTTTCCTAGTTTCCACATTAAAAAAATCGGTGTTAGGATTGTTTGGTTGTTTTCTTTAAGTTTTTGCATTTCACTTTCTTTCTTGTACATCTGGTGGTTTAAGGATTAGTTTAATAAGTTTACAAATTGTAAAAAAATTGATTCACCCCCCTCTCAGTGTTCATTGATCCCAAAAATTGGTACCACAGCCTAGTTACTTCAAGGAAGCCTAACAGCTTAAGGAAGATCTGGAAGATTGAATCAATGGACTCTTGTTTGCAGAGACAGCTTAGTGTGGCACTTGAAGATCTTGATGCAACAAGAAATGAAGCAAGTTCTTTGAAAAGAAGCTTGAATGCAGATGAAGACTTCATTGAAACTCTAAAAGATCAAGTGAGCACTTCTAGAGAGAGCAGAAAAAAACTGATGGATAAGCTGAAGGAGAAAGAAGAGTAAAGCTTTGATAATCAAGCCCTGCAAGATAAAATAGATGAATGTGAGAAGCTAGCTAGAGATAATGCAGCCCGGTTAGATGAGATGTTGGAAAGTCAGAGACATGGGAAAGACATGAGAGGACTTGGATTTGAGAAAGAAGAATCCTTCGGTTTTGGACAAAGCAATCATTAGAAGAACAAGAAACCTCTGATAAGATAGCCTAATCCCTATAAATTCAATGGTAAATGTTTTGTTTGTTGAAAATCTGGTCATATGGCAAGTCAATGCAGAAGTAAGATGAATAATGGGTTGATGAATAACATGATGATTAATTGTCCTACCTTTACAGGTCAATGTTTCATATGCAACAACTTTGGTCATAAGTCAAATATATGCAGAACAGTGATGAACAATTTTCAGAATAAAAGATGTTATCTTGTGGAATGTTTGGGCACATTTCAAATGAATGCAGGATGAGACAAAATCAAATGAACTTCAGACCTATACAAGGAAATGTTGTATGTCATGCATGCAACAAATCCGGTCACATTGCAAGATATTGTAAAAACAAGAATGCTCTAGTAGACGAGTAAATCAGAATAAAAGGCAAAAGCTAAAGTGGAAGAATCAGAGACCAGCATAAAAAGATGTAGGCTAAGAAAGAACATTCTACTATTCAAAATGACTCTACACCTAATTCCGATGTTGGAACCTCATCCGGTAACTAGGGCATTTTTGCCTTAGGGGGAGTTTTTCATGTAAAATATTTAGAACCCCCTCTCAGAGACCTGTAATTGGTTGTGGAAGGTTGCAGTAGATCAATATCAGTTATGCAGATGATATCCAAAAGAATTCATGGCAATTTGAGATTCTCGTGAAGTTGTACAATATCCTATGGTTATGGAAGTTCATTATGAGGAAGTAGTCAAGGAGATTGCATATGGGACGGGAGCAAGTGAAAAAGCAGAAGAAGTTGATGCAAGAAAGCGTGATATAGATGCAAGTGCAGGTGCAAAGAATGAAAAAGGAGAAGAGAAGGTTGATGAGGCACCTATAACTATGGAAAGACCCACTCTATCTGACAAAGGGAAGCAGATTGCCCCAGATGATGACTTCTCTCATGGACCAATTAATTTAAGCTCTCTCTCTCCCATCCAAGCATTGATGTTATCCACCCTTGCCCAAATCAAAGCAAGTGAGGACTTATTAAAGTCTCAATCAGAATACAAGGAGGTTATATCTTCGGCAACCAATGTTTTAGAGAAAATTTTGCCTTCCTATTAGCAGGATTACGGTGACACCTCCTCCGATAAGCTTAGGGATATGTTACAAGAAGTTGATTCTCATTTTGTGTCCTTGGAGAAAGCAGCACATATATAATTTTAAACACATTTAATGAAATGAGATTCCAAAACTTTTTGAAATCGGTTGAGAATGATAGGGTAGTTTTTCAATCTAGGGTAAAGAGTATTGAGAATTCTTTAGATGAAGGTGGCAAGATATATAAGTCATGTCTTATTTTGCCAAAGTTTACTCTACACATTGACAAGAAGATTAAGGAATATGATGGGCAGTTAGCTCTAATTTCATAATCTTTTGCCCCTCTTTCTATTTTTGCCAGTAGTCTTGAAGCTCAAGTTATGGATGTAACAAACAAAATCGAGAGCTTGCATAAAGAAAGGGACCGAATTATAAGCAGAGTAGGTGAATTGAGGAGTCTTGTCACTCACCAGTTAGACACTTTGGTTGGTAGTCAATAGGATGTAGTGAGTGATTTGGGTAAGGCTATCCCCTCATACCTTAAGGGATTAGAAATACATGCCTAAATGTTCAATGCCTTGATAAATGTTTTGGATTGTTTTCTAAGAGGATGGAATGAATATCTAAAATCCCTGAAGACAACTTATGCAGACATTTTCAAATTTCTTTAAATCATTGTACATATCCTTCATCAGTTTTGGAAGATCCCTATCTTTTCCATTGATGTCAAAGGGGGATAGAGAGTGCAGTGAAAAATGATGCATGTTCTTAGGGGGAGCTTGCAAATTCTTGGAGAGTTAGAAGTTTAATTTTGGTGTTTTGCAGTCTTGAGTGTATAGTTCATTTTTCACGGTATTTCCATCAATGCCAAAGGGGAGATTGTTGGAAAGAGACACTGTACCAGTGAAGAGTCATGCATGGATATTTCTTAGGGGTTTTCATTAATGGAAACTCAGTCAATAAACTCTATCCGACATATGCAAATTTGATATAACAAAAGTCATATTGTTTATCAGGCATAAGTTTGGAAGGTGGAACACAGTAACCAGTAGAGCTTGAGATCAGTGTGCATATCTTGATTTTGGTGATGTAATTTTGGTTGTGGTGATTAAGGCAATTTATTCATTATTTGAGGCAACTTACTTTGCAATTCCAACCTCCAGTGTCTATTCTAGTGCAAGATTCAAGGTTTGATATCTAGTGATTCCAGAAGAACAGAGCTAATGTATTGACCGGTTGGGTATAGTGTGATCCAGAATGCTTGAGTTGTTTTCGGTTATTTGTGTTGTGTCTGAGGTAACTATGTTGTTGTGTGTGAAGCTTGTTATCATCCATTTTGGTTCCACATATGCATTTGTGGATGGCTTGAGCCGACATGTTACTACATGTTTCATATTTTTAAGTTTTGTGAAGTCGACATGGTTAATGATTCTTTTTGTTGGTGCAGATATATAAGAATGATTTTGTTAATCATTTTGGTGTATTTTATGAGCAAAGAGAATCTGTATGAGTGAATTTACAAGTTTTGGTGAATGTGATTGAACATTTTGGTGGGCTAGTGAGTAACATAGCAGGAAAACATAGCAGAGTGACAAATTAGGTGCAAGAGACAATTTGAGCCTCACCGAAATTGCTTTTTGGCATATGTAGATGCTATACTTCAGTTCATTCATTATTGTAATCATTTGTAATAGATTGTAAGGCAATGAGCCTTCCTTCGGGTTGTAGCCCTTTTTGTAATTGAGCAGTGAGCTATAGGCAGTGTGTCTGAATGCAAGTGCATTCCCCTCATGTCATATTATCATACTTTTGGAAATAGTATAATAATAGTATGGGTTCAAATCCCACTTTGGTTTTTTCGCTTTCCTAGTTTCCACGTAAAAAATTATGATAGTGTGGTTGTTTGCTTTAAGTTTTTGCATTTCACTTTCTTTCTTGTGCATCTGGTGGTTTAAGGATCAGTTTAATAAGTTTGCAAATTGTAAAACATTGATTCACCCCCCCTTCTTAGTGTTCATTTATTCCAAAAATTGGTATCAGAGCCTAGTTCCTATGAGGATTCCTAACATCTTGAGGAAGATCCAGAAGATTGAATCAATGGACTCTGGTTTGTAGAGAGAGCTTAATGTGGCACTTGAAGATCTTGATGCAGCAAGAAATGAAGTAAGTTCTTTGAAAAGAAACCTGAATGCAACCTGAGGACTTAGTTGAAACTCTAAAAGATCAAGTGAGCACTTCTAGAGAGAGGAGAAAGGAACTGATGGATAAGCTAAAGGAGAAAGAAGAGCAAAGCATTGATAATCAAGCCCTAGAAGACAAGATAGATGAATGTGAGAAGCTAGCTAGAGATAATGCAGCCCAGTTAAATAAGATGTTGAAAAGTCAAAGACATGGGAAAGACATGCGAGGACCCAGGCTTAAATCTCTTCTACATCTCTAATGATCCAGGAAGTTGTGCATTTATTTCATTAGAGAATTTTCTCTTTCTGAAATCAGAACAGTATCATTTCTAGGGTTAGGGTTTTACGAATAAACAGAAATGAGAAGCTCTTATAATTTGGCTAAACTTATGTTAGATGGGTTTGATACCGAGAGTAAACTTAGAGGGGGGTGAATCAATTTACTATCAGAAATTAGAACTATTACATATTAAAACCTTTAAATCGAAGCACAAAGAAACCAACACAATGAAAGATAAAATATGAAAGCATAGTACACACAACACCAACATTTTGATGTGGAAAACCCGATAAAGGGAAAAACCATGGTGGGAAACCCTACCCACGATCAGATAATACTTCTATAGCAATATGTGAAATACTTACAATGGGGATTGCACTTGCAATCAGGCCAACAACCTAGAGCTCACTGCTCATCACAAAAAAGAAGTCTCGCTGACTTACAAAAGCATTGGACTACAATACGGAAATAATGAACTATGAAAGTAGCATCTCCTTGTAAAGCGGAAAATCGCGATCGAACCCTAGTTGCTCTCCCCTCTTCCAACTCCAAGGAGAGAGAAGGGAGATTCACTAGGGTTGATGGTTTTCACTTAGGGGAGAGACTTTACAT
The DNA here is from genome assembly GCF_030272615.1 of Cryptomeria japonica. Taxonomy (NCBI): domain Eukaryota; kingdom Viridiplantae; phylum Streptophyta; class Pinopsida; order Cupressales; family Cupressaceae; genus Cryptomeria; species Cryptomeria japonica. The sequence continues at coordinate 542,791,096 of NC_081406.1, read as the reverse complement.
TCAAAAGAGGGGTTGAAACCCACAAGATCCAATCCCACGCAATGCAAGATTGGATGCTAAATGAGTTTCAAGGGTTATGACAACAAGGCTACCCTCTTTTGTAAAGAATGTGCATAGAGGAATTAAGCTAGGAATGCATAGAAAGTGAGAAAGATTTGCTTATAAACTGAGATAGGAATACAGTATGAAGCTACGGACCTGGAATTAGTAGTGAAATGTCAATACGGCGTTGTCCTGCAAATTTGAGCAAAAGTTGTCGGGACGATGGCGCCCGGTGCCACAGTCCTCCGAAAAATCCGCGAAACGAAGGGGGATCTGTTCGTCTCTGCACAAGGATTCCAGATCTTCAATTTCAGCCGCATACCTGCAACCTACACACAGAAAAGCAAAGACGATTGGGGGGTTAGGGATTAGGGGTTTGCCTTTAGTTCAAACCCCGGTTTTGGAATTAACCAAGAAATGAGCAAGTGTTGTAAATGTAAATGTCTGTAATGTAAAACAAGTACTAATACCTTGTTCTAAGGATGTTTGTATCCTTATGTGTGAAGGTATAGATGTTGTATATTGTTGTAGTATGTTGTATGTAGTATGTAGTAAGTGATCTCCTCTTCAATGGTTGAATCCTTGTCTTGAATGCAACACTTAGCCTTGAATGGACACTTGAAATGATCAATTGCTTGAATGTTTGAATGCTTGAGTATAGTTTCCACCCTTTTTCCATCATGTATCGAATGAAAGAGGAAAATGTAGTTTATATACTTGTCAATTAGGGCTGATAGACTGATTTTCCCGACCAGGAAAGTTTATTTTCCAAATTGCAAGCAAAAAGACCCGAAGTCCAAAGGAGACCGGGCCCAAAATAGGACCCAGGGACCAGGGCGCTGGGCGCCATGGTCCTGGGGGACCAGGGCGCTGGGCGCCCTAGTCCTTGGGGACCAGGGCACTGGGCGCCCTGGTCCTGGGGGACCAGGGCGCTGGGCACTCTAGTCCCACCTCCCGGGACAGCAGGGTGCAAGGAGGTTCAGGCCAGGGTGCTTGAAAAATGCAGTTTTCAGTGTCGTAATTAGGTTTCGAGGTCTCCATTCAGGTTGCGTGTTGCATCGCCATCGTGAAGACCCAAATGCGGTCGAAATTGTAAGTGTCACAATTTTAGGATGCTACATTTAGCCCCCACTTCAGCGGGAGTATAAGCATACGCTCATACTTCCGGTAAAGTACAAGGAAGCAACATTGAAAAACTTTCACCACGTCAAGGAGGCAAGATACACCAAGCCCCCAGTGGACTAAGGATCTTACGACTTCGATTGACAAGGTAAAAGGGAAGATCGCGAGGGAGAACCATGACTGTCAGTAGCAAGGTTCCCTCACTATGAGTCATGCAAGAAAGATATCAAAAATTTTCAAGGCAAAGCTAAATTTGTCAAGAAATTTTCAAGTATCTTGAAAAGATATGAACGGGATGTATGCCCCCCTATGTTAAAGCGATCGCACACGCCTCACCGGGGGTGATTGCTTTAAGGTAGTGATACATATAAGAATGAGAAAGGAAAGGAGCACGTTATCACAAGGATTTAGCCCCCAAGTGTGAGATAAGCCCAAGGATAATAGACACAAAACACAAAGCACGAGGTGACTTCGCTTTCCTCAGGGTCAGTATGCTGTATGATAATTCATGTATATCATATGTATGTATGCATAATTGTTCTTCATTCCCCAATCAAGGAAGGTCACCTAGAAGAAGGGAACACATGTGTCTTTTGAGTCAACATGAGAGAGATCGAGAGATCTCAATGCTTTGCATCGTCCTCAAGTAGACAACACTAAGGACAACAAATAGAAGAATGAGAATAACACATAGAAGAAGTAACACAAGAGAGGAGGAGAGAATCTACTATGCTAATGTAACTAGTCTAGCACGTCATCTACCCCCCGATCTTGTTGATCAATGTTTCGGGAAGGCAGGGAACATGCCAGAGGAGGAACATCCAACACAGCAGATGGAGCTATCACAAGATCCAAGCAAGGGCTATGTTCATGTTCTGAGCCACGTTGTTCTTGTCTAGGAGCTAGGATAAGTGCTTTAGAAAATTCATTAGATAAATGGTTATCAATATCAACAAGTTCATATTCACTATCAGAAGCAAAAGGAGTAACATTTTCATCATGCATAGCATTTTTATCTATATCATCATCAAGATTTATAAAAATAGGATCTTTAACTCGCACAGGATCAAGACCATCATGCATCTTATGTTTAGGAGATTTTGGCTCAATTCTCGGCTGAGGAGAAAATGGAATAATGCTTGTTGAAGGTGTTTTTGGAGATTGCAAAGTTTGAGAAGCAGCTGCTTGAGCCCTAAGACGACGCTTTCGTCGGCGTTCACATGCAGAACGATTTCGTCTAGTCTTAGTGGGAAGTTGCGAAGATTAAGGAGGAGGAATGTTCTCATCCTTATCACTTGGGTGTTTAGGTTGTGGTCTCTTAGGCTGGATAATAGGAGAAGAAGAAGGTCTCTTCTCTCTATAAAAGGAAGGAGGAGGAACTGCTCCATATAAGGGAGGAATATTTGGTTTAGGAAGGAGACCAAGTCCATCATGACGAGGAGGGATGGGTCTACTTTTAGGAAGTTTATTAGATATAGACATAGTCACATCCATAGGGATGGGTTGGGAATCTTCTTGAGGAAAGACATTAGTTTTATCTTTCAAAGGAAGAACTTCCTTCTCAAGAACGATAGGAATATCAAGTTTAGGTGTTCTAGGTTCACTTAAAGATAGGATCATATCTGTTTTCCATTTTTGATAAGATTTGAAAAGATGATCGCTTCGCGGAGGAAGAGATTGGAATTGTTTAGGCCAAAAATAATCAATAGGAACACTAGAAGTTCTTTCAGCTGGTTTAAAGAGACTATGATTAACAGTAACAACTTCACCATTATGGGGAAATTTCAAACACTTATGAATAGGAGAAGCAATAGCTTTCATGGAAGATAGCCAAGGATAGCCAAGCTTCACAGGAAATTGTTCGGAAGATGGAATAATAGCAAAGTTCACATCAAGGGATTTGTTATGGACCTCAATAGGCAATGTAATAGAACCAATTGCAGGAGAAGAAAATGCATTAAATAGTTTCACAATCACATCTGTTTTGTCATAGATAACTTGATTCAATTGCAAAGTAAAAAGAAATTCTTCAGTAATAACATTAACCATGCACGAAGGATCAATAAGCACTCCACGGCAAGGTGTATTCTTGACTTTTGCAACTATGTATAAAGGACCATCAGGTGCCCTAATGGTTTCACTGGAATCAAATGTGATGGAAGGTTCTTTAGGGTTTTCTTGCTGCTCTACAAAGTTAATCACATTTGGAGTCATAGACACAAGACCATCAGATGAAAGAGAGGAATCATTAGCCTCAATCGCATTAGAGGTATGGGAAGTATGAGAAGGTAATGGATCAGTAAAAATCTGAAGATTTTGGTTAGGAGGAGCTACAGATGTGTTGCCTTTATCATTCACTCCAGAAACAGAGATAGTATTATTATCAATCAAATCTTGAATTTTACCCTTTGAAGAAAAACATTTTTCAGTATCATGCCCAGGCTGACGATGAAATTGACAAAAGGCTTTGTTATCAAAATAAGGTGAAGTAATCTTTGCAGGATCAATTTGCCTTATAGGAGGAAGAGTAAGCACATTTTGTTCCAATAACTTATTCATAATACTATGCAATGATTCATTCAAAGGAGTATACTTTCTTTCTTTCTTGAAAAATTTAGAAATAGGAGGCACACCTGATGCTGCATTCACATTGTTGTTGATGATGTTTTCATTGAATTTGATGGAATCTCTGTTCGGTTTAAACTTCCCAAATGGTTGTTGACTGCTATCACCCTTATCACTCAGAGCCATAGGATGTGATTGTTCCATTTGACTCACAGTCAGTTGATAATTGTGAAGAGTTGCACACAACTGTTGGAAAGAAGTAAACTCAGAAAATAGAAGTTTGTCTCGAATATCTTTTTGTAAATTAGAAATAAAGATTCTTTGAATATCATTGTCAGGCACTGGAAAAGAAATTTGAGCATACAAATGCTTATATCTACCAATGAAATCAGTCACTTTTTCTTTAACACCTTGTTTACAATGCATTAAATCAATCAAAGTAACTTTAGGACTTATATTGTTTTGAAATTGTTGAATGAAAGCATTTGCAAGTTGTTCGAAAGAAGTAATAGAATAAGAAGGCAACGAGCAATACCATTGTAGGGCTTTGTCTCCTAATGTTCTAGTAAACAATTTTGCAAGCAACCTTTGGTCATAAGCAAAATCAGTACATATTGTTTGAAAGGTCTTAACATGTGTTAGAGGATCACCTTTACCATTATAAAGCTCCAAATGCGGAATTTCAACATGTTTAGGAGGAATAGCTCAAACAATGTCAAGAGAAAGTGGGCTCGCAACATCAAATGTGGGCACACTAAACTTAGATTGATTCATAGAGGCAATTTGTTGCTGTAAAGAAGAGACAGTTTGTGCAAGATTGTTAATGGTCGCTTCAGTCAAAGAGTTCATATTAGATGTGTTAGATTGAGATGGAGGTGTTATGTTATTGAAAGAAGGCAAAGAGTAAGGTGGTGGGACTCTATGATAGTCAATTATAGGGGATGATTGGACAAGAGGAACACTACAAGGAGGAATGGAATGGTTAAATGAATTGCCCCCTTGCGTCATGTTCATTTGTGGAGATATAATAGGGACACTCATTGAAGGAATGAATGAAGAAGTCGGATTGAATGAAGGAAGAGGGTTGATTGAAGAAGAAGGGTTGCCCCCATGACTGGCGATCACAGGAGGAATGTCTTGTGTAGAAGTAGCCATTATGTTTGATGTAAAGGTAGGTATGCTAGCAATAGAAGTCATCAAAGGAATAGAATGATTGACTTGTGTAGGAGGTTGTGTATAACCTAAAGTTTTGGCACAACTCTTCATAGGCATCACATTCGAATCCACAATGTGTGCAATACCACACAAAATATCAATTCCATTCTTATCACTTTGATGCATACATTTTAGACCCTCAATTAGAGGAAGAGCTTGACTATCGGGGTATTCTTGAGACATCCATTGTCGAAAATCGTCAAATTGGTTATCCAATTTCGAACGTTGTTCTACAGAAACCTCATGGAGAGCTTCTTCATCATTAGGAGGATTAGAGGAATTACCCATGTCCTCGTTAAAAAGGCTATTCAAATTAGGTTCCATCTCCTCGGTAATTAAACCTCGGAAAGACTTAATTCTACGGCTTCGTCTAACGGGAATAGTGTAAGTAGGGCTTATTGTTGTAAAACTCATGCACTAGAGAGAGAGAGAGAAAGTTTTGATTTTAGAGGTAGCAATTTTCAGTAAAATCAACCAATCTTCTGGATTTAAGCTGTTAAATGCAATCACAACAGTCTCCCGAAATTTCAGAAAAAATGTCTCGGACCGTGGCGCTCGGAGTGCAACACGGTCCTTGCAACTTTTTTTGAAATTTGCAGGGATGAAAGGTATGATGATTTTAAAGCTAATCTGAAGAAATTGAGTGATTTTACGATCTGTAGATAGGCCAAATTAAAGTTGCAATCTCAAAATTGAACCCTACCCAGATTGTCGAAAAATGCAAAAATTTGAATTTTGAAAAAGAGAGGGAAACTGAAATTTTGAATTTTATGATTTTAGAGGGAATGTCAAGAGCAATGCAAATTTTGAAATTTAAAAATTGACTCAATTTCACGCAAAATTCAATTTTGAAAGCGGAAATCAAAGTTGTTGTAATTAAGCATTTAATTTCAAAAGTCACAAATTGTAAGAATTTGAATAAAGCACTGAAATTTCGAATGAATGCAAACACACTTTTCAGATTTAGGACAGTAAGAACACAATTTTGACACAAAATTTCAATTTCAATGATTTTTGAATGTTTAAAAGCCTTAATCCAAGCAATCACAAGACCAACTTTGACTGTAATTTTGAAGGTGTTAAAATTGATAAAATCAGCCAAAATTCTGGATTTTAGCAGGAAAATACAGTAAGATCTCGCTCCCGAAATTTCAGAAAAAATGTCGGGGACGATGGCGCTTAGAGTGCACACAGTCCTCGCAACTTTTTTCCAAATTTTCAGGGATAAAAGATATTGTGATTTTATTGCGGAATCCAAAGTTACAGCTGATTTGGAAATGTTTTGATCAGTGAAATTGTCGGACAAAGGTTGAATCAAGAGGGTTTCAAAAATTAGGGTTTTGACACTTAACCACTTAATTTTCAAAATTAAAGCATAGATATGAATTGATAATTTGTAATAGAAGGATAGATCTGAAACAAGCATTAACATTTAGACATTTCACAAGTTCAATTACTAAAAAGAAAATTTAGGGTTTTTATGCAATCAACCTCTAAAATTTGCAAAAGATCAAACATGGAAATGTAATCAAGGAATCCAATTTCAGATCTAACCATGAATAATTAGAAAGGATGTTCACGTCGGGTTCACCAAAATGTAAAGCGGAAAATCGTGATCGAACCCTAGTTGCTCTCCCCTCTTCCAACTCCAAGGAGAGAGAAGGGAGATTCACTAGGGTTGATGGTTTTCACTTAGGGGAGAGACTTTACATTCAAAAGAGGGGTTGAAACCCACAAGATCCAATCCCACACAATGCAAGATTGGATGCTAAATGACTTTCAAGGGTTATGACAGCAAGGCTACCCTCTTTTGTAAAGAATGTGCATAGAGGAATTAAGCTAGGAATGCATAGAAAGTGAGAAAGATTCACTTAGAAACTGAGATAGGAATACAGTATGAAGCTGCGGACCTGGAATTAGCAGTGAAATGTCGATACGGCGTTGTCCTGCAAATTTGAGCAAAAGTTGTCAGGACGATGGCGCCCGGTGCCACGGTCCTCCGAAAAATCTGCGAAACGAAGGGGGATTTGTTCGTCTCTGCACAAGGATTCCAGATCTTCAATTTCAGTTGCGTACCTGCAACCTACACATAGAAAAGCGAAGATGATTGGGGGGTTAGGGATTAGGGGTTTGCCTTTAGGTCAAACCCCGGTTTTGGAATTAACCAAGAAATGAGCAAGTGCTGTAAATGTAAATGTCTGTAATGTAAAACAAGTACTAATACCTTGTTCTAAGGATGTTTGTATCCTTATGTGCGAAGGTATAGATGTTGTATATTGTTGTAGTATGTTGTATGTAGTATGTAGTAAGTGATCTCCTCTTCAATGGTTGAATCCTTATCTTGAATGCAACACTTAGCCTTGAATGGACACTTGAAATGATCAATTGCTTGAATGCTTGAATGCTTGAGTATAGTTTCCACCCTTTTTCCATCATGTATCGAATGAAAGAGGAAAATGTAGTTTATATACTTGTCAATTAGGGCTGATAGACTGATTTTCCCGACCAGGAAAGTTTATTTTCCAAATTGCAAACAAAAATACCCGAAGTCCAAAGGAGACCGGGCCCAAAATAGGACCTAGGGACTAGGGCGCTGGGCGCCATGGTCCTGGGGGACCAAGGCGCTGGGCGCTCTGGTCCCACCTCCCGGGACAGCATGGTGCAAGGAGGTTCAGGCCAGGGTGCTTGAAAAATGCAGTTTTCAGTGTCGTAATCAGGTTTCGGGGTCTCCATTCAGGTTGCGTGTTGCGTCGCCATCGTGAAGACCCAAATGCGGTCAAAATTGCAAGTGTCACAATTTTAGGACGCTACACTCCTAATGCTTGATACAATTTTGGTGAAGCACGGATGTCTTCCCTGCAACACCAAAACCTTTTGTCAAATGATATATCACTTGTTCTCACATTAACCTTCCTCTAATAATGCAGACATAACCATCAATCCTACACATGACATATTAAATGAATAAGTCACCTATAAATATAGATCATCAACCTTATTGATAAGGACGGCTAAACCCTAAACCCATAAACCCATAATTACAAAAATTACATTACACGATATCACCGGATCAATATTATGATTTACATTACATAGCATGGACCTAAAACAAATTCCCAAACAATTATATCTGTCGAATCATGCTAAGACCAATCACCAATACGTTTCACCAACTGGTAAAAACCCTTAGTACAATAACACATAAAGTCTAACTGAATCCAAATAGGACCACCATAATAGCACGCTAGGTAATGCAAAGCCACCAAAAATTAGGACATGATCAAGAAGCACCTTCAGCATGATAGAAACCGATTCCATAAGCCGGATCAAAATTATCTAACCAAATCATCATATATCGCTAACTAATAAATCTAATCGGTACCTGGAAATACCCACTAGGAACATAAGAGATAGCTACTGGAGCACCAAATCATGAACCAATAAAATATGGCAAGCATATAACCATCCTGCACAAGAATCCAAAAATGAAATCCAAGGATTTGATCATACTAGATTGGAATTGCAACCAAAATCAAGATAAACACCAAGTCTAACCAGGATAGTAGAACCATATGCAATCGGGATACAGTGTTGACATCAATGAAAACACTTAACCAAATCCATCATATTTCCAACAACTTAAACCTTAATGTACTTGACAACAATGAGAAATATGGAATTATGCAGAGAAGGTAAAAATCAAATAAGAATGTAATGAAAATGAAAACAACAATCGCTTCTCATAAACCCTAATTATGATATCAAGGAAGCACAAAACAATTTTAGAATATACAGAGCACTGTAACTGTGAATTAGAACAATATTGATGCTAAAATAGGTGAGGGATTTAGATCATAATGGGCTGAATGGTGTTATTAATTGCAGGCAAGTATACTGGTGTGATGGTGGGAGATAACTGTTGTAATTTGTATTTGAACATTGGGGGCCCAACAGAAAATTCTCATTCAGTCGGTGACGAATTAGAAGCAGGAACATAGGAGATTTAATATTTTATTTTACCATTAGCCCTTAAGCCCCTGCGACACTACAGAGTTAACTTGGTCGTGCACCTTTTTCCAATCATGCGACAATCTTAGCAATCAATCTCCTATGATAGTATCTCCTTTTATCATTTTTAGAAAATAGACGCATAGGTCCCACATTCTTATTGTGTGGCCTAGAATTCTACATGTCCTTGTCTCATTGTTCAGAGCATCACTCATCAGCCTCTAGGGGTCCCACATGCCACATCAGCAGAGGCATTGCGGAATTGGACTCTGGATACATCTTTGACTAGTTGCGCAATCATGCAATCACTCCTGGTCGTTGATCTTCATCAAGATGTTCACTTGGTAAGTTGCAAAGGATGTGACCATATCGGGCCCACCTTTCCACCATACCAACCTATCCTTCGTATGATTCTTCTTTATTGGCCCATGTACGTGTACAATGAGCTTGAGCGGGTCCCTCCTAGCACGTAAGCAGCGAGGTTGTGGGGTTAACCCATTTCTTCCTCTTTATTTAATCATACAGTTGTACATTCGATTCATGTCATTGATATTTATCAAAGTAATCACTGTTTATTCTCTATTTAAGAGGCGGGGTGTTGGGCCTGCATCCTTGCTTCATGGTCAGCTATCCATATGGAAGTTATTCATTAGTCTACCTAGTGCATGACTTATTTGGGTGGAGCCCTTGTTTCTTTATCAACATCCACCATTTTGAGCGGGGCCCACATGCCATGTAGGTTCCAACACAGACCATTCAACTGCTTCCAGCTCTGCCTATTATATCCATATCATTCTTTGACACATCTGCAGTGGCATTCCAGATTTAGCCTTACTGCATAGGTTAATGCAATCGCGCAATCACGCGGCTTCCACGACCGTTGATCTTGGCAAAGGTACATAGTGAATATGAAGCCGATGGTGAGAAGGTAAACTAGATGGCTAACATTGAGTGGTAGGTTACCAATACAACACAAGAGGCTTAAAAAATAGCTTAAATGGTCAGAAACGGACTATTGGGAGTCACTATTAAAATAGAATAGATGGAACACAACATGAATAGGATTTAGGTTTAAGGGTTTTAGAATTTTAAAACTCTCAAGACATAGAAGATAAACCCTAAACCTCATGACATTTTTTTTAGAAAGGCATCCCAACAAATTATTTCACACATCTAGAATAACCAACAAAATTAATTAATGCAAATATAACATGAAAGCACATCCATAAAATAGATCACATAATGAACACTAGATATGATGTGGAAAACCCGAGGGAAAAATCATGGAGAATATTAGTTCTTAATATATAACCCTGGTTAAGGTTATTTTTACCAAAGGTGGCTCACTATCAGAGGGCTCATTTCCCAGCAAGGCTCATTACCAAAAAGAGAAGAAAGAAAAGAAAATCCACCGCACAATTTGTAATGTCGAAACTGCTTCTGGTGTCACTTAACAACAATACACTTCACACATCAATATCAATCCTTTTCAATCTCACACATCTTCCAAATATCATATTTTCTTCCTCTTTTTCATGTCATATTCATTTAGATTCAACCTCTTACTTATATTATCTTCAAACAACATAATCTTCTAAATCGGCCAAACAGAGATCCAAAAATAGATCAGCACTAAATATTCCATTGGTTGGAAGGAATGAGAGGTAGACCATACCAATACGCACATCACCAGTTAGATCAACACATTACATCCATTACAAATATTGGACCCAAATCATGACTCATACGCTACACAAATATTGTTCCTCATTCTCAAATTTTGGATCGAACTAGACCAAAAAAGCATTACCCAACTTAGCAACAATAAGAGTGGAACCAAGATACTCATGAATATAATCGATCAATACCATATTCAATAAGAAGAGAAATACAAATCACCACTAACTCAATCACTAAATGTCAACTATAACACATCTTCCAGAGCACCAAAGATTCCAAGAACTCATGTTTCAAACCAACAATCATAAGAAACCAATTTCAAAACAATATGTTGGCATCAATGACAACCATCAATATCACATTTGCAACAATCTCCCCCTTTGTAATTGATGGCAACACACCAATGACAAACACACAACTCTCTTTGCATCATCAAAGCAATGTCTTTGCACATCACATCTCTCCTCCTTTGAAATCAAGCACAAAGGTGGGAATAAATCCCATATGAAGCTCACTCTTCTCCCCCTAAGAGGAAGCATCTAAGGACTAGTCTAGATAAGAATATTCAAGCAGTTCACTAGACCAATGCGCGTCCAAATGTCCATCAGTTCAAATTAGGAAGGGGCAATACCCCTAACTTTTTCTGGAGATACTCAAAAGTATACTTACACAATGCCTTTGTGAAGATATTTAATATCTTCTCTTTTCTAGGTACATACTCAATCTTAACTTCATTATCCAATACCTTTTCTCTCAAGAAGTGATACCAAATGGATATATGTTTTGTTCTAAAATGTTTTACCATATTTTTAGAAATATTTATTGCATTGGTATTACCACACATAATTGAAATAGGTTCATTGAACAATACACCAATATCCTTCAAAGTTTGCTTCATCCATAGAATCTGTGTGCAACATGAAGATGCCAGAATATGTTCTACTTTAGCTATAGATAAAGACAAAGAATCTTGCTTCTAACTCGATCAAGAAACCAACTGGTAACCAAGAAAGAATGCTCCACCACTTGTACTTTTCCTGTCATCAACACTTCCAGCCCAATCTGCATCTCTATAAGATATCAAAGTGAAATTTGAATTTTTAGCATACCACAAGCCAAAATCTTATGTTCCTTTTAAATATCTGAAAAATATTTTTATTGCCATAACATGTGATTCTTTCGGTTCTTGCTGAAATCTAGCTGCTAAACAAACTGCATGCATGATATCCAGTCTAGTAGAAGTCAAATATAATAGTCCTCAAATCATTGATTTGTACTAATTTGGATTGGCTTTAGAAGATTTATCATCTTTTTTTAACTTGCATTGAGTGGTCATAGGTGTACACACCAGTTTAGAGTTATCCAGCCCAAACTTCTTCAACAACTCTTTAATGTATTTTGAAAAATCCTTTTCTATTTTGATTTACTTGCAAACTAAGAAAGAAATTTAACTCACCAATCATGGACATCTCAAATTCCTTATGCATCTCATTAGCAAACTTTTTGTACATGCCTTCATTTCCTCCAAATATTATCATCAATATATACTACAACAAACAAGATTTTACCTCAGTTAATTTTGAAGTAAATATTACTATCAACAGATCCTTTTTGAAAACTTTGATCAATCAAATACTTATCTAGCCTTCCATACCAAGCTCTAGGAGCCTGTTTTAACTCTTACAGAGCCTTGTTCAATCTGCAAACATTTTTTAGATTGTCTCTCAAATTAAATCCTTCTGGTTGTTCAATGTAAACTTCTTCTTTTAGTTCTCCATTCAAAAATGCTAAATTTCCATCCATCTAATAAACCTTGAAGTCCATAAAAGCCACAAAAGCAAGAAACATCTTGATTGCTTTTATCCAATTTTAATCATTGCAAGCTTCCTCTACTGATTTTGGTTCAGTCTCAGATAGTAAACATAACAAAACTTGTTCTTGAGTTGCTTTTCTTCTTGTGATAATTCATCTATTCTTATCTCTAATAACCTAATCTACTAAATGATTCTTCTATAAATACCTTAATATTTTATATGTAGATACTAGAGCATCCTGGGTTTCTTTTCCTTTCTCTTCTTCTCTGGTTTCCTCTTCCCTTTTTCTGCCATTAGATTCATAACCTGGTAATTTATCAGAGTCTTTAGAAATGTCTTCATCAACCTTCACATTTGCACTTTCAACAATCTTGTTCAGTCTTTTGTTGTAACACCAGTATGCCTTGCTCTTTGTAGAATATCCTAGGAATATGTCTTCATCTACTCTTCTATCAAATTTTCCAAGATTATCCTCATCTCTCTGAATATAACATTTTCTTCCAAATACCTTGAAATATTTCATTGTTAGATTTCTACCATACCATAGTTCATATGATATGTTTTCATATCTCTTCGAGTATAATATTATGTTAAGAGTGTAAATTGTTGTCTGAATTGTTTCTCTCCATTAGACTTCTAGTATTTTTTCTCATTTGATCATTGTTCTATCTTCTTCTTGTATAGTTCGATTCATCCTTTCTACTGCACCATTTAGTTATGGTGTCCTAGGGGCAAATAGTTGTCTTCTAATACCAAGTTCCTTGCAGGAATTATGAAACTCATCAGAAATAAATTATCCTCCTCTATCAGACCTCAAACACTTAATCTTTCTATCAACTTCATTTTCAACTCTTACTTTGAATATATTGATTTTTTCTAATTCTTCTTACTTCTCTCTTAAAAATGCAACCCATGACATTCTAGAATAATCGTCAATCAACAACATGAAATACCTCTCACCTTGTATACTCCTTGTTCTAGTCAGACTGCATAAGTCTGTGTGTACCAAGTCCAACAATCTGGTGGACAATTGATCCTTACCTTTAAAATTTCCTTTTGTCTGCTTTCCTACTTGACATTCCTTGCAAATGTTGTTATCTAGTTAGGTCAGCCTTGACAAATCTCTCACTGCACTTGATGGACTAATCTTAACCAAATTATCAAAGTTGATGTGACACATTCTTCAGTGCTAGAGCCAACTATCATTGATTTGAGATAACAAACATGTCTTGTAGCTCCTTCTAGCTAATACATGTTTCCACTAGTATTTTTCCCTGCTACAATAATAGTTTAAGATCCCTTCAGAATCTTACAACCATCATCCTAAAAAATAACATTGTAACCATTTTCACACATTTGTCCAACACTCAAGAGATTGTTGGAAATTTGGAGGAATTGATTATGTGTTGCATTGATTTTTTTCATTGATTTCAACACTAGCTTCTTTCGTTGTCTACCAAATTCCGGTAGAGTGGTTGGACTTTGATGATGATCAGGAGATTTGTCTCTGGTATGTTCTGATTGGTGGAATTGGTTTGGTTCGATCATTCATGTTATTCAGATGCGTGTCACATTCAGTTGGTTTGGGATTTGGTGATCCGGAAGCTATCAGATGTTCTAGTAAGCCTTTTGGTTACCGGTAAGGGTTCTATCAGCAGTGCTTCGTTGAAGATCTTTTGATGGATTCGATAAGTGGTGTTGGTGCGGCTTCTAGAAATTTTTCAAGATGTTGATGGTTATCATGTTTGTGTTCCAGTTGATTGGTGGTATTTCATTTGGTTTATGGTGACCTATTTTAGGTCTAGTCTTATTCTGCTAGGTTATGGACCAGTTTATGTAAAGTGTTGGTGGATGCTCCCGGTGCGTTACCGGTTGGATTTATTGTTTGGTTAATGTTGTTTCGGTCTTAGGCCGACTTTGATTATCATTGGTTTGTGGTTTTATGTAATGGATTTATTGTATCATATTTTAGGTGGCCAACCTAATTGTTTAGATCCTAGGTTGGTATAAATATGATGTAAGATCTCTTTGTAGATCATTGGTCATGTTTATGGGATTATTTGTGTGTGAATAAAGTTGTAATCATATGCAGACATTTTGGCCGATCATAGGTGATCAAATTGGGTTTGTATAAGAGGTTTAAGACCTTTGGCATTGAGTTTAACTGAAATTGTACTCAGGCATAGGAGATGCTATTCTTGCAGTTCATTCTTATTTCCAGATTGTAGTTTGGATATCTTTTGTAGTCAATGAATCTCCTTTTGTGATGAGTAGTGTGCTCTAGGTTGTTGGCCTTTATGCATGTGCAGGCCCCTTATTATAATCACATACTTACTGCAGAAGTGTCATCTCACTATGGGTAGGCTTCCCACCATGGTTTTTCCCTTTACCAGGTTTTCCAGATACAAATATATGTGCTATGTATTCTGGATGCATGGTAATTAGTTTATGATTTATGTTTGTGCTTAACTGATATATCTGCTATTCTGTTATTTGGTTTATACATTCCAGTAAAAGTTTGTGTGCTTAAAGTTTCATAATATGTTAACAACTGATTCACCCCACCCCCCTCTCAATTGCTCACTGGTTATCCTAGCAATTGGTATTAGAGCTTGGTCCTCTCTATAGAAGCTTAACCGCTTGAGGAAGATCCTATGGTGAGTAATCATTCAACTTCAATTGCTTACCGGAACGACAACCCTAGGCTTGAAGGAACAAATTATAGAGTATGGAAGCTTCAGATGGAGACTCATCTGAGAGGTCTTAGCAAGGAGATTTGGGAGATCATTGAGAGAGGCTATACCCCTTATGATCTAGCATCTGGAAACCCTCCTCCGGTAGACTTGGATAAGAACATTGAAAATGACTATAGAGCTAGAGAAGCCCTTTTGAGCACCCTTTTAGGTCAATAGGTAATGGGATTAACAAACAAATAATCTACAAAAGCGATATGGGATAAGTTAAAGACTCTGAATGAAGGTGACCCTACTATTAAAATTGCTAAACTTGATGGTTATCGGGTGAGGTATGAAAACCAGAGAATGGAGGAAGATGAAAGAATTACTGCTTTAATGGAAAGAGTCAATGAAATTGTTTTGGGAATTCATTGTTGTGGTGGATCTCTGAGCTAAGATGAAATTGTTTCTAAAGTATTGAGATCTTTACCATCGGCTTACAAGATGAAGGCTACTGCAGTTAATGAGCTAAGAACAATGTCTAACACATATGTTAATAGGGATACTTTGGTTGGAAAGTTATCTTCTTTTGAGCTTGAAGAATTCGGTCTTCAAGGAGCTGCAAAGACAGATTTTGCATTTAAGGCATCTTTATCATCAATCAGCAAGAGTAATTGGAAAGAATTATATGTGAAGGAACTAGTGGATATGAGGAAAAAAGATGAAGAGCTTGAGGAACTTGAAGCCCTATTTGCTAGAAGAGTACCTAAAGGTCCAGCAGGAAGTAAGTATGAAGGAAAATCACCTTTCAAATGCTTTGCATGTAATAAGATAGGTCATTTTGCATCTAGCTGTCCTGAGAGGAATTCAAGATTTGAGGAGAAAGCTAGAATATCTTTTAAGCCTAACCATGAATATCAAAACAAACATAAGTACAGGAGGAACAAAGACAAATCATGCTACTATGTTGATGAGGAAGGTGTAACTGATGAGTCTGATGATGAACCGGCAAAATATTTAGCTAGTGGATTTGGCAATGGAAAGGAATCGGTATTCTTAGCTATCAAGGAAGATGCTCTGGAACCTGTCATTCATAAGAAGAGAAGGCCCTTGCTGCTAAAGTTGAAGATAATGATGAATGGGTAATAGATAGTGGCTGTTCACATCATATGACTGGAGATAAAAGGAATTTTTGATCTTTGCAAAAATTCCACGGTGGTCTGGTCAGATTTGGAGATGAAAAATCATGCATGATCAGAGTGTTGGCATTGTGTTGTCATTGATGTCAACTAGTATAGGATGACTACTGGTATAAGAGATGTATGTGAAACATTGTCATGGATGAGTACAGGATGAGATATCTTTGATATCACCTTGTGTTGCAGAACACCGGTAAGGTAAGGGAGAGAATGTCATTCAGATGAATGACCACTGGACTCACCCATACACAAGTTAGTGTTTGACTTGTGTGCATGAAATGGACAAGTTACCAGTATAGTCTATCACCGGTAAGAAGAAAGGATGTCAAATGGAAAGAGTTGTGTTGATAGTGAGTAGTTGCCAACTGGCAAGCTTATGACCAGTGTACAAGCAAGAGGAGCAAGGTGCTTGAGCTGTTGTTTGTGATGAAGAGGCGAAATGCTACCTAAATCACATCAACATAGGAGGAGAAGGGTGTATAGGTCATTGTTATGTTGTGTGGATGCAGAACAACGGGACTCTCACTGGAAGAAGATGTAGTCACTGTGAGAAGAGATGACTCAAAATGAATGTGTTCACAATAGTGAATCAAAGGGATGCCTCAAGTGCATGAAATCATGGATATGCACTAGACTGGTAAAGAAGGCATGTTGAGTTGCTAGTACAGATGAAGAGTGATGGGTTTGTCACTTTGACAAACCGGTTGAGATATGGTCTGGGTTGATGAAGAAGAAGGCAAAGTGGAGCAGCTACAAAGAGAGTATACAACCATATGCAGATGCCTTAGATGGAATCAGTTGAAGGTTGATGACATGGTATCATCAGGATGGCTACCGGTGAATATGAGAACCAGTGAGGAAGAAAAGAGGCTAAGTGATGTGCTCCTACCTAATGAGAATGTGCATGCTATGGATAGACATGTCTGGTGATCGGTTAAGGTGTTCCATCGGTAGATCAACAAAGTGCAGACATGAAGGGTAACCGGTAGAGTGTGAGATACCGGTAGGGTTAGTGAACCGACAGAAAGGAATGACTGGTTGTGTGTTTATTGTTGGTGACCGAGTCTTTCTGACACATAGATCTTTGTTGAAGTGGATATCGACATGGATGCCACGTGGAGTTGAAGTGGAAAGCTCACAGAGGTCGATGAAGTGTCGTGTAGGGATAGGTGTTTCTGCAGGTGTGCATTTAATATGGAGCCCATGATTTATGGATTGGATTAGAGGAGTGCGGCTTGAGGAAGAGTGAATGATAGAGAAAGATCAGGGAGTTGTTGGCACCTGAATCAAAGCAAGGAAGTCAGATTGCAGGAGGACCTCGAGAAGGAAATAACTAAGATATTTATGGCATTTTTGACATATCCAGGTCGATATACATGGTCGTGTTTGCTAAGTTTAGAAAACATGTATTGGAAGACACATTAATGGTGACGATGTGTAGATAGCTATCTGGGTGATCAGATCGGATGAGATCTGATTGGATTTGGTTTATCTCGAGCTTGATGAGAAAACCCTAACCGCCTGAATTTTGAATTGGCTTTTGGTGGGAAAACCAAGTTATATAAATATGCAAACCAAAATCATTCATGGTTGTCGCTGGATGAGGGAGTGTTGTTGCATGCAAGGAGAAATCAGTCAAGTGCTCATCAAGAAGAAGAAAAAGAAGAAGAAGAGACTGAGTGTGAGGAAGAATAGGGTTGAAGCGTTCAACCGACAATGACCATATCGACAGAGAAGAATAGAAGGAAACTACAGAGAAGGCAGGCATAGAACTGACAGAGTGTAGTACTAGTGGAGAGTAGCAAAGCAGTGGAGAAGAAGAGGCAACCAAAAGAGAGAACCGACAGAGAGAGAACCAATAGTGAACTAGATAGAAGATTCAGTGGGGAGATCTGAAGAAGAGTTACCAAATCCATTTATAACAAAAAGATAACTTTAGTATCAAAATGTTTTTTTTTCACTGAGTTGTAGCTTGGTGCAGGGGTTGTAGCTCCTTGGGTTGGTGCCCTAAAATCATGAGTTGTAGCTCCTTGGGTTGGTGCCCTAAATCAAGGGTTGGTGCTCCTTGGGTTGGTGCCCTAAACATTATATTCAAATACTAATTGTGAGGTTGGATTGGAGCAGTAGTCTCCCACAACATTTCTCACCGAGGTTTTTCCCATCTTGGGTTTTCCTCGTATATGTTGGTGTTATGTGATGTCCCTCTTATGTGAATGCATTTGTGTTTAGTCTCCTCACTAACCGGTGAGTGTGCATTGAGTTAGATCTGATAACTGGTATGCTCACATAGGATAGATAAAGGGAAAAGTTTGAGAACCACTTATTCACCCCCCTCTCAGTGGTGCATTGTGTCTAACAATTAGTATCAGAGTGTAGATTCCCAGTCAGACGAGCTTTCTCCAACTTGGGTAGATTCTAGCTCTAGGAGACAATGGTTTGTTTAGTGTCAATCCTTGCTCCAGTTTTTAATGGTTCAAACTATTCTACTTGGAGTTGTAGGATGGAAGTCTACCTATCCTCTCTAGGGTTTCATGTGTGGATGTATGTTGTAAATGGTTTCCCTAGCAAAGTCTATCCTCCCACCGATTCAGATGCAGAAAAAACATACCAATGTAATGATGTAGCAATGAAGGATATACTTTGTGGCTTATCTGATGATATTTCCTCATAGGTGGACAGATGAAGATCGGCAAAAAGCCTATGGGATAGATTAAAGAAGCTCTATGGAAATGAGCCTACTACTAACGAACCGAGTTGTGAAGATAGAATGAGAAATGCATCTCATATATCTACAGCTGATGAAGGTAGATCTGCTAGCAGTTGCAGCTTTGATGAAGAAGGAACCTGTTGGGTCTCAAATCAACAGATTGGATGGGTTCTAAGGAAATGCCAACTCCTATGATCAAACCCTCCAATTGACTTGGCCAACTTATAGAGTGAACCTATTTAGTTACTAACTCTCTCTCTTTAGGCTCTGCAGGACCTAGGCGGGTATACCTATTCACTGAATGTCTCCAATAAACAGTGCTTTTTATAGCAGATATGTTATCCTATTCTGATATCTCCTGATCTTGAAATGGCATGAGTTCCTTGAATGGAGATATAGCAGACGAGTTCAAGATTGTTATTTTGCTTTATGTTTCTTAATTACTCCTGTAGCTGTCGAAATAACTAATTATGAAAGGAAATGATGAGTATAACTTGAGATTTTAGCCAGTGCCTTCTTCACTGCATGGGTTACAGAGTCATTACAATTTTCTTCAGGACTTGTAGTGCGAATCTGTGAGACAGTTTTTTAACTCATCCCTTATGAACCTGTCAGTTACTATTTCTTTCAAAACCAAATGAATGCTTATATTATGTGCTGATTGAGTGAATTTAACCCTACCCTTAAGGGACCAGTCAATTAAGCTTTGCAAGGAACAATTACAATCCGCAGGCAAAACTTTTGTTGCAACATTATAACCTAAAGCATAGATTTGATCTTAAGAATATGAATAACCTTATCTTTATCAGATAATATCATAGACGATTGCCAAAAGAAAATGAAATAATCCACAACACATATGCAGGGAAACAATTGATCAAGATTTGTATTCCATTGAAGTTCGTACACAAAAGACTTACAGGCTGTCGTTCTTTCACTCTTAATCCTATCTAATATCTCTTTACATTACAAAAATCATTCTCATATATGTATGAGGATGAAAGTTTTTCACGAAGAGACACGACTTTTCAAAATATTAGTCGTTAACTCGAGTGTTTCTAAACTTAAGCAAAAAGAGATTCAAAAGCCCCAAATGATGAATGTAATCATCGTCTTTGAATGTCCTGATTCGAGGCGTTTGCTTTTTTAATTCATCCCCTAGCGTCAGGTACTTGAATATCATCTGGTTGACGGTAGGGGCCATATCCTTACTCCGATCAATTTCTGACAAGGCCCAATCCTTGACGCTGACAAGTTCCTTTCGCAAATCCTCCAAGGTTATTACCTCTCCTTCCTTGTAGACGGAAGGCATTCCAACGGGTTTTTCATCATCTAATTCTTTTAAATCTCTTCTCAGCATATCCTCGAGTTTGACATGATTATCCATATACGCGTTACCCTCAGCCTTTTCTTCTGGCGTCATGGAATCGTCATTGCTTAGCACCCCCTGCAATCGTGCTCTTAACCGCTCATGCTCTGTTAGCGCTTTTATTGTTCCATTGTAAACTATCCAATATGGTTCGACCTGTAAGAGCATGGTGTTAAACCGATGTCCTATGATGTCATTGACCAATTTGTCCATCTTTTGTTGGATATTGTCTACGCGTTTATTGGCCTTCTCTGCCTGATATTTCCAGTACAGGGCATCAGAGACGTCATCCAAGCTGCGTCCTGCGGGGTATGAGGTGTATTCGCTGATAGGAGTCCCCGTTTCTAATTGCAATACCTTTGCTTGCAGCTTCTGGTTTTCCTCCTTGGATTTTTCATATAATCCCTTGTATGTAATGTTCTCTCTGACCAGAAACTCTGTCTGGTCCAAGTTCAATCTTGCAACATCCAGGTTGAGCTTTGCAGTGACCCTAGGATCAGTCTTCCCAACCTGATGAACCATGAGATGCCCAAAGGTTTCTTCTATATCCACAATGATTGGCCTCTTCCCTTTTGGATATAGTGCCCACTGTAGGAGAGCCTTTTTGTCTGGATCATATCCAGAGCCTAGGAACAGTTTATCCACCTCCTGGGGCAATACCTGCTGATTCAAATCTTGTTTCTTCAAAAAGCCATCAAATAAGAGCGCTGAGTTGATATCCCAACCAGAGAAGATGATCACACCGGCCTCTTTTAATAATTTCCTCCCTTTTTCAGGAGTCATATCTTTCATGAGGACATCAATTTCATCCTGTAATCTCTTCATCTGTTCTTCCTCTGGTTTTCCAGCCATGCTTCGTTTGACATGAGCCCCTTTGTATTGATATAGAAATGAGAGGAATTCCCTAGAGGAGGCGAATCCATCATCAGCAATGAAGTCCTCATGCTCAGTCATTCTTATGTCAACAACATCTTTGATGTTGATTTCTCCTGTGTCCATGTTCATTTCTGTTTCGAAACCAGGAGGATAATCCTCTCGAGGAGAATCAGGTGGGATACTACTGGCGGTTGATTTTGGTGACATGTGAGCTAGGGGCTGACTGTCTCTTTCAGTATTAATGAAGCGAAGGAATTGTGAAGGAACTTTGTGCATAATTTCAGCTTCATGTTGAAGCAGCCTTTTAGCTACCTCTAGAGGATCTTGGAGATTTCCAATTAGGTCTCCATCTATCATTCCCCTTGCCCTTTTCCATTTGTAGGCCTCCCAGACTAACTCACTCTTTCCTTTTAAAACTTTGGCCTCCTCTCGCTCAAGGTTCTTAATTAGGTCGTCTGGCATTTTGGCCATATGTATCCCAGCTTTGAGTTTCTGTGAGGCTCTGACAGCTTTTATATATCCTTCGGGATCAAAATTCTCCCTAGGCTCACCCAGAGTCATGCCATAGTAATTTAATTTATTCTGTAATAAATGATAACTCTTTGAACTTTTAACAATGAAATCAGAGAAAACTAATAGACCTGGAACAATAGATTGTTTACCAAAATCAGTTAAATGTTTAGCACTGGCAATAGACAATTGCCTTACAATCTCCAAGCTAGCCACTCTGTCTGGCACCGTAATTGGAAGCATGTGCAGTTGCCCTTCATATCCAAATACCCTTATCTCTGTGTGATTATCATGGCAATACCAATCACCCCAATTATGTTCAATCTGTGATTCTGGAGAAAAATCCTTTGGCCTGAGGAACCTCTTAATCTCAGGGGACAAAGTATAATCCCTGCGTTGTCCAAAAGCTGCATTGAGAGGTTTCACAAAGTATTCTTGAAAATGCCAATATTGGTTGTTCATAAACCTCTGGTCCCATGCTGATACCCACAACTGAACCGGCTTCTTCAGACCATTCTTATCATAAGACCTGATGCTGAACTCATCTGGCCAGAAGTTAATTTCTTGTCCACAATAAAGAAGAATATGCATTAGCATGGAATATAATGAAAAGTGAACATTCACAAGGTCTCCTTTCATTTTTTCCAGCCCATGATTCAAGGTATCCGCAACATAAGTAGCAAAATCAAATGACCTAGGGTCTTTTGATTGAATATCAGCACACAGAACCATAATCCCAACATCCATGAGTGGATGAGCCTCTATGCCTAGTACTTGGGCTGCAGTATAATATGTATATTTGAAATATGGATGGAAGTGGTTGACATCAAATGGGACCTTGTCACTTTTGCCAAACTGAACAAATGACCCACCCACTTTTGGCCTATGAACAGGTAGCCTCCAAGTCCTGTAGATATTTTCCAAACTAAAGAATTCCTGTGAAAGTTTCTTCATATCGATGCTTTCCTCGACTTCCCAGTCTAGATCAAAAACCATATCAATAGTCTGCTTGTTGATTACTACTAATGTATTCCCTCTGTAATCACATATGGTTTTAGTTCTCGGGTTGTAGCAATTTACCAGAGCTTTCATTAATTCTACGTCTACAAATACATTTGGAACTACTAACTTGCCTAAGTTCCCCTTCCACAGGTTACTAATGGGTTCGGGTGCATCCCTTCTTTTGTAATCAAACAAAAATAACTCATGTCCTCTTATCTCAGTCCAAATGTCTCCTAGATTTTCAAATTTGTCCTCTAATCCTTCTTCTTCACTTTTAATCTTCTTGGACCTTACACTAGACGATGGACACTGGTCTAATAAGTCCTGAGTCAAAGCTCTCCCTTCTTTCTTCTGTCTCTTGGGCTTCTCTTTAGGGTTTAACTCTTTTCCTTTCCTACTCTTTTTAGAAGAAGAAGACGAAGGTTCCATAGTTACAGTAAATAAGAGAGACAATACTTACTTGGTAGAATGCTCAACTCTTCTGGTTATCGTTTGCAAATCTCTTCAAGTTCTTCACAGCTTTCAATCTATTAGCATCGGTCTGATTCTTACGAAAATTCACTCAGTTTAACTGTAATTGAATGGGCAACTTGTGTATAGTTAATGTTCTGCATCTGTAACGGTTACTCAAGTGTTTTAAATTTAATTGCAGATGTGACACTTTTCAACTGGGCCTTTAATTCCTTCGCGGGAAGTACAGTCCGCTCAAAGTGCGCGCGTTTCAAATTATCGATGAAACCCTTGTCTTCGGCCGAGTGTTTGAATCTTCCATCGAAATCTCATTCTCTTCGATAATATTGTTTCGGTGAAAAACTTACGTCGAGAAGCCGCTTTTAAGACTCATCGAAATCACTTTTTCATCGATAGTCCCCCTTTTCGACAAGTTGCTCGTGAGTTTCATCGATGCCATACTTTCGATGAGTTTCTTTCTTCGATGAAGGCTTATGAGTGTTCATCGATATCCCCTTTTTCATCGATATCCTTTTTATCGATGAAATAGTTTTTCTTTTGTTCGACACCACGTTCATCGATGAAACTTGCATTTCGATGAATGTCTCTTGAGTTTCTTCGGTAACAATATTTCTTCGAAATCACCTTTTTCCTTTTTGCTTTTTGCTTTTACCTTTTCGATGAAACCTAGAGTATCGATGAGCGGTTTCTTGCGTTCATCGAAGGTAACTTCTTGCCGAAACACCTTTGCTTAATGCTTTATATGCCCTGTGTCGATGAAAATGCTCTTTCGATGAAACTTCTCCTGCAGTGCTCGATACAGCATACTGGCCGAAATATCCATTAGTCTTCATGCTTATGGAAACATATATTATTATTTTTTATTTTTATTATATTTTTTTAAAAAAAATAGTGCTCAACAGAACCCACCTCTTCATGGATCAAGAATCAAAAGATTAGAGGCACACATCTGAGAATAATCATGCAAATCACTCCTACCGGCAAGATGTGTTTGGCAGTGATAGTGAAGGTGAAGAAGAAGAGGAAACAAAAGTTGATCTTGAAGGAGAGATTTTAAATGCACTTGAAGAACTCAGAAGAGTAAGAAATGAATACAAGCTATTCAAGAATGTTGTTGTAATGGAGCAGATCCGGTTTATAAAATGCCTTGAAGAATTTGAGAAATGTGTCTCAAAGTTAAAGATTCAACAAGAAGACACCAAGGAGTGTCAGTGTGGTGATCTAGCCTTTGAGCTAGAAGTAAAAGATAAAGAATATCAACAGCTGCTTGGAGAAATGGAGATTCTTTGAAATGACCTTGAGAAGTGTCAGGATGAGCTCAAGGTAAGAATCTGGTTTGATGGTAGTAGTGATGCCTTGGACAAAATGTTGAAAAAGAAAACGCATGCCAAGGACACTGAAGGTTTAGGAAGTGGTGCTAGTTAATGCTCCACCAGCAAGAATGTCCCCCACAATGACATTATGTTTATCTCCTTAAATGGAGAAAACAAGGGATGAGCCTTCATAGTCAGAAATGCTCCTTAGAAGAAGGTTGACCTAACCACAACCGGTGAATACTTACAGACAAGAATGAAGATTGGTGTTGCAAGAAGGAATAATGTAGATCCCAAAGGAAAAGGGAAAATGGGAGAAGACAACCTCACTAGAAGTAAGAACATGAGAAGATAGCAAAGAAGATTGCCTACCAGTAGAGGACAAAGAAATGCTACTACCCACATGTCAAGGCAAGTGTGGGAGAAGAAGAGATCAGATGGAGAAAATGCAAATAATGGACAACCTAGGATCCATCCTCGAAGAAGCAAAAATGGAGATGCTAAATCGATAAGATCTCCCCATGCATGGCAGAATTATTTTATAAATCATAGTCCATCATTTGCTAGTTATTGCTTTGCATGTAATGCTCATGGTCATAGGGCAGAAGAATGTAGAAAGAGATCTAGAAGGAATAATCTATCATCTCATAGACATCATCCATATGAGCAAAATGTATCTAGGAGTAGATACATGCATATCCCCTCTCTCGGTTATGCAAATAATGTTTGTTTTAACTGCAATGGAATTAGCCATAGAGAGTTTGAATGCGAGAAGAGGACCTTGCAATCATATAGAAGTTGGTATAGCAACTATGCTCAGAATAGAAGTGGATACAGAGCATATGGAAGTTAGAGACCTACATGGAACCAAAGGAGAAATATCCCTACAGAAATAAGAGGTCCACTGGTTTTGGTTGCCAGTCACAACAACATGACCAAAAGAAGATGGTCAAACTGGTATGTTAGGAGATTCCCTTGTCATGAAGTTGGGATGGATGTTGTGTGCTACTATAGCACTACTTTTGATTATGTTGCAAAATCCCAAAATGAAAGGACCCATCAGCAGAAGAAGGTGAGACCTACTTCCAAGACTGAAGATGGGAAGAAGAATGAGACCAAGAAGGTGTGGAGGAAGAAGACCATGGACCGGTACTATGCATTCAATGCATAGGTGATATCTCCTAAGGCTTACAAGAGATGCAGGACCTCAAGGGGAGTAGTACACTAAATTTATCATTCACCTTCTTAGTGGAAGAGAACATGTGGAAGAACAAGATGTTGTCGGTATGAAGGATGGAAATGAGATGGTAAGTGTGTGTAGTGGCTACCTTGGCTACACACCTATAGATCAGTATTGGATCACTACTGCATGTTTCAATGGATGGAGATTAACAATTGGAATCAAATGCAAAGTGACACATAATGTTAGGAGTCATGGGAAGGTGCTTCGGTAGTGATGATGGACCGGTACAGGAAATCGATATGTGCAGGATGTTACTTGCATGAAGGCTGACAGTTACTTGCAGGTTATGCAAGACAATGAGGTTGAATATCATCGCATTAGCCTCGGTAACATGAAATGGGAAGTTGTCTCAGGTGGTGTTGATGAATACCTAAATGACATATGATGGTCTGGTTGTTAAGCATGAAGGCATAAAGGCTTCTGGGCTAGTCGGTTTGATTCTTGGCATGATGATGACATTGTATGGCATTGTGTGCATCCAGGATCATGTCATAGGTTGTGGTGGATATGATGGATCTAAAAGATCATCAGTTGATCATATTTGCACAGCTCAACTCGTATATGGAGATTTTTGGAGCCCCAGTATTGGACCTGACCGGAGATGAGGACCTAAGATGTATGACTTAGGGGGAGTTCAAGTGCTTATGATGCAAAGCCGACATGCTTGAACTTGTGAGGATACTGACTGCCCAAATTGCAGATGATGGAAATTGTTGTAGGAATACCTAGGATAATTTTATGGCTAAGGGTATCTACTTGTCCTTTGGTTGGTTGTATTCATAGTACAATCACATTTGACTAAAAGGAAATTTGGGATGAAATGGGAGGTGATGCAGTTTGACCGGCAAGTAAGTGGCATTCACTGACACATCTTTCTAAAATTGAGTTCTTTAACAATTGTTATTAAATTTGCATACTCAATTGGTGTCAGTTGATAGTTGAGTTCCCCATCTCAATTGTTGCTCCTTGAGAAGATGTAACAAGTGGTATCAAAAGAGGAGATACATCCAGTAAAGAAAAAGGGGAGAAAAATTAATGTCAGTGCCTGGTAGATACAAGGAGGAATGATATCCTAACAGTGCCCTTTGCCATTGTTGTCAAAGGGGGCGAAGGATTTTGTAGTATACAACATACTACATGTGTGAGAATCCATGGATTATACAAAGGGGAAGATTTTGATCACACTAAGGAGGAGAAAGATTATGTAGCATGTCAGATACTACATGAGTTGGCATCAATGCCAAAGGGGGAGATTGTTGGCATTGTGTTGTCATTGATTTCAACCAGTATAGGATGACTATCAGTATAAGAGATGTATGTGCAACACTATCATGGATGAGTACAGGATGAGATATCTTTGATATCACCTTCTATTGCGGAACACCGATAAGGTAAGGGAGAGAATGTCATTCAGATGAATGACCACTAGACTCACTGGTACACAAGTTAGTGTTTGATTTGTGTGGATAAAATGGACAAGTTATCGGTATAGTCTATCACTGGTAAGAGGAAAGGATGTCAATTGGAAAGGGTTGTGTTGATAGTGAGTAGTTGCCAACTGGCAAACTTATGACCAGTGTACAAGCAAGAGAAGCAAGGTGCTTGAGTTGTTGTTTGTGATGAAGAGGCAGAATGCTACCTAAATCACATCAACACAGGAAGAGAAGGATATATAGGTCACCGGTATGCTGTGTGGATGAAGAACAATTTGACTCCCATCGGATGAAGATGTAGTCACTATGAGAAGAGATGATTGACAATGAATGTGTTCACATCAAATCCGCTGGTGAATCAAAGGGATGCCTCAAGTGCACAAAATTGGGGATATGCACTGGACTGACAAAGAAGGCATGTTGAGTTGTCAGTACAGATGAAGAGTGATGGGTTTGTCACTTTGACAAACTGGTTGAGATATGGTCTGGGTTGATGAAGAAGAAGGCAAAGTGGAGCAGCTATAGAGAGAGTATGCAACTGTATGCAAATTCCTTAGATGGAATCAGTTGAAGGTTGATGACATGGTATCATCAGGATGGCTATGAGTGAATATGAGAACCGGTGAGGAAGCAAAGAGACTAAGGGATGTGCTCCTACCTGATGAGAATGTGCATGCTATGGATAGCCATGTCTGGCAACCAGTTAAGGTGTTCCACCATCAAATCAGCAAAGTGCAAACATGAAGGGTAACCGGTAGAGTGTGAGATACCGGCAGGGTTAGTGAACCGACATAAAGGAAGGACTATTTTTGTGTTGATTGTCGATGACCGAGTCATGCCAACATAGAGATCTTTGTTGAAGTGGATATCGACATGGATGCCATGTGAATTTGAAGTGGCAAGCTCACAGAGGTCAATGAAGTGTCGTATAGAGATAGGTGTTTCTACAGGTGTGCATTTAATATGGAGCTCATGATTTATGGATTAGATTAGAGGAGCGCAGCTCGAGGAAGAGTGAACAACAGAGAAAGATTAGGGAGTTGTTGGCACCTAAATCTAAGCAAGGGAGTCAGATTGTAGGAGGACCTCAAGAAGGAAATAGTTGAGATATTTATGGCATTTTTGACATATGCAGGTTGATATATAGGGTTGTGTTTGCTAAGTTTATAAAATGTGTATTGGAAGACACGTTAATGGCAGTGATGTGCAGATAGTTGTCTGGGCGATCAAATCAGATGAGATCTAATTGGATTTGGTTTGTCTCGATCTTGATGAGAAAACCCTAACAACTTGAATTTTGAATTGGCTTTTGGCGAGAAAACCAGGTTATAAATATGCAAGCCAAAATCATTTATGGTTGCCACTGGATGAGGGAGTGTTGTTGCATGCAAGGATAAATCAATCAAGTGCTCATCAAGAAGAAGAAGAGACTGAGTGTGAGGAATAATAGGGTTGAAGTGTTCAACTAGCAACAGAAGTGCAGAACTGACAATGACCATACCGGCAGAGAAGTGAAGGAAAATGTAGAGAAGGCGGGCATAGAATCGAAAGAGTGTAGTACCGATGGAGAGTAGTAGAGTAGCGAAGAAGAATAGGCAACCAGAAGAGAGAACCAGTAGAGAGAGAACCGGCAGTGAACTGGATAGAAGATCCAGTAGAGAGATTTGGAGAAGAGTTACAAAATCCATTTGTAACAAGAAGATAACTTTAGAATCAAAATATGTTTTTGTATTCACTGAGTTGCAGCTCAGTGCAAGGGTTGTGGCTCCTTGGGTTGGTGCCCTAAAATCAGGGGTTGGTGCCCTAGATCAAGAGTTGGTGCTCCTTGGGTTGGTGCCCTAAATATTGTAATCAGAGATTGATTGTGAGACTGGATTGGAGCAATAGTTTCCAGCAATATTTCTCACTGAGGTTTTTCCCATCTTGGGTTTTCCTCGTATATGTTGGTGTTTTGTGATGTCCCTCTTGTGTGAATGCATTTGTGCTTAGTCTCCTCACTAACCGGTGAGTCTGCATTGAGTAAGATCTAATAACCGGTATGCTCACATGGGATAGATAAAGGGAAAAGTTTGAGAACCAATGATTCACCCCCTCTCAGTGGCGCATTGTGTCTAACACAGAGGAAGAGGAACTATATCATTAGATGGTAAGCATAACATTGATAATGTTTACTATGTTGAAGGTTTAAGTCATAATATTTTGAGTGTAGGTCAATTGGTGGATAAGGGATTCCAATTACAATTCAAGGATGGAAAATGCAAAATCATCAACAGATCTGGATTGGATACTGCAATGGGTACTCAGACTAGAGGTAACATTTTTCATTTGAACTCTGGTGAGAAGAAATGTTTGATTGCACATATTGATAAGAGTTGGCTATGGCATAAGCGGTTGTGTCCTTTGAATTTTGATTGCATTGTAAAGATCAGTTCATCTAAGGTAGTTAGAGATATACCAAAGATTGTGAAGCCTCATAATCTAGTATGTAAGGAATGTCAAATGGGAAAGCAAATCAGAACTTCTTTTAAAAGTATACAAGACAAATCTAATGATATTCTTGATCTTGTTCATCATGATTTATGCGGTCCTGCTAGAATAAGAAGTTTTCAGGGTGATAGATATTTCATGCTAATCATTGATGACTATTCTAGAATGATGTGGGTTACTTTTCTAGGGGAGAAATCTGAAGCCTTTGAAAAATTCAAGAACTTTAAAGCTATGGTTGAGACAAAGACAGGATTGAAGATCAAACGCTTAAGATCCAATCAAGGTGGTGAATTCACCAGGGAAAACTTTAAGAAACCCCCCCCTTGGACAAGGTGTAAAAACTTGGCGAAAGTTGTATAATTTCGAGGAAAATTTTAATTTTACTGGCAAATTTTTGTAGTTTATGAAGAAAAATAATAATCTCCATTGGCGAATTAGCCGTGATCGCTCAAAGTTTGTGAAAAATCCTAGTGAATTGTACTATTTTTAAAACCCAAAAAATAATTGCATGGGCGAATGGTAATGTTTTTAAAACCAGAAAAATATTTGCATTGGTGATTTCAACCTATTTTCAAACCATAAAAATAAAATATTGGCAATTTCATGCTATTTTCAAACCATACAAAATAAAATATTGGCAATTTCAACCTATTTTCAAACCATAAAAATAAAATATTGGCGATTTCAAGCTATTTTCAAACCATAAAAATAAAATTTTGGCGATTTTAAGATATTAACTTTAAGTAATTAAAACACGTGGCACACAGTCGTCAACTCTCTACCTCTCCAACTCGCAAGCTGAAAATGCTAAGCCTTCTTAACCTCGAGATCTAGTGACTGAGGGAAACTGAACTGGCACTCGCCAATTCTCGACCACAAATGTTAAGTCCTCGTCACCACAGCAACTTGGAGATAGTGGTCACTTTAACCCTTGTCGTGTACTCGCCAACATAAAATTGTTTATCTCGAACCAACTCGAGACCTCGTGACCAAAGCAATTTCACTAACAATCTCTAGCTCGGTAACATAAAACGCTAACACCCAAAAAGCTAGAGACCTCCCGATGTAAACCCAAACCAACTTTTTGCCAACTCGCAGCTTGATCATGTCTTCAGACATTTTACCTCGCGAGCTGGCGATAACCATAAAACTTAACCACAAACTATCTGGTCGCTAGCTCGCAACCTAAAATTTTTAAGGCTTGGATGTTGACTCATTCCTAAGGGACTAGTTTTAAGGTTTCTCTTGAGTCGAGGTTGATTAGACAAGCGAGGACAATGGTTTCAGAGGCATAAAAGGATTTGATAGCTTCTGAGTTAAAGATGGGAGATCACGAATTTCTCTGAGAAATAAGAGCTCAGGTTGCTTGTTGTCAAGGATTTTGAAGCAGAATTTGTCCAATCAAGGAGGAATAAAATCAGAACAAAATTGTTCACAATAGATGAGCCTTAGCAGGATACAGTGGATTTGATAAGCATGATGATAACTTCTAGGAATCTAGAGTCTACAATCATGTTGAAAACCACCAAAATGATAATTTTTCACGTGAATGCAGAATGAGCATCACCAAATGAAGTGTGAAAATGTTATAAATACAATGGAGTGGTGACTTAATTGGTAGAAGAGAAAATAAACCTTTTTCATTTTCTGAGAGTGGTTTTTTTCCTTAGAAAGGAAGATGATGTTTGAGCAAGATCATGGATGGAGTTGTACTTGTTGTGTGCTCTGTGATACCGGATGGGTGTTTTTTTGTTTCCTTCTGTGTGAGTTTGTTTATTGTAAGAGGGGTTGTGAAAGTGAGAAGGATTTCCAGAGGGGGTGTGAAAGCCTTTTTTGTCAAGAAGGGCCAAGCATGGCACATCCTCTGCTTCTACTCTGCCATAGGATGGCAAGGGGTTTGAATAAGGAGCCCGCAGAGGAATGAAAGAAGGATTTGTTTGGGTGGGGAGTGGCAGCCAGTCATCTTTGTGATGACATGGAAGCTACAAACCCCCCCCCCAATAGATTACATTTACCCTAAAGCTCATGTTTCCACTTTCCCTGATCATGGGCATGAAGGCTCAAGTTCCTCTTTCCATTTTCTCTGTTCTTGGGCATGAAGGCTTCCTCCTCTATTTGGAAATGATCTGTTGGACTTGGACAGAATGTAACATCTCACATTCCATCCAAAATGAAGGCATCAGGGTGATAATAGCATGGTTCAAGCAGTTTTCCAAGTTGTATAGTCATTGGGGTTCCTTTTCTGGTTCCAGTAGTGATTCTAGACTCTAGGTGAAGGGAGCAAGTTGTATATTGTATATTCATTTAGTGTCAAGCTTTGTCTATGCAGGTTCTTGAAGGAGTTATATATAAATTTATTTTGTCTATAATTATATCTCTTTCAAATGATCAGAATCATGAGATTTAATTTTTTTCATTTGTTGCATTGTTATGGTGTATGTAATTTTTCATTTAATGCTTCCTAATCCTATTATGCCCCGGAATGCAAAATTTCTGTTAGTCTAGAATCATATTAAATAATTAAGGATTCACCTCATTGTAATTGGTGGGCAGATTATAGACAATCATAGAACACCTCCATATATATTACATAAACATCAATAGCATATAAAATCATAAGAGTATTAAGAATGAAAGTATTAAACACCACAATAGATTGTTAGATAGGAATACAATTATACAACATAATTAGTAAAACATCAAGACAACAGACCAATGCCTTATCCTAGGGTATAGAGTCACTTAAAATTCAAGACAACCTGATAATAAACTTCAATAAGATTCATTTGCAGATAAATAGGAATGAAATTATGAATAATGCCATTACATACAGTTACACAACCTAGATTCATATGTAAACTGAAAAACCCTTGACCATTCAATTCATAGTGAAAACATAAATTCAACACAAAGACAATTATGTGAAGATCGCATTGCTCAAACTGCAAATGATATTGATATTATATTCATAATGATATCATAAAGTAAATTCACAATGCGATTCAACTATGCACTTATCAAATTCTTGAACAATTGAGCTATTATAACTATATTAATATAAGAGTTTTCAAGTTCAACATCATTGATCAATAAAAGTGGCAACCTCAACCTGAGGATTCAACAAGCTTAGGATTACTATGAGGAATCTTGGGTAGCAACCTCAACCTAAGATTTCTTCTTTGGCTTTAGAATGGCTTGCCACCTGTCCACCTCTTTGTCTGTTGGCCAACTAAATGCCTTTACCTCTTCCAACTTTGCAACTGAATCTGTCCATCTGGCATCTGTAACTGCCCTGGACTCAACAATAAACTTTGCATGGTCAACCTCAACCTTGAACAGTGAATCAAGCAGACCGTTAAGGAAATCAGCATCAACCTATTCATTTACATGCTTGATTATTTCTTCTTGCTCCAAAATCAAATCAAATTCATTGGTCCAATCAGAAATTGATTTCAAATCTCCATTACTACCATAAATTGAAGGCACCAATTTATTATAACCTTCCCCAAATGTCTACAATTTTTCATTTATAAGCACATCCTTCCCTGTAAAAAATGCATAAGCTGCATTCATTACCTCCACCATGTCATTAGTGTCACTGATCTTGGGAGGGAACTCGTCACTATACATCATTGCAGTATCTAGCTTATCCATTAATCTGCTTCTTCCTGACCAAACATTGAACAAAGGTCCAAGAAAAGCGATAGCCTCAAAGGATGTTTTGCTTGCCTCTTTCAAAGAAATGTGCAAATCATGCACAACCATCAATTTGTCTTTCAATACACTAATCCTGTGTTTCAGAATTCCTGACACAACAGAGATAGCCTTGACATTTTTTTCCTTTTCAAGCTTTTCAATTTTCCCTGTGTATTCTCCCATTTTTGTTGTCACATCAGCTGGTATTTCTTGTACTTGTTCTATAATCTGTATTGGAGGGGGCTCATTTGCAATTTTTTCTTTCAACTCCACTAACTCTTCCTCCAGAGCGCCCTTCTTCATCAATGTCTCTTCATATTTTTTAGACAATTCAATCAATTGGGTATATGTTTCTATGTATCTTCTTGACAAATCCTCTATTTTTGATAAATTCATGAAAGAAACTTGAGTAAAAAATGAGGCAATCTCTGTGTCAGTTGTGTTCTACAAGTTCCAGATCATTCTATCAGCTTTCTTTTCTACTTGGATATTTAGAAGGTGGGGATTTTGAGTGGAAAGGGCCAAAGACCAAGCAACAAGTGTCTTTGACTTAGGATTAAATCCTGATCCTCTTATTGCATCTCCAATTTCAAATTTAGTTCTAAACATTGGGTGCTCTTGCTTCCTAATCTGATCAATAATAAAAATAGACTGGATATCCCAGTTAGGCATCATAATCATACCAATACTCTTTATCAATTGTCTTGTGTGTTCCACAGATATTTCCTCCCTGTTAGGATCATATTCCTGTAGTACCTTGATGATCTCCTCTTTCTTTTCTTCATTTGCTTCCTCTATGATCAGATTTTG
Source organism: Cryptomeria japonica (assembly GCF_030272615.1). Taxonomy (NCBI): domain Eukaryota; kingdom Viridiplantae; phylum Streptophyta; class Pinopsida; order Cupressales; family Cupressaceae; genus Cryptomeria; species Cryptomeria japonica. The sequence goes on along the minus strand of NC_081406.1, from coordinate 542,756,859 downwards.
TTTTAATTGATTTTGTTTCAACCTTGTCAAAAAACTTTTAAATTCATTTGACTTAATAAAGTCATCATCTTTCATGAACTCATTTGACAACATCGCACACTCATCAAAGCCTTGAGCAAGGGCTTCGTTTGTTTCTCCCTGTTCTTCATTCTGCCCTACTTCTCTGAGATGTGTCCTTATTTGATGAAAGTAGTGTCCTTGTTCTGTAACAATTGCTCTAGCAGGGTCTCTCCTCACAATTGTACCCACCTCAGTGGTTTTTTCTTTCTTTGCAGCTGGCACTCGGGTAGATTGAACTTCATCCCCACTCTCTACATCACCAGCAGACACACTAAGTGGCCTCTTGCCATGTGAAGAATGTCCTTCTTGGGGGTCTTGCTGCTGAGTAGTCACTTTTGGAATTTGAGGCATTTGTTCCATCAGAGTTTCATATAAACTCAGCATTTTGTTAATCCTCTCCAGGTACGGGCTATTAGGGCAAAAACCTGAGAAACTAGGGTCAGCAGCCAACAATTCTGCTTCAACTCTCATCAAATTTTTCCATTTTCTTCTCCTTTCTTGTACTTCATCTTTTCTCAGCAAATTTCTAACCACATCTTCATCATCCAATGGTTCATGGTCCTTTATTGTGGCCCAAGGTGTCATTTTTGGCATTGCAACTTTAATAAATTGTTTTGGATCACAGAATCTAGACACAGTATTAACCAACCTATATTGTTTAAGGAAATTGTTTACTTCATCAAAGGAACTCCTACCAATGGTAAAATCAGACGCAACCCAAAGCCTAGGAAGAAAAGAACCCTTCCTGTGTTTATCAAGGTATTCTTTTTCAACTAGGGTCAATTGCCAGATAAACTTCATAAAAGCAAACCTGATTGGAACAAATTTTGGTAAAATATGGAGAGGCTGAGGACACCCATAGACTCTCATCATAGTAAAGTTATCAAAAAAATAAAAGTCCCCCCAATTATGTGAAATAGGCCAGTTTGGAACATACTGGTAAGGTCACAAAACTCTCCTAACATTAATTGACAATCGTTCCCTATTTATTCCTAGCATTTCCATAATTGGCGAAACAATCCAATTTTCAAAGAAAAGGAAAGAAGAATGGGGAGAACTGCTGTCCCAAACCTGGGTCCATCTTTGTATTGGCATTAAGACACTTAATTCTTCTTTCAAAAGCTCCAATTCTTTATCCACGAACTCAACATTATAGAACAAGATTAAATGCATCAACAATGAATAATGCTTGAATGTAGGGCTGGGTGCACCACTCTGAATTTCAACTAGAGCATTATGAATATGTTCAACCACACAGCCCACATAATCATAATCTTTGTTAACATTTGGGTGTTGAATGTCCATAGCCATCATTAGTAATTCAGTTGACACTATTGAATCTCCATCAAAACCCAACACTCTGCATAATCCATAGATTGTACAATGCATATAATGGTGGAAAGGTGTGATGTCAAATGGTGGTTCGATACTCTCTAGAATTATAACCGGCTTCTTATTCACCCTAGGCATGTATCTGGGCATTTCATGCTTCTTGATAACACCTTTGTATTTTTCATAATCCTTTGCAATCCGCTCCAACTCTATATCTGTACATGTAGCACTAATAATCTGGAAAGCTTCAACAAAGCTAGCTCTGTTAATTGAAACTAGGGAAGACTGGTTCTTTCTTCTGATTACCCTAGATACTGGGCAATAGTGTTTGCCCAACTCTTTGATCAAATCCACATCAACATACACATCTGGAACAATTAACTTTGCCATATTTAAATCCCAAGGGTTTGACATCAGGACACCCTTAACCCTATTTTTCCAGAAATAATGAAACAGAGCAGAACCAATCATATTAAGCGTGGTAGGGTTTCTGCATTGGCTCCATAAATCTCTCCATGCCAAATGATTTGCATTCAAAGCAACGGAAGTCCCTGGTATCAAATCTACAAATTCATCTTTGTATTTCTTAACCATCGTTTCCTCAGTGGCACTGGTCGTGGAACCTCCAAGTCCTCCTGCTCCACTTTTCATGGCCTTGGGCTTGGGCTTGGGCTTGGAACCTCTAGTACCACTTGTCGCCTCGCTCATTTTAGCTGCAGGAGAAAAACTTAACCAATTTTCTGAAATTTTCTCACACCCAACACTCTGAATTCTCCAACATTGTTGCAGAGCTCAATTCACTGGATTACCTCAAAGATAGAATGCATTAATGCAATTATACAAAACCTCGGCTCGATCATGCAATTTATGGTATTTACTATTTTAATTTTGGGTGTCGTCACTTCTCTCAAGTCTCAAGTCTCATTAATTGCCACACTTGCATGAACTAGCTATTGTGGCATAATGACATTAATTCAAACTTCAAGCTGAAGTACACGAGCAAAATTTGAATTCATGCCCTTCTATTTGATTGGCAATTGGCATTCAAAACTTTTACAGAACCCGGCAAACAAGTCCACGTGTTAGCAAGTTAGCGACAATGCTACCAAATCCTCTTAATCGCAAACTCACAACCCCTTTTACGAATCCTCAAAGAATCTCGCGAGTGAGCAACAGTCCTTGATCTAACAAAACAACTTATTTCATCACAAGCTTGCAACTAGAAACTTAACTTGACTTAAACCCTTGCGATCCCATGACAACAAGACACTTAACCACCTTCACATGCTCGCAACACTTTTTGACTTAAGACTTACAAACTCGTGAGCATGCGATGACCACAAAATCAGACCAAAACTTACCTGTCGCCAGATCGCAACTTAAAATGCTAAGCAACTTCAAAACCTGTGAGCAAGCGACTTAATCACATTGCATGATCACAAATTAAAATGACTTAATCGTGAACACCTCGCGACCTTGCGATAACATAAAATCACACCTAGTCACAACCTCGCAACATAAAATGGTATTTGGGCATCGTCACTTCTCTCAAGTCTCATTAACTGCCACACTTGCATGAACTAGCTAGTGTGGCATTAATTCAATTAAACTGATAGAATGCATTAATGCAATTGTACAAATGTTAAAATTTTGGCTCGATCGTGTCAAAACTTTTACAGAACCCGACAAACAAGTCCACGTATCAATCCCCATCTTTAACCACACACTCTCAACCGGTTATAACAATCAGGAAAGGAACCGGTGAGTTAGCGACAATGCTACCAAATCCTCTTAATCGTAAGCTCATAACCCCTTTTACGAATCCTCATAGAATCTCATGAGTGAGTGATAGCCATTGATCTAACAAAATAACTTATTTCATCGCAAGCTCACAACTCAAAACTTAACTTGACTTAAACCCTTGCAATCCTGCGATAGGAAGGCACTTAACCGCCATCACATGCTCGCAACACTTTTTGACTTAAGACTTACAAACCCGCGAGCATGCGATGACCACAAAATCAGACCAAAACTTACCTATCGCCAGATTGCAACTTAAAATGCTAAACAACTTCAAAACCTGTGAGCAAGCAATGAAACCAACTAAGCTATGATACCAACTACATCGCATGATCACAAATTAAAATGGCTTAACCATGAACACCTCGTGACCATGCGACAACATAAAATAACACCCAGTCGCAACCTCGCAACATAAAATGGTCAACTGCAAAACATCTTGCAAGCTAGCAACAACTAAAATCTCCCAATACTCGCAAGCTCGTGACTTAAACTGACTTGATGATAAAGGACCTGCGAGCTAGCGATAACCATTAAACATGTTTGACCAACCATTTGACCACACTTGACGTTAACATGGACAAATAAATAGAGGACAACTCAGATTTTTAATGCACGACAACTTCGGTTTACTAGTCAACTAAGACAAAAAAACAAACACAAAACCCTAATCGCCATGAACACTACTTTAAGCATTTAATGTAGAACAGTAGAAAGGTTTTAGCAGTAACAATTATGAAATATGAATAATTTTATAGATCTTGTGACACAAATTTGTTGCATTTCATGTTCAACATGTTACATAATGTGGAACCAAATACCAATTTACTAATAATTCAATTGTTTAGTAATAATTCAAATTCACAATTAAAAATATGAAATAAGTATCCGTTCTACTTCTAATTGACAAATTCAAGGAATACAATATCAAAAATAATCAATAACAACTATAGTATTGTAATTTTGCAAATTGAAATTGTAATATGACTCAAGAATTGCAGTATAATTATAAATACCTATAAACTGACTGCTAATTCACTTCAATGATTCAGTCCGACTGTCCAAGGCTTCTATATCCCAAATGGACTCAAGATCCGGAAACTAACTAGTACTAACAGGTTCATCTTCATTTTGAGTCGGGTATTCAAAAATGTCTTCGTCTTCATGCTGACTCTGAGTCTGCGATCCATCATATTCATTTGTCTCAGCACTAGCACTAGCAATAGCACCACCAGCTTTTAAAGTGTTGCACACCCCTCGTCTATCACGCATGGAATTCCAAATTGCCAGTGCCCTATCATATGGAAAATCTCTAACATTATACTGGGTTACAAACAACCTCAAGCAAGTTTCTAAATTCTTGTCTAATTTGTTTCCGATCTTTGATTTCAAAAGCACTAATGCACTAAAAACTCTCTCATCTTCCATCAACCCCAATATCATTGTTTGACATAAATCAGCAAGTTTCAAATATTCTGGTATTGCAATATGCAATGCTTCACTTTGATCTATCATTTTCCAAAGCCTTGTGATTGATCCAAGTTCAAATGGATTCTCCAAGTTAACCAACTGCTATTTCATAACCAATGCAAACTGTTTACATTGTTTTCTAAGATGATCTGAATTTAAAATTCCTTCTATTGGTTGTCCATTGCAATATGCATCTTTTGAAAATGTCAATATCAATTCCTCTTGTTTTTTATGATACATCTTTGCGTCATTTGGATTATCTCCAATTGAATGCCAAAATTGAGGATACACACAACCCATGGCTTCAAGTATTTCTTCTCGAGGGATTCTTTCACAAATCTCAGTTGAAAGTTCATATGCAATAGACTTCAAATTATCACTAACAGATTTAACAATCCTGTCAAAATCTTCCTTTTTAACTAGTAGTGCTCTGCCTCACTTGCCCATCTTAGATTGGTGTATTGGTATCTGAAATCCTTTTACAAAGACACATAACTCATTTTTTGTATTGAAATGTAAAAAAATTTCAGCATGATTCAAATTTGTAATTATCTGCCTCCTAAAAAAATTTGGGCTTCGCCCTGTTAGATCTGAATATAGACCATCCAGGCTCAAGCATGTCATTTTATGTAGAGTGCTATACTCATTGATATACATAGTTCTGTCTTGGGCTTTCTTAACAAGTTTGTTCATTGAATCCAGCATGGGGAGAAGACTAGCTAAAGTTAACAGAGTCTCTATATCACTTAACTTATGTAAGAGATCAGGAGCTTTATCTACTGTGAGGCATTGCTCATACATTAGTCCGATCAAGGATTGATATTCTGTTAGAACTTGTTCCGCAGGTCCATGCAAGGAGATCCATCTAGTCTCAACATCCCTAAGAAGCTTGTTTCCTCTTGTTACTCCCTCAGCAAAAATCTAAAATTTTGCAAAACATTTAGGACTTCGGCAGAAGTATGAGTGGAGCTCGTGGACCAGATCTTCAACTTTTGACACTGTAGGGAAATTGCTTACAATTCTATATGCTAAATTCATTCGATGGGCCATGCAGTGAATGCCAACAATGTATGGTGCAATACTAGTTTGTAATCTTGTGCAAAGACTAGTCCTTTGACCTTTCATTACTGTAAATCCATTAGCTCCAACACACACCAACTTCTTGGAAATTGTCAAGTCATCCATACCAGCAATTTCATTCAAAGATTTCTTAACTTCCAAATATAAATTTTCTTCTGTTGAATTGCCCCTCATTTTACGAACACAGAGTAGATGAGCTCGGTGGATGTGTTCTTTTACAGTATACACATGCATACAAACCCAAGCAGTGTTATCTACCGCAGTAACATCATCTATAGATAATGAAATGAAATTTGACTCTTTTACACTCTCTTGTAAATTTTCCTTTTCCACCTCAGCGAGATAGTTTGCCATTTCCCATCCAGCGTTTATTGACCAATGTGACATAGGATAGTGAGGAATATTCAAAAAAGATAATAAATTACTAAATTCTGGGAAGTATTTCATAGGACGCCCTCTCGACATAATATGAAAAACAACACTCATCTGAACAGTCTTTGCTAGGTTTGCATCTTTCACTGCATGTTCAAGCCCAGCCTTGATTGTATTTCCAAATCCACTGTTACGAATCAATGTGGTTTTGTGGTTATGCTCTTCATATTCCATGGCATACTTAACATGAAGACATTCTTCCTTTGATTTCCATCTTACTACTTGTGTCTCCTTTCCATCTATGATCTATTTTTTATAAACCTTGCCAATATGCTTTTCTTTTGTGTCAAGCTTTAGCTGCATCTTCTTCTCTCTTTTAGTTTTCTAGCTACAAATCTTACACCTGCATTTTGTTGGTTGTTCATCATTGTTTGGGACCGGTTCAATGAATGGGTACTTTGCTACCCAATCAATCTTAAAACTCCTTGTCATCTCCCACTCTCACCCTAGTTTTACTTTCCTTTTTCTTTTCTTCCTACCAACATCATCTTCAGTACTAGCATTTGCATTCGCCAATGGTATCTCATTGTGTGTATCCCTTAGAACATCTTCTGTCGTGTCGGTATTGTCATCCTTATTTGATGCATTTAACTCAATGACAATCCCACCTTGTGGTGGTGGTGAGCTACTATGAATGGGTTTTGCAACTGCAAAGGTTGATGGACCAGAAACTTTGCCAATTCCAAAAAAAGACTTTATGGTACTATCTTTAAGTTTAAGTTTTGGGTGTTTTGATGGCCTCCCAATCCCTTCAGTTTCACTACCCTGAGGAGACTTACCCTTGTCTGACATCCCAATCCCTTCACCGCCCTAAGGAGTCTCACCCATGTTTGACTGTGATGTCTTGAGTCTTGACCTCTCACTACGAATTAAAAGTTAAAACTAATACTATCAAGTATGAAGAAATGATTACTCACCTTCTTGCCTTCTCAATTCTCTGAATCAGGAATCACGAATGAATGTTTGGGCCTGTGTTGCAGGATTGTAACTTTGGCCCTCCACCCTACAATGAACTTCGACTTTCCAACTCAATTCGTGGAATACAAATCGAGACTCTGAGAGCTCCCAATTTACTAATCAGACACAAACAAATTGTAAGAAAGAGTGTAAGAAATAGTGTATTTATAGCAATCCATGATTGCATTTTTGGTGAATTGTGTGGGGCTCGGGCGTCGCAATTGCCAATAAACATTTAATTTAATTGCATTTTTGGTGAATTGCGTGGGCGTGCAATGAAGATTTAATTTAAGCGGGACGAAATGGGTCCTCGAATGCTTATAATGTTTTATTTGATATTGGCGAATTTGGCCGACGCATGCAATGAACATTTAATTTACCATTGGTGAATTAGGTCCTGGGTACGTGGTCATTTTACTATTACTGGCGAATAACAGAGGTGATCTAATACCCACGTCTGAGTGATTCCAGGTGAATATTATGGACATGCACATTGACAGTGTGTGGTCAATGGCGAAGCCAAATTCTACAATGTGTCATTAACCCCAAAATTCTGGGCGATTTGACTATGATGTTGCCCTAGACTATTCACGTGAAATTTACCAATTGGCGAAGATTCACCACTAAAAAAATCTTTGGAATTCACATCCGGTGAATTTAACATTTATTGTGAGAAACATGGGATAAGGAGACAGTTGTCTGCATCTTAGAAACCTTAGCAAAATGGTGTTGTGGAAAGAGAGAACAAAAATATCATGGATGCAGCTAGATCTATGATGATGGAAGCTAATTTTCCACATATCTATTGGAGAGAAGTTGTGAGCACGGCGGTGTACACATTTAACAGAGTTCATATCAAAGGAGACATTGGTAAGATACCTTATGAGTTATGGTTTGGTCATACACCTACAGTTAAGTATTTCATAATCTTTGTTAGTAAATGCTATATCAAAAGAGATGATTCCATTGGAAAGTTTGATCCTAGATGTGATGAAGGAGTATTTCTTGGTTATTCAAATGAAAGAAAAGCATATAGATGTTATAACAAAAGATTGCAAAGAATTGTGGAAAGCACTAATGTCAAGGTGGATGAGCAGTATAAAGGTCAAATCAAAACTTATGAGAGAGAACCAAAAGTGGAAATGATCATAACTAAACCAATAACACCTATACTGAAATAAAATGACGAACCAATTACTCCGACAGTATCAAAAAATTTAACAGTAACTGAAGATCAGAGCAGAGAAACAAAAAGTCAAAAGACTACTAGGTATGTAAGGTTGAATCATTCAGAAAATCAGATCATTGGAGACAAAAGAAAAGGAGTGATAACAAGGAGAAGGTTGGCAGCTAAAGAGGTATGTTTAATTTCTCAAATTGAACAGACATTAGTAGATGAAGCATGTAAGGATGAATGTTGGATGAAAGCTAAGGAAGAAGAATTGGATCAGATAGAAAAGAACAGCACATGGACTTTAGTCCCCCGACCTAAAAATAAGAATGTTATTGGAGCTAAATGGGTTTTTAGGAATAAATTGAATGAAGATGGAAAAGTTGTGAGAAAGAGGGCTAGATTGGTATGTAAAGGATATTCTCAGAAGGAAGGAATTGATTATGATGAAACTTTTTCTTCGGTAGCTAGGATTGAAGCTGTGAGATTATTTCTTAATTATGTTGCCCATAAGAAATACAAGGTTTATCAGATGGATGCTAAGTGTGCATTTCTAAATGCAGATCTTGAAGAGGAAGCCTACATTGAGCAACCTAATGGATTTTCTCTTTCTGATGACAATAACATGATTTACAGATTAAGGAAAGCTTTATATGGATTGAAGCAAGCACCTAGAGCTTGGTATGCTAGATTGGAAAAATATCTTTTAAAGCTTGGTTTCACTAAAGGTAATGTTGACAGTAACTTATATTATAAGATCACTAATGATAATATATTGATTGTTGAGGTCTTTGTGGATGATATCATTTTTGGAGGTGAGGAAAAGTTATGAAATTCTCTGATAATATGAAGAATGAGTTTGAGATGTCTATGATTGGAGAAATTAGATTTTTACTAGGTTTGCAGATTAATTAGACTGATAAAGGTATTTTCATCTGTCAAACTAAGTATGCTATAGAGTTGTTGAAGAAATTTTGTATGGAAAATTTTAAACCAGTTGGTACTCCTATGGTTACAAGTGAGAAATTAACAAAGAAAGATGTATCAGCTTTGGTAAATCCTACAAGGTATAAATCTATGATTGGAGGTCTGTTATATTTGACTTAGACTAGACTAGATGCAATGATTGTGGTTTGTATTGTATTAAGATATCAGAGTGATCCTAGAGAGAATCATGAGAGTGCAGTGAAAAGGATTTTCAGATATTTACAAGGAACAACTGAATATGGTTTGTGGTATTCTAAAAATGACGACTTTACATTATGTGCATATACAAATGCAGATTGGGCTGGAGATATAGATGAACAGAAAAGCACATCTGGTGGAGCTTTCTTTATTAGAAATAAACTTGTTTCATGGATTAGCAAGAAACAGTCATGTACTTCTTTATCTACTATTGAAGCTGAGTACGTTTTTGTTGCTACTAGTTGTACACAAGTTCTATGGATGAAGAAAATACTAGAGGATATAAGGGTAGATTGCAATGAAATGGTAGTTATTCACTGTGATAACTCTGTTGCTATTGACATATCAAAGAATCTGGTATTTCATTCTAAGATAAAGCACATATCAATCAAGTATAACTTTTTGAAGGAAAAGGTGGAAGCAAATGAAATCAGATTGGTTTAAGTGAACACTAAAGAGCAGATTGTAGATATCTTCACTAAACCTTTGCCCAAGGAATAATTTGAGTATTTTAGAGACAGATTCGGGTTCTTTGCCCCTCTGGTTGAGACTTGAGTGATGTTGATTGGTATTAGTCTGGTATGGACTATCAGAACTATAATTCATTCCAAATTGATGAGTTGGTGCTACTACTCAAGGGGAGTAGTTAATCATGTGGTTCAAAGGTTTTATGATTTTTCTTTGATGTTTATGTTAGATTAGGTATACATGTGAAAAATAGATCTTAACAGAGATATCAGTCATAGGGGGAGTTTGGTCTATGGTCTGGTTATTTGGTTAAGAATTTCATTGTTATATCATTTGATTGGATGTCTTTCCTTGGGGAGACTTGTTTGGCAATTCTTGGCACTTGGATATTTTTCACATCTAGCATTGCCATCAATGCCAAAGGGGGAGATCATTGAAAATTTTGAGGAATTGATTATGTGTTGCATTGATTTTTGTCATTGATGTCAATGCTAGCTTCTTTGGTTGTCTACCAGATTCCAGTAGAGTGGTTGGACTTTGATGATGATCAAGAGATTTGTCTCTAGTATGTTCCGATTGGTGGAATTAGTTTGGTTCGGTCATTCATGTTATTCAAATGTTTGTCACATTCAATTGGTTCAGTATTTGGTGATTTGGAAGCTATCATATCTTCTAGTAAGCCTTTTGGTTACTGATAAGGGTTCGACTGGCAGTGCTTCGTTGAAGATCTTTTGATGGATTCGATAAGTGGTGTTGGTGCGGCTTCTATAAAATTTTGAGGATGCTAATGGTTATCCTGTTCATGTTCCAGTTGATTGGTGGTATTTAATTTGGTTTATGGTGACCTATTTTAGGTCCAATCTTATTCTGCTAGGTTATGGACCGGTTTATGTAACATGTTGATGGATGCCCCTGATGCGTTACCGGTTGGATTTATTGTTTGGTTAATGTTGTTTTGGTCTTAGGCCAACTTGGATTATCATTGGTTTGCAGGTTTATGTAATGGATATATTGTATTATCTTTTAGGTGGCTGACCTAATTATTTAGGTCCTGGGTTGGTATAAATATGATGTAAGATCTCTTTGTAGATCGTCGATCGTGGTTATGGGATTATCTATGTGTGAATAAGGTTGCAATCATATGCAAAGGTTTTGGTCAATCATAGGTGATTGAATTGGGTTTGTATAAGAGGTTTAAGACCTTCGGCATTGAGCTTAACCAGAACTATACTCAAGCATAGGATATGTTATTCTTGAAGTTCATTCTTATTTCTGGATTGTAGTCTAGATATCTTTTGTATTCAGTGAGGCTCCTTTTGAGATGAGAAGTGCTCTCTAGGTTGTTGGCCTTCCTACATGTGCAGGCCCCTTATTGTAATCACATACTTACTACATAAGTATTATCTGACTATGGGTAGGATTTCCACCATGGTTTTTCCCTTTACCAGGTTTTCCACATACAAATCTTGGTGCTATGTGTTGTGGATGCATGGTAATTGGTTTATGATTTATGTTTGTGCTTAATTGATATATCTGTTATTCCGGTATTTGGTTTATGCATTCCGATAACAGGTTTTGTGTGCTTAAAGCTTCATAATATGTTAACAACTAATTCACCCCCTCCCCCCCTCTCTTAGTTGTTCACTGGTTATCTTAATACAGATTACGATGCAAACCCTTCACATAGTAAACATGTCAGTATTATGTTTTCCATTAAAATTGATAGAGCCAATTCCTACAATTTGTGTTGTCTGATCATCTTCGAACCTAACATAACCTCCATCATATTTCTCAAGTTTTATGAACTTACTTTTATCACCAGTCATATGATTTGAGAAACCACTATCAATCAACCATTCATTTATATCTCTTCTAGCATGTAAGGCAGTAGCATCAATCTTAGAAACATCAATATTAGGTACATCCTTTTCTACCAAAAACAAACAATTACCATCTTCATAGTCTGATTCATCATCTTGAATACCAACATCATCTCTAACATAATAGGCTTTCTTATTAAACTTCCCTTTATTTTTCCTAAATTTTTGTCTTGGTCCTTTTTCCAGACATCTAGTAGCTATATGACCAATCTTTCTACATCCAAAAGCATTTAAGAGGTAACATACCTTTACATTTGCCAGTGCCTTTCTTCAATCTTCTTACAAATTTTTCTTCCATCTCATCCAAGCTTTCATATTTTGAATCTTCCTTAGAGTCTTTAAAGGCAATCTCAATTTTAGTTGTCCTTTCCAAACTTCCTCATCTCAAATGTAGACAAGGTGCCATATAGTTGTTCCCTAGTAAACATCTTCCGATCATAGGTTTCTTCAATATAAGAGATCTTATCACTGTAGCTTTCTACTAGAGACATCAAAATATTCTCAATTATGTCTTCATCTATCAAGGTGCCACCAAGTTCTCTTATTTCATTTACAACATTGTCAACCTTCTGAAAATAGCTTGTTATATCTTGTCCTTCTTCCATTTTTAAGTTCTCATATTTATGCTTAGTTGTTAGCTTCTATGATAACTTAACTCTGTTATTTCCTTCATAGATATCTCTCAACTTTTACCAAACCTCATAAGTAGTATTCAATGAAATAAACTATGTTAATTCAGTCTTTGATAAAGCACTAAAGATAACATACCTCACTTTTTCAGTGTCTTTATAAGCTTGAATCTCATCCGGAGTGGTAAGATTGTTTGCTGATTATACATACATAGTTTTCCCTGCTTTCCAAGTGTTTTAGCCCAAGGAGATCAAGTAACCTCTCATCTTCACTTTCCAGAAGCTATGGTCAGATCCTTAAAAGCTAGAAATCAATAATTTGTGTGTCATCGAATCAGGATCTACCTCAAGTGGTTAAGCTCTTTTCCAAGGAACCAAGGCTTTGATACCAATTGTTAAATATCTGGGCAACTAAGGGGGGGTGAATCAGGTGACAACTTGAACTTTTTTATTCAATTCTTTCACACATCTGGAATACCCAATAGAATTAATTAATGTAGATATAACATAAAAGCACATACATAAAATAGCTCACACAATGAGCATCTAATATGACATAGAAAACCTAAGGAGGGAAAAACCACAGAGAATATTAGTTCTCAATATATAACACCGATTAAGGTGTTTTTAACAAAAGGTGGCTCACTACCAAGAAGGCTCACTATCGGAGGGCTCACTGCCCAGAAATGCTCACTATCGAAAAGAGAAGAAAGAAAAGAAAATTCGCCACATAATCTATAATGTCAGAACTGCTTCTGGTGCCGCTCAGTAATAATATACTTCACACATCAACATGAATCCTTTTCAATCTCACACATCTTCAATATATCAAATTTTCTTCTTCTTTTTCATGTCATATTCATTCAAATTCAACATCTTACTTATACTGTCTGTAAACAACATAATCTTCTAAGTCCGCCAAATAGAGATCCAAAAATAGGTCAGTACTAAACATTCTAGTGGTGGGAAGGAATGAGAAGTAGACCATACCACAACACACATAATTGGTCAAATCAACATAATACATCCATCACAAATATCAGACCCAAATCATGACTCATACGCTACACAAAATTCGTTACTCATTCTCGATTTTAGACCAAAAAAAACATTACCCAATTTAGCAAAAAAAAGAATGAAACCAAGTTACTCATGAATATAATTGATCAATACCATATCCGATAAGAAGATAAATTTGGATCACTACTAACTCAATCATTGAATATCAACTATAACACAGCTTTCGAAGCACCAAAGATTCCTAGAATGCATCTTCTGGACCAACAATCATAAGAAAGTAATTTTAGAACAATATGTTAACATCAATGAAGGGTTACATAGGGAAATCCTAAGTTAGGGGGGTTATCTTTACCCCTGTGGGCAGCTAAAACTTTCTTTTCTTTTTTCTTTCTGCTCCCCTTTGTTTATTATGGTCTGCCTGCACTTGGTTCATGGTTTGGTTTTACTTTTGAGGAAGCTTTTCTCTTTGGGGTCTCTACCCTTTCTTTGTTTTGTTATGTCTTGTCTTGGTTTTGTTTCATTTTGTGAATCTAATTGAATACCTCATGTTGTGGGTTGTAGGAGCCCCTTTTAAAACCTATTTTGTATAGGGTTTTGGGTCCCTTAAAAACCTATTTTTACTTAATAAAAAAAAAACATCAATGACAATCATTAATGACAACCTTTAATATCACATTTGCAACATCTCTCTCTCTCTCTCTCTCTCTCTCTCTCTCTCTCTCTCTCTCTCTCTCTCTCTCTCTCTCTCTCTCTCTCTCTCTCTCTCTCTCTCTCTTTGTATATAGTGTTAATAACCCATACAGGTTTTTGTGACTAAAGATGTTGCACTACTTTCCCTTCGTCTATAGTGTCAATACCCTATAAGGGTTTCTTTCACTATAGACTCATGTTTATAATGTCAAAACTGCATACGAGTTATTGCCACTATATTTGTTACTACATTCCCCCTCCCTTTGTCTATATTATCAATACCCCATACGAAATTTTTTAATTAAAAAACCGCAAACGGGTTTTTGACACTATAGTGGTTTCATAACAGCTAAAAAAACAAAATTTCTAGTGAAGGCCCCACTGAAACTATGTCTTCACCCACGAAATTCTCAAATACATGTATGATGCCTTTTGTTTTATATGATTTAAAATTATTGAAATGCATTATTAGTTCAATTTTTCAATGTTTTTTTTTTCCTTTATGCTTTTGATTGTCAAATTCAATGATTTCCATAGTTTAATGAAATGCTTTGTTTGTTTAATTTATATAATATTTACTAACATTTGTGATGTTATTTAGAACAATTCATAATCATGATGGGAACCTGAACATATGAGGAACCATTGAATCACAAGAGGCAGCAAAGGAAAGGGAGAGGGAGTGCATGAAAAGACTATGTGAAATGAGAAAATTGGGAGGAGGATGTATGCCATCTACACCAACTCGGTTACATGGATCAAATGAAATGAATACAAACCAAGAACAATTTTTAATCAATGATCAAAAAAATGTTCTTAATGCAAGCCAAGAACATGCAACAATATTAACACCTCCTAGAATTATTCGTAGAAAACCAAAGTATATAATTAACATTGACAAAAATATTTTGAGGCCAATGCCCAATAAAATTTACCAACGCACTTGCCGAAGAATGGCTAATAAAGTATGGAAAAATTATTTTGAGAGCTTAAATCAAACCGCAAGATGCCCATTAATTGTTGAAATGATAAAAAATGTGAATTTTAGAGAGACAATAAAAATCATTGGCTTAAGATTGTCTGAAAATAATAGTGAAAAAACTATATTAAGAAATCTATTTGATGTGTATCAAGCAATTGGTTGAACATCATGCAAATGTTACTCGACGTGTTCTTACGTCAACCATAATGAGAAACCAAACTAAAAAGTCTTGTTTAATAAACAAAACAAGTAACTCATTGAAGATAAGTAGAACAACACTACACTATGCCTTAGGGAGGCGTGACAAACTTGAGAATCCTAACAATAATTCTCTTTTGACATTTTCGAGTAGACTTCCACAAAAAGACAAAGTTGTTGTTGATGCATTAAGATAATTAACTGAAAATTTTTGGCATGACAACATGAGTTTCACCCAATCATAGAGATGTTGTTAGAAGGAGACTTGGATCAAGAAATCGTGAGCCACATATGAAGCACTTTTTGGATATGACTCAAACACAATTTTTTGATAAACTTGTTCAAACATATCCTCAAATGAGAATTAGCCAAAGGTTTTTTGAAATAAAAAAACCCTTTTATGTTAAGATAAATCATGCACACACTACATGTTGTAGAATGCATATTAAATTTTCCATGCATTATGATATATATCGTCATATATGTTGTACTTCACCAAAAACTGCATCGATCATTCAACACACACTATACCATATTGTAAGAAGGCAGCACTATTTTTATTTCTCTCAAAAGGTGTACAATGCTAAACCAATCTTTGAAATTGAGTTACAAACTCTCCACTTCTGCCAAAGAACTCTGAAAAATTACAAGTAACATGAAAAGATTAGCAAGAACTAACTTCAAAAATGAAGTTTGAAGCATACTTGTGCTTCTCCAAGATAGTTGCATGAAAATAGGAGCTTAAACCTCCTTGGTCAAATGCAATTAAAAAATCTATTTTTGAGCCCACTAAAAGACTCCAAAAAGGCTCCAAAATGGAGAAAAAGTCAACTTTGACGAACTATAACATAAAGGCCTCCAAAAATACACTAATTTCCTCTAAATTGACTCAAAACCACCTGCTATATACTCTCCAAATGTCTTGCAACTGCTTCTAACTCCCCTATATGCTCTCCATCTTATAAATTTTTAACAATAACCTCCTTTGACTCATCAAAAAGCAATAAACACCCATTACTCTACATAGATACATGTTTAAGTGATTTATAATATATCACTTAGCAAAAATTTTACATAAGGATTTGATGCAAAGTTATAAGGCATATTATTACATTGTTTTTCAAAGGGAAAATAAATAAAAGAAATATTGTTTTAAAAAAAGGCAAAAATATGCGTAGGTTTTAACCACTAACCTTTACGGAAAAAAAAACACTAAAGCAAAAGCATTTTATCTCAATTTAATGGATTTTACTTGGAATGTTGTTGTTTTGGAGAGGCACCGCCATGAGGGTTTGAATGTATGCTTCTGGAACAAAAATCTCAAGCAGACCATATGCATATTGAGACTGAGCTCAGTAAGCTTCCTCCACTACAAACGAACACGTCATTTCTATCTCTATCATGTTTGTATAATCTTCTGTGTATTCTACTCAAACTATTATTTTCTTTGTATTACCTGTGATTTGAGCCTTTTGACTGTACCTGTGCTCATGCCCTATGATGAGACTGGATTCTCTGAATGATGTGGACTGGTAAGGAATGTTGCATGGACTATTATTGCATTTGTTATTATTACTGTCATAGGGTTTCATTTATCTATTTGCAAATTTTCTATCTCTTAGGGTTATTTACTATTTAATACCGAGGCTTCTAGCAGCAAATAGAGATTTGACCTTTTTAGAAGTTGATTAACAGTAAAATGAACTTTCAATAGGAGGCTTCTCTTAATCTTACCTATGCATTGTTTTCATATTCTAATTGCATTTGAAGGCATTATTGGCCATGATTGTGATCTTGGGTATCTGTCATATTTTATGACTATAGATATCATTTGATGTCTAGCTTTCTTAGTATCTTAGAATTATGACAATGGACTGCTGGAGTTTAGTCTTTGTTGATAGTGGTCTCTGTCATTGGCATGCTTATGACTATATGCTCTTTCAATTAACTCTTGATCCAATGAATGCATACAGGGTTGTGATTGTTTTATTGTTATAGTGACCTTTTCTGGCACTGACCATATTGTAGCTTATGGTTGTGACAAGGCCATAATAGGGTTTGTTTTACCCAAACCCTCATTCACATACATGTTTCACTGTCATGAGATGCTACTATAGACTTTCATTTGATTCAATGTGAGGATTGACACAAGAGCATTTGAACATTGTTATAGTTGTGATCTCCTTTCACTACTATGAGTTTTTTTCTTGATCATTATACTTCCTTATGACAGAGTGCTCTGATTATGGTTCTTCAGTAGGGCTACTGTCCTCATACTGATATTTTCATGGCTTTGATATTCTTTTGAAAATTTGAAAGCTTTCTCCTCATCATTGGGTTTGTTGCTCTAAGATGCCTCCTTGGTTTGTTGTTACTGTTCTTATCATGCTTATCAAAACAACAGTCCTTGCACTGTATTTCTCATTATTGCCTGAGACATGGCCAAGTCATTGTCCTGGAGTTGTGATTAGGCTCTCTTTGATCTTTGAATTGCATTTTGATTGTGTTTGATGATATTGATCATCATGTTGGAATGGTTTCACTTATCTTCAAGCTTGTGAACCTCTTGTAACAGTCATATTCACTATGAACTATAATTTGTATGATGACTGAAATATCATTGTGTTCTACATTTGACACGCTGCCTACTATCTTAACAGTCCCTTGCATTACATTCTTTATTTTCTAGCACTAATTGCTCTCAATAAATCATGTGAGATCAGTTATATCTCTACAATGATTTTATCATATTACCATAAATTCCACTGTCATTTGCTCCTTCTTCAAAACTGAAAATAGCCTCTTCTTATCACCATCATTTATGCTTTGAATGGACTATTAATTTTTTAAATCTATTATAAGAGCATTCAAACATGACTTAAATCCACCATTTGATCTTTGATGTGACATGACTGCTTGGTCTTTATTATTTTAGTGTGGTTCAATTGAGCAGTGATATGTTATTTATACCAGTGAATTCATTAATTCATTGTCCTGAATAATGAACCCCTTCTTGATTGGACTACCATGAAACAAGAAAGATCCTTGAATCTGTTAAACACTAGATTGCAACATTTTGGGCTCAACCCTTGTGGGAGCCCATTTTACTCCACATGCTGTGATATCTGACATACCAATGTAAACTGAAAAGTGTTCCAATAAGGAATATCATACCTGTACCTGCATAGTGAACAAACACATTAGATAAAACAATAAAGTTTAGATTTTAATGGATATTAACAATGTTCCACGACCGTTGGGGACGGGGAGATGGGGGGATGCGAGGACGAGCTTTTGGGGTGGGGGGACAAAGGGAAAAAGTTTTGGGGACGGGTTTTGGGGACAGGGGGACTTGGGCCTAGGAGGGGGAAACGCGTTTCCATGGAACACTGGATATTAATGATGATTTATTTGCTTTTCTCTTTGATACATATGATGATTAATGACTGATTTGATGCTTTTGAGAATAAATATGTATTTGGTGATGTTCCATATGAATTGATTAGGTATCCTGAGCTCTAACACCACTTTTCTTCTCTTGCAGGCACTTCTGGAGTAGCAGAGCAACTTCTAAAGCAATCCAAGTGGAAGAAAAAAAGATTCAACAATTCAACCTTGGGGTTCATCATTCAAGCAATGATGGATCCCTATTCTTATCTTATGTTCTTCATTTTCAAATGTATAGTTTTCTTTTGTGATACATTGAATCAGTTACTCCCACAGCTTGTGTGGGACACTATATCTTTTGAATTCATGAATAAAGAAAACAAATTCTCTTATGTAAAGATGTATACTCTTGTTTCTTGTGAATTATTTGCATTGAAACTATTGCTTCATTTTTTAGCATCTCCTACTTGTATGAGCACTTAGCATAATAGATATGTACCCTATAATTTTAGAATGTAAATGTTGTCCCAGCTCTACCTGATTGAGCTGGAAGAGAAATTAGGTAACAGTTTACATAGAATTCATGCATGCACATGATAACATGGAGCGCGATAGAAAGTAAGAGAATATCACTTCTACATAAGTGATGATTGTAGTCATTCAACAGAGTTTATGCAAGGATGATTTCGACTCTATTATGAGAATTTAAGGGAAAGGAATATTAGATACAACCAACACATCATATGGTCAGATAACTGCACATCACAATTCAAGAATACAAGGATGTTCTATTGGTTGAGTAGGATGCATATGGGGATTGGTGTACAACATTTTTGAAATTTTAGTGAGGCTGGACATGGTAAGGGAGAGCACGATGGTGCAGGTGCATGTGTATAAACTACCCTTTCTAGAGAAGAACTAAAGTATAAAGGTGGTGCTAATTTAACAGTTGCAACAACGATTGTGCAATTGTGTAACTCGACAAAGGGACTGGGTAATCAAGGTAATTTTACTATTTCTAGATATTTTTGGTTGATACGTGAATCTGATGTTGCAAGCTATGTAGATTGTTGTACACTTACAGGATCAAGTGACTTGCACTCATTTAGAAGAATAGATGCAAGCTAACCAGTTATTTATACTAGATAAATGGTATGTTTTTGCCCATTGTGTATGGTTTTTTTATGGGATGAGTATGAATCATATGAGTGGTTTGATGGATGGTCTTATAGACCTTTAGTGCCAATTGATACATATCAACTTCCCAAACCACTACAGTTGAACCATATGGAAGTTTCTGTGGATTTTTACCATGTATCTAACTTAGTGCAACTAGGTATTGTTGATTGTTACTTAGTTATTGGAAAATTTTAACTCATTTTATTTCATTTTACACTATTTCTAGTACTAATTTATTATTGAATAAAATTCAGCTCATGTGTATGTATTTATTGCTAATGAAAACAATGACAGAGACACGAATTACTTTTTGTGTCAGTGTATTGAGGCAAAAAAAATGGCAATCACAATCATTGATGGAGAGGGTATCGAGTACCCAATAGGTTCTGTTGTTGTAACAAGAACATGGCTTAGAAGGTATCCTATGAATAAATCTTATGTTTGGTTGTTTGAGGACTTCAACACGCACAGACATATTCTTCATTACTCTCACCTTGTTGTTGCAGCGAATATTCAGATGATTAAATATCGTGGTAGACCACTCAATAAGAATTTATGGGAAGTTTGTGAATCTAACCACGAGACAATACTTGACATAATAAGGGTTAGATTTGATCCACAAGGTTCATTAGATTGAGTCTACAAAAGGGTAGAGTGACTTAGAGGCCAAATTTTGTATATAGATCACCAAATTTTGTATGTAGATGGTCATGACCTAATTTGTATGTATACAGAGGCCAAATTTTGTGTATAGATGGCCATGAGTTGCTTTGTATGTATTGAAAAGCCATATTTTGTATATAGGCAATGACCATGAGCTGATTTGTATGTAATTAGAGGCTAAATTTTGTGTATAGATGGCCATGAGTTGATATGTATGTATTGAGAGGCTAAATTTTGTATATAGACAATGGCTATGAGCTGATTTGTATGTAATCATAGGCCAAATTTTGTATATAGATGGCCATGAGTTGATTTGTTGTATTCAGAAGCCAAATTTTGTATATAGATGGCCATGATATGATTTGTATGTATTCATAGGCCAAATTTTATATATAGATGGCCATGAGATGATTTGTATGTATTCAGGGGCCAAATTTTTTATATAGATGGCCATGAGTTGATTTGTACCTATTTAGGGGCCAAATTTTGTATATGTAAACAACCAAATGACTATAAATGCAAAAATGATTTTTTGTGTTAAATTTTGTATCTATGATTCTACTTGAAATCAATGCACTATACTTTTGTTAATGTGTAATTCATGCATTGTTATTTTGCAAATGTGAATTTCATGCGTTATTTTTCTTCATTGTTATTTTGTAAATGTGTAATTCATGCATTATTCTTATGTCAATGTGCAAAGAGATGGCACTTCGATGATATGGCGTTGAATGTTTAGGCAATATGGGGACTCAATGAGGACCATGCCTAGCATAAAAATACACACTCAAACATGCTTGCATTGACAGTTCATGGATACGACAAAGAAAACGAGATTTAGCCTACCTTGCAACTTTGCATTGCACACGATTAATGTATTTGCATCAACAAAAAAATCACTGCCCTAAGAAAATGGCTTTGTCTCTTAAAAAATAGAGAGGATATTGTAGAGGGGCCTAATGTGACCTTGTGGGTTCAAACAGATCACTCGTACGTGCCCCAAATTTTGAGAAACAACCTGTCAAAGTCTGACAATTTTTTGAACTTAGGGCACTCAAGAGATTGCACCATGACGGTAGGGCGTTGAATGTTTGGGTGACCTGGGGACCTAACCAGGACCATGCCTAGCATAAACAATGCCCACCTAGACATGCTCGTGTTGGCGGATTGTGGATACGACAAACATAATGATATTTACCCTATCTTGCAACTTTGCATTGCATGCGATTGACAATATCTACATCAACAGAAAACTCATTACCCTAAGAAAATGGCTTTGCCTCTTCAAAATATGATAGAGGTTATTGTAGAGGGGCCTAACATGACCTTGTTGGTTCAAATGGATTACTCTTATGTGTCCTGGATTCAGAAAAATGACTCGTCAAAGTTTGACAATTTTTAGAACTTAGGGCACTCTAGAGATGGTGCCATGATGGTAGGGTGTCAAATGTTTGGACAACCTAGGGACCCAACCAAGAACATGCTCACATTGATGGTTTGTGGATACGACAAATAGAACAAGATTTACCCTATCTTGCAACTTTGCATTGTACGTGACTGACAATATTTGCATCAACAAAAAAATCATTGCCCTAAGAAAATGGATTTGCCTCTTCAAAATATGAGATAGGTTATTGTAGAGGGGCCTAATGTGACCCTATGGGTTCAAATGGATCACTCGTACATGCCTCAAATTCCAAGAAACGGACTCAAAATTTGATATTTTTTTGAACTTAGGACACTCAAGAGATGGCACTACAACAAAGCATCGAATGTTCAAACGACCTAGGGACCCAACCAAGACCATGAATAGCATAAAAATCCCAACAAAACACACTCATGTTGATGTTTCATGGATACAATAAACAAAACAAGATTTACCCTATCTTGCAACTTTGCATTGCACGCGACTAGCAATATTTGTATCAATAGAAAAATCACTGCCCTAAGAAAATGGCTTTGTCTCTTAAAAATATAAGATAGGTTATTGTAGAGGGGCCTAATGTGACCTTTTGGGTTCAAATGGATCACTTATATGTGCCTCGCAGTCCAAGAAACAACTCGTCAAAGTTCAACAATTTTTTGAACTTAGGGAACTCAAGAGAGCGCACCACAACGGTAGGGTGTCGAATATTTGGGCAACCTGGGGACCCAACCAGGACCATGCCTAGCATAAAAATGTCCACCTAGACACACTCACACTGATGGCTTGTGGATACGACAAACATAATGATATTTACCCTATCTTTCAACTTTGCATTGCAACTATTGACAATTTTTCATAACTATTGACAACTTTTCACAACTATTAACAACTTTTCACAACCATTGACAACTTTTGATAGCCTAAATACAACTTTTGATCTCAACAATCAGAAAATTTGGTGAATTTGTCCAAAGCAACAAAATTAAACACTTGAAATTTAGATAATATCAATTGTCATTCATAGGTTCCATTGAATTTCAATATCATGAATTCATAACAGGTTAAATTGTTCATAACTCAGCCATTCATTACTAAATATACATTGTTCATAATTTGTTCAAAACATAACCATTTTTATTGAAATGAATATACATTCTTCATAACTTAATAATTCTTAAGATGTTAATAAATTATTCAAATTATGAAGATATGCACATAAGAGCAAATTAGATCGAATATCATCCTTTATATATATCCAAATGTAGAATAAAAGTTTTACAAACTTGTGGCATATGTGTCAACTCAACAAAATGTACAAAAATGACATATGTGCCAACTCAATAAAATGTACAAAAATGACATATGTGCCAAATCAATAGAAGTTTTACAAAACTATGGCATATATGTCATCTCAAGATCGATATACAATGGCCACAACTAACAATATATGTCTCTAAAAAATCATATACTTGTGGTGGATCATCAAAATAGAGCCTCTTTGAATTATTGTGTGGCTCTATAGATGCCTACAAAACAACAATTCAAACAACAAGTTAGATTACTTATGTCAATAATAATTTACAGTTGTCAAATTAAAATCAAAATAACTATAGTGTACTATTATTTCTCTACAATTGAATTATTGGTTACCTCATGTTGTAGTTTTTTATTGAAATTCTTTCTAAAAATGATGGTCCCCTTTGACCCCTTTGACTACCAAGAGTCCTACCAAATCGATGAGGTAGAGGATTCATTTTCTGCTCATATCGCGAGGGGGCTACACAGGTTAAAATACAATTCGTACAATTCAATATAAACTATAAATATAACTACTATTTAAACAAATATTTATAATATAGAATAAATGCGTGCCCAAGGCTTTGATGGTTTGCTTGTTGTCCTAAGAGGGGTCATCACTGATGAAATAGGCATCGATGTTCCCTATATGTAAAATGATAAGATTGTAATACAATGAATGTACATGTACATATTTTCATGAAATTGAGAAAAAAAAACATATACTTCTTGCATCTCTTCTTCCAATGTATCATCAGGTGCATTCATCATTGCTATATACAATACTAACTATCATTGTAAATATACAAGACAAAAGATGTTAGACTCAATCAATCTAGATGAACGTGTACCTAATCATAATAATTTGAAAAAACAAAATCTAAATCATGCTATAATAACTCATGTAAGCACTTAAAACTATTGTCTCTTGATTAAAGTTGTGGTCAATTACCTTTTTCCAATTAGGCGTCCTCGACAATGACCTTTGTAAAGGAGAAATATCAACCACATGTGACATACCCTAGAAGAGTAACATAATTAATATACACAATCATATAATGTTAGCATACAGTTAACTAATTAAAATTTGAATGAGATGCATATTCAATACAAACTATAAACAATATGTGTACAAAGAATAATACTGTATAGCCCTCTAGGCCAAATGAAATGGCCATAGTAATGGCATCATGAACCTATGAAAGCTAGTCCACAGTCAACACCTGTTAAACCCGACACAAAGATACATTAAAAATTTAATATACATTATAAAACATTAATTTGAGTTCAAGGTATTATTCTATTTTGACATGAACTATAATTTTTTTTCCTCTGATGAAGATACAGGTGTAAGAGTTGTGGTAGGTGTGGTGGATGACGTACCCAAATTTGCTACATCCTAAAATGCATAATGTTTGCATTAGTTTAATTTGAACTATATTTAAAAATATATTTACATTTCAAAATTTAAAGTATTTAATAAATAAAACATTATAAATTCAAATCAACATACCTAACTAGTAAATACCTCCTACATTAGGTCATATGTGAGGACCGTGTCATATGGTCTACCAACCTCACAACTAGCCCCACAATGTGTGCACTGATGGTAGGTCGAACCATTTGCACGTGAAATATCATCTATGTTGGCATTATGATGCATTTTGTATGACTGGTGAAATGGTTGTCATTGTTGGCAACATCATCTTCTAAGTCTCCACAATCCATCTGTAAAGAAGTAAAGGTAATTAGTGAAGAACAAGAGTCCTTATTCCTATCGACAGTGAGTAGACCAGTATACAGGGGTTAACCGGCTAAGTAGTGACTAGACCGGTATATAGAGGTTAACCAACGAAGTAGTAAGTAGACCGGTATACAGAAGGAAACTGGCTAAGCAGTGAGTAGACCGGTATATGGGAGGTAACTGGTCAATCAGAATTGGACCAGTACTTAAGCGACAACTGGAAATACAGAGGTCTCAACTGACAGATCCAAATAACATCCAATTGAACCGGTAGTCTTCTCTTTTCAACCGACAGACTTATCGGCATGAACGATTGTCTTGACTGATATTCCTGGAATGATTTTTGTAGAGTAATTTGAGGCGCAGTAACAAAATTTTGAATCAGATTTTTGGAGGGAAAATTGGTGCCAGAACGAAAGGGTAATATATTCACACAATTCATTCTAAGAAGGTTGTTGTTAATGTGAAAAAGATTAGTGTGAATGTAAACATCGGGAGCAGAATAGAGTATAGCAGATACAGGTATGAATCGGTGAAGCCGACACCGATCAGTTGAACAAAGCATGCAAAGCAGATCTATGAGACAGAGGTAGTATCATCAGATAGATCATTCATCTTTGTTGCCTTCTAACAATTCCAGCATTGCAAATCCCTTAATGGGGTGAACCTTAACGGGTTCTTTATGTAAGATCTCTCAACCGAGTCACTTCAGATATGAAGTTGTAAATTCCTCTAGCAAGGTGAACTTTAACAGGTTCTAAGGTATTCTTAACCGGATACCAATCACTTCTAACAGGGTGATGTTCTCATAAATAACTAGTTGTAAGCTCTTAACAGGGAACTCCTTTTCATAGTAGTAAAAGAGATTGTGGGTTATCCCCACCATGGTTTTCTCCCTCTAATCGAGGGTTTCCACGTATAATTGTTAGTGTTATGTGATGCTTACTTGTGCATGCAAATCTCTTTTCTTTGATGTTCTCTGCTTTCATGTTGTATGCAATGATTAAGTTAATTTTGAAGGATAGTTGCATACCGGTCAACTTGAACATTTGAATTGTGAATAAACTATTTGTACTGATTCACCCCCCCCCCCCCCCCCCCCTCTCAATCACCAGTTAGTCTTAACAATTGGTATCGGAGCATTGGTCCTCTAAAGAAAAGCTTGACAGCTTGAGGAAAAGTTCATGGAAGAATACCAGTATCAAAAGAAGATTGATGAAGCCAATGAAATTATTGCTCAGCTGAAAGAGAGACGAAGAAAATCTCTTGCTAAAAGAAAGGAACTAGCTCTACAACTAAATGAGAGTTATGATATCATAGATCAACTCTCAGAACAAAGTGGATATGAAGAAGCAGAAGAAGCAATCTCAAAACTGATGGAAATGAACAAGAAGTTGACTGAATAAATCACATGTCTAAAGAGAGAACATGAAAGTCAGGCCCTGAGAATGACTGAAATACTGGAAGTCAGCAGAAATGTAGATGATAGAAAAAGAGATGCAGAAGAATCTTTGTCAAAAGCTGAAAAAGCCAAAAGGCTTGTTGAAGAAGCCCTAAGAGAAAATGAAGAAATCATCATTGAAAAAGATGAAGAAATCCGAATTCTCACTTAGGAGAATGAATACATACATAAGCATCTACATGACAATGCGGAGGAAAATGAGAAAATGATGAAAGAGATTGAACAACTCAAAAATGAGTTGAAAGCTGCAAATGAGAGAAATGAAAAGCTGATGAAATTTAATGAAAACTCTGAGAAGATAGATGAACAATTAAAAGCTTAGAGGAGAAAAAAGGAGACAACCAGTCTTGGTTACCCTAGTACAGGTCCTATGGAAACTGGAGAATCATCTAAATCCAAAGGATAAAGGATGATAAAAAGAACAATTCAGGAATGAAAGGTATGAAGTCTTCTAAATCTTCTTGCAAACATTGTGGTAAACCGAGTCATAAGTCTGATGTTTGTAGAAATCAACCAGTTAGTAAAAAGAAGTATTTCACCTTTGATGGTTACTGCCGTGGTAGTCACAAGTATGGTCACATTGCTTATGAGTGTAGATCTCGATCTAGTAGTATGTCAAATAGAAGAATATTTAATGGATACTGCTTTACATGCAAAAAATATGGACACAAAGCTAAAGATTTCATGTTCAAGTAAAAAGTATCAAGATCGCCATTCAAACCGATTAGCCCTAATAAAAGGAGTAATCAGTTCAATACCACCCATTACACTTGTGGTAATTTTGGTCATGTTGCAAAAAATTACAGAATGAGAATGGGTCAGAGAAATAATGTAGAACCATGGAGGACAACTGGTATGGCATATTTCAATTGCCATAAGATCGGTCACTTAGCTAGAGAATGTAGGAGCCGATCCTATAACCGATCTGAAGACAGGAATCGGTTTGGCAAGAAGAAAGGGCAAAATGACCTAAAAGGAAAGACAATTGAAGAAGTGAGAAATGAAATGAAAAAGACATGGATTAAGAAGGAAGAAAGAAAAGAAGGAGAAATTCATTCTGAAACTAAGTCGTCATCCATCGGTGATGACAATTCCTCTTCAAACTAGGCATATCGATGCTCAGGGGGAGCACATATGGTAAGATCATTATTGAATCCCCTCGGCCAATATAAGGTTATGTCTATCTGTATGGTTGAGATGCATAAAAGTTTGTTTGAAGCTCTTGTTTGGTAAATGTTGTTTGTGTACTGGTATCAATAACAAGCAATCGGTAAAAAGTAAATCGGTGTACCTTAAGTTGTAAATTGTCAAATTTACACTAACTAGTCGTTGCATTGAAGTACCAATAAATCTTAAAGGATAAATAAAAAAATATCAATACATTACACTTACCTTGCTTTCTTGTGAACATTCTTGAGCTCTCGTGTGACCTAAGGCGATCAAAATCTTTCTAGTGCTATTTGTGCAAAGTGATCAAGTAGCATTATAGTGGTGATTGGAAACCCTAGAGGAGAAGATATTCTAGGTATTCAAACCCTGTTTTGAATAATTTGTTTGAAGTTCATCATGGCAGCTTCTGTATCGACTCTTGTATTGGTTAGGGCACTTAAGGAACCACAAACTGAGTTCAAACTTCATCTTATGAAGGTTGGAGAGATTGACATGACTGGTGCCCTATCATTTGTGCCCTCCAGTGTGTTACTGGTTGAAGATATTCGCTCCTTCATTCATTGCAAGGTTGAAGAACTTGGAGACAAATATATTCAAAGTGAATTCAAAGGGTTATGTAATCATGATCTATTGAAGGCAGAATATTTGCATCTGAAGACCAAGGGTTTTTTGAATGTTGTTGACTTTCCTGATCAATTTCATGTCGATTGGGTTAGGAATGTATTAAGTAGAGTGCATGATCAATTTCTATGGCTAGAAGCTAGTGCACCGGTCAAGATTAAAAAGGATGTAATTCAGAGAGTAATAGTGTTTAGCACAACCGGTGAAGCACTAACCCTAAGAACAATATCATCTACTGAAGTCACCCAATTGACCAAATCCCGATGTGACAGTAGAGAAATGACAACCGCTCATATTGAGGATGTAGAAGTGAGGTTTGCTTCCGCAGTGCTGGGTTATAGGGTCTATCAATCAATCCACATGAACAATGAGTCGAGTGGTTCTATACATGCATCCTATCAAATCAATAAGGAGAATGCAACATATGATATTTGTGAGATGATCATAAGCCAATTTCTAGTAAACATGGAGAGAATCAAGAAGATCAAGAAGCAATCTTTCAATTATGACTCACTACCGGTATGTATATTTTTCTATGTACAAAAATTATTTCCCAGTAAGGGTAATATAGGTTTGAAGAAAAACCTATCATGATTCAGATAGGTGAAATGATTAGGGATTTAGGAGATAGGTTTAGAGAAACAA
Organism: Cryptomeria japonica; assembly: GCF_030272615.1. Classification (NCBI taxonomy): domain Eukaryota; kingdom Viridiplantae; phylum Streptophyta; class Pinopsida; order Cupressales; family Cupressaceae; genus Cryptomeria; species Cryptomeria japonica. Next base: position 542,727,912 of record NC_081406.1, on the reverse strand, counting down.
TGTGGGGATATTTTAAGGAATTTCAAATCAGGATGCACAAAAGGGAAAGAATACCAACCGGTATAGTGTAGAAGTTCAAAGACAAAATTTGCTTTCTTGTAGATAGATTGTTGCATCATTCAAGCGATTCAACCTATAACCTTTTTTATTCCACCACTGGGTTATGAGGTCGCAGCAGACATTGTTAAATTTCATGCAAACATGCTACTGTCTAAACTGATAGACAAGAAGGCAAATAAATTTGGATCTTATGAGGAGGCAAGCTCTAAAATAAAATAGGAACTTAAGGTGCCAACCATACAAAGGAAAGTAAGGAAAATGATTGATACACTAGACAAAAAGTATGGAGATGAAGCATCTGGTGCCACTACTTCCACCGGTACTAGTGAACAAATAGGGGCCAAATCAACCAAAGTTAAATAACAAATAGGAGAAAAGAAGAAGATGTCAAAGACAAAACCCAAGGGTACTACAACCAGCAAGCCAACATCATACACAAAAGAACAAGAAACAGATACTCCTGCATCTTCACCAGGTAAAGATAGACCGGTAGGAGTAACATATGCAAGGAAGAAAAAGTGTGAAGGGATAGTTGACACAAAGGATAATAAGAAGCCAAAGAAAGATGAAAATGAGGGTGATAACACTGACTCCCAATCTGACGTGGAGATAAAAGAAGTGAGAAGAAGCGGTAGAAATGCACTTCCAACTGTTGATGAATTGGTCCATGGGATCAAAGAGTTTGGAGGTCTATCTGGTGTTGGGAGAAAATATCCCCTTTGCAACGAGGAGGACAAAAGAAAAATTGAAGACGCACTTATGTAGAACATGCATAAGTTATGCAGAACTCCCAGTGAACTATATGGAATAGTTCCATCAAACTTGCAAGATCAAATTGAAGGGAGATGGAAAATAGCTTAAGCTATTGAGAAAGAGCACAGGATAAAAGCACTCATGGAAGTGCAACATGAACTTGATTATAATCAAACATCTATACTGGAAGAAGAATGTATTCAATGCTTTAAAATAAGGAACAGGATAGGGAGAGTGGGCATAGGAGATGTCCATGGCGTGCATGATGAGGGTGTTACCTTGTGGAAGAAAATCTTGGGCCAACAAAAGGAAGTTGAAGAAGAAATAACAAAGGGAACAAAATAGGACCAAGGTGCAACTGCTCTTAACAAAGGGAAAGGTAAAGACAAAGACTCTATTGAAGGTTTTGATGTTTTCTCAGTTGATGATATCATCGGTAATGTTGTGTCAAATATTCCTAATCTGACTAAGGATGTAGAGCAACCGGTTGAACACAAATCAACTATTGAGACTATTGATATAGGTGTTTCACCGGTAGAGGAAACCACTCAACCCAAGCATCCTGGTGTAGATTAAGTTATAGTTGAAGATATACCTTATGAAGATACACCTCATAGAACTTTAGTAACAATAAATCCTATTGACAATGAACCCCTTTTATCAGAGAAAAAGGAAACAATGGAGAAGGAAGAAAAATAGAAGGAAGTAGAAAAGAAGCAAGAAGAGATGACAAAAACAAAGGAGAAGGAAGAAAAATAGAAGGAAGTAGAAAAGAAGCAAGAAGAAATGACAGAAATAGAGGAGACCAAGAAAACAATGGTGGACACTCCTTCGGTAAAGAGGAAGTTAGATTTAGAAAAGGAGAGTGAAAAGAAGAAAGTTAAATTCATCACCGCAACTAGCTCTAAGGTTAAGGATGACAAAATGGATGAAGAAACAGAGGAGGAATAAGAGGAAGACTCTGTAATTGACATAAAGAAGATGACCCCTAAACAATTAATGAAAGTTTCTGAAAAATTGAACTTCAAGCTGAAAAGGCAAAACTTAGAGCAAAGAGAAAGAAGACCAAAATTCTTAATACTACAAAAACCATTTTGACTGATCTCATTCTTGACATTTATGTTGTTGACAATGCACCCATCATTGATCAATTGGGAACTCTTGTCAAAGCCATCGGTTCAGAGGCAACCGATCTGGAGAAGGTTGCAGTTAGACAGTATGAAACAAAGAGAAGTGAAAAGTTAATGGAACACATATCAATTGGCAAAGTTTCTCTCTCAACCAGCACTGAAGAGGTCAAATCCATTCTACTAGAAGTTGGCCAATTATTGGTCAAGTCATTAAACTTCACCGATTTAGTCAAATATCTTGAAGATAAAAGAGCTCAAATTCAAAGGGAAAGCCAAGATTTGATAGATTCTTTTGATCCTCTAACAAGCTCCACAATGACCTTCAGTGGAAAGGTCAAACAGTTAACTCATGAAATCAAAGAGTTAAAAGAGGAAGAGGATAAATGAGCTCTTAGTCTGCTCGAGCTATAGTGCTACCTTGCACTGATCATTGATTTCATTCAAAGAAATGTCAAAGAAGCAGAAGGCATGATAAGTGCACCTGACTGTAAGTTAGTAGATGAAATGGAGGATTTTGTTACATTTTTGCAAGGACACTGCAACACCATGAAGCAGGTGAAGTCTTCATGGAAATCCTCTTTGCAAGCTGCAAAAGAAAATTTCAAAGACATTTTTTCTTTACTTTCATAAATTCCTTTATAATATTCTTTTTCATTGATGTCAAAAGGGGGAGTTTGTATATGTACATGAGGTAGACAAAACAGGGGTCAGAACCGACACATACATAACTACTTTGTATTGTTTGCCACCAATACCAAAGGGGGAGTTTGTTGGCATTATGATGCATTTTGTATGACTGGTGAAATGGTTATCATTGTTGGCAACATCATCTTCTAAGTCTCCACAATCCATCGGTAAAGTAGTAAAGGGTAACCGGTGAAGAACAAGAGTCCTTATTCCTATCAGCAGTGAGTAGACCAGTATACAAGGGTTAATCGACTAAGTAGTGACTAGACCGGTATACAAAGGTTAACCGGCTAAGCAGTAAGTAGACCGGTATACAGAAGGAAACTGACTAAGCAGTGAGTAGACCGGTATACAGGAGGTAACTGGTCAAGCAGAATTGGACTAGTACTTAAGCAACAATCGGCAATACAAAAGTCTCAACCGATAGATCCAGATAACATCCAGTTGAACCGACAGTCTTCTCTTTTCAACCGACAGACTTATCGACATGAACGACTGTCTTGACCCATATTCTTGGAATAATTTTTGCAGAGTAATTTAAGGTGCAATAATAGAATTTTGAAACAGATTTTTGGAGGGAAAATTGGCGCCAGAATGGAAGGCTAATATATTCACACAATTCATTCTGAGAAGGTTGTTGTTAATGTAAAAAAGATCAGTGTGAATGTAAACAGGGGGAGCAAAACAGAGTATAGCAGATACAGGTATGAATCGATGAAGCCGACGCCGATTAGTTGAACAGAGCATGCAAAGCGGATCTATGAGATAGAGGTAGTGTCATCAGATAGATCATTCATCTTTGTTGCCTTCTAACAATTGCAGCATTTCAAATCCCTTAACAGGGTGAACCTTAACCGGTTCTTTATGTAAAATATCTTAACCGAGTCACTTCAGATATAAAGTTGTAAAATCCTCTAGCAAGGTGAACTTTAATAGGTTCTAAGGCATTCTTAACCGGATACTAATTACTTCTAACAGGGTGATATTCTCATAAAGAACTGGTTGTAAGCTCTTAACAAGGCACTCCTTTTCACAGCAGTAAAAGAGATTGTGGGTTATCCCCACCGTGGTTTTCTCCCTCTAACTGAGGGTTTCCACGTATAATTGCTAGTGTTATGTGATGCTTAATTGTGCATGCAAATCTCTTTTCTTTGATGTTCTCTTCTTTCATGTTTTATGCAATGCTTAAGTTAATTTTGAAGGATAGTTATAGACTGGTCAGCTTGAATGTTTGAATTGTGAATAAACTGTTTGTACTAATTCACCCCCCCCTCTCAGTCACCGGTTAATCCTAACAATCTACCCCATAGCATATGACGTAGCCATGGTCCAAAGGGCCCTCAAAGAGAACAGTTTGTATCATACAGCAAGAGTAATACAATGGAAGCACAAACACAAAACACAGAAAATGCAATCAAAGACATTCACAACATCATATATTCATCATAAATCAACTGACAACATACAAAAATCAAAACATTCTTGCAGGACCGGTTACATCATAATTTCTAGACTACAATCATCCGGATCTCCAAATTATATATCATACTACCTCTATATTTGCTTTCCCCCTCCTAAAGATTAATTACATCAATATATATATCATCTGGAATACATTCGGGTCCGCCTCAAAAGATCACATTCTCCAAAATAGGAATATGAAATGTGTAAAATAGGTCAGCCCCAAAACGTGAAGATCTCTACCAAGAATGCAAATGAAGTGCAGACCACCAAGGAAGGTCGGCCAAGGGACAGGGAATATAGAACATGGTACCAAACAAATCTGCAAACCAAGAAATCGCTTCGCATGAGAAGAAATCTCCAACTAGTCGTTAAATTCAAAACTGCTCCAGGAACCAAGAAACAAACAATCCAGAAGCGATAACTTGCCAGAAGACAATCCAAATGAACTGAAAAATATCAGAAAAGGAACAAGAACCAGTCTGGAAGCCAACAATCTAATCTGCAATGAAAAAGGAACAACTACCAAAAAAATTTAGAAGAAACACAGAAACTGCAACACATAACAAGAACAAAATTGAAAGCAAATATTTTTGGTTGATACAAGATTGCTCATCGACCGGGGATGCTCCTACATCAAACAACCCAGGCAAAAAAAGATGTTCCATGAGAGGCAACTCATGGAACATCGAAAAGGATTCAAGATATAGACTCCATGCTCACTTCTGATCCAAATGTCTTCTTTGTCTGCAAACTTCTTCCCTCCTGCCATTTCCAGAACTTCAATTAGATCTTCCAATCTCTTATCCTCTTCTCCTCTCTTTGGTTTTTTCATACCTACACTTTGCCTCTTCCCACTATTCCCTTTCTTCTACAAATCGAATCTGCTCTTTCCATCAAAATTCATCTTACCTGCCACCATAATTCTAGCCTTGTTGTCATCCAATACCACCTTGTTATCAACTAGATCTTTCTTCAAATCCATGCCAACATCTGATATAACCTCTGCAACCTGTTTCTCAGCATTGCAATTGTTCACAAAACTCAAGTTCCTCACCTCTTTCTCTTTCAAAGATGCCAAAGTAAACTTCTGCCCATCCTTCTCAATAGTGACCAGTTTCTTCCTACAATCATCAAATAGCTCCTCTATCAATTTGTCAAGGTCTACCCAACAAAACATGACAATAACTAATAGGCGGGATATCACACAAGACTTCATCTCTAAAAGGACCAATACTAAAGTTCACCCAACACTGCTCTTTCATCTCTACTAGATGATCATCTTTCAACCAACCCACCTTGTAAGGACAAGGATGTTAAGCCTCTTCAAACCAAGTTTCTTCACCACTTTTTCTCATACCAAATTATCAGTACTTCCACTATCCACAATAACCTTACAACACTTACCTCCTGATTTGAAAATAGTCCAGAAAAGATTCTTTCTCTAAGTAGGTCTGGTGTCCTCACTGCTCTACTCCATCAAGACTCTTCTGAACATAAGGGATTCTCCTTTCTCTGGCTCTATCAAGTTCTCACCTGGAAATCCAATTTCTGGATCTTCAAATGCTAAGAAATTTCTTTTTTTTCCCTTTTAACCCTGAGGACATTCATAAGCTCTATGTCTGGTTTTCCCACACTTGAAACATGTACCCAAGAACTCCTTACTTCTACATCCTTTCCTTTGTGTCTTATGCCCTAGTTCTTTACTCCATTTAGATTTTGATTCTTCGGCAATATGCTTCCCCATACGGCCACTCATCTACCCTCTATTTGTTGCATGTCTCTCCCTTCCACTAGGGTTATTTTGTTGTCTTCTCTTCACTTTATCTTCTTCCTTCAACGCATATTGATAAGCCTCCTCAACTGTAGAAATATTCAACATACTCATCTCATCCTGGATGTTAAATTGGAGTCCATTTATGTATCTAGCCACCTTTTCCCTATCCATCTCTCAATGACTGGATCTGATCATCACCTTGTAGAATTCTTCAATATACTCCTTCACACTCATGTCTGTCTGCTTCAAGTTCTACAACCTTTTGAACAAATCCAACTCATATTCTCCCGTAATGAATTTAGCCTTCAATCTCATGACCATCTACCTCCACAGGGTGATTTTCATCTCACCGTTCTCCACTCTATCTCTCTGCAACTCTATCCACCATAAAGCAACATGCCCTTTCAACTTAGTTTGTGCTAATTGGACTCTTTGTGGGTCCTTAACATCTTCAAACTCAAATTAGTCCTCCAACTCTCTGATCCAATCTATTGGGTCTTCTGGATTAAATGAACCCGAAAAGTTAGAAACCTCAACTTTATGAATTTTACTCACTAGCTCCACCGCTCTAAGAAATCTTTCTTCTCCCTCATCTATTGGTCCTTCAACCTCTTTGGCCTCAAGATCTTCTCTTGCCTCTTCATATTCATCCTCAAACTAGCCAACGCATTTCGGATCCCATCCCTCATCTCATTCTTGAAATCATCTGTCTTCTCTACCTTCTTAGGGTTCATCCTCCTCGGTGACGTCTCCTCCCTTTTATCTAGTGCAACTACCTCAACTCGACGATCTGACTACAAGGTTTCAATTGCTTCTCCATCAATGATCTATTGAACAAACTTGTAGCCTACCTCAAATCGGTGATCTGTTCACCCAAAGGAATGCCTCAAGGTTCACAACCAACTCTGATACCATCTAACGTAGCCATGGTCCGGAGGGCCGTCAAAGAGAACAATCTAGATCATGCAACAAGAGTAACACAATGGAAGCACAAACATAAAACATATAAAATGCAATCAAAGACATCCACAACATCATATATTCATCATAAATCAACCGACAATATCTAGAAATCAAAACATTCTTGCAAGACCAGTTACATCATACATTCCAGATTACAATCATCTAGATCTCCAAATTACAGATCACGAAACTAAATTATCATATCTCTTCTTATCTACCTCTATATTTGTTTTCCCCCCTCCTAAAGATCAATTACATCAATATATATATCATCTTGAACACATCCAGGTCAGCCTCAAAAGATCACATTCTCCAAAACAAGAAAATGAAATGTGTAAAATAGGTCGGCCCCAAAACGTGAAGATCTCCACCAAGAATGCAAATGAAAAAGAGGACCACCAAGGAATGTTGGCCAATGAAAAAGGAACATCAAACATGGTACCAAATAGATCCGCAAGCCAATAAATAGCTCTACATGAGAAGAAATATCCAACTAGCCATCAAGCTCAAAACTGTTCTAGGAACCAAGAAACAGACAATCCGAAAGCAATAACTTACCAGAAAAGAATCCAAATGAACTGAAAAATATCGGATAAGGAACAAGAACCAGTCTAGAAGCCAACAATCTGATTTGCAATGAATAAGGAACAACTATCAAAAAATTCTGGAAGAAACACAGAAACTGCACCATAGAACAAGAACAAAACTGAAAGCAAATATTTTTGGTTGATGCAAGATTGATCATCGACTGGGAATTCTCCTGCATCAGCATACCTCATAGCAGGTGACACATTGGTGACTGCTAGACATGATATCAGTAGGTGGTATGGTTGCAACACCATCATCTATTGTTGCACCATCATGGGCTTCTACACCATCATTTGGGCCAAGAGAATGTGACAATTGTGTCCCATGCTAGATGATGGTGTTAGCCAGCGAGGTAGCTGCCTGAAGAGTCTCCATCTCCATAGACTCCTTTAGGGATACAAGGACTGTTGCGTGCACCAAGGGTTTCAGAGCATGTGGAACCTGATTATGAGCATTCAATACGTGTTGAGCCCTTGTTCTATCTTGGGCAAAGCGTCCATCTCTGCCACTCCCTCATATCAAATAATTAGGGGTCTCATTCAAGATGAACTCATAGTATAGTTTCCTCAAAAAATATAAAGGCACCTCAAAGTTATTGCAAGGAGGTTGGTCAAAGACCATCCACCACCTATCCCAAATTATGTTTTCATGGCATTGTGATTACACAAATGTATAGGAAACCTCTTTGAATCAAGAGGTAGGGTCTCCTGGGTTCGAGAATCGGTGAAAAGAGCACATATTTGTGCTTTTCTTATCTCTTTATTCTTTATAGCATCATATGAGAGACCCTGTGCGTAAAAGTTGTGACATGAGTTTCTATATGAATCTCATTCAGTGACTTGTTTTGAAACTTTTTCGACACTATCCACCATTGTTTCTAGGGCTCGAGCAAGGTTTGTGCATGGTGTTGGTGTTATGATGCTTTCAATCTAGCCACTAGGTTGTAAATGGTTACCCTATTTTGTGCTAGGCGTCCTAGTAAATCCTCCTATGTGGTTTGGGAAGGGGTTATCAAAAGATCAAGAGGATTACGAGGCATATTTTGTTGACTAGGAATGTTTCCTTGAGGGGGGTTGTTTCGTTGAGCATCTAATATCAAATTTACAAAATAAAGTAAATTAATCAAAAAGTAAAAAACTATAGCGAAATTTGAGATAGAAAACAAAAAAATGAATAAATAAACTATAATCTTGCCTCTGCGATGGATTGGCATTTTTTTTGACCTATAGGACAAATCACATTTAGGTTTTTTGCACTAGAAACTTGATCGTCATGGGTTTTTCGAGGCCATGGGTAAAATGGATCCAGTCGGGTCAAAAAAAAATTATCATCAAAAAACGCATATAGGGTTTTATTACTAAAAACACTACGTATGTGTTACTATTCTTATTAGTAACGTGTACGTGGTGTTTTTAATAATAAAACCCTGTACGTGTTATTATGTAAATTTTCCTAACCGTAATGTGTACAGGTTTTGTTTTTTTCAAATAACACGTACACGTTACGTTCATTTTTGGTGTTTTTTGGAGGGTGTTCAATTTTTTGTTCACCATCTTGGTGCACTTACCCATCTATTTTCCTCTTAATAACATTTTAAATTTCAACATCATTGAATTACGATCTCCAAAGGAACATAATTAATTTAGTTTCCTATAAGATACAACTACAAGTGACCTACGGTAATCTTACAATAACTTCATGAACATCCCAAAGTATTACACCATGAATCACATGTACTGCTTCCATCCATCTCATTATCTCCTTACTACAATAAACCAATGTATCATGATGGTCATATGACCACCAAACTAGAATATAAAAATATATGGTATCCAAACAATCTATAGCCAAGCATATTACCATCATCAAAATATCATTAAAAAAATTTGTATGCCAAATATGGATCACATATCAACATCTGAATGCATATATTATTGATCAAGTTAAAAATTTATTTGTAAGATATATTCAAATGAGAAAGATGAACTATTGATACCAATTGTCCAATAGAAATGAAAATATACATATGAAGTATCAAGCAAGTATTGCATAAATTATAAACCTAGGAAAGTCAAACATCATGATCACCCTACATTAGAAGGACATGATGACTAATATTAAAGTCCAATTTGATGATATGAAAGTGATATTGAAGGACATGAAACTACTATGGAGAGCCTTATGGATAATCTTAAAGTCCAAGTTGTTGATATGCAGGTGAGACTAAAGGACATGGAAACTATTGTGGAGAGCTTTGGAGTTGATAAAAAATTCCTATTGAAAGTAGTCAAATCCCTTACCTTGATCACGAATGGAATTATGAGGAAAGTGGTGATGGGTGTGGTCTCGGGACAAATTCAATTGAAGAAACAACAAAAGAAAGGGAAAGATCCTAAATATTGTGTTCCACATGCCAATTATTGGAAGAAGAATCTCCACATTTTGGAAAAGAACTAGGGTCTTATCAAATACCAAAATAAATAAGCAGTTGTTCTAGGGTTTTCTTTCTTTTTTGGTTGCAAATAATTACAGGTTTTCTTTAGTTTATGGTGGTTTTTCTACAACTTATGTTAATGTTATTATCTGGCCTATGTGCCTATTATATGCTTGGATGGTTAGTTATTTAGTTTAGTAGTTATATTTGGCATAGATAAACTAATAATACTTAATTTGTTTTTTATTATGTAAGTTTGTTGGTTGGTTGGAGTTGCTACCTATTTTGTTCTAATCGTTGTTTTGTGGTTGGTTGTTCTGCATTTTTAATTGTATGGGATCAGGGCCCTTCCTTGCTTACTTTATCAAAAACATCATGATCACCCTCTAGCATAATCAAATCCACCTAAACTACCCTTTAGCTTAACTTTCACTCAACATACTCACATAAAGATTACTCAACTTTTGTGGTAACACTATGAAGCAGTTGTAGCCTATGATAGATTGAAATTGGCTCACTCTCAAGGGTTTAAGAAGGTTTGGATTAAGGGAGATATTTTTAATATTATTAATTATTTGAAGGAGATTCAGGGTCCATGTTGGCCTATTGAAAACATTACAAGAGACTTTATAGCTCTTCTCAAGTGCTTTGAAGATTGGTATATCTCCCATATCCATAGGGAAGACAATAAACTTGCTGACTTTTTTGAGAACCTAGAAGTTTCTAATCCTATGTTGCAAAGGTGGGACTCCCACAACACACATCCCCCCCGCTTCAATGTCAAGGTCACTATTAATCATATTGTGCAATAGTGATAAGGTGGCTTCACCATTTATTTCGATGATTACTAGTTGCCTTTTCAAAATGGCATTTAAGTTTTATAATTGCCAATTCACATGGATTTTGGGCAATTTTTTGCACCCTCTTCTTCTTCTTCTTCTTCTTCTTCTTCTTCTGTGGTGGGTTTTGTTAAATTACTTTTTCTATATCTTACTCTTCTCTAAAAATATCTTGGAAATGGGTGGTGACAAGAGTGATGTTGAGTCTCTTTCTAGTGAGGGGATGGGGAGTAATGGTCAAGTTAGGAAAATCATAGAGGAAGGTGAGATTACCCCTTAGAGAAGCTTAATGGCTTTGATCTACAGGTGACTAGGGTCTTCATTAAGGGATGGAAGAATCACGCTTTGTCTATACATGGCAAGGAGTTGGAGATTTCAAAGGATTTCATTGAGAAAATCAATGGTCTATCCACTAAAGGTAGGATGGTCTTCCAGGATTCAAAATCATTAGAGGTGGCTACTAACAAGTTCTTCAAGGAAAATGATAGAGAAAAATTGGCCAAGCCCTCTTTAGGAAAATATGAAAGGCTCTCCATCAAAACCATTTGGATTGATATTAAGAGGTAATCATGTGTTACTTCACTTTAGATGATAGGTTCACAACTATTTTTGGTTATCACTTTATCTTGATGAACCACGTCTACCGTAAGCAATTGTTTTCCTTCCCATTTTATTTGCTTTCTTCTCTTGAGTATGGTATCAAAGAGAATAGGAGGAATGATAAACTTCCAATTTTTCACAAAGGTCTTATATTGTTAGCAATGGAGCATGTGAAAACCCCCATTGTTTCTGTTTAGCCTAAAAAGTCTTCTAGTAACTATAAGAAATATGCCCCTTTTAGTGTGCACTACTCGGATATGAGCATAGATTTTGAAGACAAAGATGATGAAAAAGAGTGGGTTGTAGATGAAGAGGATAGGGCTTCAATTGAAATATACTCCAACCCCCCTTTTGAGGACAAAAGAAAGAATAAGAAGCACACTAAGAAGAGAGATAGACCCCAAATTTCTTGTATGGGGGGATTCCTTTATTGGTGTCTTCAAAGTGGAGGAGAATGTACTTTCTACTACAAAGAAGGATAATAAAATCAAACTTGGTGAGGGAGTTGAGAAAGGAAAATCTAAAAGTAAAGAGAAAATTGGGGAATTAGGTAAAAATACCAAACTGCAAACTAAAAACACTCGTGATGATCAAGGACCTTCTCCTTAAGATCTCTCTAAAGACTTTAATTTCCTAAATTTCAATAGGGAGGATATTTACAATGTTTTGGGTTTGGCTAAGGAGGGGGTTGTGGGTCAGTTTAAGCTAACTAAATGGATTTTTCTCAAAATTAACCATATCGATGTAAAGTTGTGTTCTCTTTAGAACAAGATTGATGCAAATGAAAACAATGATGATTCTTGTAGGAATAGAGCGAAGAACAAGAAGGTGTCATATATCTTGGATATGTAGCAAAAGATGTCAACTTGATGAAGAATGACTATGAGGTTTGTATCAAGGGAACAAAAGACAAAATTCAATAGGTTTATCATAATTTGGAAAAGATGGTTAAGGTGCGCCAAACCATTATTAAAAATATTTTTAAAGGTATTTGTATTCTAATTCATAAAATCAAGAATTTGAGAAATGAGAATCTGGTGTGGGTGCCAAAGACTATTGATAGAGTTGGTGAGGTTTTGATTAAAGGTAAACAAGTTCTTGCCTCGGCTGAGCAGGGTCTGATTTCTCGCACTCCTAGTCATTTCAAGAAACCTTTTGAAGTTGAAAAGAAAGAGTTGTTGGAGATGGTTGACCTTCATAATTATTTCTATCAATAACAAAAAAGACTCTCAATGATTTGTGGTAATTTGTTTTGTCTCTTTTATGTTGTTATGTTTTGTGATGGTTCATTGATGGTTGGTTGCTAGTTGGTTGAAATCATCTTTTAAGCAGTGTTCCTTTGTAAAGGTTTTTGGGTCCCTTCAAAACCTATTTTACCTTTAATCAAAAGCACTATTCTCACTAACTTAGACCTTGGCTTTTAATAAATATATGTGATCACTACAAGAAGAAAAGAGGGCTTGAAATATTTAGAAGAGTATTGGTCATAGTTTTCTTGTAGAGCATAAATAGAAAAAATAGAGATTGTATTAGCAGTAAGCAGGATAGGAGTACCAGGTGATTGAATTATATTAAATATTCAACTATTGATTTCAATGAAAGAAAATTTAGTTGCATTGGTGAATTGAACATCACACTAGAGTATTTGACATCTCATTTTGTCACAAGATATGTATTTATCATTCAATTCCTACCATTTCATTTCTTCCTCGTGTGGTTGCAAGACTTCATGATAGTGTAAATATTGGATCTCGGTGGTTGTTTGCTTTCTAGTGATGTAATTTTAATTTATAATTTTCCCCTTCAAAAGTTTTACTCCACTTCTTTCCTAGATGTCACTTATGTAGAAGAAGTTTGAGGGTATAATTCATATAAATATTTATTTTTTTGCAATATATTCTACCCAGGCAATGTTCCCATGATCACATGAAAAATTAACATAATTTGTGATCTTCTTTCCAAGTTATGATAGAGATGTCTTGCAGGAAGTATCAAACTATTACAAGGTTATCTAAGGTGAGCCTCATAATAGCTAAGATACCATGTATCATGCAATCTCTCCTACAAAGTCACACTTGAATTGTATACATTATTGATTACTGCATAAGGAAAACTTTTAAACTTTTTAGGAATAAAGGATTTTTTTTCACATTAGAGAGGAAATACAAATATAGTTAACAAGATGTTTGGGCTTCATATGTTTGAATTATGCAATCCTCTATGAGGAAACAAGCTAATTATTGTATTTGTCTTTCACATAAGTGAGCAACTCCTTGATCCCTCTTGGATAAACATGAAGCCAATCTTCTCCTCCCTAACTGGAAAAGTCCATTCCACTTCATCAAGTTACTTAATTTAAAATATTGAATGACTTTCATAACTAATTTTCCAATTTTACTTTTAGGTCAAATCAAAAAATAATTATGTTAATTTACAAAAAAGGAGAAATTATTAAACAATATAATGTATTAAATTTTATTTTATTTTGGGTGAAATGGAGCAGACAAATGACTAATATAGATTGCATTGTAGTTTGGATATCCATATACCTATTAACCCATGATATTATTGTTATTATTCAATCACTTAAATGCATTAAAAACATTCTTGAAATGATGGCTATAGACTAGACTAAGACAAAATAAATTTAAAAAAGATATATTAAAGAACTTTTGAAAAATTAAAGTTATTTGTAAATCCTATCAAATATAAATATATGAATTAAAAAAAATATCAAGAAAAATAAGTTATTGGTAATAAATCTGAAAATATAAGTTATTGTTATGTTATATAATATAAAAATATAATAAGATTTTCTTTATGAATAGTTTATATAGATCTAGTTGAAAGGCTAGGGTTTCCACCCCAACCGGGTTGCGGCTATTCTAGCTCCAAAATAGACTTGTCGTACAACGTGTTAGTGACAAGTTAGTCAATCGCAACCGTTAACTACAAAATCGACGGTGTAAAACGCGCGACTAACACACGTGTTAGTCAATCCGTACTGTCTTTTTGGAACCAGAATAGATGCATCCCCCCAATCGTAGGGGTCCTCGACGAAGACATGGAGGAGGTCGTACAACCTCCTCCACCATGTTAATCTTTCTACAATTTCATTCACTACATTTATTTTCTATTCATGTTTCTTGTCCTTCCAATTTTTTGCGAGGGTTGGAGCGTTTAATGGGCTTGTATGGAAGATGCACCTTGTGACAGAGGCATTAACTCGACTCCTCAAGGATTGAATAAAGATGTGGCTTTTGGTATTGGTATTAAATCTTTTAAAACTACTTTGATAGACACCCCTTTCTCGGTGCCTAACTCTACGAAATTTGATTCCAATTTTGCTTCCCCCTACGTAAGTAATGGCGACTCAAGAGGAGGAATAGGTATGCAATTTGCCTTACCCTTGCTTAGTCTCTCTATTTCTCTGAATTCATATATGCTCAATGATCTAAATAATGCAAAACTTCATTTAAAAAATTTAGTTGTATTCTTAGTGATTGTGGATGCATCTAAATGCCCGACTCGTAAATTTCTTGATGAATGGTTTAAAAATGTCTAGATAAAAAAATTATGGTTTCATTTTTCTTTCTATAGAATGATTCAAAAAGGGCTTTTTATAATTCTTTTCAATAACCCTAAATCACAGGTGGTAGTGGTTGATACACAATTTTGATCTATTGGCAACTGTTCTTTTAGGGCTCTTAAATGGACACCCAAAGTGATTTCTAATAAAAATTTTGCCTTGTTGTGCCTTAGGTGGATTGTAGTGAAAAATCTACCTCCGCTTCTCTATAATTTATTACCCCAACTCTTGGAATCCATTTGCAAGGTCATGGGGGTGGATAATATCTAATCCTTGGTCTCATATATGGACGTTAGGGTTTTAATATATGCCGATCATGGGAAAGATATCCCCAAGTTTCTTGAAATTAACGTGGATAGTGATCCCATGGTTTTCTTAATTGAGACTCTTAAGGGATTGAACACATGTTTTCTCCATAGAAGAGAAGGCTACATTCGAACAAATTGCCCGATTTTGGCTAAGCATAACCCTCTTGTTAAGCCTGGGAGATCTCTTGAAGAGGCTCCCTTGAAGCATTTGTATGATAATATGACTTTATAGTTTGACCCTCCTCATGAGGACACTTGTATTGACTGTCAACCTCAGTTGATGGACCTCCTTAATTATTTGAAGTAATTCATCAAGGTTGTTGTGTTTGCTCCTCCCATGCTTAATGAGTCTATTAAGATTGGAAAATTTACTATTGATCCTCTACCCCACTCTACTATAGTTATTTCGTTATCACAAATCCATGATGGCAAAAAGGATACTCATGAGTAGTTTACCCAACCTAAAGGCCACAAGGCTAGGCACAAAAATGCCTAGCAATTAGCAATTGAGAATCTTAAGATGAATAGAGGTTGTTCAATGGATATTACTCAAGCTCCTATCGAAACCTTGACCATCAAACCTTTCTCAATCCCAATGGATGATGATGTTTAATCGCTACCACCAAAGATTGGAGTGGCTAAAAATATTAAGTCCTTTATTGTCAAAACCATGGTTAATGATATTGAATAAATGAGATTGTCCTTTATGGCGTAGGGTGAGGCAGTTGATCTACCTATCATTAATGGGAAGGTATCTCCAGTGAAACTAACTAATAATTTTAGTATTCATGCGGGTCTTTATATGGATAATTCTCAAGATGGTGAAACTATTAGCAGCTCCCCTCCCCTTAGGGATTTGCAAATTACTCCCTCAGTTCAGCTTTGCAGAGATTTATCCCCTTTTTTTGATAACCATAATGATGGTTGTGACAAGGATGATGCCTTTTTTTGATATCATTACTATCGATCCTATTGTGGGAAATAAGGCCTTGGATAACAACCAAGACCTAGCTATTGTCCCATATGATAGTTCTAGAGGGAGTCTCATAATAGAAGCTCCCCCATTAGATTTTGACTTGGAAACCGGGTTAGTGTACAATGATTCAACCCTTAAGGAGGAGCAACTTCCATATCCATCCTCTAGGACCATGAAGGATGATAATGATATCCTTGTCCTCGTAGGAAATGGTCTTTTTGTTAAATCTAGGAGGAAAATGAGAAGACCAAATGGTAAACAATCTTTGTTGCCTAAGAAAAAGGACACCCATAAGGAGCTTCTTAAGTATTTTGACAGCTTTAAGGTTTCCATGGACATCACTCATTAATGGTTTTCATGAGTCTAAGCTACATCTCTTAGAATGTTAGGGGGTTGGATACCCCAGACATGAAACAAATTGTTAAATGGTTCCTCTTGCGACATAAATCTATTGATATATTGATGTTGCAAGAAGTAAAAGCCATCAAATTTGCATTAGATGTGAATCTTTATAATGTTTGGAAGGATGCTAACCCCTTATATACCAATAATGATAAAGGCAAAGGGGGAGAAACCATAGTGATTGGTGGCAAGTGGAGAGACAAATTGGTGGACAATGGTTGTTCTCCTTGTAATTGTTGCTAATTACTAAGTTGTCATTAGTTTTATGCCCAGAGTCATCCTATATACACTAGTTAGTTTATACTACCGAAAAGTCCAGTCGGTAAATACCAAAGTTATCGGTGTCGGTTACAGAAGAGAGACAAGTCACCGAGATGATATACACCAAGCTATGAGCCGAGTTAATATGTCTACCAAGCAACAAAGAAGGTATACCTAGTTCATCTGAACTGAGTGGAAACATGTTACCAGATTCAATGAACCTGGACACACATGTGAAACGTGTTACAAGATTCGAGAAGATGAAACCGTTATTACATAGGAAATTGCATTTAAAGATTTTATATGATTTTGAGGAAGAATATCCAATGAAATAATTGCTATGTTTATTCATTCAATAAAACATGTTTGTATGATCGAAGCATGAACATAACATCGTCTCAGAGATCTATATAAATAGAATGATTTGAGTATTTGAGACATGACATGACAATCAAGAGAGAAGATACGAAGTGATGATATAGTTAAGTGTGAAGAAAGAAGATTGACAGAGATATTCAGAGGTTACCAAGAAGGTTTTAGAGAATAGTTTAAGGGACAGAGTATACAAAAGTGGTTACCGAGTTTATTTATCATTATCGAGGAATGCTATGAGCAAGGTAATTTTATATTGAGAACATAGAGTCTGCTATAACATTTCAGATGTGAAGTTGCAGATATTTTGTAAGGTTTTGATTGAATTATTAAGTTGTGTTAGAAACCTTTAACAGGGTAAAAGACTCTAATAAAGTCTATAAATTGTAAAGCCTTTAACCAGGTACAACATTTTGTAGAAGTGTTTGTAAAATCCTTTAGCAAGGTAGATCTAAAGATCTTTATACTCCTAATAGGGTAAGCTATCAGAAATAGCTAAACATGTATCTCTAACCGAGCAATCTTGATTACTACAGTAGTGAAGTTGTGGGTGCCATCCCCACCGCAGTTTTTCTCTCTAACCAAGAGTTTCTGCCTGACCAAAAATCTTTGTGTTATGGAGTGAAATTTTGATGGATGTTATTTCTATGATTATGTTTCAATATTATATATTTATGAGATCAACAATACTTAGTTTGTGTTTATCAGTAAAATTGTTTTTCAAGAAAAGTTTTGAAGTACTGATTCACCCGTCCCCTCTCAGTACATTAGCTTTCCAAGTCAGACCTAATAATTGGTATCAGAGCTTAATTATTGGTAAAGGGACTAACAGCCTAAAGAGAAAGATCCTATCAATGGAAGGCTATAAATAATCATACAAGATTGTGAATCTTCAAGAAGAATTGGATCATGCTAATCAAGTGATTGCAGATATGTAGAGGCAAATGCAAAGATCACTAAAAGTTAGAAGAAGCTGGTCTGATGATTTACAGGACTCACAAGAGTTGGTGGAACAAATTGAGACATCATCTAAGAACAACATATCAGAAGAATCTGAAGAAATGATTGCAGGATTGAAAGAAAAGAACAAAGCACTTATTGAACAGCTAAAAGCAATGAGAAGGGAACATGAGTATTTCAACACACAGATGATTGAAAATCTTAAAGCATTGAAAACAGCTGAAGATAATAAGTGAAATATAGAAGGAGAAAAACAACAGCTAGAAGCAATGGTGTTTGCAAAAAATGATGAAATATCAAGGATGACTGAAGTTCAATATAATCTGTCTGATCAATTGGATTATGCACATCATGAAGCTGCTCTAAAGGAAAATGAGATCTAAGCATTGAAACTTGAATTATCAAGATTGACCGATGAACTAGAAGCAGAAAAGAAGTCAAAAGAAACACTGAGGAAAAGCCATTGTACCCATTCAATTGGAGAAGGCATCATCATTAAAGGAGAAGAAAGAAAAAAGACATAGTTTTAAGATAGATCTATCAAAGCCCATTGTGTTACTGAATGTTGACATTACAAAATTGAAAGGGCAAGCACTGATAGAATTCGGTGAGCTTTGTAAAGCCAAAGCAGAGCAGGAAAGACAGATAGCTATTCAGCAAAAGAACTGAGTACTTCAAAAGGTCAAAAAATTATTGGCAGACATGATACCTGAAGCTACCATCAATAAAGATGTTGTCATCCATGTGCAACTGGATGAACTACTCACTCAATTGGAGGAATCAAGAGTAGAAGCATCTGAATACCCTAGCAAATTGAAAGATAAAGAGCTAACTGCCAAGATGATTGAAGAAGTGCCGAAAGCAATTGCTATAGGTAAAATAAAGCTCATTGAATTCATTGATGAGTTGTCCCCTCAACTCAAGCATATTATTTATTTGTTCCAGAAGTTATGTACATTCTCATTCTTCATCAAAGATATCAAGGATAAGACTGAAGTCATTGAAAAAGAGATTACCGATCTCTCAAATAAACTGACTACCGAGCCAGATTCTCTTCAGAATTTTTATTCAAGGCTACTAACCCTTATGGCTCAACAGTTAGAACTTCAGAATAAAGAGCATAAAATAAGGATGGATATCATGACTCTTCAAACATTATTTATTCCCCATTTGTCAACAGTTCAAGAGCAGATCAACCGAGCTACCCAATTGTCAACTCAAGTAGAGGGAAGCACTTTAGATGGTTTGATCACACTATTCGCTGATATTACAGCTCAGAATACAATACTCGAAAGTGTCAAGGATGCACTTACCAATGCTCTTATAGAAGCTCGTACAAAGTATAAATCTATTTTTGATCAGTTGCCCCCACCAAATGGTAACTAGTTTTGATGTTTGTCAAAAACGGGGAGTGTACCGAGTATACAGAATATCTGAGTGTACAAAATTTATCATATATATATACCGAGTGTACAGTTGAAATTGACAGGGGGAGCATGAAACATCAAGAGCATGGAACATCATGAGCATGGAATACAGAGTATGGAACATCACGTTATGTACAAAATATTGATAAGGGGAGTATGTATTTGAACAATGTATATACTGACATTTCAGTTTATTTTGCAAGTATATAGATTTTGTGTTATGACTTTGAAAGGAGTTTTGTCAAACATACCAAACTAATGTCCAAAGGGGAGATTGTTGCTAATTACTAAGTTGTCATTAGTTTTATGCCCAAAGTCATCCTATATACACTAGTTGGTTTATACTACCAAAAAGTCTAGTCAATAAATACCAAGGTTATTGGTGTCGGTTACAAAAGAGAGACAAGTCACCGAGATGATATATACTGAGCTATGAACCGAGTTAATATGTCTACCAAGCAGCAAAGAAGGTATACCGAGTTCATCTGAACCGAGTGGAAACGTGTTACCAGATTCGATGAACCTGGACACACATGTGAAACGTGTTACAAGATTCGAGAAGATGAAACCGTTATTACATAGGAAATTGCATTTAAAGATTTTGTATGATTTTGAGGAAGAATATCCAATGAAATAATTTCTATGTTTAATCATTCAATAAAACCTGTTTGTATGATCGAAGCATGAACAGATCACCGTCTGAGATATCTACATAAATAGAATGATTTGAGTATTTGAGACATGACATGACATGACAATCAAGAGAGAAGATACAAAGTGATGATATAGTTAAGTGTGAAGAAAGAAGATTGACAGAGATATTCAAAGGTTACTGAGAAGGTTTCAGAGAAAAGTTTAAGGGACAGAGTATACATAAGTGGTTACCGAGTTTATTTATCATTACCGAGGAATGCTATGAGAAAGGTAATTTTATATTGAGCACATAGAGTCTGCTATAATATTTTAGATGTGAGCAGATATTTTGTAAAGATTTTGATTGAATTATTAAGTTGTGTTAGAAACCTTTAACAGGGTAAAAGACTCTAATAAAGTCTATAAATTGTAAAGCCTTTAACCAGGTACAACATTTTGTAGAAGTGTTTGTAAAATCCTTTAGCAAGGTAGATCTAAAGATCTTTATACTCCTAACAGGGTAAGCTATCAGAAATAGCTAAACATGTAGCTCTAACCGAGCAATCTTGATTACTGCAGTAGTGAAGTTGTGGGTGCCATCCCCACCACAGTTTTTCTCTCTAACCAAGAGTTTCTGCGTGACCAAAAATCTTTGTGTTATGGAGTGAAATTTTGATGGATGTTATTTCTATGATTATGTTTCAGTATTATATATTTATGAGATCAACAATACTTAGTTTGTGTTTATCAATAAAATTGTTTTTCAAGAAAAGTTTTGAAGTACTGATTCACCCCTCCCCTCTCAGTACATTAGCTTTCCAAGTCAAACCTAATAGTAATAGGGTTGTTTGGACCATCATCAATAATCAAGATATGAAAGTTGGGATTCATTCCCTCTATGCACCCAATGACTACAAAGAAAGGATTGAATTGTGGAATTGGATGTGTGCCCTCTCGAATGTCCTTTAGATTATAGGTGGAGAATTTATCATGATTGAGAGCTAGGATGATAAATTAGGAGGGTTGGACTTAGAATGGAAATATGGGCAAAAGCTCTAGTGGGCTAGAACGAAGAATAAACTTGGATTGTTTGACCCATTTGAAGGCTTGAAGAGAGAATGTAAATCAATTTGGTACACTTGGTGCAACTTTCAGCAAGGTAGGAAAATGATCCATTGCAGATTGGATAGGTTCTACGATAATAGGGACCTCTTCTCCTTCCAACAGGAGGATGATGGCTCCACTATGAAGGTTTTTCACTATACCCTGTCTAACCACCACCCTATTAAAGCCCAGATTGTAGTAAATACTAATGGTGGCCTTCCTATTAATAGAGGACAATTTTTTTCTTAATATTAATCTCTTTAAGGATCAGGATATTATGTGTGCTATCTATATGATTTGATAGATCAATAGGTGGGATAGTCAAGTTGGTTCAACAATTAACAGATGGAATAAGAATGTGCTTAGTTGGAAGATCTTATACAGACAATCTAGGCAAGAAGAAACCTACAGATGGTAGGAAACTTGAAAGAGGTTTAACAGATAACCTTATGTTGCTAGAAGCTCAAACCCAAAGTGATCCCACTAATCAAGACTTGGTGCTCTCACTTTCAAAAACTAAGAATTCTCTTAGGAGAATTCAAAACCTTAAGGTTCAAGGCATCGAGGTTAGGGCCGTGATTAATTGGCTAGAACATGGTGACAAGGACTCCAAATTTTTCGTTAACCTTCTAAGACATAAGGAGTTCAAAGAGAGAATTGACAGAATATGGAAAGAAAGAAAAGAACTAATGGACAATAATGATATCAAAGAAGATTTATTTCTATATTACCATAGGTTGGTTCTCATCTAAAGAGAACTATATGTCTAGTCAATTTGCTAGGGAAATATGTAGAGTTCTTATTCCTAAGAAGATCTTGAATAAGGAGGCTAACTTGATCAAGAAACCAATTTCAATAGATGAGGTCCTTAAAGCCATTGATGGTCTTAATAATGACAAAGCACTGGACCCAGATGGTCTGCCGATAAAAATTTATAAATATACTAAAGAATGGATTGGATTAGATCTAGTGCAAGTCTATGAGGAGGCACTAGAGAAAGGCTCCCTTAGAGTGGATATTAATAAAGGAATTTTCAGGATTCTCCCTAAGGAGGCTGATAAGTCTCTCATTAAAAACTAGAGACCTATTACCGTGCTTAGAGTCTCCTATAAAATTTTAGCCAAGATCATTGCTCTCAAACTTGTGGATATCTTGTCGAGTTTTATAAGCAACACCCAGACCAGTTTCATCAAGGGCAGATATATTTTAGAAAACCTTATGACCAGCTGGGAGGCCATGAGTTGGGCCAACTGTACGAACCAAATAGTGGCTATGTTCCTTATCGATTTTGAGAAGGCCTGTGACAGGATTGAATGGGGTTTTCTACTGATGATGTTGGATGCATTTAGATTCCCTAGGGAGTTATGCCAAATGATTCATGTCTTACTCAAAGATGCTAATGCTCAAGTAGAGGTTAATGGCTCTCAAACTATGGCTCTCACACTAGAGAGATCCATTAGGCAGGGGTACCCATTGGCCCCTATGCTCTTTGTTATTTTTGTTTGATGCCATTTTTTACCTCCTAAGGGATTGCGCCATCTCCCCTATAATTAAAGGCATCACCTTACCTAATAAGTAGGACTTGATCAATATCTAATTTGCATATGACACAACCCTATTTTTAGAGATTGAGGAAGATAACATGGATTCTTTAATAATAAAGTTGAAGCTCTTTTGTGATGCATCAAGAGCTAAGGTGTTTGATTCCAAATCCATCTTGCTTGGGTGGGATGAGTCACCCCCTAACTAGGTTCATGAAATATAGCTTCCAATGGGGGGGCCCACCTAAACATGTGAGATATCTGGGTATACCTTTTGCAATCAATCATTTCTTAAAAGATATATGAATTTGGATTAAAATGAAGATTGAAAACAAATTGATCGAATGGAATAGACATTATGTTAGATTTGTGTGAATGTTGTCATTGATGTCAAACTTGGTAATCCGATTAGGATCGAATATGGCAGTTTTGCAACAGTGGAAGATAGGTATGCATGTGATATGAAGTAGTAAGGCATGCATGATTTACTAGAGTCATTTTCAGAAGATCCTCCTCTCTGGAATCTTGTGTTTTTCTTATCATGGTTGTATCATGTTCTGGTATCAGTTATATCAGTCATATGTGTTGTATCAATTGTATCAGTTGTATTAGTTGGTATTGCTATCTAGATTATTATATTGCATCATGATTTATGTTTCAAAATCTGTGTTATATGTATCTTGGAGTTTGGGAGTTGTTGTGCTTTGAATTTGTGCTTATGGGTTCGGTAGACCCCTATTTTGTTCCATTAATTGAGGCGTATAAATTGGTAAATGAAGTGTGTGGAAGATTGGTGAAGGCCGACCTGATTATCCTATTTTTGGTCAAGGCATGTTTTGGATAACATGTTGATCCGAACAATGCATTATTGTGTAAATCATTTGTGCTTGGCTGACATACTATCTTGGTGTGTGTGCTTACCGATATATATATATATATATATATATATATATATATATGGAATGAAGAGTGTAGTATGTGTAGCAGAGTATGAGGTGTGTGAATGATAGAGTTATAGATAGGATAGCGGTTGCAATGTGAAAACAGTGGAAGGTGATGTATGAGCGAAAGTTTGTTAGAGTGTAGATAGTGTTGCAGTAACCCTTTACCAGATTTGTTGTAAGCGGTTGGTTCAGTGGATTGAAGTCACAGTGTTGCAGTAATGCTTTACCAAATCTACTACAAGCAGTTGGTTTAGCAGAGTGCAGTCACAATGGTGCTATTATCCCTTACTGGATCTATTGCATGCAGTTGTGGACAAGTTGGAGAGATCCCTTACTGGATCTATTGTGAGTTTCTGTGAGTTGATATATGTACTTATATTTGAACTGACCTCATTCATTAGGAGACACAATTTTCCTCATTTCAATTATTTTCTATTGCAGTGAGCATTTTGACAGTGATCCGCTTTGTAATCTGGTAGTAAGCCATCTGATAGTGAGCCACTCTTTTTGTAAACACCATATAACTAGTTATATTATCTTGAGAGTTAACCCTCTTTGTGGTTTTTCCCATTTGGGTTTTCCACATATAAAATTTGGTGTTCCATTTGTGGTTGTGTTATTTGTTTATTCTGCATTTGTTGATTCATGTTTATGAGATTAATTGCTAAGCTTAATACAACAATAAAAGTTTTAAAGTATGGGAATAGTAAATCACCCCCATCTCAATATTTCGGTCCATTCAACTATTCAACACATTACCTGTCCATGGCTGGAAGGATTTGGGTCTGCTAGAAAATCCTCTCATCCTACAGGCTCTATTACACCTCTGCGTGAATGTTTAACAATTATCAGATTAATGATATTCAAAAGATCATAAAAAATTTCCTATGGTCAAATGACAAGGGTAATAAGAAGATTCATTATGTGAAATGGGATTGGTGTTGTTTAAGTATGCACTTGGGTGGTTTGGGATTAAAGGATCTCAGGATTCATTGTATTGCATTGACTGTGAAATGGATTCTTCATGCTATGGATGATGATGAACCATGGAAAGTCCTCATTAGGAACAATATTCGGCTTGCGGTGCCCAAGTAGGTCGGGTCATGGAAGTTGCTCTCTCTTAGTGACCTTCTAATTGGTTCTTTCCCTATTTCCCCGACTGGATATAATATTTTCAAAGTAATATGAATGGTTTGGGAATGTGTTAGAAGTCTTATCTCCCACAATAATATCCTTGGTAATGATAACTCTTTGTGCGGAGAAAGATCTATCTAGTGGAACTTGTTCCACAAAGATAGACTGATTGCCCTACTTCAAGGTTGCTCTACTAAATGTTGGAATGCTAAAGGTATTTAATTTTTTAATGATATTATTACTAATGGTAAATTAGCTTCTTGGAATGATCCCAGCGCTAAGTTTCAATTGCCTCAATCACAATGGAGGACCTACACTATGCTACAGGAAGCTTGTAATAGTCTTGACCTGCCTAGGTAATGCTCAATGGTTGATAACAAAATCCCTAACTTCACTTGGGTGGATGGTATTGTGTGGAGGAACACAAAGGCTAAAGCAGTTTACAATGCTCTTTGTTCTAATAATGATTTAATTAGTCATGTTAATTCTATTTGGAATATAAGTTATAATAATATTGAATGGTAAAAAATCTTGAATAGGTTATGGGGTAGTGGTACCACTCCTAAGAATTTTTTTAAAAAATGGTTATTTATCTTGCAAAAATTTTTGATTGAGAATGTACAACACTCAAATGACATTTGCAATATTTGTAGAGTTCCAAAATCTGTCAAACATATTTCTTTGATAATCTCTCTTATTGTGATGTTATTTTCAGTTTCATCAATGGTATCAAGAAAGAGAATAACCTTTTTTGGTCTATTTTAAATTGTGAAATCTTATGGACTATTTGGATTTTTAAAAATGAAGAGAAATTTCAAGGAAAAGGCAGATTGCTTACTGAATCTTTACGAAGACTCACTGTGCATAATGTTGTTGTGCAAGTTACTATTGTGATGAGGCTCTCAATGAAGAAGTTTGATTGCTTCATTGAAGATGGAACCACTAGGGTCTACCTCTCTGAACTCTCTCATGGCTACACCTGGTCAAAGTTTAAGGTGGAGAGGTCCCCATTTGTCAACACTCTAGAGGTCTTTATGCATGAACTCAATGAAGGAAGGTGCATAGAGAGGGAATATAGGCCCAACAAATAGCGGCAACAAGTGCAGAAAACTAGAACAAGTCCATTATTTGGACGGAGGGCCCTTGGGCTAGACTTCTTAGATAGATGACTTAGTTGGCATATAGTCTTATGTAGCATATGGTGTCTCTTTGTATGATTTTTTCCAATTTTGTCCATCATGATGAACGTTTCTATAGAATACATGTATATGTTAGTGTATATGCCCAATTTCAATGTAAGGCTTTTCAATCTTCATAGGATGGTCCTAGTTAGTTAGCATTTTTAGGTAGTATGCAATTATATATATATATATATATATATATATATATATATATATATATATATATATATATATATATATATATATATATATATATATATATATATATATATATATATATATATATATATATATATATATATAAAACACATGCCACGTAGTGGCAAGAACTTGCCCTCATAGTAATGTAATAAAAATATTTGTTTTAATTTTTAATTATTGTTATTTTAAAATTATATTAGTATAATTATATTTATGTAATATTAACTATAACTCTTCCTTTAATAAAATAATTACATTATAACACAAATTTTATAGTGTAAATGTATATTTTTCTTAAGTGCATAATCCTAATTTAATTATATATATATATATATATATATATATATATATAATAAAACACATGCCACGTAGTGGCAAGAACTTGCCCTCATAGTAATGTAATAAAAATATTTGTTTTAATTTTTAATTATTGTTATTTTAAAATTCTATTAGTATAATTATATTTATGTAATATTAACTATAATTATTCCTTTAATAAAATAATTACATTATAACACAAATTTTATAGTGTAAATGTATATTTTTCTTAAGAGCATAATCCTAATTTAATTATATATATATATATATATATATATATATATATATATATATATAATCTCAAATTTAATTATTAATTTGTAGTGTAATATTATATTATTTTAATTCTATTTATGTAATATTAATTATAGTTGGTCTTAATAAAATAACTATTAATAATTATAAAAGTAAAAATAAACATTTTTTGAATGAGAATAAAAAACATTTAAATTTATGATTACAAGTAATTAAATTATTTTATATATATATTAAAATGAATAAAAAATTATCCTATTAATGGGCTTGCTCGGGCTAAAATAAAATTTGAGAAGGTCAAGGTGGTGGAGTGGTCCAAGTCGAGGGAAGGATGGTATAAAATTAACTTTGATGGGGCCTCAAAGGGTAACCCAGATCTGTCAGGGGCTAGATCAGCGACATAAGATTGGGAGGGCAATATTGTAACAATTGGAGCTTCAAAAATTGCAGAGGGAATGGACAATGAAGTTGACGCTTAGGCAGCTATTGAACGGTTGAAAATGGGGGAAAAAAATAGGCTTCTTGAAAATATAGCGTGAAGGAGATTCCTTGATTATTATTAATGCAATAAAAAAGGGTGAAATACATGTCTGGAATTTGAATAAATATATAACCATTGCTAAGCATTTATTTGAAACTTTTGAGAAATTTGAAGTTGGGCATGTGATGAGATCAAGGAATGATGGGGCAGGTACGTTGTCCAAATGGGTAGCTACTCTTGATGATAGGCTAAAAAATACGATGGAAGATTTTTGTAATCTTGAGCTTGGTCTTTGAATTGGAATAGAACGCCACCGTTTTCAAAAGCTATTAATGAAAGGGTGTGGTAGTGGGGTGATGTGACATGGGTAGCAGTTGGTGCTCACAATTGAGGATTGGTGGCGACTACATTTTAATATGGAGGCCACCTTTTCCTTGATTACGCCAAGGCAACAATTAGCACTTATGGACAAAGTCACTAAAAAAAGAATGAAAAATCTTTTCAAATTTGATGAACACATTTTCATTCAGATCATGGAAATCCTTCTGGGTGAAGATTTTTTGATAACTAAACATAGGTATAGGATGAATATAGACATTGTGTCAATGGCGACAACGTGGGGGTTGGAGGTTGGATGGAAATAAGATGTTGAATTGGTGTTGAAGGGTTATGTGGAAAATAATTGGTTGTATGGTTTGCATTCAATGTTGAAAAGGACAATTTTGGGGGTAGGGTTTATGCCTGTAGAGGTGGCCAAGGGCACTAATGAGGAGACTCCTGAAAAGTTGATGTCATTTTCATTGGGCGTAGGAGATGAACAAGGATGAGTGTCATGGATAAGTGTATATTGGTTGGGATTTGTTACCTATTTACTTGCGGACAAAGGAACGAGAGTGAGCCAAAGGAAAGAGGAAGGCAGGGCCAAAGGAAGAATCAAAAGTAAGATTCGAGACAAAAGACTAGTGGGTTAATGGGTCTCTGAAAGTAGTGAGGAAGAAATGAAAACAAAAACACTTTTTTTTGTTTAAAGCTTGTTTATGTAGTTACTTGATCGATTGTTATATGTTTTAAACTGTTAAATTGTATAAATGGGTGTATAGGGTAAAATACTGGTAGGTGGGTGTAGGGTTTTGGTTGATGATTTGTCAAACTATGGACATCATTTTGGAGCAAATCCTAGCAATGTCTCTTTGCGATGTGGGATAGATGATGCTACAACTTATGTACTTTGTTTTGAATATCAATAAAATAAATGTAATTACTGACCAAAAATAATGATTAAAAAATTTATGATTTACAAAAAGTATTAAAAAATAGAAGGATTTCAAAGAGATATATAAAAGACAATTATAAAGAATACATATAATAATTAGGTTTATTTTTTTGATAGATATATTTGTATTTAATTTAATTTAAATTGAATCAAATCCCTATAATTATTTTTATTATGTATATTTTGAGATAAAAAGAATTATTAAAATTTATATATCTAATTAAAAAAAAATGTATTTACAATATTATAAATAATAATAAAAAAATTGAAAACAACTATTTAAAATAGACATTTCTTTTTTTAAAATACAATGAAATCCAATAAAAACCTAAAAAATCTATCATTCCTAAAAATTTGCTCCTATAACACAAATGTTTTTAAACCAATCATAGTGTAGATAAATAATTTCTACAATATATTAAATTTAAAAATATAAATCTCAACTTAATAAAAACCAAGTTTATTTTGAAAGCAAAAATAATAATCACTTTTGATTGGTGCAAACTAATTGATAGATTGGGCTTCAATGAATGCAATAGTATTGCCTACGACAAGTACTAATATGTAGATCTTAATAATAATTTGATATTAATTATAATATCATAATATAATAATAATTTTTGTTTTAATGGTAAGTGCTACTTAAAGGAGGTAGCTCCCTTTCATTGATATCGATAAAATGATTACATTATGGGGAGTGGTGTTGGAAAAACCTAATCTCGACATCACAATCTAAGACTTTTCTGATTTTTGATTGAGAAAACAGATTTGGGTTCCATCCGATGAAGTTGATCAACTTTGATAAATCATCTTTTTCCACGCCCTTTTGAAAATAGTCCAAGTAGACCGCATTGCTTCTTCCTTCCCTTCCTTATCCATATCAAAGGTTCTATCCAATAATCTAGTAATTCAATCCTCAATTTCATCTAGTGCATTAGAAACAGTTGGTCAATTGTATTCCACCACTAAATATCATAATTATTTAATATTAATTACAATATAATGATATAATAATATTTTTTTTAAATAGAATAATGAATAAACATGATATCTTTCGCAATACCTTACTTATATTCCTTTATCCATATATATATCTTAGGGTCATCATAAAACAGCTCAGCATAATTATTCAAAATATTCATCCTTAAAAAATCAAATACAAATTCCAATTTTAAACATTAAAAAAAGAAATCAAATGCAAATCCTATTTATAAGCACTTTTCTAAAAGTAAAATCAAATACAAATTCTATTTGTAAGTAGAGGCAAAATCAAATACAAAGTGTATTTGTAATTTTCACGACATTGACTGAAAAAGTACTCCTTAATACTTACGTGACGTCAAATCAAATCAAATTAATGAAAAAAAAGAACATTCTTTTCTTTCGGGCGGGTCGTGTTAAGGATTGATACGCTGACCTTTGCCTTTGAATTAATCAAAGAAAAGAATAAATGTTCCTATGACTTTAAGATTGGATTAATGACACTATATAATGGATTTACATAAAATATTGTGTAATCAAATTTGTTGTAAAAATATTATTTTCTTTCAACTTGTTAATATTAGAGCATGAATTAAAGTTATATAAATAATATTTTTTTGATTAAGAGTCAAAAATTAAGGAGTTTTTATTTTGTTCGCGGGTGTCTTGAATATGGTTTCGGCCTTATCTTTTAAAACATCATATAACTTGCACTCGACAAGACTTGATTCTTAATGAACTCTTTCTGACTCGTTTAATTTCATTAATAAAACAAGGTTTACTTGACCAATTTGTAAATTTTAAAAATCATTTCTACATAATTGTTTTTGATATTAAAAGCAGCCAAAACAAGGGCGCTGACCCAAGAGTAGAACAAGGAAACAGTGGCAAGCCAACTGTCAGCTGAACATCAGCAAAGAGTTTTTAGTGGATGTGTCAGCTGAACATCAGCAAAGAGTTTTTAGTGGATGTGTCAGCTGAACATCAACAAAGAGTTTTTAGTGGATGTGTCAGCAGAACATAATTGTTATTTTTTTCATATATTAATAGATATTATAATAGAAACTCATAATTATGTAAGAGTTTTTAGTGGATGTGTGAATTAAAGACACGAGGTAGAGTAAATGAGCTTTTTCACATTAAATAAATGTCTTTAAAAAACTATAATTTTATTTGGATTAATATTGTAGATTACACTTAATGATTCATTTGCATGATGAAAGTAAAAGATTGTGTAAATAAATTATGCATAGTTTTTTTTTGTTAAGCTTTTTTCTCTAAAGAAAGAAGATGTTAATATATGTAAGGCAAAAGTGTATACTTAGCACTTACTCACTTTGTTTTGTACTTGGTTTAGAACAAACACGATTTGAACTAATTTTTGCCATTCTTAAAATATAGTCATCCCTATAACAATTCAACCTAGCTAAACATGATTCCTCGCATTGTAGGAACCTCATTTTAGCCATGTTTGCATTTGTGTATTCTTTGAGATATAACTATGACATAATGGTGTCCATTTGGACACTACGATGTGTGGAATTGTCTAATATATTCAAACACAAGTGTTGTTTCCTACACATATAGGTGTTTTTTCCTTAAACTTTATCTAATTCTTTTGTAATAAGTATATTAGACTCGAGCATGCTTTTCAAAATGTATTACTAAAAATGGAAACGATCCATCATCAATCATTAGCACCTATACATAAGTTTCTTTTCTAATATCCTTGATGGCATAATTTATAGTTGTTGCACACAACCACCTCCACTGTTGCATAAGCACTATAGGGTCATAGACCTCTAACTCTTCCAATATTGTATGTTGAAACATACTTCCTAAGGACTTGAGCAACACAAGCTCCTCAATGTGTCATGGGTATCACCTTTTCCCAAGTGCTAACAATTTAATAGATTTTTTTTGTTAGCAAGTATATTGGATTTGAATACAAACATATAAGAGATTTTGGTGTCTAAAAGGCACATTTGTACTTGTAGAAACATGTCCATGTCTAAAATACACTTTCATGCCTAAAATACACTCACATACTTGCAAAACACTCATAATTTTCAAGATATTATTACACTTTCATCAAAAATAAAGACTTCAATAACTAACATCAATTATCTAGAACCTTTTTCTAAACTACTACCACTTCTAAAATCTCCAAATCAAATATAATTTATCCCTCAACTTTCTTCGTTGAACTTTTTTAACCTTACATAAATTTAAATAACCTCTATAATATAAAACTTTCAGTCCTATAAGTTAAAAATCTTAATCTCATTTGATTAAATTCAATATATTTTTTTTCCCTTGTATTCAACTATTTTGAAATAATGAATCTAAAATATAGAATAAATATATGAATTAAATAAAAATAACTGTTACAAGAAAATAACTCAAAAAGAAAACCCATTTGTCCCTCCATTCATCCAATGAAGGAATGAATTGAAATACCATCCATCCCTTGCATATATTATGGGTTAAGAATTAGATACTTAACTTTTAATGGGCATATTAAATGAGGCTTTAGAATTAAATACTTACATTTTAAGGCAAATGTGCTTCATTTTTCTTGAAGGAAAACATTCTACAAATTTGATGACTAAGGAGAAGTGCAATAATGAGAGGCTACGGTGAAAAGTACCATAATTAACTCATTTTATGGCAATGTAATATTTGACAAACAATTTGGGCATACATTTTAAACTATAGGAGTGTTGGTGGAAAGTGGGACAACAATTTAATTAAGGTGAAGAACATTCCATCCTTAAATGAATGTGATTCTTATCTTAATCTTGTTGTATTGGTTAAAAATTAGGAGTATGCAGTTGAATGGTTAAAAATTAGGAGTATGCAGTTGAATTGTGGTAAAGGATCTTTAAAGGTGATTTGTGCATCCCATGAAATGTTTACCCCCCTTTGGAATATGAGAAAATGGCACTACATAAGGATATTTAAAAAGTCTTGAGTGAAATATTATGGACCCACTTGCAGATTTACCTTAATTTGTTAAAGAACATCACATGATTTGCCATGATATTCTATTGGGTGCATGGAGCTCTATAGAGTTTTATATTTCTTTTGGTCAAAGAACGAGTAATCGTCATAGTTTTCTTTGGCTTCTTTTGGTTATATATATATATATATATATATATATATATATATATATATATATATATATATATATATATATATATATATATATAGTTTTGTAATGAAGAACACAAAATAGTTGGGATTGGTTGTTTGTATTATTATAATTGAATATATTATCTTGTTTTGTAATCAAGAATGTAAAGTAGTTAAGCATTGGTTGTCTATAGTATAATACATTGCATTTGAACAAATTGTATTGTTTTGTAACGAAAAATGCAACATAGGGGATTGGTTGTCTATATTATAATACACTGTGATTGAATATATTGTCTTGTTTTGTAATGAAGAATGCAAAGTAGTTGGGGATTGGTTGTCTATATTATAATACATTGTGATTGAATATATTATATAAATAGATTTTTAGATACATGTTATTTTCATGATAATTATTTATATATATTTGGTTTCATTTTTTTTTTAATAATGAGATTATAATTGGGTTTATGGAATTAAGGAAATGTCACTCTTTGTTCCACATTTTGCAAGGAAAGTATAAGGGGTGTCTTTTTTATCATTGAATAAATGAAAATTACAAATAAAGAAGATCGATTTCTACTATAGATACCCTTCTTTTTCATCGAAAGCTACTCCATTTTAAATTTAATTAGATCATACTATATCAAATCGAATAGATATTGTTACTTCTCAAGAGGTTCTTCCCAAAGGTAATAACCTAACATCTAATTGGCATATTTTGTGTAAGTTTTGGAATCCAAACTATACCTTGTCTAATCACGAGTCCTTGTTCCTCAATGGTCTAGGGCCAACCTCCATATTCTTGTTCCTTAGCTTAGTTTAAACCCTTAATTATGAACTTTGTTTAAAGCAACACATTCAATTTTGACCCCCCAATTTCTAAATTCAAATTCAAATATAGGATTGAGTTGACTTACTTCCAATTAGCCATTACCAACCAACAAGCTCAAAATATTCAAATTATCAATCTAGGGTGTTTTATAAAGGATAAAACCTAATTTATTTTAAACATCTAGAGATATTCGTAGAGCTCATTGGAAAATCACTATTGGATTATCTAAGTATCATTGGATTATCATTTGAGATCATAAAGACAAATAAAGGCATTTAATTTTCTTTGCATCTTCAAAAATATTCTAAATTATTTCAATTGCTTGATTAAAACAAAAGGTATAAAGCTAGTCTATTTGCTCTCCTACACCAAGTTATACCAGTTCTTGTTAGCACCACCCTTTTCAAGTATTGCAATTAAATATTGTTTTAAAAATTAGGAGTGCAAATTTTAAGTTTGTAGACCAAGGATCAACACCATAAAAAAAGGTTCAAAATCTCCTTTTCACTAATCAAATTACATTTGGGATTGAACCTAAATAAAGCACAAGAAATTTATTAGTATATCAGAACTCCATAGTTTCAAGTTTAGTAGTGGTGGTCAAAGATCTAGATCATTAAGCATAAGTAAATTTCTACCACAGATGAAGCTAAGCTCACCCTATTCATTTTTACATTTTTTATAGCAAACTTGTGATGTTTCTAGACTTCGTTGATGAAGTTAGAGTGATACAATAGTTATTGGTTATTATATTTAAGTACTTGGCCTAATTCAGAAAATAATTATTTCTTTTTATTTTTGTCAATGCATTCTTGATCTTTACACCCCAAGGTTTTATCCTTTTGTCTTCTTTCTCAAATTTCAAATTTATAGTTATTTTCATCTTTTATTTCAAATATATGAAATCATTGTCATATTGTTTTGATTTACCTAAGGTTTAGCTTTGGTTTATCATTTGCATTATCTATATATTTCACTATAGGTTCTTAGAAGCTCTATTTTAGGATTACCTACACACACACACACACACACACACACACACACACACACACACACACACACACACACACACACACACACACACACACACACACACACACACACACACACACATATCAGGGATCACAAGGTATTCCCACATTTTATCGATTCTTTTTTTTCTTGGTAAAGATGTTATATTTTATTAATATATAAAATGAGATATACATTGTCTAAAAGTCAAAATGTCATATTTCCAAAAACCATCCACATTTGCCAAAAAGAGGCATCCCCATTAGACCCAACTATAGCATAATCAAAATGTTCAAAAATAAAATCCACACCATGCATACCAAAAAACTACCCCCCGACCAAACAGTATAACAGACATAACAAAATTATAGAAAAACATGGATGATACCACCAAAGATAAAAAAATATAAGCTATCAAAACTGAAACTGACCCAAAGCGACTTCAACGCTTCTTCGAAGAGCTAGCATCACCACTAACCCTGTAGTCTCTCTCGGCTTCCTCGAGCATAGTGCTCTCCTCCCTACTCCCTCTGCCTCAGCCTTGGCTCTCTCTATGATAGCGTCAAGCTCTTTGATCTGCACCAAGAGTTTCAGGGCTTCCCACCCATGTCTTGCCTTTGCCCTTCGATGAAACTTGCACTATCCTCGTGACCATCTCACAAAAGGGATTATCACTGCCTTAATCCCCTTCCCATCATCCTCCACACCTTCTCCAATGTCAAACCCTTCCCCAGGTACCACCCACTCCAATAATGACTCCATTTCGCCTAGGAAATCTTTAGGAACTAGAGCTTCCATAACCCACCTCGTTGTTTTAATGCCAACTTTCAGGCCCCACACCATAATTAAGGAGTATATGTCCATCCTTGTTTTATATCTATGCTTCACCACATCAAATGCCTTACCCACAATGAGAAAGATGCACGATGCTAAATGCTCATCCCATAAATTGAACAAATTTCGTAGCCTCCTCACTGTTAGAGCCTCGTAGAAGGGACATAATTGTTTTTCGTGTTCACTGGGTGAAATTCGCTTCCATTTCACCACCCTGCATACCACCACCACTATCAAACTCCCGAAAACATCACTTCTTCTAAAAAACTTCGACACACATCTCCACCTCTGCTACTCATTTAACTTCAAACAAAGGAAAATGGAAAGGACTGGCAATTAAAATTCGACTCCCATTAGCTCAATCTCCTTCATTAATGACCTGCATATCATAATTACTCGCCGCCAAAACCACAACACTTCTCCACTATTTGTACTCAAAGTGTACAAGAAAGATATTGCAAAATCTTTGGTTATTTCTAAAAAATTAAATCTCCTCAATGAAAACTTGCCGAAAGTACTCAAATCTCATTTCACCAATTTCACTAAATGTCAAAGCCCACTTAGATATAATGTCCGCCTCCAAATTACCTAACCTTCTAACATGACTCACTTTTAATTCTTCAAAATTGTTTAATTCTTTAACAATACCAAAAATTGAATTTTGTAGATGCCATGCCTCTATATTACCCTTCATTATTGCCTGAATGATGATCCATGAATCCCCCTCTAGGTGCAACCTTATAACACCTAACTTCCTGCAAAATCTGACTGCAATCAATGCAACTGAAGCTTCAGCAATATTATTTGTTCTTGGGTCAAGTTTTTGTGCTCCCAAAACTACCACTTCCCCCTTCCAATCCCGGACAATGAATCCCGCTCCAAATGGTCCAGGATTGCCTTTAGATGCACCATCGAAGTTAATCTTCCACCATCCCTCTGAAGTTCACTTCCATAACTCCTTAGGTTGAGTAGAAAAGCTAGATTGAACCCAGCCATGTCCCTTAACAAACCACATTTTATCGATTCTTATCCTTTAGTCCTTTACGACATTTATTCCTTTTATAATAAATTTGATACCATGTGTTCCATCCATGGTATTTTTAGATTTGTGTCTAACCATTCATACTTTTATGGATATTACTTATATACCTATCATTCTATCTTCTAAGTTTTTTCTTTAGTTTTCTACACGATTCATGATTATTATTCTCACTATGTGAAATGGCAATGATATTTTCTCAAACCTCTCATCATACATCCAAACATTATCTTTCATGTGACATTATTGTACTTAGTGATGAAATATTTTTATTCTTGCATATATGGATCTATTCTTACATAATAACCTATTAATTTACTTCTCCTTATAGGGCTTAATGATGTGGCTTCTCCTACTATTGATCTTAACAAATTTTGTCCTTTTGCCATTAGTAATGGTGGCATACATTGTTAGGACCACTTATTTATGATGATTACCCTAGTGATGGGCTTGATTTATGTGGTGATGTACCCTTTAGTGTCATGTCTCATGAATTCCCACCTTCCTACGACAATGCTTTACATGTTAATAATTATATTTAAAAAATAATTTAT
The DNA here is from genome assembly GCF_030272615.1 of Cryptomeria japonica. Classification (NCBI taxonomy): domain Eukaryota; kingdom Viridiplantae; phylum Streptophyta; class Pinopsida; order Cupressales; family Cupressaceae; genus Cryptomeria; species Cryptomeria japonica. The sequence continues at coordinate 542,690,871 of NC_081406.1, read as the reverse complement.
GATAATGCAATTGGCATTTGTGTTAATGATATAATTCATGATGTTAACGATTTATCCATCCTTTCTATTGCTTGTGATTCATGTGAAACTAATTCTATCACTAATTGTTTCATGGAGATATGTCTAATGATCCTCCCATGATGCTTGTTTGCTTAATGATTATGCTTATTTTCTTAATGTTCATGCTTTAATTTCTTTAATGAGTGTTTCAAGGTGATACTTATATTTTTGCATCAAATGGCTATGGTATCATGCGGTCCATATACTTATCTTACTAGCCAACCTAGACACCAACATGAGTATGGGGTTGCATTATGAAGGAATTCATAGTTTGAGTATGATTACATTAAGGTTCACCTTCTCGAAGATGATAATGGTTCTAATATAATCAGTTGAGGTATCATGTTTTTGCTTCATTTCATATCTTTATTTGTCTGTACTTGTGTTTATTTTTCATGTTATTAGTTAAAAATTTGATGATATAAAGATGTGTTTAGTGATTTTTTTTATATTATACGCTCCAAATATGACTCATCGCTATTATGTGTAAATCATAAAATGGGCATGTACACACACTTTTGACTAAATTACTAATGAACCACTCCATCTCGCATGGAAAAAACAAGTAGAGTGGACGAGAATTTAGAGGAATATGCTTCACCTAGAAGAAGTGCCCTATGAATGACAACAATGTCAACTTGTGATATGATCAATCCTCTAGTATCGTTCTCTTCATGAAGAAAAAGTTCCATATATATGATAATGTTGTTACTTGTTGAGGTGTGGAATGAACATCGAGCATGGTAACTTTGGTTCACATTGTGTAAAGATTTTGATGAGCATTCTCAAGGGAGATTGTCTTTAAAGTTATTTCTTGTTTGATAATTTTAATGATGACAAGAGATGGCAATAACCCCCCTATAACTATTTGAGTTTTCTCTACTCAATTTGTCCTCACTTCTATACACATCTAGACATGAAATGCCAAAGTGTAGAAAGTGTAGGTGATTTACTACTTTGGCATCTCAATGTGTGTGCATGTTCAAATGTGTTTTACAAGTTGTTGATTTTCACGTACTTTTTCACTTGCATTGTTTCATTCACTATGATTGTTATGTTATTTGAGATCAAGGGTACTTTTTCACTTGCATTGTTTCATTCACTATGATTGTTATGTTATTTGAGATCAAGGGTTGGATCTCCTTGGCTTGAAGGTGAGATTTCCTAACACTTTTATTATTATTATTATTAGTATTATTATTATTTGTTATTTTCTCTATTTATATGTGTGATACTAAGATTAACATGCATGAAACAAAATTAAGTGATTTTTTTTTTGTATTTTTTTCAATATTCAAATGTGCATGCATGGAACTATTTTATGAAGATGAAACTAGATAAATTGATAAGAAATGGTTATTTTCTTCTCAAGAATTAGGTGTAGTGTTATGAAAAAGCATGCAAAAAATCATTGTGCATGCAAACAACTTCTAAAGGAATTAATTCCATTCGTTATGTTTTTAATGGTGAAAATTTAGGGTTTTCACCACAAGGGAGAAGACCACTAATTTTTGTTAAGGGAGCACTACATTAAAAGAGGGTTGAACCTAATACATATAGCCTCAAATCAACAAGGATAGGGTTGAGAATTCTTATTAGATTCATTGGATTAGGATTTGATACCCTCTTTTAAGTTGAATTGTGAAGATGTTGAAATTAGGGTAAACGTGTTGACATTGAAGTAATTATGCATAAGCAGTGAGCTACAATAATTAATTTGAGCCACAAACATGGATCTGAGTAATATGTGAATCTTTAAACCTGTTTCTAGAAGGTCATCCCGAATTGTCAATACCAAAATTCCTGTCGCTCTGGTCCTCCACACTTTTCATCGTCCAAAGGGGAACCTATTCATTTATGTGAATTATGCTAATCTTGAAATTTAAAGATTCACACCTATTCTTGCACATAGTAGAGAAGGGAAAATGGTTGGGAATAGGGGTTTTCCTAAGTCAAACCCCAGTTTAGGAATTAACCCTTGAATGAATAATTGCAAATGCTGAAATAAATAATGGAAATATATACCGTGAATTTGCAATTGTTGATAATGATTATTTACTTCTTGCATGTAATCACATATGTTGCATGAAACGACATGAACATGACAAAACCCTAATCACACACACATGCTTCCATATGAATGGTGTGATTTTGCTCCACAATGATTAAATGAAGAATATGCAGCCTTGAAGATCTCTAAAAATGCTTGATGATGAATGCTTCACAGATGCAAGAGCTGATTGCTTGGAGTCTTAGTTAGGATGAAATTAGGTTGATCAAATATATTTATATAGGGGTATCTAGGTCATTTACCGATGAGGCCTACCTCCAACGGTCATGCGGAGCCACAAAGTTAATTTCTCTCTTGAGAGATAGGGCCCATCTCCCATTTCAAAATAGGGCCCAACTAAGAGGGACTAGAGCATTAACGCCTTAGTCCTTCTCAGCTAGGGACCTCAATTTAGCCCCAAGGAGAAGGATATCCCTCCAAGAAATCAATTAGTGGGTATACATGGCATCTACTTTTACCCATCCACATAAAGATGAGATGAAGAAAGGGGTGAACATGCCATTCAATTAATCAAATAAACAAAATAAAAAGAAAAGAGGTGAGAAGGGATGGACACCTGGTAAATGATGAAATAAACATAAATAAACCAAAGGGAAGGTTTGTAGAGGATAATTGGACACTTCCCACACTTATGAAGTAGTTTGGAGAGAGGGACATTATTTTTTGTACATAGATTCATGTGTCGGGTTCCAAATCATCATCAAAATTTGAAATGTTTATCTAGATTCAAATTTAGGCAATTATAAATATATGTGATTATGAACATACTTTATGTACTTCATATCACATTCTTTTGTCTTCCATATTTTTTCTTGTATTATCGCCATGGATTTGGGATAATGCAACATTATGTAGTGACTAGAAACCTTCTTCGTGACATTGACCAAAAGCAGTTTATTTGGTTTGCATGTTTTGATTTCATTTTTTTTTGGTTTATCCATACCAAATATGATTCTCCTTTCTTATGTCTTTCATTATTTGGTCATTTTTGAACTTATGTTTTTCTACGCAATATTTTCATTTTCATTTCACTATTTATAATATGCATTGGCTATTGGTATGTCTTTCACATTTTTTAATGTTACGTGTTATATTCCCTTCAAATGAGTGATATCTCTCTTATATTTATTATCAAAATCCTTTTTGATGGTTATTACACTTACATGCTTGTGAGTTTATGTTAGGAAATGTGTTGTACACCTTGCATAAAATGCTTGATATTCTATAAAGGTGTGGTCCATCTCAAAATGGGGAGCCACACTCGGGGATGCAATATTTTCCTTGGTAGTTATTATGAGGGATATCAAAAAATTATTTAATATGGTGGACATATTGGGGAAATACATTTAATAATGAGGTTCATGGTTTAGTGAGAACATGGCTAAATGGTCTCTTTGATTTAATGTTGAAGGCACATTATAAAACTACAATTAGTATGAGATGCAGATTGGAGAAATGAATTTAATTATTAGAGGTCTTGTTAAAAACATTTAATTTGGATCCATTGAAGATAAATCATTTGGGGTTCTTGGATTGAAGACACATTTTGGTTGCCTTGGAAGTCATAGAGACTCTTGGTCGTAGGGTCAAAATTGGGTTTTCACCTTCAAAGTGTCCCTTGGGTGTCTATTAGTGCACGAATCAAGGGTGTCTAAAAAAGTTGGTAATTTTTTCCATTCTTATTACTCTCTTGACTATAGATATAAGGATAGGGATGAGCCCCCTACAGGCTAGCGGAGTTGGCTTGAGTCTTGGGTTTGCTCCCCGAGGTCTTGGGTTCGACTCCCTAGCCCATGAATTATTCTACTGTACACACTTGGGGGAGAGTCTTGATATTTGCGCGGCCCTAGGGACTAGTCTCGCCTCAACTCGCCTCTCTCCTGAGCCCCAAACTTGGTTGTTAATGGCCAAGTCAAGGTTCTAGGTTTTGAGCGCTGGGCTGAGATGCGAGGATACCTCGAGGATAAAAAAAAAAAAGGATAGGGATGGAATTTAGACATCATTTTGTACATTATCACTATGAGAGAAGCTTGGTATACACATTTACAAGCTTGAGTTGCTTGTTGAGAGATATAGAAGAGCAGGTAGAGGGAAATTACATGAATATCATATATTCTTACATTGATATTATGAGAAATTGAAAAACATTCTTATTGTTCCTAAAGAAGGCCATATCTTGGATAATTTCCTCCTTGAAGTAAAGTGTTGATCTCTTATAAGACTCAGGGCTTGATATTATATTATAACTATTTTTTTTGTTGAGAATACATTGAGTTCAATACTTTAGAGGATAGATTTTTCTCAAAAGATTTTTCCTATGTTATATAAGTCTCTCTTTAGTGTAAGTATTCTATTCTTTCTTTCATTCTTATTTTTATTCAGTGTTGTTACAATGTTTGAATATTTTTTGAATTTACATAGATTTGTAACTTGTGATATCTCTCCTTGTAATATTAAATAGGAAATTGTTTAGTATTTCCCTTCAAATTATATCTTATATAGTGAATTATTATGCTTAAATGATTACATAGATTATAGAGTATTTAACCATTTTTATATGTTTCTAACTTGCACTTTGGCTATTATCACTTGACTAATGTTCACAACATTGGGGTAACATCAGGTTGTCACCTTGTTGTCTCTTCTTACATGTGCTTCCATGATTATATATCTCTATATTGTTTCATGCTTATCACACAGTGATATCTATGATATTGGTATATAATTGGATCGAGCTTACATGATCACATATTTTTACATGTTTCTTTTGTCCTTTCCTCTAATTTCTTCCATCCTTCACATGAAAACAATTGGATGGGCATGCTATATCACTAGAAATATTTTATTATTATGAGTATACTGATTGTCTCATAGTTATTATGGATCTTTGTAACCATGCATCTAACTATTCATTATAATGGCTCTTGTGCAACTCAACATCACTTTATGATGACTCTAGATCACATCCCCATATCAAGTTGTCTTGGTTATTTTGGATCCTTCACAACTATACAACACTTTTGGTCATGTTAGCTTCTTTATAAGCCTATATCACTTCCTTTCAATTGATGGATCCTTCACAAATTTGTTAATTTTTTTCTTTTGGTTGATGAACCTCTTTCATATTTTATATCATTTTATTTTGGTTGATGATTCCTACACAACTCCACATCTACATTTTTAAATTTATGAATTTTTGGTTAACGTTATTAAGTGGTTGTTTATGCCTTATTCAAATCTCTACCCAATATTGATTGTGGAATTTTATGCTTGAATTTTGGAAGATTAAGTTACCATTACAAAGGGCATGTGTGGATATTGTCCATATCCCGATCCCTTTTTATACATACTTGTAATTTACTTTCATGACGATTTTTTATTTATTTTGATAGGTTTGACACATAGTTGTTCACATGCAAGAAAAATAGGGGCAAAATGTAAGCTTGAAAAGTGCATCCATAACACTTCTCCTCATTCATTTTGGAATAACTTTAACCCCTTATCTTGAATAAAATAAATTGGTGTTCAAATGACACATTTTTCTATAATATTTGACAAATATTTTGCATCTTATTTTATTTGAAGTCTTTGTATGCCACTAGTTCAAAACCATAGTCCATATTTTTTGTTCCTTGTACTCTAGTTAAAAAAATGAGCTATGATTTCATACCATGGTTTAGAATTAGATCTAAGTGTTTTCTAACCCTAAAATTTGAATTTAAAATTTAAGTATGAGCCCAATTCGACCTAATTCTAATTAGTTGTTTCCAGTAAAAAGATATTCAAATTGTGGTGCTAGGGTGTTGTATAGAAGGATAAATTCCTAATCCATTTTAGACATCTATATATCCATATAGCAAATTCACATATCAATAGAGCGTTATTTAAGTACCATTTAATTAATTTAAATAATGAGGATAAATATATACATTTGAATTTTTAGTTGGCATGCAATTATTTTAAATCCTTAAATTGATTGAAGGGTATGCCATTTCTACTCCTAGGATAATTTTCACTAGTGCTTCTAAGCACCACACTTTTGAGATATCATGCAATTGAACTAGATTACGAAGATTAGGAATGCAAACTTCAAGGCAAGAGACTAGTGTCAATGCAACTAAAGAGGGTAAAGGGTAAGAAATGGAGGCACATAGAACAAAACCACAAGTTTGTGATTTAATCTGAACAAAACACATATCATTTATGTCTATTAGAGCTCCATAGTTTAAATCTAATAGTACAAATAAAAGTTGGACCACTAATCATGAGTTGCAATAGAACATCATCTTATCACACATGATTTTATATACCTCAATCAACATTGTCAATTTCCATAATGGTTGTGTAGTGTTTTTGGGCTTATTGATTATATTATGGTAATCTAATAATATTATATCACAATCACCTTTATCAATTTTTATAGTGTTTCTATAGGGTCATAGGTCTTGAACCTACAAAGAGAAGTTTTCATATAGGAAAAACGATGTTATTTCCATCGAAAGTATTAAACTCCATAAGGGATAAATATATGTAGTTTGAGTAATATAAAAAGAAGAAATGCTTTTTGGTAGATATTTTACTTCTACATAGAAAAGGATGAGGTTATAATAAATCTCATTTATATCATTTCTTATTTCATTGAAATATATCCATATAGGAATTATGCAAGCATGAACCAAATGAGTTAAAGAAGCATTCATTGTATTGGATGGTTATAGGCTTTCTAGAACACTAATCTATTCTCATAACTAGACGATGTTCAACTAGAAATGCCTAAGAATTTTTTGGGTAGGCCTTAGTAGAATTTACACTAACATTTTGCACGTTTACGATGTTAGAAGACATCTTTACTTTTGTTATAGGATTCCTTCTTAAGACAATATGATGCATAAAGTTTTAATAAAAAATACCCCGTTTCTCACATTGAGCAACACAAAAGACTTGCACAACAAAACACTTTGTTTCTCACATTGAGCAACTCAAAAACCTACACAATAAAATACTATGTTTCTCACATTATTAAAAATAATTTTTTGCTAGGCATCTCTAAAAGACGAAGAAGTATCAATGCAACATAAATTTATATGCCATAAGTGACCATTCGACCCCTTAAGGACATCTTTATAAGAAACTTCATTTCGATTATTGAATTTCATATAACCAAAGATGCAAAATTTTAATTGAACTCTAAAGTGAACACTATTTGGACCAAAAGCTTTGTGTGAAAAAAACAATTAAAAGAGGGTTTTTACATAATTTTGGAATATTGCCATATTCTTTTAGAGACTTGTCCTTCATAAATTTTGGTTTTATGCAACTACCCTCATGATGGAAAATAACCATAAAGTCTATTCCTCTTATCTAACGAATATAACATAAATAGCAAATAGACACAACGACCAAATAAAAAATATAAAAAATAAAGTCACCAAATCATTTTTTGAAATAATATGATTTTCTTTTACCTAATTTAAAATGTTATAGCTCCTCTACCCAAGTTCAAAACGTAACAATAGTTAAATCTCAATAAGAGATACAATATAAACATTTGATCTAATTAAAAGTGAGACAATTTGATAAATGACTAGTTGGAAGAATTTGATTAGCTCTATACTTCTAATAATCTTAGTAGGAAGAAAAAATTGGGCACAATCATCAAGTTAAATGGGAATGATAAACTAAATATTTATTCTTCTCTCAAATTAATTTATATGATCCATGAACATTAATTTTATTAGTTGAGAGGTGTTGTTGTGGATTGAGAGGGTATCTATTTTGAAATTTGGGTATTAGTATATACATTTCATATTTAAAATTTGTTAAACTATGATTTATGCTCTATTTGGAGCCTTCCATCTTGTTTTTGTCTTGGATGTACTTTGATTATTCATGGCCAAGGTCTCAAAAAAGAACATTAATTTCACATAACTTGCAATAAATGAATCACTTGTTTAGAATGATTAGTTGAGCTCATATATTGTTCATTAAAAACTAATTTTGATTTGTTTTAAGATTAGAAGTTGTATTCTAATGTCCTTTTATGTACAACATTGACAATAATATTTTATGTATTTAAAGAAAATAATGTAAATTTTGACTACTCTTTCTTATATATTTTAAAACATGATGATAAGTAGTTATCCATGATATGACAAATGTCTTCCAAATGACTACTCTTTCTTGTATATTTTAAATAGACGATGATAAGTAGTCATATGACTAAAACTCTCCTTGTCATATATATTTGTCCTAGGATTTAGTTTGTCTCTCTTATTAAGATTGGATCTCCCTCCTCATAAATAATTGATTTCTTAATAGATTTAATTTAATTTAATTTCTAATTAAAAAAGATATAAATATCTATCTATTTAGAAATAAACAAGATAAAACTTCCTCATTTTCTTAACCACTATTTCATATGCATCAAGATTGACTCGATATCTACAAAGTTGAATCCTCATTTGGACTGAGAAAATCACAAAATTTTTCCTGTTTAATTCTTAATTAGTTTAAACTGTCATGCACTTTTCAACTGAACAAGATGATTAACTGCCAGTACATAGAGAAACGCTTTGTTAAACAGATTGAAAATATTCGATAAGATATACTGCATTGATGGCAGTTTCAGTGCCGAGTCATCATGAGGGAGATGGAATGTATTGACACAAATGCAAGGCAATGTGGTTCTATTTGTACACGTGGCTATACCGACAAGGTCCCGCCTTCGCTTTATTTTATCACTGTGGGGTGTCATTACGGTTTATTAGGTGTCCATATCTGCCCATCAAAATCAAAAGGTTCGTTCGAGTGACTCTGAAACTTCTTCATATTACGCCGATTGGTATCTTCAAATCTTCTTCTTGGAGGTGTTCCTTTTTTTCCGCAGAATCATGGACAGTAAGGTGTTTTCTCGGCGGAGTTTTGTGGATGATGATGCCCTCCCAAGTTTGTTGGGCTCCTCAAGCTGGTGGGATGAAATCGATGAGTCCCAGGAATGGCAGGACATTATTTTCTATGCCCTCACTGCTGCCTATTCACTCGTTGCGCTCGTTGCCCTGGTAAGCTTTCAAAAGGTTTTGTATGCATAAATATTTTAATTAGTTTATTTAGTCACTGTATTTGTATATTTGTTTTTTGAATAGAGATTTGGGGAAATTTTGGACGCTCTTATGTGTATGTGTATGAAGCAATGTCTTTATATCGATCGTTTTGTGTCGTTTGATCCTGGTGGTGGAATCTGTAGTGGGTTGCGATGAATTAGGAAAATAGGGAGTGAGTGTGGTCGATATGTAGAGGATTTGTAAACTAGATGGGGTTGGTGTTTGGGACATGATTTTGCTTTGGAACTATTGGCGAAACTGTATTATCGAAAGAGTCCTAGATGGACTTCTTCACAAAATGTTGTGATGAGAGTGCATGTATGGCAATCGCCAGGCAACTTTGTCTCTGTTTCAGTATCCGTGTCTCACATTTCCTGGTAACTGCGCTCTTGACAATGTTGACTGGGAAGAATGTGGGTGTGCTTTCCTGGATAGAAGGCTAAGAGGCAGCTGTTGAGTTTGCAAATTAGGCATGCAATGGTTGATAGTTCCTTCGAAGAGGTAGAGAAAGGATATAAATATTTTCTTTTTTCAGAAATGTTCAAAACAGATCAGTAGGTCTCCAAAGGGGCTGGCAATTGCAATAGAAGAGTACTTGTGTGAGAAGACCCTAACATTTTACAAACTAAGTGAACTCTAAAACTATAAGCTTGCAAATACAATAAAATAACTTAATGTGGTTAAATCCCAAAGCAAACGATTCCAGTACAAACAAATTCCTCAATGAAGCATGACGCTGAATTAATAGTCGAGTTGGAGTTGTGGCTGAAATTTACTCTGTTACATGTTTCAAGCAAAAGTTGGATTAGATTAGTGTATAACATCACAATTTACCACCACAAAAGGGTGAATACAAATGTTGGTAATGTCTATGGTTGTTTGTTTTAGAAGAGAGTAGAGCAACTCCTTGATAATGTTATGCAGCACCAAAGGTTGCTACTTAACAGAGAAAACTAGTAATGTGCGTCCATTCTCAAGACCCGAGATGTCAGCAGGGAAAATTAGAAGGCCCTCATACCAAAAAGAAGAAGATCCACCAGATGAGAGTGAGAGTGAATCTCGGAGCACCTTCCTAGCAATGCACAAAGATGGCTGTAGTCTCATTGATCTGTTCTCATCTGTGTCTAGAGGGTGGCTATCTCTCCAACGTTTGAGATGGGTTAAAAGAAGGATGTGACTAACCTAATAGTCATAGGGATCTCATAAGATGTTCTGCACGAGAGTAATAAACTCTAGAAAAGGACCAAGTCCCTCTGATCAGGATAGTGAAACAATGTGGACTTGCAACCTGTTGGTATATACATTGACATGTCTTTCGAATCTTGCAGTAAACTTGATATTTGAAAATAAAATTCTTCCCACTGTCAATCTAATGGAGAGAACCAAGACAACAAATGCTATCATCCCATGAAATATGGTTGTTTTGTTTTAATGCGTAAGTTGTAGGAGTACACTTAACACCCTAACGAGGCCCTTAGGTGATGCGGCTATTGATGTTGGAGGTACTCAAGTTAATTACGATGTTTTCTGCCTTCGTTGTTGAGAATATCTCCAGGTGACTTGAATGTACTGTCAGTATATATCCTTTTCAACAACTTTATTAACCAACTCCTTTGGAGGGTGAAGATGAGGGTGGGCAATCAAGGAGCATCTAAATGGAGGAAGTTGATAAATAAAAATTTCAATAGTCTGTGGATACAGAAATTAAGATGGAAAATATTCTTGACACAAGGATTGATTATCGAAGTCAGTTTGAACTTTGAACTATTCATTGGTTAACAAACTCAGCTTGAACATTGCAATCGAGGACTGTTCGTTTACAACAGTTCATTTGTTGAACCATGATAGTCAAATACCTGTCAATATGTGCCCACTCAACAAGTCCCAATTTTTGTTAACAATTTTGACCCATAAACAACTGTAGGTTTAATAAGTTAATAATTTTATTGAAGGTGGATGTCTTCACACTGATTTCCTTGAATTGTACTTGAAAACATTGGCACTTCAAGATAGACAGAGAAAAGAAAAGAAAGAATGAAATTGTGGTGATGTCAACAAATGAGCAAAGTAGGCCAACGGGACTTGAAGGTATTACCGATAGAGAAATACTAGGGTAAGAGAACCCAAGGCTATCAAAGCAATTAAACATAAAAGTACAAAGCACACAAGAATTTCTTGCATAGATGTGATTGTGAGGTATGCTTAAGTCTAAACACTAGGCTAGTAATTTGGATGTCATGCAAGTATAAGTTCTGATTACCTTAGGTTTTCCTTAAAGAGAATTGAAACTTGGGATGAGAGTCCCCAGAAGTATTAAACAGCATGATCTTAGTTTCACTAAGATGAACCACAACCTGCAGAAGCTTGCAAAAGTAAGCCAGGTCATCAAGTTGTCTATGTAAGTTGTCAGGGAGTGAGAGAGCAGAACAACATCGAATATGAAAAGTAGAGTAATGATTTGCATGTGTATAAATTAATAATATACAATTCACATAACATGAGTGCTACTAAAGGAAGTTTTCGATCCAATCAAAGTAATTGCCAACTGTCTAATAAAGATTTGTGATGCAACAATTGAAAAATATGAAAAGTAAGTAGCGATTGGCATGTGAAATAAATTAATAATATACAATTTTCATAACCTGAGTATTCTACTAAAGGAAGTGCTCGAGCCAATCAAAGTAATTGCCAACTGTCTAATAAAGACTTGTGATGCAACAATGGAAGAATCTGAAATATTAGAATTATTCTTTTCTAGGGAAGCAAATGCTTTTGGACAAAGTCAAAGGCCTTCCTAAGGTCTACAGAACAATAGAAGAATTTAAAAGACAGTTAATGAGCCTCCTGAATATTAGATTGGTAAGTAAGGATGTGCTCAGTAGTCTAGAAGTCTCTTAAAGCTTGCATGTCTGCTTGTTTTGATATTACCATGTGCTTGGTACCAAAAAGGTGTGATGTCTAAAACAATGGCATATGGATTGGCAAGTGTGTTGCAATATGGTTGTTTAGGCTCTAACTAACCTTTCAACTTATGCATGGGGTGGATGATATGAGCTGATTAAGTTGGGGAAAATCCCAAGCAAACAACCTCATTAAGAACCTTTCCAAAAGAAAGGCAAGTTTATCAACACTATATTTGTCTTGAAGCCTCTCACAATCTGCTGTTCCTAGTACATAACTTGGAAATAACTCTCCCAATGTTACACAGAGAGTATAGGAGAGGAAACTTGGATGACAGGCTGATCTCAAGCAGTGTAAGGAGATTGGCATAGGAAATCCAAGTCCGGGGTCAATGCCTGACCTAGTAGTTTTTCGCTGTAGGATGGTACACCAAAAAGTTTTAGGAGAATGAAGGAAAGCTACCAGGATCTTATGTTTCCTAGATGCAAGAAGCTTGCATTTCTTACATCGACAAGACATATCCTTTGCTGTATAGATTTGCATTCCTCTTCATGCCAATGGTTCATGTGGCAAGAGTGCTGGGGGTGATGCAATCTTTATGATGGGGAGAGCCTAATATAGGAGTGATAGGGTTAGAAATCAGTACCAATGCAATTGGTAGTAGAATTCATTATTATTAGATTGAAAGAAAATATATGTGCTTATGTGGCTGGATGTAAAAAGAATTTCAACGTACCAAAAATTCCATACTGCATTATTCCTTTAGAGATCAGGGGAGCCCAATTGATAACAATGGGGTCTGTGGATAGTAGAAGTCAAAACTCAGTTTTCAGAAATTGCATCAACAGTAATGGAACTTTGGTGATTAGTTTTTATATAAAATGATAATAAATATTGTACATGAACTTTGTTTAGTTCGGCAATTGGAAGTGGTAAAGGTGGGGGGAGTCAAAATGAATGTGTATTCTAGAAAGAAGCTATATTCTCATATCCAAATCTCATATAGGGACACTTTTTTTGTTTCTTTTTTAGCTCAACATACTTAATTTGCTGCTTGTTTATATCACTTAATTTTTTTTATGTTAAAACTTAAAACTCTTTATTTGTCACTAAGTTTAATGCCAATGCTCAACTGTGGGCTGGTTTTGTGGCTTTTGTATCCATAATGCTGTAATTGGTGAATGTAGTAGCACATTTACTTTGGTTATATGAAATCATTTAATGGTTTACTATGGTGATTAATGTATGTATGTGACTCTTACGGTAGAGAAGAAGTTAAAAAATTTCCTAGAGATTAGCCTTGCCAAGATTTTTTCATGTTTGAGTTATATATTTAGAAAGAGGCCCAATGTTAAATCATTGTGGACATCAATATTTGTGGGTTTAGTGGTATGCAGAAGCTGGAGTTTGTTAGTGAAATAGATTTGCTTTTCCATATTGTACAAACCACCTGAAAAGGAAATTTTGGAATTCCGAATCTTATGAAAGAAACAATTTTTGACAATTTGCTTGTTCTTTCAAGCTTATCTAACCAATAAAGATGAGGGATCTAGAACTGTTAGTATTTTCAAACTTTTGATGTTTGCAACCAAAATATTTTCTACCAACATTGGTTGTACAAGTATGAAATGCTTCATGTTTATTGAAGCCAGTTGTTTCATAGTCATAAGTTTTTTAGTTGGTTGTGTTCATTTTATTTTTTATTTAGTATTGGAAAAGTACGTATACATTTGGTTTCATGACATATGATTAGTGAAATCTCTTGCGAGTTCTATTGTGCTTCTTACCTAATGATTTTAGGTGATTATTCACCCATATTTTTTGTAGTAGAGCTTTCTTTTTTTGGGAAACGTAAAGGGATAGTCTATGGAAGGCATCCTCTAATATTTGGATAGCAGATAAAATTTATGAAGGTATTTTTTCATGTATCAGATGTGGTTGTGAAGGTTTGTTTGATATTATCTATTATGAATATTAACGGAATTATGGTAAATTGTAGACACATGAAATGCGGGTACTAAATAATAAGTTGGAGTGACACTTTGTAAGGTTTTGTTTATTATAATTAGCCGTAGTGTTATGCCTAGGTTGTGGTACAATGGATGCATTATATTTGCTTGAGGATTAGCAATTATACATCACAGAGCTTAGTGAAATTACAAAACTAGTTTGCCATACATAATCAAACATGCTATTAAAATGTAGTATAGTGAGTTATCCTTGAGTTTAATGGGTTTATATAAATGGAGCAGGGAGTGTTCATTATCATTTACTGAATTTCATTTGTTTGTCTGAATTGCAGGTGCAATTGGTACGCATTCAATTGCGTGTGCCAGAGTATGGGTGGACAACACAAAAGATATTTCATCTAATGAACTTTATTGTGAATGGAGGTAAGGAGGAACATTTGCATTTCTAGCTGTAGTTCCATTTTTTTTTTGCATTACACATGAATGAAATCTAGTTACTTATTTATGTTGTTTATTATATGCTAGTGCGTGCAATTCTCTTTGGATTTCATAGAGATATATTTCTTTTCAAGCCAAAGGTATGCATTAACCTTTCTATTTTACAGTTGAACTTATTTAACATTTTGGCACAATATGGCATGGTTTTTTAATGCTTGTATGCATTGTTCTAGAATAATTGTGCTGGCTGTTTACCTGTGCACATCCATGTTGTTCAGGTTGTCATGCAACAAATCCAAATTATGTGACCATAAAGTGCTTTCATGTATAACTAGAATGAGATATTCTTATCAATTGACATCAAACATTGGATTCTCCAAAGGTCATAAATAAGATTATATTAGATTTGCCAGAAAATTTAGAATGTTCAGTGATCTTCCAAAAAACCATTTCTTTGCTGTTCTCCTCAAGAGAATCATCTTTTTCTTTAGAAACATAAATTTTGTCAGGATAAGTTTGATGGGGAACAGGCCTTCAAGATCAGAAGATCAATAATTTTTTATTCTTGAAGACAATATATAATTTGTTTGAAAGCATTTCAAATATGAGCATTTGAACAACATTCTTTTCTATTAAGAAGTATCAAGCTAGATCACATGCCTTAGAGAATCTTCTATGAGAATGTTATTGCTATAATTTTCACTAGTCTTATGGATTCTACTGTTATAATTTCTAATTTTTACAAGTAATCAGGTTGGTTTAGTGCATATTTATTGCAGTATGGGGTTTTGAGGAGTCGATCTTCCTCATTTCGAGTCTATATGTTTGTTCTCTCTTAAATCATGCATATTTTAAAAAGTTTGAATGGGAAATTTGTTTGACATTTTTTCAAGAAGACCCATGTTTTTCCAAAAAAAATTGTTTTCATGCATGGAGAGTGGTAACCAATGTTTGATGTTTGAACCCTATAATAGCACTGAAATTTGGTGTTCTTTCATTTCTCAAAAGTTTCATATTTGAGTTTAGAGTTACAAAAAATTAGAATTATATTTTCTATCACATGTTGAAATGCATATAGTTTTCTATGATAACTTCTTAAGGGTGGGTTAGAAATGACTGTATGTGTTCAATCTACATAAATGCAGATGAAGTTGAACAAGAAATATATGACCTTATATAAGTCTTTCAGAAAGGAAAATAAAATTAAGAAATATTGAAATAAAAGAATTGTCTCAATGAATGGACAAATAAGCTAATTGAAGAAACTAAATAGAGAACCTGCAGCAAATTCTAAGACTTACATGGTAAGTCCGTGCAATGGGGAAGGTGTATGATGCCTGGGAAGACATACCTATAGCAATAAAAGCTGTAACTAATTCTAGGTCCCATCATGGGCGGTGAATTCACACAATGAGGGAAGAGATAATTTGCCCGTAGAAGATGCAACTATATCAACAAAAAAGTATTTTCAAAATTGTTGAAGAAATCCTTATTTCATTGTTAAAATAAACAGACTTTAAGAAAAAGATAGGAAATACCACCATAAAACTTTGCGACCATAGGTGTAACCATCAAGGGAACCATTCATGATATAAGGAAGTGAAGGGTTATGAAAGCCAACCTATTTATGATATGCACATCTTTAGGATATGTGTTTCGTTGTATTTGTTCTGGATATGGTCAGCATACAGATTAAATTCATATCTGTATCTGGATATGGCTGCTGTATGTTTGGGAGATGTTTTACATATGGATGGAATGAAATCTGACCCAATCTAGTTAAAAAAGAAGAATGATGAGATGAAAAAAACACCTCTTTCTCTCACATGTGCAAAGAACTGATCTTTGAGCTCATATTTCAAGGATCTTGGCTTTGTGTTGCTGGGCGTTTTGGAGTTAGTTGGAAGAATTTGGGTTGTTCTATGATGCAACTGTGCTCCTGGAGTGATGAAACATTCACTTTGTGTTTATTATTTATCCATCATTACTAATGGTAATAATAGTAAGTCCCTGCAAAGTAACGATTGGACTATACCCATTAAAGTCTATTAGTAAGCTGGCTATGGTCAAATTGGTTGAAGCCAATAATTAGTGGACAAGAGTCGACAGTGAATTTCAAACAGCAGCTTTGGAGAATTACCTAGCTAGATTTGGTGATGGCCATAGTCTAGTCTATGCCTAAGGGTTTGGTAGGAATATTTATTCATCAATTCCCCTATGCATGATTGAGTAGATGCTTCTAATGCTAAGTTTTATGCTTCCTAAATTTTTAGACTTTCATGTCTCATGGTAGACAGGAATAATAGCCTGCAATATGCCATGGCATTCTCACACTATATTTTACTCTGCTATGCCTATTAAGCCATTGTAACATTCATATCATCCTCCAGTCCAATTTTTTTGTTTTCTTACCTTTTTTATAATGATGCTATAGCATCTATCCTTATTTTCAGGTTCTCTCATTTGCTGGTTTAATATCTTTGTGTGACTCATATACTGTATACACCTATGGTGAAGCATCTGACACTAATTTTTCTTTTCCTATATTCTTAAGGCAATTTCGGCTTATCTATAAAATGTCATTGCTCATTTATACTACCGATTTTCCAGCTATCTGTTTTGTTGGAAAATACTATGATGGTTTATGGTCGAATAAACTCCACTTTTTAATTTTTAAGACAATGTTTTCGTGCTCTAATTTCATAAACACCCGCTGACAGCTCTTGGTAAACAACAGGGCATCTCTTTGCAGTCCTGTTTACTTTTGTTCACATCAACAACTATTCTTGACATTTTCTATCAGTAAAGGACTAGTTTGGCCTGTAAAGGGAGCATCTGTCATTCTGTATATTTATAACATCATTTTTCCTTCAAAGTGTAGAAATCCTTTTTAGTACATGTGCTTTTCCCACCACAAGGTGTTCAAGCATGAGTCCATCTATCTTTCTTAGTATTAATGGGTAACATTATTTTGCAGTTTCTTGGCTTGTGAATTTTTAATGCTGGATAGAAATTATTTATTATGGGGAGAGTGTGATTCAGAGTAGCTCTTATAACTTTGCAGCCAATTAAGGTTAATGCTGCATCTAGGTGTTGGGGATTAGGCTTTGTTGGTTGTATGCACTCTCCTAGTCTTTCCTTTCAATGTCACTAGTAGTAGCAACTGTTACAACTTTTTTCCCTTGTTTAACCGAAGCATGGTCCCTTGAGGGCTAATTTGCTTGAGATTTGATTTACTTTGTTGCATAATATATACTAGCTGTTGCTTTGGAACTATTCTGAGGCAATGGTCCTGTGTTTTGCTCTCATGAGCTTTTATAAATGTCATGCAGAAGTATAATTTTATTCTCGAAAACTCTTCCAATTGCTATGTTCAAGGCAATGGTTTAGCCAATTTAATAACAATTAATCTAGTTAGAAACATTAAAAGGACTTTAAAGAAAATCAACATGATTGGCATTTGAAGTTGACTAATGCTTTGTGAGCTGATAGAATTGCTACCAAATGGTCCACAGGATTCTGCCTTGGAAACCTAGTTTATTGGACGAAAGCATTACTACCATCCACTGCAGGTTATTGACCTTTGATTAGGAATTGCTCAGTTCAAAGATGATATCAGGTGAGTTTAGATGCTCTTTTGTGATTGGAGCTGAAATATGGAAAGATTTCAGTGGGAGGCTACTACTGGGCTACCCTGTACAATGATACGCATGCTCTGGTGATAATGCGAACCTTGTCAAGGTATTACTGGCAGTTTAATCTTCAGAGAACTTTGGTGCTACACGTTTAAGAGAAAACTTGTAGAGGAAGTTGCTAAATCTCAGCTCTTATCATTTTGTTCAATCTTACTAAAAGGAAAGGACAGAGCTAGAAATGTATGCTGTTTGCATTCAGATAGCTCTGCCTTAGGCTCTTCTTGTTGCTTTAAAACAACTTGGTTTTCATTTTCTTGTTTGCAAAGCCTGTCTTGTTTGGTTCTAAGCTTAAACCTAATTTGTAGAGTACTTTTTTTTTGGGATTAATATTTTGGGGATCTATTATGGGGTCCCACCCCTTAATGCTACTAGGAGATAAAAACAACAAAGCAGAGGAAAAGCTTGTGTTAACTATCCACATGGATGAAATAGGCAAAATCTAAAGCATAACATTAAATTGGTAAACATAGAACAAACAAGAACAGTGAACACATAACCAGATTTAGCAACTCAAAAAGGTGCAGCAGGAGGAAACACGGTGAAACCCCAAGTACACCAAAACAAAGTGAAGCCACTTTAGAGAGGTCACCAATTCACTGGATTTCGGATAACTTTTTAGCAATCAACACCAGAGCTGCCTGGGGCAGATTTCCATTTGTCAAGAGCCTTGTCGTAAACACCATTACTGGACTCTGCAACCATTGTAACCTTCATCAGTGCCAGGATTGTTGATTCCTCCAAATCATCCCATTGTACGCTTAAGCAATTTCCGACCAACGCACAGAGTGAAGCAAGAAGGCATATTCCAGATGAGGGATTGTGTGACCAATGACCACCTCCAATGCACCTTCGTTGTGAGATATAGACCAAGTTCTTAATCACTAGTCGCAAGTCGTGGCAAAAGTCCATTAAGTTGCCCATATCTCAGTTCAGGTTGAGAATTTTTTCAAACATTGCCTTAATCACTTAGCCATTCAATATTCCCTGGGGCTGCTCCTTTCCCTACAACTCTAAACCTGGAATCTCCATTGTTTCTTCATTTGTCGGAACTAGAAGCTCCTCTAGGCTAAGTCTCACCTCTTCATTATGTACCACACTCCTAGTTTTTCTTAAAGTCCACTAAATATATGCTCTGGAGTGTAGCATACTATTATAAATTTATAAGCAATTTCATCCTGACCCACTATAGAATTCCCCACCTGCAGCAGTGATGCATTGGGACAGTGGAAAATCTGCTTCATTCTGTTGTCAAAAACTCCTCCCTTGCAGAGAGGATCATGAGATGAGTCGACATGTCTCCCTGCCATGAAAAATACCCATGCCAACAGCCACACAAATTGAAACAACACTGCACCATGCAGTCAAAACCAACCAATGGGTAACAGCATCTTAAACTTTACAATGTAGCATTCTTAAAAGATCATGATGACAACAGATGCTACTGTTAAGCCTGGACTAAACACGTGTAAAGCCATTGCATCAATCTCAGTCCGTCTCCCATCATAAATGAAGCATAAGAAGAAATAAGTGTAAGCCTAAGGGAGACAAAGATAGCAACCTCAAGTCATGGAGGGGGATCCTCTTCTAGGAGTTTAGCTAGCTTTGCCCATCAGCCATGTCATAGCTTTCCTGAGAAGAAGCATCAGAAAGCTCTATCCCTTGATTAGCCAGAAGAACAACACCTTCATTTTGCTCTCTACAGCAGTGGTAAAATTCTATAAGATGAAATTTCCTCACCCAAATTAGGATTTCGTTCAGAATGGACTAAAGTTTTCAGTTCAGGCAATATTCTTTTCAAGGCAATCATAGTAATCTAGAATCTCGTTTCACTACAACATTAAGGTAACTTTTGGGTATAAGAACATTAAACCAGCTAGGACCACCCTCCACTCGGTTTCTTTATTGTATTTGATACCAAGATTGCAAGACCACTCTATCACAAAAGAACCCAAGGCATTTTTAGACACATAAAAGCTCCTGTTCGACCAGGGTTAACATGGGAAGCACTATTAAATTAAGCTTACCCTCCACATTAGGGCTTTCCATTTGTCTGGGTTTCTAATATCTTGGGGACTACTAACCTATCAACAGAGATTTTTAAAGTACATTATTGTAAAGACAGGATGTATTGTGAGTTGTTTTCATTGAGCAACAGCAAGTTTATTATTTGGCCATTGATTTTTTTATCATTATTAGGCCAAAAGGATGATTACTCTTTGTCTCATTGGGTCATCTGTAGCTTGTGGGAATAGTCTTCTTCATGATCCTCTTAAATGGGAAATCCATAAACACATATTCTCATTGTAAATTACTTGAACTGTGTTTGCATACTAATAATTATATGCAATTTTCAGCTGAGTGGGCTCCATTTCTGGGACTCTCAAGCTTCACTTTTGAAGAGGGATCTTATAGCAAGCAGCATTCAAAATTTCCAAATCTGTTTAGAGAAGCTTTTGAGACCAGATATTTGATTTTATGAAATGACTCATTTCATCTCTTGGGACATAGCCAATCAACTTACAAAATATTATAGATTTACAAACTTAGTAGATACAAAATAAACAGAACAATCATTGCCACATGAAATAATTGAATAAATTGAGTTTTGTCAGAAGGTGAAAAAGTTGACTGGGTACTAATTAGACATTATATAATAATGCATCTTTTTCAAGAACGTCGACTCTTTACAGAGATCTGGAGTCTTCTAAGTGAGGAGGTTGAAATCTGATTTTGCCTTGACAAAGGGCTATAAATGTGGGATTAGCAAAGAAAATTTCTTAGACTTTATCTGCCAGAGTTTAAGTTCTAGCTTTCTGCAGTTACAATTTAATTGCAGGTTCAACTAGTTTGTGGGTTCTTCTTTGATAGCCATGACCAAATAGGGCAATAAATGTGGAATTAGCAAAGAAAGCATTTCTTAGACTTTATCTGCCAGAGTTTAAGTTCTAATTTTCTGCAGTTACAATTTAATTGCAGGTTCAACTAGTTTGTGGGTTCTTCTTTGATAGCCATGACCAAATCAATGTTTTGATTAGATCTGCAATACAAATGTCAGTGTAGATACTGTTGGGCTTGTACCAAATGTGATGGCCCATAATCATGGAAAAGAGATATGTCAAATTCTTCAATAATCTCTTCTGAAGGATCTGACATTTTTTTCTAGAACTTCAGGAGAGGATTCTCTTGATCTGCCATACAAATATCATTATAAATACTGTTGGGCTTGTAGCAAATGCGATGGCCCATAACTATGGAGAAGTGACACGCCAATTTCTTCAATAATTTTTTCTCAATGATCTGACATTTCTTTCTAGAAATTCAGGAGAGGATGCAAGAGAATCCTTTCCCAAAGTAAAGACCTCAGACTTTTTTGAGCTTTATCAATATTTCCCAAAGTTGATAATACTCACTTTCTTGGAACATTAGGTTTTCTGATTCCTTTTTGATTGGAATATTCCATAGGCCTTGGAAGTTACCATCATATTTTAGTTCTGGACCATCTAAGTTGAAATTAAATTATCCAAAAACTACATAATTTGGAATGAAATTGATAAATGATCATGTAGAATGAGGAAGTTTTAGTGGCCACTAAATACTTGTAGCGCTCCTTGAAAGTTATCTTATATTTGGTGCTCTTCACATGGAGAGAATTAACTCCTCTGGTAATATGAAGACCAGGTCTCAAAATCTATGTAAACTTTAAAATCTCATTGGTATAACAGCTGCATCTTGATGATTTTCTTGTGGAATGTCTTTAGTATTACATTCTTAATGCTACTTTATTGTTCTTGTTTACAGTCATTTCTTTCTATCATGCTTTCATGAACCTTGTTTGCTTCTGAATGGCTGTAGGTTTTAACAGAAGTGCTGTTAGATATTCCAAGTCTTTTGTTCTTTTCTACATACACATTACTTGTTTTGTTCTGGGCAGAGATATATTATCAGGTATGTAATCAAAATATATGTTTTTTTTAGTACTTATCTTTGTTTAGATTCCCGGTGAAACTTAAAGTACTGAATGCATTGGCACTGTAATGGGATGTTCTGTTACAGGCAAGAAGCTTTTCTACAGATATGCTCCGGCCTGCCTATGCAATAGTCAATGGTATTGTCTATTTTATACAGGTATGCACTTAATTTTGATTTTCCTATTTTGAGAGGTGCTCTTACATTGTGTTACTGAAATTTGATAAATATAATGGCTGTGAAGAAAATTGTTTATCAGAATGGTCATTTCCTGGCTGTGACATTTGATGCATCTTCTTTTTGATATTAGGTTTGCATTTGGATATACATAGGGATAGACGATAACAGCATTTCTGAGGCAATTGGAAAACTGTTCTTTGCAGGTTAAATATTTTTACTTCATTTGAAATCTTTAGCATTCTATTACATTGTAAGCATGTAATGATTATTCATGGTACATGCTATAGTACATCCTGTCTATTATTGTTGGAATCACTACAGAGAATCTTATAGTGTAGAGGGGGTTTCGCTAACTTAGATTCACATGATGCCTGCAGCTGTGTCATTGTTTGCTGCAATTGGTTTCTTAATTTATGGAGGAAGGTAATGCAATATAGCAGCAGCATCTGCCTCTATAGTATTTCAATTTTCCTATCTTGAAATTGTGGGTAGAATAACATGATCTAGCATTGCTGTATGGTAATGCAATATAGCAGCATCTGTCTCTGTAGTATTTCAAATTTCCTATTTTAACATTGTGGGTAGAATAACATGATTTAGCATTGCTGTATTTCCTTTGCATTTTAAGCATTAATGCTATTGTTGCAGGCTCTTTTTTATGCTAAGGCGTTTTCCACTTGAATCAAGAGGACGTAGAAAGAAGCTGCATGAGGTTTGCAATTGCTTTTTTAATTGACTTCGTGATATTTGAGATATTGCACAGGATATTTCTATGTTTTAATAGAAACAACAAAATGAAACAGAATATGCTGTTTGAGTTGGCTAGTGCCATGTGTCTCAAGTCTTCATGGGCATTACTTTCTTTTTCAGAATATATGCACAAGTCTGCAACCAATTGCAGATTTCAGTGTGAAGTGATTTATTTCTTGATTGTGTTATATGCATTCCCTTGATTGTTCTTGTTTATGTATTTCATTATTGGTCAAATGCCACAGAGACTTCAGTCATCTGATTTTTTTACTATGAGAAAAATCAGCATATTTCAGTTTTGGCATATAATGTCAGTATTGCCATTCCTGTCAGAAAAAATGCTTGCCTTGTCATTCTGCTTGACCTTTTTAATCTCAAGATGAATGTGAATGTCATACTGAATTAAATTCTGTCAATTTCTGTGTGACCATGCTCATGGGCTCGCTATATTGAGGAATATTTCTAAAGTTGGCTTTTACTACTCTTGTAAAATGTTGCTTTGACCACTAGGCAGACAAAGCATTACTTTTTTTCTGTTTAGCTCTGCAGGTCCATCGGTCTTGGGTGTTTGGAAAGGTTCTAGTGGGAGTACATTCTATTTCTCCTAAGATTGTGCAGGTTGACCCTCTTAACCATGGGCATCTTGCCTGAGAACATTATTAGGTCCTTCACTGGCCTCTTGTTGTAGTGGTTGACGATGCTTGAACTGCCTGTGGTCTTTAGCTTTCTTACAGATGTGTGATGGTGCTGGTTCTCAGTCTTGACGTCCTACTTTAGCATTGGTCTTCTTCATCTCTGTACTTAGTTGATGATCCCTTACGTGGTTCTTAATGCTTGTGGTTGGAACAATTATTTTGGGGTTTTACGCATTTGCCTGTCTACAGATAGGGTGTTTAGTTACTTCTCTGGACCTAGGGTTCTTTGCACGTAAGCATTTTTCTATATAAACTGCATGCACTTTTGAGTTCCTTAAATCTATCTTGGTACTTTGTGGACATCACGTGTGCTTTTAACAAACACATATCTGACAATTAATCGATTTCAAAGAACATGGTTTAGTTTCAATCAACTACACAGTTATGCATTTACAATTTATTTAGGACACAAAACTGAACTTCAGTGCCAACTATCTCAAACTAAGTTGCCCGTTTCTGTATGAGATCAGGCACGGGTATGCTAGTATGGTAAATTGTTTTTCTTGGGTATGGTACCTTTGGGTATATATATATACAAAAAAAATTTCAAAAAATTCAAAAATTATACAAATTGTAAATACATCTGATAGTATGATACTTAATCATTGATCAACGGTAGTGATAAAGATAAATGCCATTTGATACTTCAAAATCTCAATATTATGTCATATATCATATATGTCTAGGGTCACGATTCAAATGAAAATCATTGCAATTGTAAAATTGAAATAAATACAATAATTTTTTTTTATGATTATCTTCAATCATAGTTGAAAAAGTCGGACTTGCCACGGACTCGGCAAACCAAAAACTTGGACTCGGACTCGTGAAAGACTCGGCAAAAAAAAAACCGTAGTTTTACAAAAAAACATAAAGAAATTAATGCATTTAGAGAACATAAGAGCCATAATTGAAACATTACACATGTCACATACTCATAGTTTCAAACTTTCAACTCTAAAATGTATAATACCAAGATTTCTTCAATGCTAATTATGCTTTTATATGGAGCCTAATCAGACTCAGAGGTTAAATTTTCCCTACTTCCATCGGCGCAATTTCCCCCTATATTTTTCGACGGGGGTTTGGGGGCAGCGCCCCCAAGTTGGGGTCAAGGGGCAGTGCCCCGCGAGGCCAAAAATACTTTTATTATTTTATAAAGGTGTCGGGTGTTATTTTTCTTTAATTTTTCACTCCCTCAGTTACGCCAAATGAAGGCAAATTTTTTTTTAAAAAACTCAATTTTAAAGCTTGCATGACTTTTTTTTTTGGGTCGTGCGAGTCCATTTGAAAGACTCGTGAGTCCATGCAAAGGACTCGCGCAAGTCCTTGCAAAAGACTCGCGAGTCTTTCAGATGGACTCGTGGCTCCCATGGACTCGCGAGTCTGTGGCGAGTCCACGAGTTTTAAAACTATGTCTTCAATCTTCATCAATCATCAAAATGATCTAGATCAAAGTCATCGTCTGGTTCAAGTTCAACATCATTTGAACCACAAGTAAATGCATTGCCACTCCCATGAAAGATCCCTGATGGATCCCCTTGCTGATCTGTTGTAATTTTTAAAATAATAAACTATATTTTCCCGTGATTTTGCTGATGGTCTTACAGAATAGAGAGAAGTTGCAGAATGTTTGGTTTCTTTTTGTATTCTTTTTGAATATATAAGCAAGTAATGAATAAAGAACAACAAATCAGGAAGGAAGCTGAAACAAGTAAGAACATTCAATTAAATCATAATTGATACAAATCGTACCAGGCAGATTTCTGATTTATAATATCTAGATTATTCTCTATGCACTGGGGATGTGCTTACATCCAATAATGGCGCCAACTGAAGGGTAGATGATGAACACAAACTAAGAACACCAGCTATGGCTGAATGAAAGTCTTCACCACTTCTAGCGTAAAGTGTACCTGCTGTAATGGTGGCATCAAGCTGAAACAATCACGCCCCAGCTGGGAAATTCAACCACCTTGTTGAAACCCTCATCAAGCAATCTGAATCTCCACAAGGAATAGCGCATACACTCTAACCAATAATGCCAATGCCAAAAGAATCCACTGCCAATCAATAGCTGAGGGCTACGTCCTAGCCAGTACCAATCATGGGGTTTGCGTCCCAGATTGAAGAATTGCTCTACCAGAGCAATATCGCACCAAACAAGTTTTCAATATGTAAAAGATAATGAGAAATTAGGTTTCTTTCTCCTTATATCTCTTTCCTTCCAAATCGAACCCTAAAGATATATGAAAAGTGTGCTTTAATATAAAGTCATATTTCCCAATATTGGGCGCCCAAGTATAGAAAAAACACCACTTTTTCAATATAAAATAACTCCAAGCACCAAAAGGACCCTGGCAAGTGAAAATCATTTAGAAAAGTTCAAGACCTTTCCAATGAGCTATAACACATGGGCATTCGAATCTAGATGAAGCCAAAAACCCCTTATTACTCCGAAATGGCTATAGACATAGCCTTATTTAAAATATTAAAACGCTAACGTAGGAAATATTTAAATATATTAAAAATATAACCCAAATAGCTACAGAAAGCTCGAAACACACCAAAAGCCAGAAACTGAACCTGTCACCTGTCTGTGACTAATGTCGGAAATCATGGATCAACTGGCAGTCTCATCCCTAAAATCTAGGGATGCTCCTAGAAACTAGGAAACACACCCAAATCTCCTGAAACTGAAACCAAGGAATGGTCTCATGGAACCCCAACCCTGGATGCTGTCATAACCTCCTAAAAGTAGGAACAACCTCCTAAAATGTAGGAACTGCCTCCTAAAATCAAGGAACTGCTCCAAACTGGTCTACTACTGCCAGAAACACCAAATCCAAACACTGAATATCCTGACTGAGTCTCTATCCACCATTGCCAGCCTACAAGACTCCATAATAGGCTAACTCACGTCTCTGCTAGACAGAGCTAAAGAGGGGACATGATTGTAATTTTAAACCCTAGGTATGTTAATTAGATTTATATAATTGATTATGCCCTAGGTTGTAATGAGATTTGCAGTATTTTAGTAAACCAACATAGATTAATTATGCCCTAGATTGTAATCAGATTTGCAGTATTTTAGTAAACCAACATAGATTAATTATGCCCTAGATTGTAATCAGATTTGCAGTACAAACAAGCATACCCTGGGAAAACCTCCAAGGAAGAAAAACCCAGCATGAAAGACCCACAGGTCAGATTATATATTCTCCTCTAAATATAAGTACAATACTTAGCTTGAATCTGATCTTCACATATCAGATCTGTCCCTTGTATGCTTCAAAGACTTGCATCAAAATCCACTATGTCCTCTTGGACAATTTCGCACCAATCTGAATAAGTTCGCACCTTTCTTAAGAATTCGCACAGCAGAGCTAAATCACATTTGTATATGATTGAACTTGATGTGTGTATTTTGACTTGCAAATTGTCACTTATTTATATGCATCTTTACTCTTTGAAATGTAAGTCGACCTCCTTGGTTTTTGGCGCCAATAATTAAATGGCACATATTTGGCATAGCGTGGCATTGTGTATAAGATAGGGTCACGTTACCCTAGGATAGGACCCGGTCCTAAAGGGGGTTCGGATGTTGCCTTAAGGCAATCCGAACCCCTATAACCCTAGTTACAATCAACAATGACATCCCACTAGGTGCATCATGCATAAGAGTCTCATCATCATCATCTATAGTGACTCTAGCAAGCTCTGCAATAGATGCATCCAAGTTGGTCATCATCTGGTTCAAGTTCAACATCATTTGAACCACAAGTAAATGCATTGCCACTCCCACTAGGTGCATCATGCGTAAGAGTCTCATCATTATCATCATCTATAGTGACTCTAGCAAGCTCTGTAATAGATGCATCCGAGTTGGTACACACAGAGGCTATGTCCCGATGCTCCCATGACCCTTCCTTGTAGTGATCTTGCTTATGTGATAGAAATGCAAGTTGGAATGGACATAAACCAATTCTTCTGTTTTTTTTGCAGCCATCCCATTATGCTTCACTGAGTGGATAAAGGAGTATGTACTCCGATTCCATTCAGCCGAAGAAGAACTTGCAACTTGGTGAAATTGGAGAGAAAACGAACACAACTTAAAAATAAAAAATGTAAATTAAATTAAAGAATGGTAAGTACTAAAGTCTAGAAAACAAATGTTAAAAAATAAAATATACAAAATACAAAATAAAAAATACTCAGTGATAGGATCTTGATTACAAGGGGAGGAACAAATAAATTTGCCCATGGAGGTACCATCATGTACAAGCTTCTACACTATATTGGTCCTGAAGAGCACGAATACTATATCTTGTCCTAAGATGAACATGCCAAACTCTTTCCTAACATTTTCCACCACTTTTGGATCTAAGAAGTGTCTTTTGAACAGCTTGTACCCATTAGCAACTTCACTATCTTTTTACGGTGGAGTTCTTCCTAGCAAAGCAAGTATCTCTACACTATAGTATCTAGGAGTTATGCATATGCAAGGAGATGCAATGATGTGTTCGTCTTGTTCCAGCGGCGATGAATGATTTTTTTCTACACTTTGAAAACATGTTTCTTTGAGGTCATTCTCTTTTACGACCTTTATTTTTTCTATCATGAAGTCAATGCCATCATAGATTTTCCCATGGCTGATTTGTATATGCAAATCTCATCATACTCATGATAGTCTCAGTAAAACTGAAGGCATAGTCTACATGAGCCCACCAATCGTCATCTAGGATCAATGACTTGACCTTCTGAGCCCTCTTTGAATTTGATTGTTTCCAAAGAAATTATAAAATCTTAAATTAAAAATAAATAAATAAATGCAACCCTAAGATATGTATAAACTAATAAAAGTTCAAAACAAACATAAAAAATATTATAACAAATAGTGAAGCTTGTTTAATTTTTTTCTAATTTTTTTTGGAAAAAGAAACTTGAAAAAAATTGTTAAAAAACTAAAGAAGCAATTAACTAGCTTACCGTAGATGATTAGATCTCTATTGTGCAAGTTATCTTTTCTCCTTTGGCACTTTGTGATTGATCTCCTTTGAAAAAACAAGCTACCCTTCAAAATGCAAAAATGAGGAAAAATGGCTGAGCAATTTGTTTTAGGAGAGAAATGAAGCTTGATAGAGCTGGAATATGTCTTTAGGGGGTGTTTTAGGGTTTTCAAGGCACTTTTTGCATGCTAAAAAATTGTATTTTTATTGTGTTTGGTGCTTGCTGGAGCTCTTGGGAACTCTCAAGGGCATCCTTGGAGTGCCTTGTACACCCCGGGTTCCCTACGTGTACATGATCCCACTGGGAACTCGAGGTGTCTAGGGCACTCGTGCAAGCACTCTTCTTCCCAAATGCTCTTAGAGCAGACACATGAATCAGATTTGGAGTTCTCGGTAACTTAGGTCTCAAATGATAATCAGGCTATAGAGGTCTTATTTAGTTTTGGATTTGGAGTTCTTGGTAACTTAGGCCTCAAATGACAATCAGGCTGCAAAGATCTTATTTATTTTCTTCTTGGATGAGAATTTCTGGAGCATTAGAGCATCACTGAGATGTCTTCTGCATGATCTCTTTCTTGGAGCACTTCAAGGCCAAATTCCGACCATTCAATATATATTTTCTTTTTATGATATCTTTTCCTTTTTGATTCTAGTAAGATATGAGGATGTAGCATGTGGACTATAAGTACGAAAAATATTTTGCCTATATAGATAGTTTTGTTTTAGACTCTTGTACATGGAAACAAAATTTCCCATGGAGGTGCTCGTCAACACTATGTTAGTGAAGATTCCACCACTTCCAGCAACATTGTAGTGATGTCTTGTATTGGATTCCATCCATTTATGTTTATAACAATGAATTAGACACAGATTAGAGCCTTGGAGCTAAACAATGGTGTTATTGAAACTAAAATGATTTCTTTTTAACTGAATATCATTTTTTACAAAGAAAGATGTCAAATGACATCTCAATTCTCATATATACAGCTGCATATGTAGGATATTTGCTGGAATGTTGTGTGTCTCTTGGAACTAACTGCGTTTTATTTAAGGTTTCTAATGTTTTGGGACTCTGCAAATACCATCATCAAGGTTAAGAAAGAAGCATGTGCTTTATCCGAATGTAGCATATACAAGAAGTGCGCAATTTGTTATATGTGGCCAAGCATCAACACACTGTAAAAATCTGCCAATTTTTACAGTTATGATGGCTAATTGGAGATAGCATCACAAAGATCATTTTTGACTTGACTTACACTTTATGTGACATACAATACCGGCAACATGTGTAGACTTAGCTTCTTGTATACATTACAATTAGTGCTATAAATATTAGGTAAGGGGCAAGATTAATGTCCATAATCTCAGAATTAAGGCTGTTCCATGGATGTTGTTTGGTCTCGCAAATTATACAATATTCCAGAGGTCATGCTGTGGCTTATGTTACCCTTTTATGTGATACACAATATTGACAACATATGTAGACTTGGTCACATGTATACATTATAATTAGCACAATAAACATTAGAGAGAGGCAAAATTAATATTTATATCATTAAGATTAAAAGGAGTCAGGATTATCCCAAGGATGTTGTTTGGTCTTGCAAATTATACATCATCCTCGAGGTCATGCTATGGCTTAGGTTATGCTTTAATGTATACATTGTAATTAGTGCGACAATTATTAGACATATCCATAATCTTAGAATTAATTGGACTATTCCAAGCTTGTTGGTTGTTCATGTGAATTGCTGTTGATTTCAATGCTAAGCATTCGACAAAAATTATAGGGAACAAATAACATGTAAGATATTCTTAGTGTTCCACAAGGACATGTTCAATACTGTCTAGGGGTACGGGATGTTCCCTGATGTTTTGGGAATGTGGAAATGGGGACAAACAACCCCCTTTGTGTCCTTATTTTCGTACAACTATTTGCAACATCCATGGGATACTTTAGTATCTTTGTGTGCCAACGTAAGGATGTTCTTGTTTTCTTGCTTTCACTCTGATTGTATACATTTTAATTTGCGGAATAACTATTAGAGAAGAGGCAAGATTAATATCCATAATCTTAGAATCAAGGGGACCATTCCAAGGGTGTTGTTTGGCCTTGCAAATTATGCATCATTCTAGAACTCATACTATATAACTTAATAAGAATGACATGTATAGACTTAACCTTGTGTACATTATAATGAGTGCCATATTTATCAGAGGAAAGATTAATATCCATAATCTTAGAATTAAGAGAGCTATTCCAAGCTTGTTGGTTTATTGCCAATCGTAACTAAATGTTCAATGCTAGTTCTCTACAAACACATAGGGCACATGCAACATATTAAGATTTTTGTAGTGTTCCATGGGGACACATCTTGTTTCATTTCGAGACTTAGAGGATGTTACTGCTTTGGGAATTAGGTATCTGTTCATGAGTTTTTGTGTATCTTACCTCTGTCCCTAACATCCTTGGGACACAAAGTGCCTTTACATGCCACCTTAGGGATGTCCTTGTTTTCTTGCCTTTTCTCCCAATCTAGAGAATTCTCTTGGGAACATCAAGATACTCTCAATGATCCAAGCAGTACATACAATGTAGCTGTTTGTTGGGTTCATATCTCTTCAAGACATATTTGCAGCTCTTGTGGCAGAATTTGCCTTTAATGCAACATTCAGTTGCCAAGTTGCCATGTTGTATAACACTATCAGCTTTTTTAGCTTGCATGTCATTGCATGAATGTATGAATTTGGTGTGACACTTACTGTTGGATTGTTCTCCACATGTAGTGCAAGACAAATTATCATAGAAACGAAAATCGCCAGAAAATCGCCAGACTCGGTGAGTCCGAGTCTGAGACATGCTCGCCGAGTCTCTGGGACTCAGACTCAGACTCGTCCGAGTCTGGTGAGCAAACTCGCCAGACTCGTCAAGTTGGCGAGTTTGGCATAAACTTGCCAAACTCGGCGAGTCCAGTGCCTGAAACTCGGCCACTGGCTGGGTTAGTAAAATGACAAAAAAAAACATTTTAAAAAGTTTTTTTAAAATGAATGGTATCGTCTTTGTTCACTACAACCTCCGCTTGAGAATGAGAAAAATTAGGGTTACATCATGTCAGCCAATAGAAAAATAACACCCACAAGGGGCGATGCCCCTTGACCCCACCTTGGGGGCGCTGCCCCCAAACCCTTGTCGAAAAATATGGGGGGAAACTGCGTCGATAGAAGTAGGGAAAATTTAACCTCCGAGTTTGACACTGATTGGATCGACCAGGTAGATATAGAGGATGAGACTATAGCCATGGCAGAGGAGGAGCGGAGAGCACCAGCACAGACGGGAGATTCAGAGGCAGATAGTGACACAGATGTTCCTGATGTTGGTGAGCATGGCATGGTGTCACGGGGAGCGGCTATGGCTGTCGAATCATCCAGGACCTACCTTAGACGCCTTCGCAGCGGGTCGGGGCCGGAGGGTGCAGGCTCCTTTGAGCCATAGGCGGCTTGTAGTTGTATTTACCTTTGGTATTTGTATGAAACATTTGATGATGATCATATGATGACATGGATTTTTTATTCCATGAGTTTTGTAATATTGTATACATTTGACAATATTTATATATCTATGTTTGTTATTTCCTTCAGCTACAATTTGCGTTTATGCTTATGTGATTGATCATTGAATTGATGTATACTTGTGTATGTAATCAAATGAGCCGAGTTTGATGATGTTATTGTGTCTTTAAGGTGTATTCAATAAAGGGTGCCTGAAACAAGTTTTAAATCTTTAAAAATCTCTAAATTTCTTGATTTTTTCACTTTCCGGAGTCCAACCGAGTTTGAAGCCGAGTCTGACTCCGAGTCCCGAGTTTGAGTCTGATTCGGCCTTGCCGAGTCTGAGCCGAGTCCGAGTGCCGTTTCTTTGCATTGAAGTGCATGTCTATGTGGCCGAATGACAATTAAACTTCAAGGTCAAGCAATGATTGTGGGAGCTAAAGCCGTTGGCACGTGAAATAGGTTCTTGTAACCATTTGTATCTTGTCATGTTTGTTCTCAACTCTCTTTGTTCAATAATCGCCAAGGGAGTCCATTTTTATATTATTGGGATTTGATCCTCTAGAATATTAGCCTTTGATTTTATTTATTGTATTTATTTGTACAATAATCTATTCACAGTGAGTAGAAGAGCTATACTTCTTATCTCTTGTCTTTATTCACTTTCCTGCTTATTCATTACAATTGCGTGCTTAAATCATTTACAAACCATTTAGGGAGATTTCTTTCTTTTTAGTTTGTGCATTGTCCTCCATGTAAATCCTTGGTAGGGATTATTGGAATCAAAGTGGATTGCTATTCATACACCATTCTACGTTTGGTCTTAAAATCATAGATAGTATGACTACTTGTTTGTAACATTGGATCATAGGCATACAATTGGTTCAGTTTCACTCTATCAACAAGAGTGTGTCATGTCCGACTTTAACTAATTTAATTTCTTGGATAAGTCACTCAATTCAAATAAGATGATTTATGTCTTGTAAGGCCTTTAGGTCAACCTTGTTGTGTAACTTGTAAATTTTAAATTTTGGGTGTAGGGGCCCATTTACAATTAGACCGATGGTTTTAAGATTTGTTTTTCCTCCAAAATGAGGCATGGGATATTGGGCACCCAAGTTTAGGTTGCAAGTTGCAACATATAAAATTTGTAATATTTTTAGTGGGAAATAATCTCATCTTATGTCAATTTATCTTCTGGAACACTTTGTGTTCAAGTATTTTTCTGTGGACGAAAACCCATAGAGGATTGTGGCTAGTGGATGAAAATCCATGAATTACAGGATTCAGAGGACAAAAACCCTTTGATTTAGGAGGACATTCTCATTTAGGGAATGCATCGGAGCTTCACAGATTTGCAGGACATATCAATTATTTAGCATGTGTTTGTTTGTTGCAGTTTGCAAGTGAAGTATATGTAGCTGGAATGTAGTGTTTGTGTCGGTTTTCTATTGTGTTGTGTGCTGCTGTAGGATTTCTTGTTGCTGTTATTTTGGCTGTTCCTGATCCTTACCAAGAGCTTGGAATATCAAACTTGTTGTGGAGAAGATCAGAGAGTTTTCAGTGCTTTGGGTGGCAGTGGCTGTGTGAGTTAAGCATTTTAGTTCTATATTTGTATTCGCTGTTGTGGCTATTGTAATGACTGTCACATCAAGTTCATTATGCTGTAAAAATCAGAATTATATCAATATTAAAGTTGCATGCGTTTCTGGTTCTATTTGTGCAAGTTCGGGTGTTGACAAGCTAGTTTTATTGGTGATGTTTGGTGCAGTTTTTTGTTTATGTTCAAATCTGTTATTGTCATTGAAAAATTTGTTTTGGGACATTACAAAGCAACTGAAAAAGGGCAAGATGTTTGATGATGTGACAACTTTTTTGGGTGAAAGCCCAAAAGGCTCGTCCAAGAAGCTTTGGAAGCAGAAAGAAAAAGTTTTTTTATTCAGTTCTGCAGTTAGATGCTCTAATTAGGTTGTTTTGGTGAAAGCCCAAAAGACTCATCCAAGAAGCTTTGGAAGCAGATTTTTCAGTTCTGCAGTTAGATGCTCTAATTAGGTCTTATTACAATGCCAAAAAGAGCTCTAATCTTCAGTGTTACCCAGAAACGCGTTTCCGGCCTTAAGGCACTTGTTTCCGAAATGGAAACTATTTTGGGGACTTGGGGACGGCCCGAAACGTTTCCAAGCCGTCCCCGATCCCCGAAAATTTTCGGAAACCGTCATGGAAACTCGGAAACGGTCAACTTTTTTTCCGGGGACTGTTGACTGTCCCCGGGACAGCAGGGGATGCCCAAGCCGTCCCCTAGCTGTCCCGGGGACAGCTAGCCGTTTCCGGCGCTAGGGGCAATTAAAAAACATTTTTTCTATAAAAAAATTTAAAAATATTATTTTTCAGTTTTGAAAGCAATTAATCTTTTTTTTAGAAAACCCGGATCCCTGATTGCAGCGAGTAAAGTTTTTCTGATTTTTAAAAGTTAATCACTTGTAAATCCGGATCCCTGATTGCAGCGAGTAAAGTTTTTCTGATTTTTAAAAGTTAATCACTTGTAAATCTGGATCCCTGATTGCAGCGAGTAAAGTTTTTCTGATTTTTAAAAATTAATCACTTGTAAATTCTATGTTACCCCAAGTTTCCGGGACGGCAAATTTTTTTTGCCAAATTTGGGGATGGCAGGGGGACGGCAAAGGGGACGGCTATAATATACATTATATTCATAGGAAAACATGGATATAGCATGTGTATGATACTATGAAAACATTTTAGAATGTAAACATTGTCAATACTCGATATGCAATTATGCATTCATAATTCATAATTTCAATTCATTCACATTGTCAATATGCATATCATAATAGATATTAAAGAAATAACATACAAAATGTCAAAATGCCCAAAGGCTACACTCTTGCCATGTAGTTTCATTGTCAATTACGATATGGAAATCAAAATAGTACTAATGAACTAATATTTTATTATTTTGATTTCCTATTTATAATTTATTATTTATTAATTTTAAATTTTTAAATGTTTAACAATTAATTTAACAATTCAATATTTTCTATTTATAATATGAATTAATTTTAAATGTTTGATATGAATTAAATTTTTGAAAATATGACATTTTTTATTTTTTTAATAGTCTTAGATGTGGGGGATGTCTCGCCGTCCCTGGGACGGATTGGGGATGTCCCCAGTCGTCCCCGGGACATATGATGTCCCCCCCCCTTGCTAGGGCAGATGTCCCCCTGTTTCGGGGACACCCCCTCTAAGTTCTTGGCAATTTGGGGATGGGGGGAAACGTCCCTTGGCCGTCCCAAGTCCCCGAAACGTTCCCGAGATTGGGACGGGGGTTTTCAGGACGGGGACGCGTCCCCGGGCTACATAGGTAAATTATTATAATATTTATTAATTATTAATAAATAATTAATTTAATAATTATTAATAAATAATTAGTTTAATAATTATTAATAAATAATAAATATTATAATAATTTACAAGTGATTAATTTTTTTTTTTTCTCCAAGTTTTGTTTCGTTTTGACTTTGAAGTTTAAGACTTTGTCACTTTGAGTCTTCTCACTTCTGACATTATATGATACATTATCTTGATATGTGATATTCATATGATACTTTAAGTCGACTCTTTATCTATTACTTTTAACTTTTCAATGTTTCATTTTGTTGAAAGTAGAAACTTGCAACCTTTTCTTATTCAAATATTTTGATATATGAATCTATGATATGATACTTGATAGTGATACTTCTCATTTTTTTAATGAATTATATCTATGAATGTATGAAATTGAAATTTGAACTCTTATTTGATTAATTTGATCATGATG
Organism: Cryptomeria japonica; assembly: GCF_030272615.1. NCBI lineage: Eukaryota > Viridiplantae > Streptophyta > Pinopsida > Cupressales > Cupressaceae > Cryptomeria > Cryptomeria japonica. The sequence continues at coordinate 542,654,649 of NC_081406.1, read as the reverse complement.
CTATCCTATGTTCTTAATCTTATTCAATGATGATTTGATTCGATTCGTTTGATGTTATGTTCTTACTCCTATGATGATTCGATGAATGATCATTGATTCAATGATATTAGAATTAGAATCAAGACTCTAATTTATAAATGTTATTATGTTGCTATGATTAAATTTCAGATATATATATATATATATATATATATATATATATATATATATATATATATATATATATATATATATATATATATATATATATATATATATATATATATATATAGCCGTCCCTTGCTCCGGTAAAAAAAAAACGTCCTAGAAACCCGTTTCCCTGTCCCAGAAACTCAGGTTAACATAGCTAATCCTTTTTTGTTGTGCTAGAGTCTGTTCATAGTGCAAGTCACTCTCGACATCCTAGGGTTCCAAAGAAATATTAATGCTGAGGGACTAGATGAATGTGATGTAGGAGCATCTGAGTCTCCAAGCAATCTTGCATCACAGTAAATAAATAAATCTAGTTATTTTAAAAGTTTTCGTTGGAATTTACCAAGTAGTAATTTTGTCAAACACTTGGCAGGCACATGGTAATGGTTGGAAGTCGTCAGGCCACATCAACCAAAATAAATGACATGAATTTAATGGGTTTTGAATAGTGATGATTGGCAAGATCCGTTTGGAATCAACAGGAGCAGATTGGAAGTTTCAAAATTAAATGAAAATTTTGCCAAAAATATACAAGTAGAGCAGTTTTGAAATGACTTTTTACATAATGTCCTGATCGGGAATCATATTCTGTGCTTCTGTGAAGGCATTGAAGGCAGAGGAGTAGCCAGGAGCAAGCTGAGGAGCATGTAGGCCATTTTTTGTGAAGGAAGTGTGCTAAAGTCAATAAATTTGCTAAAAATGGCAACCTAGGGCAAGACAAAGTGGCCGAAGTAAGTTGGGGAATGGCAATGTGAAATTTACAATGGTAAATGTGATTGTTGGAATGGTGAAAATCTGAGAATGTTCATATTTTAAAAATATCTTGTTTTCTGAAGCTGAGCATCAAGAATGCAAGGGAGAAGGTTAAGGTTGAAGGATATGGAGATTTGGGAGGAACTAGGTTACATAGAGACCAGAGTCCATTTGGGTTTTTATTTCTAAAGGTGCAACAATTTCATTTTGGTGATAAGTCCTTTAGTTGGGGAGATTTTAATGGTCACAATTTAGGTTAAATGGTTGAAAAAATCCCTGAAAGCATGTTAGGGCTGGTGGGATTGTGGGAAAAAGTTGCTGGATGTTAGGGCTGAAAGAGTTGCAATTGATTTCATGATTTTGTATAGTGAGATGTGTTTTGTGTGCCTTGGGTAAGCTGAAAATTGTATTTCAGTTAAATAATTTTGTCTCTGTTGTTTCAGTCAATTTGGGTTGTGGGGCAATCTTGTCTTGTTTACTAGCTAAAAGTCCCATAAAATGATGGGATTTACAAATTTAGGCTTTCTTGCTTGTGTGGTGATTGGTGGCGTTCCTTTGGGTGTATGTTAGTGTTTGGAGGTCTATGAATTTTGTAGAGACTTGGCATAGGCATTGTGTAATTGAATTTAAACTCTCCTTGCGCATTTTGGTAAGCCTTTTGAAGGCATTGGCCATGGTTTAATACAGTAAACTTCCTTTTCTTTTGGATTGTCAATCCAAATATAATGGGTCATTTAGTTGATCCCCTATCCTTGATTGCATCAAAATGGCTTTGACAATTGGAGGTTTTTTACACTATCAACAAGTTTGTGGATGAAAACACGACCTTTGCAAATATGCTGATGCCTGCTTTGATAGTGTGTTGACGTGAAGAGAAAAATCGAACCTATTGACTTTCATTTCAAGTTTGTTGAGGTGGTATGCTCTCAATACTATCTTCTCAAACACAACCACAATCTGTATAAGAGATTTTAATTGTTGAGGAAAAGGGATAGTTTGTACTAGATTATACAGGTTTGTCCATGAGCTCTGTGCGTATTTATATCTTTATAGATAAAAGCTGCACAAAGTCTTGCTACTTTAGTGCATATTGAGTATTCACAATGAATTTTGAACACAAATGTTGTATGTTAAAACTTAAGGCTATAAAATGTTTTCATATGCATGCTATATCCATGTTTTCATATGATATCATATAAATATTATGTATATATGCATGCTTTATCTATGTTTTCATATGAACATTTAGAATTTCTCTATATATTTTCCCTATATTTTATATAGCCATCCCGTTTTCCGTCCCCTAGCCGTCCCCAAAATTGGCAAAAAAATCGCTGTCCTGGAAACCTGTCCCCCTGTTCCCTATCATCCCCGTCCCGGAAACTCGGGGTGATGTTGTTATTCAGTGTTCATTGTTGTTGGATATTATTTCAGCTCTAAATTGAATTATGGAACTGAAAAGCTAAAACAAATTAAGAGCCTCTTCTAAACAGGAGGGCATGTTTCCTATGGCTCCAAAGAGAAGGCAGCACTTTCTTGAGGAACACTTGATTCATCTTGCTCAGTGAGGTCGTGGAAGCTTTACAATATTCCCATTTTAACTTCAATTGGTTTTTTTTCTTAAAATTGGATGATTGTATTGATAGATACATAGATTTTATTTTGGTATACTTGGGAACTGCAATATAGATCCATAATTCATCTTCAGCTTTGATTTGCACATTTAAGATTAATTTCTAAACATGACATCTCCTGAATATTGAATATTTTGGATAAGGTGTTGGACACATTGCACAGGAATGTTGACTATTTTGTAAAGTTTGTTTCATCGCAAAATAGGGAGCCACACTCAAGGAGAGCAACACTTATGTGGTGGTTGTGTGTAACGTTGAAAATGTATTTATTATTTAATTGCACAAATGCATTTAAGATGGGAGGTGGATCGGAGAAATGCATTTAATTTTTAATGGCTTTTAAAAAACATTTAGTGTAGGGTGACATGGGACAAGTCATCTTGAATGCTTGGATTGGAGAGAGCATTTGGGTTTCCTTGGAGGTTGCAATGACTCTGGGTCATAGAGTCACAAACTTGAGTGCCCACATTGGAGATGTACTTGGATGCATTGATTAATAGTGGCTAGAAAACTTTAGTAATTTTTTTCACATTTTTTGCACTCTAGCTTATAAAATAGAAAGCTTGGGATGGAGGTTACTCATCATCTTTTGGTTGATCATCATCTTGTGCATGGTTATTGTGAGTGAAGCTTGATATTGTATTGTTGCTGAAGAATACATTGGCTTCAGTGCTTTGGAGGTTGGGTTTTCAGCTTTTTCCCTAAATTTTTTTTAAGGGTATATTGATAACTTTCCCTTTCTTCTGTGGTTTACTTCTTTCATTTTTGTTTTCTTTAAATGTCTTACTACGCCAGAATGTTATTAAATTTGTATAGATCGGATAACTTGGGACATCTCTCCTCATAGGAATAAGTAGGAAAGTGAATGATTGGATAACAACAATTTCTGTGCATCATATGTCAATGGGTGGGCTGGGAATTTTGCCTTTGAATTCTTCCTAGAAACAAGTACCAGGTCAACCTTTATGTTTTTCATTCCAAGGAAAATTTTGTTTCAAATTTGTGGTAAATGCACTTTTGAGTCCAGTAGGGTTCTAGAGGCATGGTTCTGAGGTTTTGATGCTTTCTATATGCTTCTCCTGCCATATTTTGGACCATGAACCAGAGGTTTGGACAGGTTTTCCAAAATATGCCAGAAAATGAAATACCATTGGAAGTTAAGTGTGATCAAAGAATATAATAAAACATTTTTATTTACATTCACCGCAGACTGTAGAGTATATTATACCCAAACATTGTTTGATCAGTCTTTTGCAACTAATTATTAATTACCACATTTGCAATTTAATCAAATCACAATTAAATCTTTTCCATGTTATTGGTGTGTCTGTATCTCTTGTTTGATCTCCCTTGATTGATATTACATAGTGGCATCCAACACCTCATGCTAGTTCATTCAATTTTATTTTGACAATCACCATTACATTTTACACATCCGAAGCTTCATGCTACTCCATTCAACATAATTTTTTGAGTCATCATCACATCTTACACAGTTATTTTCCTTTCTTTGACCAGCCCATAATTTTGAGGGATACCTATCAACTACCTACATTGTGAAATTCATACACCAAAATATACACTCAATTTCAGCTGGATATGGAACTTCCCATTTGAACGGTGACTCCATGTGATGAGGACCCTTTTATGTGGAGAGGCCACAAAAATTGGGACAACACAGTTCAATCCCTTTCATCAGCTCATGTCTCGTAACTGTCTGCAAAACCTTTGTTCTTCTTCAGAAACTCATAATCTATTTACCGTCGCATGTGCCTAATTTAAAAATTACCATTGCAAGCTTTTGAGGCTCCACATAGCAATCTGTCCCTAATAACCTGTGTCCATTACCCTTCACAAATATCATCGATCATCTTCCCCACACATTCAATTTAATTTTCTACAACTGGCAGACCATTTGGAGTTTTCTATTTACCAACTCAACTTAAACATGGTTTTGTACTTCCAATCTGTTCAAGACGAACAATGAAGTGCTAGTAAAACTTGCTCCAGTGCACTCAAGGGAAATACAGTCTGCCTATATGTGGTCTGCTTTCTTACCTTTCTTAGTTCACAGTTGGTGTTGGTCCTCTTCTCAGCTAAACAAAAACAAGCAGAGACTTGGATGGGTGCAGAAGGGGAGGTAGAGCCTGACAGAATATTTACTTGTCAACGCACGAATAAGCAGTCAACCAGAAATGCATAATAGCATTTTCCAGACCGTATTTTTCTATAAATTAAAATGCTCACTTCTGTTGACGGACTTAAGATCAAAATTTTGTTCATCCTTTAGATTTCTTGCAGTTTCTTTTAATATATTGCTGATATGCTATATACTCCTGCACTAGCAGAGTTACCTGTTTTTTTAAATTTATATGCCATCTTTTTTGCTCTTAAAAAGACCAAATAAATTTCAGAATTTTCTGCCCCTAAATCAGAGTAGCCAGATACGCCTCTACCCCTCCTCGGGTGTGTGTGTATATCCTCGTATCCAAGATTGTGAATATGATATAGCGTGGATACACATTAGATACCATACCCACGCGTGCCCAAAAAACCTCGATTTTCTGACCATGCCGGATATTATTGGATTTTTTTTTTTTTAAATTGACATAAATATTCTGAACTTAATTAAAAAAAACTGCAGTCATGCAATTGTTTTTTGTATAAGCAAAACCTATAACAAATGTTTTTTGTATAAGCAAAACCTATAACAAATGAGGAAGACAAATGAAATTTTTTTCTATTTCAGCTACCCATTTACCTTGCAATTCAACACTACCATTTTTGGCATATTGTAAATTGTTAAATCAACTTGTAATTATTTATATAGCAATTATGTGTCTATATTGCTTTAAGTAATGAAAATCTTCTCTAATATCTTAGAAAATTTGTGTTAAATATGCGTGTTTTTTATGAATGTGTTTGTATCGTGCCGTATCCATATTTGGGGTCTTCAAAAATGGCCGTATCTGTATCCGATATAGTATCTGTATCTGTATCGTATCCGTGTCCACACAACCTTGATTAAAATCAAGGTTACCAGGATATGGGGGTACTTGGAGACTTCAGAGACCGGTACTGGTACCAGTACCGGTATGACAAATTTTCAAAAATAGGAGACGGGGGTACTTGGAGACGACAATTTTTTCTGATAAAATTTAATAATTTATAGAAAATAACAACTGCATGTATGTAAAATGTTGAAGCGTTCACACATCATGTGAAAACTGTTTACACTTACGAATCTGAGTTCAAATAAATAAACCAGGTGCATAAAAAAAAACCTATATACAAAAAGCTATGAGCATTCACGTGGCATGTGAACTGTGTGCAAAAACATGGTCTCATTGAATGCCATGATTGTAGGGATTAAATGCATAAAAAGCAAATGTAAATTAAAAAAAAAACATGATTTTCAAACCTGGTTGCAATCATCTGGGTGTGTTTCACTATTCTAGGGCCGAAGAAATGCTTCCAAGGGCGGATGAAAATGCTAAACAATGGTTTTTATTTTGTTTTCTACCTAATACCTTGCATTTTTCTGGAGGAAATGCGTGGGAGACTCCAAATTTCCTGGCGGGAGACTGGGAGATGGCGAGAGGCGCAGGTCAAAAGTCTCCAGGCCGAAATGGACGCCAAAAGATTCGGAGACGAGTCTCCATCTCTGAGACTCGTCTCAGGGGGGGAAGACGGGTCTCCCAGTAACACTGCTTAAAATAATTTACAAACAATTAAAATGCTTCTCATGTACATAGTTACACTTCTAGTCCTTGTCAATGACAGTTTATCATTTAGGTTAAATGGTCTTATGTCAATGATTACAGCCAAAAGTAGTTTCATTTACCTTGACGTGGCACTCCAGGTCTATAACATTAAGTGTTCGGCTTCAACTTGTAGGACTTAACTGTTATCCTAGCTGTTGGTTCTTATGATTCGCTGAATTAAGTATGCAGAAGTTGCTGTTAATTTATTGTATTGATCTCCATTTAGGTATATAGAATAATAACGGAATGAACAATTAAATGTTAAAACTTTATTTCCTAATCCTTAAGTTGACTAAATGTTTTCTTTCCACAGGTTGGTTTCGTGACAGCTATATGCTTCACTTGCTTTCTTATAAGGTGCATTGTGGTAAGCATTGTAACATTCTAATATTACAGTTCTTCCATTCTTTAAATCTTAAAGTGAACGGTTTGTCTGTGGTGGTCGTTATGTACTGTAACTTTTACGTAAGGAGCATAATGTTGAGCATATATAGTAGTCACCATGCATGGTTTTCATCAAGCAAGGCGCCTCACATCGATCTTCATCTTATCTTATGATTGGTAGGTTGCACTTTCCGCTTTTGATAAGAAAGCAGATCTTGATGTTTTGGATCACCCAATTCTTAATCTCATTTACTATATGGTGAGTTAGTTATTTTTGTTGTGTATGGTTATTATATTTGTCTGCCACTGTATTTTATTTGAGATAAATTTGCTAAGTTTGCATGCTATATTAACTTGTTTGATGTTTTGTTTTGATGTCACAATAATTTCGTCTTCTCTTGTTATTGTCAGTTGGTAGAGATTCTTCCATCAGCACTGGTCCTTTTCATCCTCCGCAAGTTACCCCCAAAACGAATTTCAGAGCAATATCATCCGATCCGCTGAGCATTGCTCTTTATAGTCCCTTGTAAGCTGCCCTCTAAACGAATGCCAGAGCAGTATTATCAAATTTGTTGAAGACATTTGTCCGTCAAACCACCTTGCCTCTGAATTGTACAGATTTGCTGAGGGGATTAAATTGCTGGAGTGCAATATCTGTCTCAATTGTTTCTCATTGTTTAATTTGTAAACCGGTGACAAATAGGAAGAGATGGTACCTGACACCTAGCGAGAAGTGGTGGGTAAATTTATTTTTAAAGATATCTTGTGTAACTTTTTTGAGCACATTGATGGGTATAAGATGTTTGGTGAAATCTTCATTATGCATTTTTGGGGCTTTGTGCCCACGGCATTCCTTTCTTTTTTGGATGTTGTAATACATTTGTGGATTATATTCTAAAGGATGTGTTATTCCTTTGTGGATTATTTTTGAAAGGATGTGTCATTTATTATTCCAACATAAGTAGGAGCAGCGAACACTAATGCCAATATTACTAGCAGCACCAGCAATGCTTAGCCTGTAAGCAACCGATTTGGATTTCAATGCAACAACTGTGCACGGTGGTGGGTGTATTGTTCTCTAACATTGAGTGTGACCATAAGTTAATTCTAGTCTAGTGGGCTACAAACTGTAAACAGCAGGTAGGTACAGATGAGAAATAAGAATACAGATGTCATCTATGTTCATGCCTCATTAGATAATTGAGTGATTGATTATGATCCATTGTTTCCCAACCTCCAATATTTTTTATTTTTAATTATAATAATATACACACGTAGACCCAGGGCCTCGTGTCACATCTGTGCTTTGCCATGAACCGTATGTATGATAATAGAATTCGGAATGTTCAATAACTAGGAGGTTTTCGAAGTCAACAATGTCTATATCCTGTTTGTTATGTTCAATTACATTTTATCTATAATTTTACATCGTTCCATGCTTGCCTCAGCAAACTGTCTATAAAAATGGCTATTTGGTTCATTAGTTATTGGGGTAAGAATTTTAGTTGTAATTAAAACTTGCTTCATGCATCTTATTCCACATCTTGGTTGACAGGAGTATCAATCATGAGCTATTAGTTCTGTACAGTTACACCATCTAATACTGATAAATTAGTTAGTTGTTCCTGAAAAGATGGTAATACATTTTTTAATTTTTTCCTATGCAAGCACATCAACTAAGATTGCTTAAATTATAATTAGTAGTTTGTTGCGTACCTGTTAGTGGACTGGATTTTCTTACATAGACTCGAATGAACAGGGTAATTATGATGGTAACAAGTATTATTTATTTATAGCCGACTTATATGTATTATGAACAATTCCCTTGTCGAATGAGGTAAAACCACCAAACAAGTAGACGAATTGAACCGGATGAATGTTTTTTAGCATATTGAATGGGGGTCTTTAAGAGTTAATTTTTATAAGTTTTTTCATATGTTTATGGAAAATTTGACTGTATCAGGACTTGTGTGATTAATTTCCTTCTTGTGATTTCTTCTGTTATCAATTCTCTAGACCTGATATTATGCTTGCCTCTTCACCCTTGTGTGTTTTTAACAGTTCTTGCGGGGATCTTTACTTCTATTCTATTTGAACTAGGTTTCTTTTGCCTCTGGGAATCTTTATATATAATATTGACTTGTATTCTCTAATTGTTTTGGTTCCCATTGGCTTATTTGATCATCTGTGGACTTAACACATTAAAAAAATTGAATGCACATTTCAAGAAAATTAATAAGAATTTACTGTTTAAAGATTATTTGCAAATATTGTTGTTTTAGCATTCTTTTCGTTAATCCAGTTTTAGGACAAAATAGGGAGGTGTTTTTCAAAGAGATGCCTCATTTTAGAATGATATTCAATGATATTCAATCTCAGGATACTGCTCAAACAAATATGTTTCTTTTTAAATATAATCCAGTGGGGAAATGTCTACGAGATATGCCCCTTTTGAAAATCTTAAACAAAAACTGATATAATTTCAGTTATACTTGTTTAGAAGAAAATACCAACTAAAATTTTCATTAAATTAATGTCACATACTTTCGTTCATAGGAAAACAGAAGTGTAGAAAGAGGAACAGTGAGTGTAGAATTTCTCTCAAACATTTTCGAACTAGAGCTGATGATCTTTTTCAAACTGTGTATGTACAAAAACTCATATAATTTCTCTTAATGAATAGATCTTCCTATTTTTACAGCTAAACTAAAGGAGACTTTGGTATAGGTCCATTTCTACATAGCATATAATTTAACTCTATACATGATGGTCGTATAACTTAATTGTATCGATTACAAAATGTTTGCAGCTACCATAAAGTATAGATAACTACGCGAGTGTAATTTTTCAACCCAAAATGATATAATTGTATGTTTAATTCTCTTCTATAAAAATTCAAAAAAGTTTTCATGTTTTAATAGTATTTTAAATTAACTCTTAAGAATATCCATTTTAGTGGAAACGAAGATGCAAAGTTACTTGCAGAGCTATAGTATCTTCATCTTATGAGTATATATGATGATAGTACTTTGATACCTGCATTTAGTAATATAATGGTTCATACAGTTAAACACTCGTTTAATTAAATGTCATGCTTGTTATACACCATTCCATACTTTGCCCCGTGCTCTTTTAGATTTCTTTACTATCTACTCTAAAAACACACGTGTCTGATTTTCTTTCTTCATTTTCTAGTGCTTTTAGGTGATCACAAAATTTTGGGGTTTATGAGGTTTCTTCTATCGATTCTTTAATGTTTTCCCATTATATATATTTCATGAAAATTTGGCATTAATTAACTGATATATAATTTCTTTACCATTGTTTTAGGAGTCTTTTGGTATGCTTGGCAAGTCTATTTGGTTTACATTTAGAGTTGTGAAGTTTTGTTTTTTTCCCTGGGTGGGTTGTGATTTTCTAGTTACTGGTGTAAGCATGCGATAGCTTTTCTTGCGATTCCATAATTGCATAGGAAGGTTTGGTGAATCTATATGGAGCAGGGTTTTCTTGTTTCATAGTAGAGGTTTAATTGGGTTGAGAAGGATTGAAAACAGTGTAACAACTGATTTAGTGTGCTTTAGTTATTTTTACATGAACTTTCATTTGTATATTCAAGAACGAGACTCAAATAACTCTTTTTTTCATACGAGAGATGCATTTTCTATCCACACAAGATAGCTATTCAATTGTCTATATAAGATATAAGATAGGTATCCTTACTTTGGTTAGACTTGATTCATTGGACAAATTGTCCGAAGTTTTTTTTAATAGACCACTTTTTCTTATTGGAAAAAAAATTGGGGTCATGTTCTAACAAGATTTAGAAAAATCAGATTCATATGCCACCTTAGAATTCGGCCTAAAATCTTGAGGATGCAAATAGTTCATTTTGAACTCTAGGTATAGAATGAATTTTTATTTTAATTAGATTAGTGAGAAACAAGCTTTAAATACACATTTCAATCTCAACTTAGTAACCTTCCCTAGGAATGTGTCATTTTCCCTAAACCAAAATAAAGGTTATAGGCATATTCATGATTGAGAGCTAGATAACTATAAAGAATAGGAAAGATGCCAAAAAATCTATTCTAATTTGTGTGGATCATTATTGAACCAACTCCGATTGAGCTTGCCATAATCCATGATCTCCCTTTGGAACAATGTGAAGAGGGTTTATCATAACTCAAGCAAGCCACAAGCCAAATCAGTCATAATAAAATATTTCATTGAACCCTCTCATAATTACTTTTCATCCCCATGAAGGTTTCAAGATATATTTTAAACAAAGGCCATGTATAAAATTCTTTGAGATGTGTCAACTCTTTCTTTCCATCAATAGCCAAGTGAGAAAGGAAATCTACTTCTCTATTTTTTTTCTTTTTAAGCAAAAGGCCATGGCCTATAATATATTAATAATAATTGAAGATTTACATATACTTAATTAATAGAAAATGACACTACCTCCTTCCCCCTACTAGATATACTTCTGAAAGAGCAACCCCCATTTATTGGAAGATCATGGGATCTTTGAAATAGAGGAAACAAAAAGAGCCTTGAACAAAGGCTGAATGACACAAAACCTTCCCTGATTTGGACAGCAAAAAAGCTAAACCCATACAAACGATGAAGCAAGATTATAAAAAAAAGGGGCTACAAAGTTGAAATTGTCATGCTCGGATCTACCCTAATTCTAACAACATTAACCCGCCACCCCAGCTAGAGAAACTTTCATTTCTTGATTCTTGAGATTATGCGGCCTCCGTTGGAATTCGAAATGACGAATGATAACTGTGAGGATCAACTTGAGCATGTTCACAAATTTCCCACACAACCTTGAATTTAGCCATTACAATTGAAGCCAATGGCTCTCCTATTTGAAATGCAAACTGTTGAACCCAGTGGAGAAAAGTGTGAGGAGAAGCATATCCCAAACCATAGATGAAGGAGAGGAAAATTGATCTTGGCACTGAGTCAACTACGAAGAGATCTTTATTTAAAAAACCTCCCCACCACGCCTCCCCTAAAAACAAGTCATATTTCTCCAATTGCAAGTTCAATTCCTCCCAAGTAAACAATGCTGGATGTACAAAGGCCCCCACAACCATCTTTGTGTAGTCCTGGGATTGGGTGAGGTCCATCACCATAGACGCCAATCTGGAAGCAACCAAGTTTGGAGAAGCCATCGGGTTAGCTGCAATCCATTCTTCCCCAAGGATAGTCCTCACCGCCCACTCACTAATTTCACACAGGATTGCCAAAGAGTCCGCTAATCTCAAAGGATGAGTGATATCATTTTGTCTTTGACCATGACGACCTCCCACCAAATATATTTGAAGGGCCATACCTGCCGTGTGAGTACTGCCAGCAAGGAAAGCTTATACTTTGTCGAGTGAAGTCCAGACCTGAAATTTTGGTGAGACATGCTACCAATGGCCAAATTATAGGGAGCCGATGAGGGAGTGATGCGATGGATTCTTTGTGACTCGTGTAAACCATCACAGTTGCATTCATTCCTTATTCTTGGGCTTCCACGCAAGTCCATTGCAATGACCTTAAATGATCACATTTATTCTAAGAAATGATGTGCAAGCTTTCGGATATGTGAGAGCCCTAATATTTTCTCAATTTGAGATCCTCCGTAGGTATGAAAGGATTGGGAATGAAACAAAGAGAGAACATCCGGCCTGTCTTTCAGTTCCACATGCTTGAAGTACCTATATCTATCCCAAGCCAATGGATACTCGTCCTTACCCCATGTGTGAGGATATTGGTATGGTACCCAGAGCGTGTGAAATTCCAATGTTGACAGGCTGATCTCATCCCCGTACTAGATGCCACCAAAATTAGATGCTGAAATGACGAACCCCTCCTACTCCACATAAAAGACCCACCAGGATGGAAATGTCCTCACAGTACGATCAACAGTGACATGGCTAACCATGGCACGAAGATCTTCCCACTGCCCAAACCACAAGGCGAGTCTGGAAAAAACATTTAAATTTAAACCACAAACAGTTTCATAACTGGGGGCTTTTGGAGAAATTCTGAGATACTCCAATGCTACGAAGAGTGAGGAGCCCTGCATCCACAACAAACCAAACATTAGTCTAATCAATCTGATTGGGACCAGGGGTCGCATCAGAAGTCATTTGTACTCTGAGACACTCGTCTTCCTGAACCTGCCTAGGAGGAAGGAAAAAACCTTCCTCATTTGAATCACATCCCAGGTTAGCTAATAAGTCTGCTAACTGATTTGCTTCCCTATAACAATGAGTAATGTTGTATCCTTGAAAACCATAAATCTTCTCTCTAGCTTCCTGAATAATATAATCTATTTTCCAATTGGGAGCTTGGAATTTTTTTAAGGCTAATATGATGTTCAGGGAATCCCCTTCAATCTCTAAGTATTCAACTTGCTTCTTAATGGCTAAGTTAATCCAAAATAGCAAGGCTCTAGCCTTTGCTACATTATTTGTGCCATCTGGAATTTTTGCATAACCTGCTCTCAATACTTGGCTTGATTGATCCCTGGGTACACTTCCAATTCCAAACACTCCAGGATTACCCCTCGCAACCCCATCAAAATTTAGTTTCACAAAGTTCTTCAAAGGGGATCTCCATCTAATTCCTTTTCTATTGATTTTCTTATGAGCATTTACCAACAAACTTCCTTTAAATGGGATTTGCAGGAGTTTCCAACCTGTCATTAGATCGTTATCCCACGAGGTGAAAGGGGAGTCCAGCTTCTTGAATTTAGCTGTGTGAGCATTAACAGATTATGAAATTGTTAATTCTAATTTGATAAGCATATCCTGCACACTATGAAATTCCTTCCTAAATATGCGCCTATTCCTTTCCCACCAAATGTTCCAGATGAGAATGGTAGGAGCCATATCCCAAATAACTGAAAAAAATGAGTCTGCAAAGAGCTTTGGCCATGATTCAAACACTTCTGGTAAAGCAGCTTGTAATGGAGAGTTCCATTGTAGTTTTTTAAGTAGCCACTTCCAACAATCTTGTGCCACTATACATTCTAAAAGAAGGTGATTAGTTGTTTCAATGGACTGATTACACAACACACAATCAAAGGGTTGCACAATCTTAAGTAGAGCTAACCTGTCACTAGTTAGGATTCTACCCTTTAAGGCCAACTAGGCAAATGATCCTACGTTTTGTAATCCGCATCCCTTCCAACAAAATGAAAACTTTTTGGGCGGTTGATCTATCCCTTGAGATATCAGCTGCTTAAAACCCTCCTTTACTGAATATACCCCTGATTTAGAAGGAAGCCAAATCAGTTTGTCTCGTTTCCCTTTGAAGAAAATCAATCTGTTTCTTAATTCCATAATTAACACCTGTTTTGGCTGGAGAGGGGCAGATATATTATCTAAGTCTTTCCATTTCACTTCCCAAAAGCCATTAACCAAAACCGGGTGGAAATAGTTGCTTACAAAGTGTCTCCAAGAGGCTTGTAAAACTTCCTTGATGACATCCAGATTTGGAATACTATCTAAAGGCAGATAGCTGTTCCATGAGTCCTCCCAAAATCTTATTGACCTGCCATCATGCACAATCCAAGTTAGATTATGCAGCAAACCCTATCTGCATTTTATTAAAAAATTCCACATCTTTGACCCTTTTGGAGGATCCAAAACTATGAAAATTCTTTCTGGATCTTCTGAATCAAGCTACTTACTTCTAATAATAGTATCCCAGACAGACGAAGAGTTCGAATACAATTTCCACACAAGTTTAGACCCTAGAGCAATGTTCCTATCTTCGAAATTAGGTATTCTTTCCCCCCCATACACTTTGGGAAAACAATTCGAAATTAGGTATTCCTGCCCCCCCATACACTTTGGGAAAACAAACTTTTTCCCAGGCCAATAAGTGTATTTTATCTTTTGGATCTTTACTGCCCTTCCATATAAATTTCTTAAGGAGAGATTTCAATTGCTCTTGGATCTTGAATGGCATGGGGAAGACTGACATAATATAGTTTGGAATTGTTGCCAAGACAAATTTGATCAGCAAGATTCTCCCAGCTAGTGATAACCAATTGTTCTTCCAAGAAGTTACCTTATTCTTGATCGACGAGACTATGGATTCCCAATGGCATCCTTTTATCGCTCCTGAGAAGAGAGGAACTCCAAAATACTTGCATGGTAAACTCGCTTGCTTGAAGCCCAAGATATTTATCAAGTTTTTTGACAGAATCAGAAAGCAATGAAATAGGAATGTTTTTGATTTAGTCTCTCACGTTTTTCTCTGAAACCTCACTGTATAATTTAAGGGCTCTTTTAATAAACTTAGCTTCCCTCACCGAGGCTTCCCCAAACAAGACAGTATCATCAACAAATAATTGATGTGTGATTATAATTTGAGTTTGTGGAATTTGTATTACTTTCCATATGGACAAACCCTGAAAGGCTGAGATCAATCTACTTAGAGCCTCTGTCATGATGATAAAAAGAGACGGGGACAAAGGATCGCCTTGTTTGACTCCTTGGGAATACAGAAACAAACCCATTGGGCTGCCATTAACCAAAACTGAAAATTTTGCCCTTGACAAACAAGAAAGAACCCATTTACACCATAAATTGGAAAAATCAAATTTGAGAAGGATTCGATGCAAAAAAACCCAATTGACCCTATTGTATGCTTTCATCATGTCAAGCTTAACTATAATTGCTTCTATCTTGTGAGCCATTACTGAGTGCATGTTTTCATGCACTACCAAAACTCCTTCTATTGTTTCTCTACCTAGCACAAAGCCACCTTGCTACTTGGATACGATCTTAGGAATCAATCGAGCCAATATGAGAGAGATGGCCTTAATTATAATTTTGTGTACTATGTTGCATAGAGAGATGGGTCTACAATCTACAAAGGATTGCATATTAGATAGCTTGGGAATTAGTACAATGAGGGTAGTGTTAAATTATTTCAACATATTGCCACGTTTCCTAGACTCTTCCACCATCTTCCAAACATCTAACCCCAAGAAATTCCAGCACTTCTGAAAAAAAAGGGTAGGGAACCCATCCGATCCTGAGGCTTTATCCAGGTGCATGGAAAAAACTACATTCTTAACTTCCTCTAGGGAAAAGGGTTTCAGTAGTGATATATTGTCCTGATGTGTGATTAAGCATGGTATATGCTGAAGAATGTCTTGAGTCTTTCTTTTAATATCTTCATTCTCAACAATTGAATTTGAGAAAAGGGAAGAGAAAAAATGAACTGCTTCATCTTGAATTTTTTGATTATCCAAAAGAATTTCCCCTGCCTCATTTCTAATTTGTGTTATTTGGCTGCTTGCTCTCTTCATTTTAATCGAAGCATGGAAAAATTGTGTTCCTATCCCCTTCTTGTAACCATGTCTCCCTAGATTTTTGTTTCCAGAAGAGTTCTTCTCTTTTCAAAAATTCTTGTAATTGCAAGTTCAGGGAATTTTGTTGTTTATAAGACTCTTCATTTATACCGTTTTGAATAATGTCTTCATTTAACATTTTGTTACTATCTTCCAGCTGATCCTTAGAGTGAAAAATATTCTTGAAAACTGATGTATTCCATTTTTTGATTCTAGCTTTGATCCATTGAAGCTTTTTTGCAAAACTAAAACATCCTAGAGCCCGGGATAAACGGAGCAGACAACCACCATTTCTGCAACTATAGAAGGAAGGAGATATCTCTAAACCACATCTATTGGAATTTGAAAAAAGAAGATCCCTTATTTGTGTTGATAAACAAGGGAATGTCCAGTTGAAGTGCAAAGTGATCTGAACCTGATAAAGGCAGGATTTTGGATGCTGGAGTACTGAATGAAACATTCCAAATAGGATTCACAAAAAACCTATCTAAGCGCTCTGCAATATGAAAAAAATGATGTGCAAGGTTTGACCAGGTGAAAGAGCCATTTGTTGGCACACAATCTATGACATCATTGGAGGAGACAAGATCGTTAAAATATTGCATTGACTTTGGGGGGGGGGGGGATGATGCCTCCTGACTTATTTCTTGGGGAAAGGATAGCATTGAAATCTCCTCCTAAGATAATCGAGTCCTTTGGAAAATTGAGATAGATTTGGGCAAGCTTGTCCCACACTACTTTCTTCCCTGCTGATGAATTTGGACCGTAGACTGAGATCAAGTGAAAGGATACTGAAGAAGCTACTAATTTGACGTGGATGAAGTTTTCTTTGATTGAGATAACATTTATCCTTCCCACACTTGGCTTCCGTAATATGGCCAACCCACCCGAGGCCCCAATGGATTGGGATGCAACATACTTCCACTTTTTCCATCCTTTAAAAGGTTGATCTTCAATGGTTTTTGACAATTTAGTTTCTTGGATTAAGAAAAGATCAGCCCAATAATTCTCTATTTGATATTTGATAAGGCACCTTTTGTTAGTAGCGTTAATGCCCCTAACATTCCAAGACACTATTCTCATTGTTGGCTCGGAGAGTCATCCACTCTCCAAGATCCAAGTTGACCATCTAGTGTAGTCTGAATTCCTGCTTTGACCTCCTCTTTGGTTTTTTTGGTTAATCTCTTCTTCTTTGGTGGTCTCCCCACTCTCCCTTTAGGCTTGATCGTCATGACTGCTTTTCTAGATCTCGTTTGGTATATAGAGAATACTACTATAGTAGATCTTGATTTTCTCCCTCCTGCTGTTCTTTGGGTACACCACTACTTTGTTGCTGCAAATTTCCAAGGATCTCTTCTATTGCTAGTGTTGTAGGAGTAGTAAACTTCTGATCTACTATATGCTTGAAAAACCCATCAAGTCCTCAATAACAACCATATTACCTGGCTGATCTATGATCTCATCCACAAATATAGAGCATGCTTTATGGAGCTGATTTGTTACAAATTGATCAAAATGATCTGGATTTCCCTTTAGAAAAGAGGATTTGTAGTGTTCTAAAAACAACCTATTCTCTTCCAGAGGGGAGATTGGGATTGTAGGTATTACATCGGGATAACACATGTCTATTATTGACTTATCCACCAAGATATGATGAAAGGAAACAAGGCTTTGTATCCATGAAATAGCGCTTGGGGGCACTGCGATCTTTCTTCTTCCAGTAGCCATATTGAGAGAGTTAATGAGATTTCGAATAAGCGAGGTTGTAATTTCCACCATTTTCCTTCTCTTTCTCACTGTTGTTTTTCCCATTTGAGAAATATTCACCAAGGACTGAGAACTATCTATTTCATTATTTGGAATCTGACTACTTTCGACCTCTATCTCCCTTGAAGGATTGGAAATAGAAGTGCTGCTAATTCCTTTCTGCAGTACTTCCCCGCCTTTCTAATTTTCTGTATCCAACGGGGATTTCTCCTTGTTTTCCTCCATTAAGGTCTC
This sequence comes from Cryptomeria japonica, assembly GCF_030272615.1. Classification (NCBI taxonomy): domain Eukaryota; kingdom Viridiplantae; phylum Streptophyta; class Pinopsida; order Cupressales; family Cupressaceae; genus Cryptomeria; species Cryptomeria japonica. The sequence goes on along the minus strand of NC_081406.1, from coordinate 542,636,551 downwards.
TAATTGTATTATTTCAGTATTTGGATTCTGACTACTTTGGACCTCATCCTCCTCTGGAGGACTACAAACGAGAGTGCTGCTAAAATTGTTTTGCTTTACTATCCCGTCTCTCTGAGAAACTATCTTTAGCGGGCACTTTCCCTTATTTTCCTCCATTGAAGGCTCCAATTGTGTCTCCTCACTATTCAACGTTGAATCAGAGGGAGATTCCTCAACAACTTTTAGATTTTCTATTATTACTCCTTTAGATTCTGATGTCAAGGACTCTAATGTGGGTGCTCTAGCATGTGGTGGTTTTCTTGATCACTGATCTGTGAGAGAAGAATGGTCTTCACAAACTCTTATATATTGGCAATGAGATCCTTGACACTCTGTGGTTAGATGACCCAAGGAATCTGAATGCAATTCCACTATTTTTGGATCCTGAAGAATGAGCTGTTGGTCCCATTCCCTAGATTTCAAAATGATTGAAAGATTCTTAGGAAATGGTTTTGAGAGATCCAATAATAAACACACCCTTAAAGGAAGCCGTGGATCTTCAAATGGAAAAAAATTATGCTTTACAAAAATCCCCAAATGATTTACTAAGATTTCTATTAGGTCTAAATCTCTATATTTTATTGGGATCCCAGGGAAGGATATATAGAATGGCACATATTTTATATCTGTGCCCTGGGGATTAAAATCTGAATACCAAGGCAATGTATATAAACAAAAACCCTTGTGGAACCATCCCTTAGATCTATGAATCTTATCTCTACACATCTTTGAAGAAAATATGGCAATAAAAAACTGAAAACCTTGATCTATCGATAAACATAAGTTATTGTGAAGTACATTAGCAAAGGTAATATTAAACAAATAAGTCTATTCATCTTCCAATTATGTGAATATTTGATCCTTATGACATTAACAGTAATATTTGAGTTACGCATGGGTTCTACTCCCCCTGTGTTCACTTTCACATTCTCACTTTTTGCATCAACAACAACCACATCAAAATGAGTTACGTGAATTTATTGCACTTTTGATCTGTCACCAACTTTCCCTCCAAAACATTAGATTCAAAATTTTGTTATTACGCCATAAATCACTCTCCATAAATCATTGCAGGAAACTTTGTCAAAACAGTCGTTCATGCCGATAAGTCCACCGGTTGACTGGAGAAGATTGTCAGTTTAACTAGATGTTAACTGAACATTACCAGTTTGTCAGTTACAGACTCTACCTATGTACCAATCAAAATCTACCTAGTTGACTACCTTCTGTATGCCGATCTGTTTACTGCTTAGCCGGTTGACCTCTTTTGTGCCGGTCTACTCACTGCTTGCTGGTTGATCTCTTGTGTGCCGGTCTACTCACTGCTTAACTAGTTAACCTCTGTATACTGGTCAACTTACTACCGATAGACTGTGAAAACTTGGGAGATGATGTTGCCAACAATGACAACCACATCATTCACCGGTCATACAAAAATGCACTAGAATGCCAACAAAGTTGACAGAGGAACTAACAAAGATTGATGAGGCTCTTAATCAGTCCAGTTGTATATATAGGTCTTGTACTAACACCGACAAACGTACAACTGACCTGGAGGTAAAAATAAAAGCGGCAAAGGTCCGGTTGGAACATCTGGCTAACAATTTTGATGGTACTCAGTCATTGGCCAGCACTATTGATGCTCAAATTTTGGTTACAAAATCTAAGATATCAACCTTGGAGAAAGATATGGACAAATTAATCCAGGGAACAAGGGAACTGAGAGGATTGGTTAGTCCTCGGTTGAACACTTTGTTACTTCATAAGCGAGAAAGTATAGAATTGACGAATAAACCCACACAGACAAACCTAACAAAAGAAGAACTACATCCATACATTCTTAATGGGCTTGTATCTATTTTGGAACATTGAAAACTGGTTGGGATACTTACTTAGGATTTTTGAAGGGTTCTTACCGGGATATATTCAAGTACATCTAGATCCGGTAAACACATTTTGATTTCATTCTTTCATTCATTTGCCCCGACCTTTGTCATTGATGTCAAAGGGGGAGAGGTTGATGTGCAATTTTTAAAGGGACATAAGAAGTAATGTATAGCTTAGGGGGAGCAGGGACAAGTTTGGGAGGAATCGGGACAACACTTCAACGATCCGTTTTTTCACATGAGTGTTGCCATCAATGCCAAAGGGGGAGATTGTTGGAAATTGACACTCATCTGGTTTAGTTGTGTTGTCATTGATGGAAACACACATCATTTTGGTTTGGACACTTAACCAATACTCACCAGTATTCATGATTCGACAAACGATATTAAGGGAAACTGACAAACTAGGAACCGGTATATGAGACTGACATAGGAGATTGATCCGACATGTTTACACGGTAGCAATCAGTGGCATCGGTCACAAAGTTTAATGCATTTATTTTTGTCTAGGCCGACATGTAAATAAATTGTAATATCTTTGTAAGCCGACATAAGGCATTTATGTTTGTGATTGGGAAGGGTATTTAAGTCAGTTCGGTTAGGTTATTTTGAATATATACACATAGAGAAGGAATACATAGTGATATGATATTGTGTGAGCGATGTTGATCGACTGAATGCGAATATAATATTCTGTAGTCGGTCTTGATTATTGGTTTAGAGGTTTGGGATGCGAAGCAAGTTATCGGTAAAGGAGGCCACAGTGAAAACATGTACAAACAATGCTTGAATTGGAACTCTTCCAGCATAGTAGATGCATTCTTCGAGTTCAAAATTTTGTTTGTAATCCAGTATTTGGTGTTTGTAGTCATTGAGGCTCCTTTTGTGATGAGCAGTGTGCTCTAGGCTGTTGGCCTTCCTACATGTGCAGTCCCCTACTGTAATATTTATTCAATTGGCCAGTGGATAGGTATTGTGGGTCACCAATCCCACGGTGGTTTTTCCTCTTTGGGGTTTTCCACGTATAAATCTATGTGTTATGGTGTATGTTCTTGTGGTCGCTTCATTTATTCTTACTGTTATATTCTTTTATGCTTACCGGTTACTGAAATACTTTGTTAATAAGGTTAAAATTGATCTCACTAGTAGAACACTGATTCACCCCCCCCTCTCAATGTTCTTGGATTCCAACAGATGCATCGACAATTGCTATTGTAGAGGTTAGTGGTCTTTTGAGAATACGAGAATAGTTTTTGACATCTCTAGACCAAGGTCAGCAAGGGAAAATGTTTCCTATCATAATGAGATCTTTCACTCGACCAGCCAGGACACAAATCAACTATCTCTTCCACAACTCTGGTGGACTGTGGCAATACAATTTATAAGGTAGTTTACCTATGATGGAAGGCATTCTATGTTGCATAATGCTCATTTTAAATTGTGAAGTCATTTGTGGCATAATAGACTGGTTAATGTACCCAATTATCTGCATCATATGTTAATCCCCATGGTAGTTGAGTATAGAAAAAAATAAAACCTACTTCCCTATCCCACCATTGTCTACTTGTCTTGCTAGTCAAGAGAAGTCTATCTTTACGATTCTCAAATGTAACTTGAGAAGAATTCAAATCAGGATACAACATTCATAGTATGTTGCTGAGGAATGATCTAGAGCCAATAGAGGATAATGTATAAGGGCCCGTGAGAGTTGAGGAACAATAAGCACTAGTCATTGAAGAAATTGAAACCATGCTAGGGGAATCCTAAGGGGTTAATAAGGATAATTTAGACGATTCTTCCTCATCTCCTCAAAAATCTAGTGAGAATAAAAAGAAAATTTAGAACATGGAAACACTAGTGATAGTGAGTTGGTAGCTTCACCTACAACATCATTGAACACACCTCCAACCTCTAATAAGATTACCTTTGCATCAACAAAACGAAAATATTCTGCAAGAGAAAATAATCTATCTCTTCCTCTACCTCAAAACAAAAGGGGTTGAGGGTTGAGTTGTCAAGTTAGAAACACATGACAAAGAGCCAGAAAGATATAGAGGTGTCTCAAAAAATATCCACAGAAAAGGCAGAGAAGAAGAAGTCTAAGGAGGAATGTGAAACTTCAAAGCTTGTAAGATAGTCTAAGCAACAAAAACCAAAGAATAAGGGGATTCAAGAGAAACAAGATTCAAGGAGAAGTTCTACCCATCTCAACAAAAAGAAAACTTCATACAAGCAAGAAATCCCAACACAAGATACTACACATGTGGATGATACTAATTTCGAGAGGGAACATTTGTTCAGAAATAGAGGAAATAAAAGCAATGATACATGAGAGCCTAAAACAAATACTACGAGGGAAGAAGAACAAAGACTTGGTCAATATGATTTTGAAAAGGGAATGGAGGATGAAGATTCTTTCGACCCAAGGAAAATACCTACAAGAGAATCTAGTCCTGTCGAACAATGGATCATTCTCCCTATGGAAGAACCTAAAGATGATAGTGAAATGGAATTAGGAATTGATATCTCTATTAGTCTTGAGTATAGTTTGGAAGGAAAATAAAAAATAGAGCTCCAAGTAGCTCTAGAGAAAATATATTTTTTGGAACAACAACTGGTTGAATACATAGAAAGAGAGAATGGATTGAAAGACAAGATGCAATAATTGGAGACACAATTGATCATGTAGCAATAAGAAAGGGGTTGGATTGAAATATTTAGCTAACATGACTATGATATAATTAAATGAAAGGATACCCACCTATTACAAGCAAGTATTACAAGCAAGGATACATTTCCAACATTGACTATAGTTACACATTGGCATGCTTTATGGAAGCAACATTTGAAATTTTAATGACATAGGACACAATGGGAAAAGGAAAACCAATTGCTCTAAGAAATTTATGAGGCAGAGTTAGAAGAGAAGAATGTAGAGATCAAGAAGTTGACCATTAATCTAACAAAGATGACTGACCAACCAATCAAGTGAGAAGCTGACACCCTCCTGTTTGGGTATATGCCTTATATTTGCAAGAATTTTTTTCATGTTTCTAAATTAGTCAATTTCTAAATAATTTACCAATTGCTGTTATATCACCAAGGCCATTTCTAATTGCTTATTGCAAGGCTGATTTAGACACACAAGACCAAATGTGTGGGTTTTATCTGCATAATTTGGCTATTCCCAGTACTACATGAAATCCCTTATATTATGTGGGGGATCTATAGGTAAAAGAACTCACATCCTATCTTAGGAATGAACAAGAACGGGGGAAACTATATCAACAATATAAAATAAAGGAAAAGTTACATCCATTGAAAATAAGAGTTGAGTGTGAAGAACTAAATCATACTGCAGTGGAATGATTTAGAATGATTAACAGGTCAGAGGTTGTAGAAAAAAATTATGAGCTCAAGAGACATGACTATCACAGGTTTAGAACATTTGTGCATGAGACATCAAAAGAAAAGACTTTCAGACATTGTAGTGTAGATGGATAAAATTGACTTAGGAACTTAGCATAAGGGAACCACATTCCCTATACAACTTCATTGCCCTGGAACTGAGAGCCAAAAGGTACATGAAAGCCGTGGAGGATAGGGGAATAACATAGCTACCACTCAAGTTCATCCTCCACACCTTCACTACTCGACGCCACATTGGGCATGGCATCAAATGATCAATGCAGATAAAGAAAAGGAGCGATGGAATACGATTACCAATGATAGAGGCTTCTACTAAAATCAGACTTATAGAGTGACATAGACTATATATTATAGACTAGATGCTCTAGGATTTAATCTTAGGGATTGGTTTGCTTGAGGACAGCAAAGGGTAAAGTTGTGGGGTGTGATGGGACTTGTTAATGTCTTTAAGTTTACTTATTTTCCTGCTACTTTAATAGACTTTTACTAGATTATAATCAGACAATAACAATTTAATCATCCTTAGAACCATAATACTACCAATTATATATATACATATGTATATATAAGGTTCCCTCGGGGGGAGGGAATTTTAGTTCATCCTCTGCTGCCTTTCTAGCGTCACCATGCCCATAAATGGATTTCCAGCTTCTTTCCGACTGAACCATACTAGCTCCAACCCATTAATCCATGTCTCCACCTTCCCCCCCTGGAGGTACTTTCTCGGTTCTATTATCACTTTCTTTTCTAACTGATAGGATGCAGAGGTGGGCGGACATGACCATATACAGATCCGGATCCCTTCTTGTAAGCAGAGAAAAACACAGGTCGCTATATATATATATTTACATATACATTTATGTATATGTATAGATATATATACATATATATATATATATACATATATATATGTATAGACATATATATATGTATATATGTATACACACATATATATGTATATATATACATACATACATACATACACACACACACACATATATATGTATACATATATGTATATATGTGTGGACATTGAGAAGTTATTGCATTATGGAGACTGAAGGAGTTGTGCATCATTAATCCTAAATTAATAAATAAACCATGTTCCCAATTTCGTGTTACTGCTCAATAAAAGAGTCTCTTCTAAAACATAATTATGTAGGTTTAATATGCTATTTTTGTTTTCCCTCTTAGAATAAGTTGCCTCAGTGTTAGGGAGAAGCGACATTTGGTTAGAGTTGGAAGGAGTTAATGGCGTACTTTCTGCAAATGCTCTAAAAAGGGAAAGTGTCATTCTAGTTAAGATCTTCTCTTGTTGTTAGAGAATTAATCTACTTTTGTACTTACCAGTTAGATACACAATGTAGACAATACATATTATGTTTATTTGCTAGATCTTCTACTTAATTATCATCTAATTATTTTTAGCATGAATTAATAATGTTGAATGATTATTGTTCTTTGAGTTAAAATGTATCGTTATTTTCCACAGAGATTACATTACTCAAGCAAGGGCCACTTGAGGTAATGTGATCCTCCAACCTTCTTTTTGTTATTTAGTTTCATGAATGCAATAGATAGTTATTGTTAATCTTCTATTGCTATTTCATGTGCAGTAATGCCGTTGTAGTTATAGTTAATAGTCTTGGTTGCAACCAACTTCTAATTTGTTTAGTTGTATTGTTAGTTGTACCCACAACCACTATTGAGTCACTCGTAGACTGCAACCCGCAACAACTACTATGTTAGTTTCCAGTTTCAACATTGTTTATGTTTTCAATTAATTAGTATATATCCATCACAAAATGATTAGAAGCTTAGGAATCCTCTTCTACACATACAGTGCCAATGCCATCTTTGAAAATAAGTCCTTGGTCAATAATTAAATGAGCCTTTACTTAAGACATAGGGTTACTCCATTGAACACTTCAACTAGGTCGTGTGCATGACATACCACACCAACTTAATGGATATAGTGGAGACTAGTCAGGGTCTTTAGTTCTTGAATATTTTTTGGGAGATAAATTGGATAGAGCGGGGGTGGTCAAGACTAACTTAACCCTACAACACAATATCTTAAATTAGATCTTCATTGATAACTATATGCTCAAGGCTAAGCTACATTCTCTTCAACCTTGCATGACCATGGAATATCCTATATTAAATTTTGAGTCAGAGTAGTGGGACTTAGTTACTGAGGTTTGTAAAATCAAAGGAGAGAATAAAATGTGTACATAATAAGAAGATTGTTAGGATTTATAAAAAGTTGGGCAATATAAAGTGGGATTTGAAGAAGGTTTAATATTTGAATAGAAGCACAATAAAAAATGTGCAACAATTTTTAGAAAGACCACAATAAAAAATGTGCAACAATAAAAAATGTGCAAGAATTCACATGCTTTAGGAAAGGATGGTGTGGAAAAAGTAAAGGATGATTTTTAGAAAGACCATTTGTAATTCTTGGGGTAAGAGTGGGAGGTTATTAGAAATCTCCAAGTCCCTCCTCCACTAAGTGATATGTGTCTAGTTGTTCTTATGCCATGTTGGTGTTGGTTGGTTCCATGTTTGTTATTTTCTTTAAAAAAATTCCTAGTTTTATTTTTCCATGCTTTGGAACCCTTTTGATGTAAGTTCCTTGATTTTGGGGCTCCTATCTTGCTTCAATCTCATGTAAAAGTGTTTGGTCCCATTCAAAATCTAATATTTACTATTTTAATGAAAAGACATAATACAAATTAAAATGATTTGTACCTACATTGTTATGCTCCAAAACTATATTAGATGTAATAAAAAAATGCAAAAGCTAAGTATCCCTATGAAAAAACCAACTAGATCTGATATTATTCAAATGCAAACAAGATGATAACAACATTCTAATATCTATATTGAAGGTATGCAAAACAAACAAAACGAACTACAATATATACATTATAAGATGCACAATTCAAGGTAATATGTGTCAAGGAGATTAATGAAATATCTTAAGATGAGGGAGAGATGTGAACTAACTATCATTTGTCAAGGAGATTAATGAAATAGAGACGGAAAATAATCCCATCAATCATGGGAGTCAACATGTGCTCTTATTTTCTAATTTACCTACATAAATTAAATGAATTACTAAGTAAAAACATTGTGAGGTGCAATTACATAATTAGACCAACACATGAGACTTAGAACTCCTCATAGATTTGGACCTTCTGTTATTTTTCTTATCTTCACTCTCCTTTGAATTGATTGCTAATCGATAATGTATATTTGATGGGATCCAAAGTTTTCTATCCAACTCCTCAAGCTAAATCTTTGTGTTAATACTATTGATCACCATAACCAAGTTATCCCTCAAATTTAACTCAGAGCATAACAATGTAATACATTGATCCTCATCATCCATTTTCATGCATTGGAATTGGAATTGAATCACAATAATATTAAATGCATTCATGTACTCTACCACAAAGTCTTCATCACTCATCTTCAAAAACTACAACTTCTTTTATAGGAAAAAGTTATTCACTAGCGACTTAGCTTAATAATGGTTTTTAAAATTCTTCCCTAAGATAGTGCAAATTCTAACAAGCTCATGTCTTTTTGGCCCAACAATACTCATTCTTCATCCTTCACACTTGAATATTTTGACTAGATATTGTAGCCCATAGATCTCTATCATTGAGTGAGTCCTTCATTTAAAATTTGATAACTCAAATTTGTGTTGCTAAAACTATCGATTTCCACTTGTGATATACTCACTATCTTTCACCTAAAATAAGATCACTCCTTCACAAATCTCACACTTAAACCAAGGTTAATAGAAAGAAACCTTTTTTTCTAGCTATGAATCGGCTAGAATCTAATACCAAATGAAAGGAAACTAGAAATTACTAAACATATTCCTAGTTCACCCTAAGAGAAGAATAGATATAAATCTAGTAATTTTAGAAAGTAATACATAAACATGCAACACAAAGCAAGAAGGAAGACCCTTCCAAGAAAGAAATAATAATATAGTAGCACTTAATGTATCATCACAATCCTTGTATTTCACTGCACTATTAGAGAATCCACTCCTTCAATACAAATACAAGTGCGTCACCATCTACAACCCAAGAATGTCTTAAATAGATTGAACCCAAAAATCACTATTAGAGAATCCACTCCTTCAATACAAATACAAGTGCGTCACCATCTACAACCCAAGAATGTCTTAAATAGATTGAACCCAAAAATAGAAATCACAAATGGTTTCCAAAATCATTCTAATAAGGAATATAACTGTAATGTAATAACTCCAGCTATCAAATGAGATGCTCTATTTCAGACATGTTCTTCATTTACAAAGATTCATTTTTAAATGAAGAACATAAGTGGTAAAAGATTTTTGTGACTTTTAAAATCCACTTTATAACTCTTTACATACTTCAATGTTTCATATAATCTCTTATGCATTTCATAATGTCCTACATACTCTTATACATCTAACATGATGTCGATTATCTTTCATGATGCCATATTAAATTATAGACCAAATAATAAAATTAACTTTAGAAATTGCAAGATGTACAACACCTATCCTAACAAAAAATAATAGTTGGAGAAATAATGATGACATGAGATATTGAAAGTAGATGCAAGATTTTTTTTTTCTCAGATATAATGAATAAAATTATATAAAATAAAAATATAATGATATAAACATTAATTTAACAGTTTTTAGTTTTTTAAGTTTTTTATTATAATGATGGCATAACAGATTGAAAGTAGATGTTAAGAAAATCCATTTTTTCCTCAAAGGTAAAAGATAATTATTAAAATTATATAAAATAAAAATATAATGATATAATAATAATAATTTAATTTAATAATTTTTTGCTTTTATTATTTATAAGGAAATTAGTATAATAGTATTATTTTTTTGCTTTTGTAAATAGTTTAATAAGAAATATAGAATATTAAAGAATAATATAATAAATAAGATATTTTAATATTGATTACTACATAATAATTTAATAATAATATAGTCTTAATTTTTGTTTTCTTTTATAAAGAATTCAATATCAATATTTATGCAAATATAGTCATTTTCATTTTAATATAAAGAGTTTATTATTAAAATATGATTATATTATTATGTTTTAATATATTATTATTTTTTATATTACCAAATTATTATTACTATATTTTTATTTTATCTTTCTTCTTTATCTTAATTCTAGAGAAAAAAGTGGACTCGTGTAGCGAACTGATTGCATGACAAATTGATTGATCATTAAACTAGGAGTTAAATAATTAAAAACTAGATAATTGACTACATAGACGAGAAAACCAATACCTTCCTCGTAATAATTATATAATAATCATAATTATAATAATTTAATATTAATTATAATAATTAAAATAATAGTTTTTCAAATAGAATAATAGACAAATATAATTGTCTTCACAATGCCATCTTTAAACCTATTTTACATTAATTTTTTTAATAAATAAATATATAAATTTAATTTTTTATAATAATAATTAAAAATAAATTTATATTTCCATTATTGGAAAACTTTACTTAGATGATAAGCATTATCTTCCCACAAACTACTTATCCTTGTTTTTTGGATAAAAAAGTTCTTCTCCTCTTAAATTTAGAGGCTATCCATAAAACACAATAAAAAGGTCTCAAATAAATTGCATCCTTTATTGTTCTGGAGTGCCCAAGCTTTTTTAATGGAGTAATCTGAAGCTGTTCAATCGCTTTTGTTCAGGATTTGTAACATGGGTAACTGTTTGATCAGGTTTTGTAACATGGGTAACCGTTTACCACATGATCACAACAAAAATAACAATAATAATAATAATGAGGAAGGTTATGAATATAGCAGTGACAGTGATAATAATGGAGTTTTAACATCTCCAATAAATGGAGAGAATATAGTTGGGGGGACTGATACAGAAACCAGAAAAATCAAAAGGAATTCAATTACAGAAGAAACTGATATTAATATTCATGGGGCTTTAATACCTCTAACAAATGGAGAGAATACAGTTGTGGAGACTGATACAGAAACCAGAGAAATCAAAAGGAATTCAACTACAGAAGAAACTGAGGATAATATTTATGGGGCTTTAATATCTGTAACAGATGGAGAGAATGCAATTGGAGAGACATCTGCAACAAATGGAGAGAATACAGAGACTGATACAGAAACCAAAGAAATCAAAAGTAATTCAGTTACAGAAGAAACTGATGATAATAGTTATGGGACTTCAACATCTGCAACAGATGGGGAGAATACAGTTGGGAAGACTTATCATCATTATGGGACTTCAATATCTGTAACAGATGGAGAGAATGCAATTGGAGAGACATCTGCAACAAATGGAGAGAATACAGAGACTAATACAGAAAACAGAGAAATGAAAAGTAATTCAATTACAGAAGAAACTGATGATAATAGTTATGGGACTTCAATATCTGCAACAGATGGGGAGAATAGAGTTGGGGAAGAAATAGTTTTAGAGGAAGACGAAGAGGAAGAGTGCCCCATTTGTCTGAATGGCTATGAAGTGGAGAATCCAAGAACAAATACTCCATGTGATCACTGTTTCCATTTTCAATGCATTATTGAGTGGTCACAATGGAGTCATTTATGTCCTGTTTGTGCTACAGGCATTGTTTTCAATGAGGAGGGCCAGCTGGTGAAACTTGATGGGTAAGATTTATTTTTGGGCTGTTTCTCATAGCTAAATTGTTTCTTTTTGTTGGGCTTAATTACTGAATTCAATATTACTCAGAATGGGATTTGATCACTTAATAGTGAATAAAATAAAATTTGATTTTTGAATGTCTATTTTATCTTTGGCTTTGTATGATGGATGATCAATTCAGAATTTAAGTTTTTATATAAGCATCTTATGGTATCTCACTGGAATCATTATTGAATAAGATGGAGCTTAATCAGTACTGAACTCATTATTAAGAAAGATGGGGTTTGATCACTGAACTTGTACTGAATAAGATAGGATTTGATCTCTGAACTTCTATTCATTTATTGGCTTTGTATGATAGTTTTCTAACCAGCACTGATGTTTTTAATTTGAAACCACCAGAAGCTTCTATGTCTGGTTGCTGCTTATGACTATTTAAGAAATATTCAAATTTGCTCCCAGTGTCCCCATCTAGGAATTAAGTTCAGAGATTTGTAGTCATTGAGCTGAAATATGTCTCCAAAAAAAGCCACTTGTATCCATTGATCCAAATTCAGCGCCGGGTTGGCAGCTCGCGGGCTTCAAGTCCTTGCTGGGCTGTAGTGCTCGCAGGTCTGGACCTCCATACAAAAAAATAAAAATTCAGCCTGATTGAACTTGATTCTAAATCTCAGGCAGAATCCATAATCTCTAAATTTAGCTCAAAAACTGGCTAAATTTAGGATTAAAGTAACAAGCTCAGTAGGGAAAAGGCTGGCCAATGGATTAACTACCATCTTTGTATGATAGTCAAATTTCAGAAATTACAACACCTAGTTCTAACAAATAGTAATATTTGGAGAAGGTATGAGAGATGGAAATAGATGTTAAGAATTTTTTTTTCTCTAGATAATGATTAAAATTACATAAAATATAATGATATAATAATAATTTAATTCAATAGTTTTTAGTTTGTTTTTTAATAATGATAGTACGAGAGATTGAAAGTAGATGTTAAGAAAATCTATTTTTTTATTTCAAAGATAAAGGATAATGATTAAAATTCTATAAGATAAAAATAATGATATAATAATAATTTGATTTAATAGTTTTTTGTTTTTTATTATTTATAAAGAGATTAATCTAATAGTATTATTATTTTTTTTGGTAAAGAGTTTAATAAGAAATATTAAATATAAAAGAATAATAAAAAATAATAGAGATGGCTAGGACACTATGTTAGTTTATGAGATGAAGGATGGGTACCAATGGAGAAGGATTGAGGAGAACCAGGTTGCCTTTGAACATGCCCTTTCCAAGCTACCGAAGGAGATAAAGAGCAACATAGGACTCTCCTATGCTCATGTGGAGATGCTGTTGCAGCTTCAGGTCTGCAAGAAGATGTCTCATGATGAGATCCTTCAATGAGCTATTTTTGCTACAACACTATATCTTTTCTGATTATGTATGATACCTATGGATATTTGTGGTATAGCAGAGGTAAGTGTGTGATGTAACTATTTTGGTTCGGGCTTAACACTCTGACTCTCTTTTTTGGTTGAGGCTTGGCCTCCCCGGATGTACTTTTTGCTTTAACTAACAATTTTTAATACAAAAAAATAATAATAATATAATAATATAATCATGTAATAATCATAATTAAAATATTTTAATAAATTAATTAAGTTACATAATAATATGATAATAATTTAGTTTTACCTTTTGTTTTCTTTTATAAAGAGTTTAATATGAATACAAAAATATGCAAATATAATCATATTCGTTTTAATATAAAGAGTTTATTATTAAGATATGATTATAATATTATTTTTATATTACCAAATAATAATAATAATAATTATATTATTATTATATAAAACTTTTTATCTTTATTCGGAGAAAAAAGGACTTATGTAGGGACACTTTCATTACCTAGTGTGAACTAATTGCATGAAATTAAATTAAAAAATAATTTTTTTTTTTTTTTTGCATGCTTCTAATTTTTAGTATGGAACGTTTTTGCATTCAATAATCATAATTACAATAATTTAATAATTATTATAATAAATAATATAATATTTTTTATGTAGAATAATAGACAAATATAATTGTCTTCACAATGCTATCTTTAAACCCATCTTACATAGAATTTTAAAAACAAAAATATACTAATTTAATAATAATAATTAAAATAAATAATATTATATTTCCATTATTGGAAAACTTTATTGGATGCACAAACAAATCCCTATTTTTTGGATCTAAATAAGTTCTTTATTGAAATAAATCCTAGGAGCTTAAAAAATTGGTCTTAAATTTAGAGCTCTCAAATAAATTGCATGCTTTATTCTTCTAGAATGCTTAAGCAACCACTCTTGAGTCACTCCTATAGTAACCCAACTCAAAGACTAACTTAACTCTACAATACAATATCTTAAATTAGATCTTCATTGATAATTATAGGCTCAAGGTTAGCCTAGATTCTCTTCAACCTTCCATGACCGTGGAATGTCCTATATTGAATTTTAAGTTAGAGTAGCACAAGACTTAGTTATTGAGGTTTGTAAAATCAAAGAAGAGAAAAAAAAATACATAATAAGAAGATTTTTAGGATTTATAATGAGTTGGAAAATATAAAGGGGATTTGAAGAAGGTTTTATATTTGAATAGAACCACGATAAAAAAATATGTAACAAGAATTCACATGCTTTGGGAAGGGATGGTGTAGAAAAAAATTAAAAATGATTTTTAGAAAGGGAGTTTGTAATTCTTGGAGTAAGAGTGGGAGGTTATTAGAAATCCCCAAGTCCCTCCTCCACTAAGTGATATGTCTCTTGTTGTACTAATGCCATGTTGATGTTGGTTGGTTCCATATTTTTTATTTTCTTTACAAAATTTTCTTAGTTTTACTTTTCTATGCTTTAGAACCTTTTTGACATAAATTCCTCAATTTTGAGTCTCCCATCTTGCTTCAATCTCATGTAAAAGTGTTTAGACCCATTCAAAATCTAATATTTACCATTTAATGAAAAGACATAATACAAATTAAAATGATTTGTACCTACATTGTTATGCTCCCAAAAAAGCAATAACTAAGTCTCCCTATGAAAAAACCAACTAGATGATTATTATTTGAATGCAAACAAGATGATGACAACACTCTAATATCTATATTCAAGGTATGCAAACCAAATAAAATAGACTACAATATATACATTATAAAGTTCACATATCAAGGAGATTAATAAAATAGAGGTGGAAAAGAATCCCATCAATCACGCGAGTTAGCATGTGCTCTTATTTTCTAATTTACTTACATAAATAAAATGAATTTCTGAAATAATTTTTTTGAGGTGCAATTACATGTCCATTTGGTCCTACCCGCACATCATGAGACTTATCTCCTTGAAGATTTGGACCTTCTATCATTTTTTTTTGGTCAATAATTAATATTGTATATTAATTCATCAAAAAAAAACTACATATGTTTGTAGAGATTTAAAGTTCAGAGTTATCTATCCAAAAATTCAAAACCTAACTTCCCTAGCCTTCCTATCCATCTTACCACCCTATACTTCTGTATGATATGTGCAACAAAGGTTCATCCAAATAGATTACAAAAGATGATAATAAAGTTTCAAAAACATTCTTCAGCATTCAATTATTCTGCAATCACGATTTCCTTGCCTCTATTTTGGGAAGGTGCCTTTTGCTCTCTGGTTTGAGAAGGTCCCACAGTTGCATGATTATCTAGAGGAAATCCAATCCAAATTGTCCTTGCCTTCTTCTTCGATCCTTTTGGCCGTCCACGTCTTCGTTGAGAGGTAGCAACTTCCAACGCTTTAGGTGAGTGCTCACTATAAGGTCCCCACTTCTGCACTTCCCAGCGGAGATACTTTTCTTCCTCACTCTTCAAAAATATCTTCACCCCAGTCATACCAATTTGCGTTGAAGTCCTTCGTGCCTCCTTATCACTAGTAGTACTCCATATGAGAAAGGGATGTAGTGGGGGAGTAAATTCGCTCACTTGGAGCCACACACCCTTAGTGTATATGAAACCTTTCAGCTCTAGAGCCATGACCATTAGGGATTCAAATCCACCTCGCCATTCCTCTCTTATGCATCTCTCCACCAACCACCTAAGATTCTCCTTAGTTTCCAATTTGAAGCACCAGGCGGCGAAGATAGATGCACGATGTTTGCATTGCATCTATATTTGAAAGGACCAAACATTCATCCGATATCTCCCCCCAGTAAGTCATCATCGGCTTGGCTGCTGTTAATGAGAAGTTTGCCTCCATTTTAGACTTGGAAGAAATGCGCCTACTCACAGTGCCTTGAGGGTTAATGTTTTGAACAAGCTATACCGAATGTCGCTTCTTATGGACGCTAGCTACGACGTACACTTCTCTAGTTGAAATTAATGCAAGCCTGTAGAGCTTAAATCCGGACGCAGCTATTGTGGCTCCAAAATGTTAGCGCCGTATCAATGGCATGCATAACATACATGCATACCCATGATCAGTTGCAGGTAGGCCCCTGCATGGCCTGTGACAATGTGGACATAGCGGGACATCGCGTGGGCTGGGGCTGTGACGATATAGACTCGCTGGAAAGGACGTCCATAGAGCACGTTATGTCGCCAGCTTTGGAGGGGCATATAACACGCAATCGGTCAAACCGCCAGGAGACCGCATAGTGCTTTGTTGGGCAGGCAGGAAAGTAGTGGGAGACAACTATCTCCCACAACTGATATCGTACTATAACACGCAGGTAATTAACTTAGAGAGTTAGGTCAGGTCAATAACAACGCATTTAATATATCTCTTCATATGTTGTGGCCAATAACATGCCAAGCCATCAACTTGGAACACAAGAAAGAGCAGTCATATATTTGTGGTCAATAACATGCAAAGCCATTAACTTGCAAGGCAAGGAAGAGAAAAACAGGAGCAGAGCAGATATCTGGGAAGGTTAAACGTGCGTTATACGATCGTGATTAGCAACAACAATGTGGGTGAGGGCTTGGATGTTGTTGAAGCTACCAGGTATGCTAAGAGAATTGTTCACAAGATTTTCCTTTTCCTTATGTGTTCATACGATTTTCCTTTGCAACTTATGTTCATATGTTTTTCCTTTGCAACTTATGTTCATATGTTTTTCTTGCAGAGGGTTGGAAATCGAAGACTAGATGCATGTTATAGGAGCAACGAGAGCAGCTGAGGGGGAGGGTTTGAAGAGGAAGTTAAAAGCGTCGATTATATGAGCGACGATACTAGTGCGGGCTAAGGTTACATTGGATCTGTGAAAGGTATTTATTCTCATGGTCGGCTCTAGTTTTTATCTATTCTTGGTTGAATTTTTGGTAGAAAAATGGCTAAAGTCCCATACTCCTATTGTCCGCACTACTGCAACAGTAACACTATTGTATTTTACCTAGAGGATTTTCCTATAACATGTATCATTACAGGGTGGATATACTTTTAAAAAATACCACTAATACTAGCCAAAAGTCCGAATTCCTCATCTCGACCTACATGAAATAGTTGTACCCCACCCCAATAAACCTCAGGTTAATTTAATGAGGCCACATCTTTCAAAGTTTGATATGGAGCAGGTTTTGGTGATAAATATAAAAAAATTAAAGTGTTGTGATTAGCTTCTTCACGACTGTTCAAGTTTCTTTCCATGGCCATGGCTAAACTGGCTCGAAAATGGGGTTATGAAACTCGTGTTATTGACTTTTTTGAACTTCAATAACATGAGTTTCATAACCCCATTTTGGAGCCAGTTTAGACGTGTCCGCAATTAACAGGCATTGTTTATGTTGCGTACAACTTGGATTAGACAGTGTGTGTTTTGACGTATTTATCTTATAATTTGTTAAAATTAAGTTTTTTTTTTGAAGGTAAGTGCTATCTTTAATGGGGATAGCTCCCTGTATTACTTCATAAAAACTTACATATAGATTTTCACTCTCTTTACATATAATAGCAACATCCCAAAAAGCTGCAGACTCTCTAACCTTCCTAAGATCCGACTCAGCAAACTATCTTCCCATACAATAACAACATCCTTATCCCAAAATAGGCCTGACACAATTTACAATCAACATGCCAACAACAAATAAAACCACCATCATTACCCATTCATCAAAAAGTGTAGCAATTGAGAAGCCAATTCTCCCAGATTGAATAGGTTATCAGAGGATGCCTCTGACAACCACCAATCTTTAGAGTTCTTGAGTTGCCTGAAATCAGTCAAATCACCATTCCCCACCCCATCTCTCAAGATCGACCATGCCTTCATGACAAAATCCCTCTTCCTCCTCTTCGCAGCTCTTCTCATCCTTTCCTCCCTTTCCTCATCGCTGCCATTCAAAGTTTGTGCGTTGGAATCCATATTACCCAATCGATCCTCATCTGCCTCTGTTTGGTCCTCGTTCGCTTTCGACTCCTCTTCTAAATATGAGGAATAGTAGTTCGATGGGTTGAAGTAAACCTTCAGGATACTGTCCTTGACTCCATCTTGCAGTTTGCACAGAGCGTCAGCCACCGCGTTCCCATTTTCTTTCTTCACAAAATCCCCCAGCATTTTGACACACCTCTCCATTGATACCAAAATATCGACCAATGACACTAACATAGCCTCATAGATGAACCCATCACACCAGTGTCTCTCCAAATTCAATGATATATCAACCATTTCCAAAATCACCTCATGTATATATCCTCTTGTGCATTAAAAAGGACTATACATTGACTCTCCAATGTCTCTTTGCAGTTCATGCAAACTATACTTGCAAACGACGCCATTATCTCGGCTCTTATGTTTTCTTTCTCTAGAAATTGCCTAAATCTATCTAACAAGTCTCCAAATATAGTCTCGTGCTGCTTCTAGATCCTACTAAAACGGTCTCCAATAATCAATAGCATGTCAAATCGCGTATCTAAAGAATCTTGATCAAATCTTACATAGAATCTCGTTTATCTGCTATCTCTGCATCTGCTGCCATCCTTGAGTTGTCTTATCTTCCTAGAAACCGCCACCTCAATCTCCAAATCCATGTCTCTGCCTCCTCATAGCATGGTTTGTCGTGATAGTTTTTTTTACTTGGTATTCATCATTGTTCTGTTCCCATGTTTGCGAATCTTTCCCGGGTTTCTGATTTCCAAGTACACTTAAGAGTCCTTTTGAAAAGATGCGCTGGTCACCTCACCTGACACATACAAGATTCTACCACTACTATTAAAATTAAGTTAATAGGTTGGTATTAACATAAAATAATTGAATGATCATTGATTTCAAAAGCCAGTCATCACACCATTCTTGCAAGAAACGCGTTTGGATCATTGAAACAAACGAACAACTACCAAAAGTACTAGAGCACCGATTGCCATTAACCAAATTCCCGTCTTCCATTTGGTTAATGGCATTATAAAAAAAAAACAAGAAGATGTCAATAGAGAAATGAATGCAATAACACGAAATACACTCAAATTCAATAACACGAAATAACATGCAAAGTCAATAGCATGAAATACACGCAAATTCAATAACACGAAATAACACGCAAAGTGGCTCCAAAAAGGTATGTCCATAACATGCAAAGTCAATAACACGAAATACATGCAAAGTCAATAACTATAATTTTTTCAAAAATTACAGATTGTGATAAAAATCAAAGCCACAGCTAAATTTGATGGTCATGATCAACAATCTGTAATTTTAGAAAAATTTCATGTTATTGACTTTGCGTGTTATTGACACACCTTTTGGGAACCACTTTAGCTACAACCCAGATTTAGTTGCCGATGTGATTTTTTGATTTTTTTTGGTAAACTCAATAACACGTGTTTTATAACACCTTTTTGAATTGCATATTATTGACCGAAATCAAAGCGGATTACTTGTTGTGATTATTGATCATAATGTTTTTTATACCCAACGTGAACATCTGCTTTCTAATATGTTAATGTTTGTTTGTTATCACCGATTATACATAATCGATAGTATTTGCTTTCCGGTTTGTTCGTTTATATTCAAGTCGGTTCATGAACAACTAAATATGATTTGTTAATATCCGTTATGAAACTGATTGTATTAATAATCGATTATTATGGCACGATTGATTTAGTTTATCAGTTCTACATAACCGATCATATTGTTTTCGTTTTTCTTATAATACAATTTGTTTTATGAATTGGTTTGTGACCAATTAAGGTTAAAAGACACCTTTCAGTTATCTAGAGTCACGTTGTATACTTTGCTATTGGTTGTTGTATATTAGCAATGTACATTTCCCTTGGTAGGTTGATAAGTAATAGTGATAATATAGGAAATTTATATATAGCAATCTGTGTAGAAGCAATCCATAATTATTACGAACTGGGAGGGATTGGCAAGTATATACAACAATCGGTAGATATAATAAGATAGAGAAAAATATACTATAGTTCGTGCACATATAGCAGTTAGTTGATTACCACAAACTTGGAGGAAGTCAATTAAATACAGTGGTCTGTCTTAATGAAGAAGTCATGGACATACATGAACTTTGCAGATTGGATCATCTATGTATTCCGTGGCATACTGAATAAACATACAACAGTTCATTATATACACTCATTGTGAATTCAATATACACACTGCAGATTGAATTCATGCCTCTCATAATTGAATTAATATCTAACTTATATCTAAGTGAAAATAGTGAAATAAAAAATTTAAATTATATGCTTACCCTAATCTGATCCTAAAATTCAACAATTTCCAATTATCTCATTCAGAGTTATACTAATAGAAGCATAAATCAAGAGAAAATTGTGCTTTTTTTTTACGATATTGTCCATCGTGCTGTATCCCCCAAGCCTCTTATAAACTGAAAGACTTTGCATGAATTATTTGTGTATTAATGGTTTGTGATTAGTCACAAACACAATGATGTCGACATCAAAATTCAATATTATTTTGAGAGGTTTTTGTTTGCATTGTATGTGCATCCCTATTGTATGTTGCCATGGACCGAATTTGGTTCTTTACAATTGTTACGGTGTCTATGACTCTATTTATGAACCGACTATTTGTATGCTCTGTGTACTTGTAATTATTGGCAATTGGTGTGTAATTCAATGATATTGGCTGATATGTAGTTCACTAGGATGCCGATTCACCGAAAATGGCAGCTGATGTTGGGATTGGAAGTGCACGATGGTGGTGAAAGTCTCCATCACTTCTCTTCATGAGATATTTGGTGGACTGAAATTTGTGTTGACGATGATTTGAGTGAAGACTTTTGTGTGGTGATTCCATTTGCTAGATTGGATGCATTCCTCAAGGGGGAATCGTTGGTTGAAGGTTTTGAAACCAAGTTTGTCCGAAAGAGGCATACTGAAGATGATAATAGTAGTGTGCACGACAACCATATGACAAAGATGTACAACTAGTTAGTAGTCACATTCTTTGGTATGCTTTGTCTATGTTTAATGACATATCGACTCTTGCTGAAAATATGATAGTTTTTATGTTTAAGGTATTGGTTTTCTTACAGACCAAAAGACAATAGGAATAAGCCGTCGCCTTTGAAGCGAAATCGTGTGTATCAGAAAAAGAGAGGTTGTACATGCCATTTCATTTTCAAGGTATTATATGGTAGGGCAGACATGGCCATCTTGATATACAAGCAGCCGTTGCATGTAGACAACAATGGTGCATTTTGTCATGGTGTGCATGATACCAACAACGAATTGCGCTTGCAATTTGCACCAAATCTGTCTGATGAATGCAAAGCGTATATAGAGAGCTTGTTGGCGATGGACGTCAATGTAGATGCTATAATGGACAAAGACCTTAATGATCTTGTTTTTTGTAGCATGTTGAGGAAGAGAGATTCATTCCTAACATGGAAGGACATTATGAACGTAGCGGAAAGGGTCTGCTCCATTCCATCATGAAAGCATGCGAACGATGCCACAAGCATCTTAAAATGGAAAAAACAAGATGAGGGTAATTTTTTATTTTTTATTTCCAGCAGCCAGAAGGTCTCGACACACCTTTCATTATGGGAATACAAACGCCTTGGATGCTAGATATGATGGTTTGACACTCACATGAGTCAATCATCTTGATGGATTCCACATTTGCAACAAATAAATATGGGGCAAGTCTCCTTAAACTCCTTGTAATGAGTCTTCCTCATATTTTGAAGTTGCCCATTGCATTTAATTGCAGATAGAAATAATTATCGCGTTTGTTGCTAAAAAAGATACCAATTGTATTTGTTGCTCATGTTTGATGAGGGGCAATTAGGGGTGCTTGTTGCATGGGCAGTGACATCGAGGACCTTGAGGTGTGGTTGGTGGAGTTGCAGAGATGAGCAAAGGGAAAAAGGTCTGATTGGAGGATCAATGCATTCATCACAGATGATGCGAGTGCAGAGATTCAAGAGATATAGTATGTGCATCTTTCAATTGTTAGTCTACTTCAGATCAAACAATAAGATATGTTTCTTTACCATTTTTTGTATATTCATCAGACACGATTAATCATTGACTTCGAAACATGACCGTTTTTCAATGTCGTGTGATAATTTGTATCTGGCACGTGTGGCGAGCATGGTTGAAGAATGTCTACAAGTATGTGACAAAGGAAAGAGCAATGGACATTTTTCGCCATTTAGGGCAGATAATGATGGCAATGCATGAAAGTGAAGAGTGCACTATTTAGCAAGTGCACAAATTCTTTGTTGAATTCGCTGATCAACAACGTTTTCTAGAGTATTTCTACAACACATGGTATCGAGATGGCTGCATTGGTGAGTTTTGTGTTACCGTAGATTTTCCCTCCCCAACTTGTTAAGTCTTTCATTGGGACAGTTGTCACATTCGTTTGTTCATTGACATCTTCCTTTTGTTTTCATCTTTTGGGTAGCAATGTGGGTGAACAACTTTAGGAATTTCCCTCACGCTAACCAGGACACAAATAATGCCATTGAATCATACCATAGAAAATTGAAGGTGCTGCACCTAAGAGACAATAAGAAGATGTGCACAAGGAGGATGGACAATCTGTATCACAAGCTTGCCTATAAAGTGGAACCATTCTACAAGAAAAAGCAATTGTTGCAACATTATGGATTCATTAAAAACTATAGGTTGTCACATTTGAGAACTAGCATGGAGAGGGCAAAGGAAATTCTTGATGCTGATTTTGTTCCAGATGACACAAATCTTGGTTTGGACTGGGTGAAAAGTCAGTCCTCTTGCAATTGGTACGTGGTTACAAAATGCGGTGATCACTTGTAGATATGTGACTATCAGTGGAGTTTGTAAGGAAACACATGCAAGCATGATTTGAAGGTTGCTGCAATGGTCGACAACTCATTTAATGATTCACATCTCCTAGGTAAGTTGATGTCAAGTGCAACCCAAATTCTTTGGTTCGTCAATGTTTATGTATGGTGATTTAAAAACATAACCTATTCCTATGTCAACTCCAATATCTAATAACGTTAATGAACACCCAACACCTCTGTCGGTTGTTCATACCATTTCCAGTGTAGAAGCACATATAGAGGATGCTGACATCTTAATGTGGAATGAAGGGAGCACAAAGTTGAAGATGGTGTTGCAAACAATGTCACAATCACGTGAAAAAATAATGACATTTGTAGGTTGTGTGGAGAGGTTCATGGTTGATCTTGACAATTCTAGTGCCATGGCATTTGATTTCAGTCCCCATATCGATCCAACCGCTGCAAGTACTGTTGGAATGCAACCTTGGTTGAGTGCAAGTAGGGATCATGGTCAGATTTGGAGGCAACCTAAGTAGAATACGAGCACTGAGATCTTTGATGATGTTATGCACCTTGAGGCCTTTGAGTTCCCCTCAGAGACTACTAGGAGGCGTAAGGGCAAGAGGCTATTCGACGAAGCACTTAAATCACACGTCCTTGCCACAGGTTCTATTGTAGTATCTAATATAGGTTGGTACACAACTATGTTACGTTTAAGTGGTTTCCAAACATGTCAATAATCTGCCATGTGTAAGACAAAATGGTCAATAATATGCCATGTTGAAGACAAAAAAGGTCAATAATCGACCATGTTTAATACGAAAATGGTCAATAATCTGCCACAAAATTGTCAATAATATGCCATGTTTAAGACAAAAAAGTTCAATAATCTACTATGTTAAAGACAAAATGGTCAATAATCTGCCATGTTTAAGACAAAATGGTCAATACAGGTTGGTACACAAGCGTGTCATGTTTAAGTGGTTTACAAACATGTCAATGGTGTGTGTGCTTACTTAGTAGTTATGTTTCGCAGTTGGTGAAAGTGGACCACAAACATACGTGACAATGTTCACTACACCCTTAACATCTGGGCAGAGGAGTCCTTGCTGACGATTGGCTTTTGACTTTGCTCAATCCGGACAAGGATCACATAATTTCCCTCGCTAACACAACATTGGTATTATATGTTAAGATTTGGATATGCACTGTTTATGTACCTTCCATATCTGCGGATGACTACATGACGTTTTCATATTCGTGTCAACAACTAAGATGTGCTATAGAGGTCACTCGATATTTTTTTTTGTAACGAATAACATGTTGCGTTATGCTGCTTTGACCGTGAAATTTTTTGTTTCGCTTTGCATGGGAGGTGGTGATCACTATTTTATCTGTATCATATTTTAAACCATGTGTCAGTCATTACCTTCGTACTACATTTTTCTTAGCTCCATGTTTAGCTTTTTATCTTTCAACATGTTTAGTAATATGGATTGGATTTGTTTGTTGCAATATTGTTGTAATACTTTGTATTATTGTCCCCAATGTTTTTACAAACCGTATCTTTCTCAACAAGTGCCTTTTAGATATTTGTTCACCTTCTATAAAGAAATGCCAACCACGCAAACCAACGACGACAGGAGGAGTTTGTAATTTTGATTCAACCACTTTATTTTTTCAAGTATTGCACCTTTATGTATCACATTTATGGAATGCTATGGTTAAATAAGTAAGACTCTTATTGTATGAATATGTCTTACAATTATTGAATGGTTTAGTTAAATAACTGACATGCTTATTTTAGGAATATTTGTTGCATTTATTGAATGCCATTGTTAAATAACAAGCACTCTTGTTGGATGAATGTGCAGGTTACATCAACATATGGAAGAGCACAAACAAGAGGCTGCACGATTGAGGACACATTCTCGCCTCAGAGTTGGATGGCGGGTCGACGTACATGAAAATGGCAATGGCCAGACATACTGTACTATCCACATAACAAACCTATTCTTTTCGTTTCGTCTTTGGAGACAGACCAAAATATATAGGGTGCTATGGCCCTTTTTCAGACCCTTTGACAACCAGCCCAAGGTTCTCCTGAGGGTGCACATAATGTGCACCATCAGCCGAGATTCAGATCCACAGAGGGGGTAGGTCCGATTGCCACACTCTGATGATGACGTTGCTGTTGCCAGTGCCATTTTTCCCACCAATCTGGTGGTTTTGGATTATACGCACCTCTTCACGAGACAAAATAGTCCCCGCCCACCGATGAGGTTTGAGAGGATTGAAAGAAGATTATCATCACGGAGGAGGTCTCTCCCATAAAATTGTATTATCTTTCTTGGCTGTATGACTATTGTTTTTAATAAAACCATTGAAATTTATGTTTACAGAGGGACATGATGGTATATTTTCGTGGACAAAATTTATATTTTTGGTATCCTCCTACAACTTTTGTGAATGAATATTTATTTATAGTGAGATTGGTCCATTTTTATTTTGTTTTCTTGCATGTGCAACCTACATGTCAAACTTCAATGTTTCTTGCATTATTAATAAGAATTTAAAAATCACTCCATGTATATAAAAAATAATATCAATAGAGAGACCACACAACTGGTCCCTATATTTTATACATCAGAGTAACACGATACTGTATATTACATACATTACACTAACATGATACGCTAAATTACATAAATCACAATAATGTGACATGCTATATTATTTGTTTCTATCTTTCCTTTACAACATGTTATAATGAAAATTTTGAGGAAGTGTGGTGTCGTTAACAAACTTGATGTGACATTGATGTCCTTGAAATAAGATTTTATGTATGTGATACAATGCCATTACTAATGCATATTAATTGATAAAAATGAGGATGTCTTGTTCTTAAAAAATTGAATGTCCGCTTACTTGCAAAGCACATTCATTGTAACCATAACAATACTCATTGAAAAGGTCAGATGTTACATGTATGAATCCATAAGACTATGACTTCTTCTTGGGAGGATATTGGGTTTCAGACAAAGGAACATTAAACTCATACATAGAGATGGAAAAGTTAATTAAATATAGAAGTAATAATCATTTTCTTATACAATTGATATTGCAACAACAATTAAGTGTTAAAACAATTCAATTTATCAATAGAATGATCAATTAACTCATACACTTTATGTTACTATGTTATTGACAAAATTTGGTTCATTTGCTGCAAATGAAACCCATCAACACACATATATTTTTATTTGAAAAGACAAGTTGAAAATGCTATAAGTAGATGAAACTCATATAACATATGGACAACAAAATGAGATGAGAACAAAAAATGATATCTTTTATTGATCTTCAATAAATTGAGTGTTGGTACTCAAATCAACAGGTTCCCACACTCTAGAGAAATAACCACTAACTCATGGTTAAGTGGTAGGAGTACTGGATTTAGGTTTTAATCCCCCGGAGATCTTTGAACATAAATGCCTTTCATAAACATTCAACTCAAGAAACAAAACCTTAACTCCATCTCACACTAGTTCACCCTATGTTGCAGTATTTTTTCATAGAATTTAATTCATTTGTTGCAAATGCAACCCATCAAATCATACACATAATCATTTAGAATAGACAAGTTTAGAACACTCTAAGAATTTGAAACTAATACAACACTTGAACACAATAGGAAACTAGAAGAGAGAATGTATTCTTTATTGATCTTCAAGTCGAAACAAGTACATTCACAGAATTGTGGTGCAATACTCTTGTAGAACTATGTCCTTTTATTACTTGTAAGCCTTTCTTTAGTACATGATCACAAATTTTTTGGAATAGTACTTAAGGCCCTAAATTCCCTTTTATGACACAAGGTAGCAAAACAAGCTTCAGGCCAATGAGCATAGATGTCAAAAAACCCTAACTAGGAAGAAGTACATCAAAAGATGTCCTTGTTGATAGCGTGGTACCCTCCTTGTTAATCATTCATTCCTTGCTAGTTGAGAAGTCACTAACTGGTGTAGCAGGCCTGCAAGGAAGGGAGACAAAATGACAAAAATAGAGACTAGTCCTCTTCTTTTTCTTCTAAGACTTGTTGGAGGACAACACAGTACTTGATGTACCACTCCTCCATCTTGTCAATTGGCCATTCAAAAGCTTTTAGGCCTTCCAGCCTATTCATAGCTGTCCTAGTTGCCTGTGCTGGTACCCCTACTGCTTCCACAACAAACTTGTGGTACAACCCCTCAACATCCATGATTCTATCCAAAACTATACTGTATGAGGCCTCCTAGTTTGGATCTGATTCCAAGGCTTCTAGAACCCCTAAAATAGCCTTTTTAAATTTTGCATGCGAGGAGACCAAGTCTTTAATGTGTTGCATGGGTGTCAAAATTGAAGGGATATCCCATCACTGCAATCCTTTGAATGATTCAAATCTATCATTCATTGCTTTCTTCTCTTTCTCAATGTCAGAGAGATCTTTGATTAATGTATTATAATTCTTCCATGTGACTTGTATTTCTTTAGCTTCACTCCCTTTCCTTTGTGAAGCAACCAAGAGAACCTCCTTTAGTTGCTGCCCTTTAAGAATCCAAGTAGCTTTAATGGGCAAAAAGAATGAAAGAATGGAATCTAAATCAATGTCAATTTTTGCTAGGGAGGAATAACTGGCATGGAACTCCTCTAATCTATCCATGACTTTTCCAGATACCTTCAAAATTGTATCTCTCCCGATTTTAAAATATGTCCTGGAGGCTTATTCCTTAGCCTCCTGAAGCTCTGTGGTAGCCCTTTCCAATTCCTCAGGTCTTATTCCCCTAGGGTCCCTGCCTCTGCTTTATTCAATTTCTCCTTTAGTTTACAATTCTCAATGAATAACAAATTATAATCATGATACTACTTGGACAAACTATCCCTCAAAGCATTATGTTTTTCTTCTAAGTCTTGGACTACCAACTGAGAAAATTGTGTTGCATGGGAAGTTAGAGAAACAACCTCTCTTGTTGTGGTGTCACTGGTTGTCATTAAGATTTCTTCTCCCCACTAGTGCTCTAGCCCAAAAGAAAGAATTGACCTATTTACACTTGATCCCCTTGCCCAAACAACAAAGGCTTTGATATTTACATTAACTCCAGACCCATAGTTTTCATATTCTTTCACATACCTTGGGTCATTCTGCCTAACAACTTGGTCTAACAAAAATAGTTTCATGTGATCCCATCCAAGAACTAGAATTATGCCACTATTGGTCACCATTTCTATGGATTCCTCAAGAGTGCATTGAATTTTATTGGGGTCAATATTTACTTCTTCCCTAGAAGCTGGATTTCTTAGTTTTTCTTTAAGCCAAAAAGACATAAACTCCTGGGAATTCACAAAATTGTCATCTCACATGAATTCCCTTGCATCAACCGCCCTTTCATCATCCACTTCCTCAGCTAGAATAACACCTGGTACCAGAGCTCTGTCATTTTCATCCAATTTCTCGACGGGTGCCTCTTCATGGAAAAAATCCTTTGGAGGGGAAGGAGGGGGCACATTTGGATCACCGGTCTCAGTGATATCAACAAAATATGAGATCCTAGTTTTACCTTTCTCCACCCTTCTGATCTCTCCCACCATTAGTCCTTTACCCTTGGTGCTTGACCTTGAAGCCTCTGGCTACCCCTCTAGCTTCTGTCCATGTTCTCCCACCATCGACCCTTTACCCTTAGCTGTTGTCTTTGAAGACTCAGGTTGCACCTCTTCCGTGATGACCACCCCCTTCTTGGAAAATATGGGGATGTGTGCAATAGGATTATCTTCAAATTTATGCCCTTTTTCTTTGGTCTCTCTCCTTTCAATTTCATCTTCGATGATCTTATCTATAGACCAGAGAAGGATAATCATCCTTGCAATATCAAATTGGAACTCTTTTCTGAGTAGCCCTGTGTAGTTCTTATCTTCTTCCATCCTCTCCCTTTGAATTTTCTTCAGCATGTCCCATTTTTTCTTACTTTGGATGACTTCCCTGGGAAGAGCATTCCTCAACAAATCTTCAATTTCATAGAATTCATGATGATAGTTCCTCTCCTTTAACTTATTTAAACTTAAGTAACCTATATACCCCTTAGGGTCATAATTCCTAGCACTTCTTACCTTGAATCTATAGTTTGTGACCAAAAAATCTTGGATCTTTTCCAAGTTATCACAACCAATTTCAAATTATCCGAATACAATGGCTTTAGGGAGATGCCTCCCCTTCCTCTTTGGGATTTGATCCTTGTCAACCCACATCATTTTCCACATGAATAATAAGAATGCAACCCTAGGAGAAACAAATATGGGCAACCCGTGGGGAGCCTTTTCAAAACCATAGCACCTAATGATGGTGTAGTCCTGATAGAAAAACAAGTCTCCAAAATTATGGCTAAATGCCCCCTCTACATATTGTACATTTGGATCTCTGCATGCCTAAATTATCAACACTTTAACTATATGCCTAGGTAGCCTTGGCAATTCAACACTCAACATATCCAAAATTTTCTTGACAAAATAATCAGAGAATAAACAATACTCTCCAAGATGAGAGCCCTTGTCCCACACTTGTATCCATCTTTGAACCAGCCATGGCAACCCTATCTATGGATCCAACATCTTGATATTCAGCTTTGGGGACCAGTCTGACCTGTTCTGATACAAAAGGAGATGGCACACCAAAGAATAGTGCTTGAAATTCAGTGCAGTCTTTTCATCTTTTTCTTTAACCAGGCTCTCACATAACTTGGTCTGAAGAATGGTTGCAAAGTCATAAAGCACATTGGTAGCCATGTGCTAAATGAATACTACTAGCATCATGTAATCTACTAGAAATAATGTAAGCCCACAATCTTGTCCCAAGACCTGGCACAAGGCATAATATGTTCTTATAAAATATGTCTCAAATTTGTCCAGTGCAAATGGCTCTGTCTTAGATCGCAAAATGTAGCTGGGGGTAAACTTGGAGATCTTTTTGTTGGCATTATGGATGAATTAATTATGTGTTGCATTGATGTTTTGTCATTGATGTCAACACTAGTTGTTATGGTTAGTTACCGATAGACAGGTTTTGGTTACCGGTAGAAGAGACTATTTGTTGGACACTTTCGACATGTTTGGATCTATGGAATGTGATTGGTTACATGTGGTACGTGCTTCTGGAGCACGTCTTGGCCAGATGGTATTGACTTGGTAATCAGATGCTATCATACACTCTGGTAAACCCTTACCGACATTGGTTTGAGGCTCTATCGACAGAGCGCTCACTGAGGAATCTTGACAGGATGCATAATTGGTGTTGGTGCAACTTCTAGATAGATTTCAAGATGCTGAAGATGTTCTTTGATCGTGCTTCAACTGCTTGAAGGCATTCCTTTGGCGTGGTGGACCCAGAATAGGTCTGGTACCTATCTAGGTTATGGACCAGTATCATGTTAACGTGTACTCTACACATTATTGGGATGTTTTGGGATGATCTATGGATTTATTATTGTTGTTTTGGTCTTAAGCCGACATGACATATCATTGTAATATGGATCTATGTAATGATCTTATTGTAATATCTTTTAGGTGGCCGACCTAATTGGTTGAGGCCTTAGGGTTTGTATAAAATGATGTAAGATCTCATTGTAGATTGTGGCATGTGTGGTATGGGAATGGAATAAGTGTTTGTGGTCTTGAAATGCAATATCATATGTGAAGGAGACTTGGTCGATCATAGGTGATCGAATTGGGATTAAGAAAGAGGCCAAAGGCTTTCGGTATTGAGCTTAACATGGACTGTAATCAGGCATGGTAGATGTTATTTCTAGCAGTTCTTTATTCTGGATTATTCACTGATTATCCTAACAATTGGTATCAGAGCTTTGGCCCTCTTGTGTAGAATCTTAACCGCTTGAGGTAGATCCTATGGTAGCTAACACTTCTAATCCACTGACAACTATTTTCAGAAGAGAAATCCCTAAGCTTGATGGAACAAATTATGGGATATGGAAAATTCGAATGGAGACTCATCTTAGATGTCTTGGCAAGGATATTTGGGAGATCACTGAGAAAGGATACACACCTTATGTTTCAACATCTAGCAATCTTTCTCCTCCAGACTTGGACAAGAATATTGAAAATGATTGCAGAGCTAGAGATGCCCTCTTATGTGCACTTACTGATCAACAGATCATGGGATTGACTGATAAATCATTGGCTAAGGTTATGTGGGATAAATTGCAAACTTTGAATGAAGGTGATCCTACTATCAGAATTGCTAAACTTGATGGTTACCGGGTAAGATATGAAAACTTGAAGATGAAAGATAATGAAAGAATTGTTGTGTTTATGGAAAGCGTAAATGATATTGTTATGGGAATTAAATGTTGTGGAGGATTTTTGAGTGAAGATGAAATAGTTTCCAAAGTCTTGAGAGCCCTTCCATCGGCTTACAAGATGAAGGCAACTGCAATTAATGAGTTGAGAACAATTACTAATTCTTCTAGTTAACAGAGACATTCTGATTGGGAAATTATCTGCTTTTGAGCTTGAAGAATTTGGATCTTCTAGAGTTGTAAAGTCTGAACCTGCTTTTCATGCATCATCATCATCATCTACCGGCAAAAGTGATTGGAAAGTCTTATATGCAAAAGAATTGGAAGACATGAGGAAAGAAGATGAAGAATTTGAGCAACTTGAAGCCTTATTTGCTAGAAGAGTACTTAAAGGTTCGACAAGAAGTAAGTATGAAGGAAAAACACCTTTTAAATGTTTTTCATGTAATAAGATTGGTCCAGAAGGCAATAACTGATGAATCTGGAGATGAATCGACAAAAGACCCTACTAGTGGATCTAGCAATGGAAAGGAATGGGTGTTCTATGCTTTAAAGGAAGATGAACCAAAACCGGCAGTGGAAATGATCATTAACTAAATGGGCAATGCCTCAACCGGTACAGGAAACTGAGATAGTTACATCAACACAATCATAAAATTCAACTGTGACTGATGATCAGAGCAGTGAACCTGAAGTTCAGAAGACACCAAGGTATGTAAGATTAAATAATTTTGAAGATCAAATCATTGGAGATAGGAACAAGAGAGTTATGACAAGAAGAAGATTGGCAAATGAAGAGGTATGTCTTATTTCTCAATTTGAACCAGCATCTATTATTGAAGCTTGTAAGGATGAACATTGGTTAAAGGCTATGAAAGATGAATTAGATCAGATAGAAAAGAATGAAACTTGGTCTTTAGTTCCCTGACCTAAAAACAAGAATGTTATTGGAACTAAATGGGTTTTTAGGAATAAACTGAATGAGGATGGTCAAGTTGTAAGAAACAAGGCTAGATTGGTTTGTAAAGGATATTCTCAAATGGAAGGAATTGATTATGGTGAGACATTTGGACCTGTAGCTAGAATTGAACCTGTTAGACTATTTCTTGCCTATGCAGCTTATAAGAACTATAAGGTTTATCAAATGCATGTTAAATGTGCATTTTTTAATGGTGAACTTGAAGAAGAAGTATACATTGAGCAACCTGACGGATTTTCACTAACACATGATAAAGATATGGTTTGCAGATTGAAGAAAGCTTTATATGGATTGAAACAGGCTCCTAGAGCTTGGTATGCAAAGTTGGATAAATATCTTTTGAAGCTTGGTTTCACTAAAGGTAGTGGTGATAGTAATTTATATTATAAGATCATTGGTAATGATATTTTGATTATTGAAGTACTTTTTGATGATATCACTTTTGGAGGAGAAGATAAATTGTGCATGGAATTTGCTAACAATATGAAGAATGAATTTGAAATGTCCATGATTGGTGAGATGAGATTGTTCTTAGGTTTGCAGATTACTCAAACTGACAAAGGGATTTTTATTTGTCAAACTAAGCATTTGAGGGAATTGTTGAAGAAGTTTGGTATGGATATTTTCCAAATCGGTAAGTACTCCTATGGTGACAAGTGAGAAATTATCTATCAAGGATACTTCTACACTAGTAAATCCAACAAGGTATAAGTCTATGATTGGTGGTTTGTTATATTTAACTCAGACTAGACCAGATATTATGAATGTAGTAAGTATTGTTTCTAGATATCAAAGTAATCCTAAAGAAAATCATGAATGTGCAGTAAAGAGGATATTCCAGTATTTGCAAGGAACAATAGAATATGGTTTATGGTATTCTAAAAATGATGATTTCACTTTATGTGCATATAGTGACTCATATTGGGCAGGACATACTGATGACATGAAGAGCACTTCTGGGGAGCTTTCTTTCTTGGAAAGAAACTAGTTTCATTGATCAACAAAAAACAATCATGCATTTCTTTATCTACTGCAAAAGCTGAGTATGTTGCAGCAGCAACTAATTGCACTCAAGTCTTTTGGATGAAGAAAATGTTGAAGGATATCAAGCTAAATTGTAGTGAACTGGTAGTTATGTATTGTGATAACTCTGCAGCTATTGACATGTCTAAGAATCCGATATTTCACTCTAAGACTAAGCATATATCAATAAAGTATAACTTTCTGAAGGACACGATAGAAGCAAAGGAAGTCAAACTGGTTTATGTGAACACTAAAGAATTGATTGCAAATGTATTCACTAAACCGCTATCTAAGGAATCATTTGAGTATTTGAGAGACAGGTTAGGGGTTTCTGCCCCTCTGGTAGAGACTTGATTGATTCAGTTTGTCATCAGTTCGACATGCATTACCAGAGACATTATTCATTCTGACACTAATGAGTGGTGCTACTACTCAGGGGGAGTAGTCAGCTTTGAGATACAAAGGTTTATATTCTTGCTTTGATATTTTTGTCAGATTTCTGGCATTGATGTCAAAGGGAGAGAGATAGTGATGTGAAAAAAAAAATTCAGAACTTTATAGAGATATCATTCACGGGGGGAGAGTTATTGATATTCAGGAGATTATTGGTTGTCTTCCATAGGGGGAGACTTGTTTGGCATTTTTTGGTACTTAGATGTTTTTCACATCTAGTGTTGCCATCAATGCCAAAGGGGGAGATTGTTGGTATTATGGATGAATTGATTATGTGTTGCATTGATGTTTTGTCATTGATGTCAACACTAGCTATTATGGTTGGTTACTGACAGACAGGTTTTGGTTACTTGTAGAAGATCTAGTGTTACCGACAGAAGAGACTATCTGTTGGACACTTCCAACATGTTTGGATCTATGGAATGTGATTGGTTACATATGGTACGTGCTTCTGGAGCATGTCTTGGTCAGATGGTATTGACTTGGTAATCATATGCTATCATACACTTTGGTAAACCCTTACCGACATTGGTTTAAGGCTCTACCGGTAGAGCTCTCATCGAGGAATCTTGACATGATGCATAATTGGTGTTGGTGTAGCTTGTAGATGGATTCCAGGATGTTGAAGATGTTCTTTTATCATGCTTCAACTACTTGAAGACATTACTTTGGCGTGGTGGACCCAAAATAGGTCTGGTACCTATCTAGGTTATGGACCGGTATCATGTTAACGTGTACTCTACACGTTACCAGGATGTTTTGGGATGATCTATGGATTTATTATTGTTGTTTTGGTCTTAAGCTGATATGGCATATCATTGTAATATGGATCTATGTAATGATCTTATTGTAATATCTTTTCGGTGGTTGACCTAATTGGTTTAGGCCTTAGGGTTTGTATAAAATGATGTAAGATCTCATTGTAGATTGTGGTATGTGTGGTATGGGAATGAAATAAGTGTTCGTGGTCTTGAAATGCAATATCATATGCGAAGGAGACTTGGTCGATAATAGGTGATCAAATTGGGATTAAGGAAGAGGTCAAAGGCCTCTAGTATTGAGCTTAACTGAGACTATAATCAAGCATGGTAGATGCTATTTCTGGTAGTTCTTTATTTTGGATTGTTGTCCATTTATCTTGAGATGGTTGTAGCCTCTCTGTAGTCAGTGAGACTCTTTTATAACGAGCAGTATGCTCTAGGTAGTGTGCCTTCCTGCATGTGCAAGCCCCTCATTATATCACATACTTTCCACAGAAGTATCATCTAATTGTGGGTAGGCTTCCCACTATGGTTTTTCCCTTTCTGGGTTTTCCACGTACAAATCATGGTGTTATGTGGTATGGTTGCTTTGCATTCATTAGCTGTTTAATTGTTAAGTTGCATTGTTTACCGGTATCTATTTCTGCTTTATCAGTACTTAATCATGTTAAAGGTTATTAAGTGGATTAAATGTTATAATCTGTTAACAACTGATTCACCCCCCCTCCCAGTTGTTCACCGGTTATCCTAACACTTTCTTAAAAATATTGGTAGATATTCTCTTCTTATCCTTCCCTTATTCTTTTCATACATTTTCAACAAGGCTTGCTTGTTGATCCCCTTGATGGTTGTCCCATCCATCCCAAAACATTCTGTGATAGCTTTCTGAGATATGTCCAAAATAACTTGCCCCTGGAGGTTTGTGACATAGAGGCTGTTGGCATATGCACACTCAAATGAGACATTGTAGGTGATTGAAGGTTTTATCATTGATGACAACCTTACAATCCTATGGCACCGACAAGGCATTTTATCGGCACTAGCAAGATCGGACTCTACATCGACACTCAGACCACTGACACTGGCAGAGAAAGGAAGCATACCGACATAGAGACCGACATGATTTTTGTTATATTATATTTTGTTTATTATTGTAAAATATTTGTAAGCCGACTTGGCATCATTGTAAAATGACTCTTATATAAGAGAGATCATTGTAGAACATTTAATAGTAAGGAAGAAGATTGTATTTAGGTGAAATAAGGCAGACCTATTATGCAAATTATAGGTTAAGGGTTTATGTAAGAAGCAGAGAAGAAACCAGTATTGGATCTGGCATTATAGATGTTATTTTGAAGCAATACAAGATACTAGATTTATATAATCCATCATTGTAAGTCAGTGAGACTTCCCATTGAGCAGTGAGCTCTAGGTAGTTGGCCTTCCTGCATGTGCAGGCCCCTCTTGTAGCAATAATATTCTCTTATTGGCCAGTAAGTGAATATTGTGGGTCACAAATCCCATCGAGGTTTTTCCCACACTAGTTTTCCTCATTAAATCATTGTGTTATGGTGTGTTTTTCATGTGGTTGCTTTTAATTCTGTTTATTGCATTATTTATTGTATACCGGTACACTGTTATAATATGTTCTACATGTTTTAAGTTAAGAAATTCAATTCACCGGTTAGATACTGATTCACCCCCCCCTCTCAGTATCTGTGGGAATCCTAACAATTGGTATCAGAGCTTGGTCCTCTATTTTCAGAAGCCTAACAACTTGAGGAAGATCGACACTGGTAGATATGGAAAATCTGATGAAGCAACTAGAAGCAGCTCTTTCAGACTATGATGCAGAGAAACTGAAAAATATCAAACTAGAAGATGATCTAAAGGCACCCCATGATATCATTCAAGCACTTCAAGAAAATCTTACCATTTCAAGAAACAAGAGAAGATAACTTTGTGAAAAGATGCAAAATGAGAATGATGAAAAAGAAACTATTAATGATATGTTAAACAAGCCAAAACAAGAGAACATGCCAACAAAGAATGAGATGCAGGATATGACTATGAGAGTTTGTAAAGAAATTGAAGATAGAAAGAAGAATGAAGAAGATTTGACCAGAAGACTAAGTGATGCTGCAAATGAAAACACAAGAATTAGTTATGAAAATGATTTGTTGAAGACAGATTTGATGCACACTCAGAATGACTCCAATGAACTGATGAGGTAGAAAGAAGTCTTAGAAAGATAACTAGATACTGCAAATCAACATAAATACAAATTCAAGAAAAGCTCAGAGGAACTTGGTAACTTGCTGAAGAATCAAAAACCTAAAGGTGACACTTCTGGAATTGGCTTTGAAGCTGGTGAAAGCTTCGGTACTGCAAATACATAGGATCATAGCAAACCGGTAAGAAAACCTAATGCTTATAAATTCAATGGAAAATGCTTTAATTGTAATAAGTATGGTCATAGAGAAAATGAATGTAGATCTAGAAATTATCAGAATATCAACACACCCACTGGTCAATGTTCAAAATGCAACAAAGTTGGTCACAACTCTGAAAATTGCAGAAAGAATGTGAGATGTTATGTTTGTGGAAGATTTGGGCACCTATATAATCAATGCAGAACACAAACCAGAATAGGTTATGAGAAAGCTATTCAGAATAATAATGTGACTTGTTATGCATGTAACAAGATTGGGCATATTGCAAAATTCTTTAGAAGTAAAGGATCACCGGCAGACAACAAAAGTTCTAGCTTGAAAGGTAAAGAAAAAGTTGAAGAGGTTAAGCAAGAATTCTCAAAACAATGGATTAGAAAGTCAGACCTAAATATTGTTGGGAATACTCCTCCACCGGTAGAACCAATCAACACTTCACCGGCAGGACAGAGTGATGCTTCACCGGCAGGACTGAGTAATACTCCATCGGTAGGAAGCTCTTCATTAAATTGAAGAAAAATTTCTTGAGGGTTTGGAAATCAATGAGACATATGCTATAATTCCCTCAGTTAATGGTGAGAAGTTGGAAATTACTTCTATACCAACAGACAATGTTAAGTGACTACTTAACTGACATACTTTAAATGTGGTAGATGGCAAATAAACATTATAAATTTGTGGTTTTGGCTCCATTTCACTTCACCGAGATTTCAAACATTCAAAGAGCGTGAAATTTGCAGAGCTAAGGGATTTCGAGCAAAGAGGCAAAGCACTTCAGCAATCAATCCATCCAAAGGCAGAAAAAGGTATTTATCATCATGGCATCCTCCTCTGCACCTGAATTCATAGAAAACCCTACAGTAGTCGAGGTTATAAAATGCCCTAGGCCCGTATTTCAGCTAGTTCCTGAGGTAGCTAAGAAAGATGACAATGTAGGTGCTTTTTCCCAAATTCCAAAGGGAGTTGTTTTCGCATAAGATCCCCGAATATATATTCATTGCAACATAGAGGAATTAGGAGATGAAGGAATTAAAAGCATGTATAAGACTGTTATATGTGACAATTCCGGTAATGTAAAACCAAAACATAAAATTGTTGAAACCCTAGGATTCACTGAAATCCTCTGCATTCCTGAATTTCCCAAGGAGGTGATTAAGATAGTTTTAAGTAGGGTACATGGTTCATTCTTTTGGCTTGATTCAGTACACAAAATAACAAAGGAAGATGTGAAAGCAGTAACAGGGTTACCTTCCACCGGTAACAGACCAGACAAGACTAAGAAGGTCTCCAATGACCTAGTAATGAACTTAACTGGTGCAACATCAGACAGAAGGTCTCTGAGGGTTAATGATGTGACTGATATAAATGTGAGATTTGTTAGCATGATTTTAGGGTACAAAGCAACTCATGCAAATAGACTTAACTCAGTTTCTAGTTTATGCATTAAAAGTGCTTATGACATGGTTAAAGACAATGTGAAAATTGATGTATGTGAATGGTTAAAAGATGAGTTGATTGATAACTTAGGCAAAATCAAGAAGGATAAGAAAGGAACATTTAGATTTGGAAATCTACTTGTATGTTTGATGCTACACATAACTAAATAGGTTCCTGGTATTGGCCATAAGAACTTTGGATTTGATATATCGGTAGGAAAACAGTTAACAGACCTATTCAACAACATGGGTGAGAACAAAGAAAAGAACATTCATGACTATTTTCAAGCACTAAAGGTTAGGATGAACAAAAGAATCAGAATATCACAGAAAATTGTCAACAAATACAAAGATGATATATGTTTTGTAATAAAAAAGGATGAGATCTGGATGGAAGCAGTCATCCCAAGAACAATTTGGGTAACAAAGATGGGTTATAAGACTGATGATCATATAATTGAAACTTATGCTAAAGCACTTTTGGAAGAACCAAATGAACCAAAGGAAGAAGTATTTGGTAGTGCTGAGACCATAGAAAAACAAATTCAATCTAAGAAGAGAGTGAAAAAGGTTGAAGCAGTTGTGAGAAGAGGTTCTAGACAAGCTAAGGCTATTAAAGAAGATGTATTAAAACAAATCGGTATCACTGAGGATGAGTTAGGAACTCTATAGCCTGAGACTCACCTATCATCGGTAGCTACTTCTTTGGAGAGTGACATGCCTACAACTTTCAAAAGAGTTTTAAGGAAAAGGGATCCTTCACCAACATCCACACCTTCACCTAGAAGGACAAGACAAAAACAACAGGTAGTGAGGTCTCCGGTTAGAAAGACAACACCAAAGAAGAAGTAGACTAAACAAAACATGGCCCCTCTTGACAAATTGCTATATGAAATCATAGAGGAAGGGAAACTCAAAAACATAGGAAAGGTCTATGATACATTGTCAGCAGATGACAAAGAACAAGTTGAAAACAGTGTTTTTTGACACATTGACATCTATAAGAAGTTCTTAATGGAAGTAATAGATGATCTACCAGATGAATTGTTCAAAAGACTAGAAGAAAGAAGACAACCTGTTGTAGAGCTTGATAAGAAAATCAAAATTGAAAAGTTACTTGCTGTTTACCCAGTAAACTCACCTAAGGAGATAGATGACTTAATTGCAGAAGCCAACAATTCAGTATTCTCTACTGCACACTGACATACTGCATTAATGGTTGGAAGAGTGAATAAAGTAACATAGGAAACAAAAAATGCATGGGACATATTTCTTGTTGAGAAAGAAAAATAGGAAGAGTACAGGAACCCCAAACCAATAAAGGTATACCGAAAGGAGAGAGACAAAGGAAAAGGAAAGGTTGGTGGACCTCCGAGCATCAAAGTAAAAGATAACTTATCCCCACCACCTTGAATTACATCACCGGTAACAACTACTGAAGATCAACCGACAGATGAGAGTATGGACATAGAGGATACAAATCCTAATCCCGAGGTACTATACATAGTTGATCTTGATACAAAAAAGGTCAACATTGTGATAGACAAAGAATCAACTAGCAAGACAGATATGACTAGTGAGCCACCGGCAACTGACGACATTGACAATACTGAAAGGAAAGTTGAAGTTGATAACATGGAGCAAAAGGTAGAGACTTAGACTGAGACTAAAATAGAGCAACAGGCTCCGGAATAGGAACAGGTTCACATGGAAACAATGCCATTGGCAACAGGAGAAGATCAAAAACCATTGCTTACAGAAATGGAAACACAGACTGACCTACCAGAGGTCATTGCAAGCTTGGTTACTTCCTCCACCGGCAGAATTTAGAATGTTGGTTCCTCCTCAACAGGTTACAAATCAAAAAATGTAACTGAAGTACTTTTGGACTCCATCAAAAAGATAATAGATTGTAGTTCATAGGCTTATAAATCTATAGATGACACAATCCCAATTTTGAAGGTAATAGCTCCTAACTGTAACATAGACAATAAGGTTTCTTTAAGACAACTTGATACTTTATGTAAATACATCACTGAGAACATAGTGACTATTGAGAAAATAAAGGAAGAGACATTGAAGGGTAAGGTAGAAATTGAAAAGCAAAAATTCTTTGAAGATCAGATAAAGAAGTGTACTAGGGAATTTGACACACTTCTACCGGAACTATGTAACTTATTAAAGGAATTTAAAACTCTGTACAAAGATACTTGCAAGACAAACTTTTTGACAATAGACATAGATAAGAAAATGAGCAAGGTACAGGATGAAATCAATAAACTTGCAGACAATTTTTTTAACTCACTTGATACATTATCAATTTTTGAGCAAAGGATAACAAGTTTTGAGGAAGAATTACTTAAGTTAGAAAGAGAAAAGGAGAGAATAGTAAATAAGGCAAAACATTTGAGACTAAGACTGAGTCCAAGATTGGACTATCTAGCATCATTATGGAAGGAAATATCTGAGGCACTAGTACAGGGACAGAGAAAACCGGCAGAGCATATTCAACACCTCACCGGTACAGTTAAAAGAACAAAGATGACAATAAAGGACAACAAGAAGTTTATGGAAAGTATAAACTTGATTTTGGCAGATCTTTTTCAAATTGTAACCACCCAGTTACAAGGTTGAGTGAGACTATAACTCTACTAACATCTTGGCAACCTTTGTCATTGATGCCAAAGGGGGAGTAGTAGTATGAGAAAATAATCAACAGAAGACTTATCTGCTCAGGGGAAGCTCTTATATTTTTTGGTAGCATATTTCTGGAAACATTTTTGGATAACAAGTTTTGGATACACTTTTGAATTTTCTCATGAGTGTTGCCATCAATGCCAAAGGGGGAGATTGTTGGCATATGCACACTCCAATGAGACATTGTAAGTGATTGAAGGTTTTGTCATTGATGGCAACCTTACAATCTTATGGCACCGACAAGGCATTACACCAGCACTAGCAAGATTAGACTCTACACCGGCACTCAGACCACCGACACCAATAGAGAAAGGAAGCATACCGGCATAGAGCCCGACATGATTTTTGTTATTTTATATTTTGTTTATTATTGTAAAATCTTTGTAAGCCGACTTGGCATCATTGTAAAATGACTCTTATATAAGAGAGATCATTATAGAACATTTAATAGTAAGGAAGAAGATTGTATTTAGGCAAAATAAGGCAGACCTATTATGTGAATTATAGGTTAAGGGTTTATGTAATAAGCAGAGCAGAAATCGGTACTAGATCTGGCATTATAGATGCTATTTTGAAGTAGTACAAGATACTGGATTTATATAATCCATCATAATAAGTGAGCGAGACTTCCCATTGAGTAGTGAGCTCTAGGCAGTTGGCCTTCCTGCATGTGCAGGCCCCTCTTGTAGCAGTAATATTCTCTTATTGGCCAGTAAGTGAATATTGTGGGTCACAAATCCCACTAAGGTTTTTCCCACATCGGGTTTCCTCGTTAAATCATTGTGTTATTGTGTGTTTTTCATGTGGTTGATTTTAATTCTATTTATTGCATTATTTCTTGCATACCGGTACACTGTTATAATATGTTCTACATGTTTTAAGTTAAGAAATTCAATTCACTGGTTAGATACTGATTCACCCCCCCCTCTCAGTATCTGTGGGAATCCTAATAGAGGCTTGGGGTGTCAAACTTCTTGGCCAGTTCCCTAATCATCATTGACTCCACAAACACATTTGGGACCACCAACTTCCCTATGTTTAGCTTCCATGGGTTGCAAATTGGGCTTGGTTGGTCTCTATTTCCATAGAAGGCATGAAAAATATCCCACCCCCTGTGCCCTATGATGGAATATCTCCACCAAGCCTCCTTGTCTCCCAATCTTATCTTTGTCAACTCTAATGTGCTCGAGCCGGGGAACAACTCTAGCAAATCTTGGCTTAGGACCTGGGTTGCTTTGGTTTGCTTCCAGGCTAATTCCTCTAATCTTATCACAGTTTCCCTCTCAACCTCAACAGCTATTTTGGGAGATTCAGATGAGGCAACTATTTCTTCATGTGACTATGGGGTTTCTTCTACAATAGAGGTAGACTCGGCCTTGTTTTTGGGAGGGGTCTTGATGTAGAGTCTTGGAGCTTGGTTCAATACACCTTCTTGAGTGGCTTGTCCTACTCAACCTAGCAAGTACATAATTCCTTTCGATGGCATTTAGCAGTGGTTAAGATAATGAGACCTCCAAGGTCTGAACCTTCTTGACTTGCCTCCTAGTTATAGCCAATGGTTTATGGACAATCAACTCTACTCCTTGAGGTTGCCGCCTCAATGACAGACACACTCCTCTGTTGGGCTCCAACCACTCCTGCAAGGATCTTAACACACAACCACTTCCTATGGTTTCCCAATGCATCTAGTAGGTTTCTTTAATGTATTTTGAGGCTTAAGGCTCACCAAACCCATCGCTCTAGCTTCCTAGCCCTTCTAGGTCCATACCGACACAAAATAGGCCTAATTGCATTAGCCCTCCCTAGGCGGTTTTAGGGTCTTAGTTTGCAAAAGTCCCAAACAAGCATAGAAATAAATCATGGATTCAAGTACTCTTTTTGAAGTTATAGACAATAATAGAAAAGTGCATTTGGGTTATCCGTACAAGTGGGTTTTCCAATGCTGCACTATTTTGAAGGGTTTAAGCCTCACCAGTGACTTGGCAAGTTGGGACTAAAACTCTTCACCAGTCAAATATCCTGGTCCAAAAAATTTGGGAATCTTCAAGGGAACTCAAAGGTATTTCCATTCATGTATCACTTGGTCCTGCACTAAACCCCATGTGCTCATAAAACATACCTTTCTTGCTGTCCTAACTCACCTACTCCTAGCGG
This sequence comes from Cryptomeria japonica, assembly GCF_030272615.1. NCBI lineage: Eukaryota > Viridiplantae > Streptophyta > Pinopsida > Cupressales > Cupressaceae > Cryptomeria > Cryptomeria japonica. The sequence goes on along the minus strand of NC_081406.1, from coordinate 542,592,934 downwards.
TGAGCCTAGGGCTTCATTGTTTCTCCCCCTTTTGGACCTACAACACCACACACCCTATTCTAAAGCTATTTACAAACCCTAACCTAGTATTCTTAGTGATTTGAATAGGTTCCATCAAATAATTCATAGGTTAGAGCCATTTTCTTGCTCTTAAACCCTACTTGCAAGGGTTTTGCTCCTAGTTGCAAAGAATGGAAGAAATTTCTACAACTTAGGACAATCAAACCTGCAAATCAACCTTAAATAAGAAAAATAAAATGAACACTCATAATTGCAATGAATTAAACCATCTAGTTTGTACTGGACCATACAAGCAATGAAAACAAGAGTAAAACTGTTAAAAACCGGTGGAAACAAGGTTGCTTCACAAACCAAAAACTTGCTCTTGCATTTCCAATCCTCCAACCCATACAATGAAGTGAATTTTGGATTTTATGCTCTTGTTTCAGTCAGTTCAACCAACTTTTTAATGCCTATAGCCAAAAATGCAACTTTTGCAAGAAATTGCAAAATGTTGCTCAACAACTTTTTACAACTTTTGGCTCCAAGATGCAATTTTGAATTCTAATGCATTTTAAGACTCTTGAAGTTCCTAAAACACCATAGAAGACCTAAAAACAACTAAATTGACCCCTAATACATGAATACATTCATCTGGAGTACTTTACTTGTGAGCTACCTAAGCAACTCACTTCTCAAGCTGTCAACATCTTGAAACAATTGACTCAAATCAAAACTTGGACAACTCAACCATGGCTCTACTAAGTCCTTAATGGTTGGTCCATTATTACATAAAAAATATAACACACAAACATAAAAGAAAACAAAAATTTCATACTTGGAGTGTTAGGTGCCCTGCACCATACTCCCCTGGGACAAAGAACCCAAGTCTCTTGAGTTATAAGGTCTGAAATATCCACTCCATGCTGAAGTATATTTGCCTCTGACATCCACATGGCATCTGAATCAAGTAACCCTTTCCACTTGACAAGATAGTGTTTGTATACTCCATTCCTTATCTTCTTTACTATCTTGGTATCCAAGATACTATCTAATTCAACTGGTTGACTAGGTGGCAAATTCTTTATCTAGTCTTCATGAACTGGTGATGGCATGTCTATCTGATTTGTTGATGACTCTCCCTTGTATGGATGGAGATCACATAGATTAAAAATAGGAGATATCCCCAAGGTAGGAGGAAGTTCCACCTCATATGCATTATGCCCATACTTGTGCGCCACCTTGAGAGGCCCAATTTTCTTCATCATCAGCTTGATAGGCTGTCCTTTTGGAAGAATCTCCTTCCTAAGGTATGCCAACACTAAGTCTCTCACTTTAAATTGTACTTTCATCCTTGTTTTATCAGCTTGAACCTTATACTGTTCATATTTTTGTTGTAAGGACTGCCTTACCTTATCATGCACCTCTTTAATACCTTCTGCAAAGTTTTCCCCTTGTGCACTCTTGGGTGCCATTAAAATAAGATCTTTGAGCTCTAATATGCCCCTAGGATGGAATCCATACACTATCTCAAAAGGACTTTTACCTATTCTACGTTTCACTGAGTCATTATATGCATATTCTGCCTGTCCAAGTATTAGATCCCAAGTTTGCCCATGTCGTTTTGGAAGACATCTTAGCAAATTACCCAATGACCGGTTGAATACCTCTATCTGTCCATCTGATTGAGGATGATAGGAAGATGAAAAAGATAACTTGGTTCCCAACTTCCTCCAAAGTGTCCTCCAAAAGTGGCTCAAAAATGTCACATCTCTATCACTAACAATGTTGATTGGAAGACCATAAATTCTGACTATCTCCTTGAAGAAGAGGCCTGCAATATAGGTGGCATCATTGGTGCTCTTGCAAGGTATGAAATGTGCCATTTTGCTGAACCTATCTACCACCACATACACACTATCAAATCCTCTTGGAGTCCTAGGCAAGCCTAACACAAAATCCATGCTCAAACATTCCCAAGGCCTCTGAGGTATGACCAAGGGTTGATATAGACCCACATTACTTGAGGTTCCTTTTTCTCTTTGGAAGATGGTACATTTCTCTACAAACCTTCTCACTTCTGATTGCAACTTGGGCCAATAATAAAACCTACCAACCTGCTCCAAAGTCTTATCAATGCCAAAATGACCTCCTAGACCTCCTTGATGCTTCTCTTGGACAATATTTTGCCTCATAGAAAATTGAGGTATGCAAAGAAGATGACCTTTGAATAGAAAATCCTCTTGTATCATGTATTCTGAATAAGAGACATGTGAGGTATTAGAAAAATCAGTACAAACATTATATATCTCTGCAAAATCCTTATCATCCTTGTAGAGGTCTTTTAACTCACTCAAACCCACATTTTGCAATTGTACCTCCTGCATAGTCATGACTTTCCTACTTAGTGTATCAGCTACTTTGTTGGCTATCCCTTTCTTGTGTTTGATAGTGAATGTATAGGATTGTAAGTACTCAACCCACTTTAGGTGTCTTTGGTTCAACTTCTCTTGCCCACTGAGGAAACCAAGGGCATGGTTGTTAGTGAAGACTACAAATTCTTTGGGCAGTAGGTAGTGATGCTATTTTTTCAATTCTTGAACCATTGCATACAACTCCAAGTCATATGTGGAGTACCTTTTCTTAGCTTCATTTAAATTTTCTGAGAAGAAAGATCCCTCTTGGCTTAAAACAACCTCCATTGCCCTTTGGCTTGCATCACATTCTACTGTAAACAACTGATTGAAATCAGGAAATCTAAGGGTTGGCAACTTTGCTATCTTGGTTTTCAATATTTCAAACCTTTTATTGGCTTCCTCTGTCCACTTAAAGTGACACTTATTCCCTCCTTTAATGATATTGAGAATAGGAGCACAAGCATGGCTAAAGTTCCTCACAAATTTCCTATAAAAAGATGCCATTCCATGAAAGCTTCTAACTTCACTTATACCCCTAGGGATAGGCCAATTAAGTATTGCTTCTACCTTACTTGGATCCATCTTTAAACATCCATGAGAAATAAAAAAACCAAGGTATACAAGCTCTGTTTTCAAAAACTCACATTTTTCAAGGCTATTCTTGAGTTGAGACTCCTTCAACTTCTTCAAAACCATCTCCATATGCTTGAGGTGTTCCTCCTTTGACCCGCTGTAGGTCAAAATTTCATCAAGATACACAATAATGAATCTACCAATAAACTCAACTAAGACTTCATTCATGAGCCTTTGGAAGGTACTAGGTGCATTGGTGAGGCCAAATGGCATCACCAACCACTCATATAGGCTTACATTGGTTCTAAAGGCTATCTTCCATTCATCTGCAGGTTTGATTCTGCTATGATGATAACCATACTTCAAGTCCACCTTTGTGAAGTAGATTGCACCTCCTAGATTGTCTAATAGGTCCTCAATCCTTGGCATAGGGAACCAATACCTTATAGTAATCTTGTTGATTTCTCTGGAGTCCATGCACATTCTCCATTTGCCTCCTTTTTTAGGCACTAAAATAGTAGGAACAACACATGGAATCAAAGTCTTCTTGATAAACCCTTTGTCTAAGAGTTCTTGCACTTATTTGGCGATCTCTTCATTTTGACTAGGTGTCATTTTGTAGGCAGCTTTGTTTGGCAAATTGGCCCCTGGTATTAAGTCTATTTGATGATTCACATCTCTCATTAGAGGCAAAGAATCAGGTATGTCATCCCCTATCACTTCTGCATATTGTTTGAGTAGACCTTGCACCTCTTGAGGCATTTCACTCATTGGACCTGCCTTAGCTTCATCTCTAGGCTTCAACACTATAGCATGGCCTTGATGACCTTCTTGTTTCAACACTTTGAGAAACTCTTTACCTCTCATCAACATCACACTGGAGCCTATTTTCTTTTCTTCCTTTGGATCAGGTAGTGGATCCATTTGATACTTGTTCCCACTCTTGGTGATAAGATAGTTGTTCTTTTATCCATTATGAGTAGCTCTCACATCATATTGCCATGGATGACCCAACAACAAATGGCAAGCATCCATAGGCAATATGTCACATAGCAATATGTCCTTGTACTCACCAATTTCAAAATCCACCCATTCTTGTTCATCAACTAATACATGTTGACCCTGGTTGAGCCATGATACCTTGTAAGGAGTGAGATGAGGTAGTCTTTTTAGTTTGAGTTTGTCCACCATTTCAACTAAGACAATATTCTTAGTGAAACCTGAATCTAAAATCACTTTACAAATCTTCCCATGTGATCTACAAGTGGTCCTAAACAAACTTTTCCTTTGTGGTGGCTCTTGAGCATTGTTCTCCTCATCATCAAGTTTTCTCCATCTGTCACTGGCCCTGCCTTGCTGATTGAAGAAGTTACACTTTGAGTGTCCTCCTCTTGCAAAAATTGAGTTCTTCTTTCCCCCATGTATGAGATTTTTGAGTTTGAGGCTTTTCCTGGGCACTTACTCATGGTATGCCCAACTTGATTGCAATGATAACACCTATTGGTGAAGACTGTGTTTCCTCTTCTTGAGTTTCCAAACCTGCCCCTAAAATTGCTCCTTCCTCTATAGGATACTCTAAGTGCTCCTCTCTGAGAGTCCCCACTGCCTTCTTGGCCTTGCTACTCTTCATTTCTTGGTGATTGCTGCCCTCTGCCAAAGTTTCCTCTACCTCTGAAATTCTTACCACCCCTATGTTTCTAATTTTGTTCACTCCTCCTTTTGATCTTCTCTTCTGCCCTTAGGGCCAACTGAAAACACTTATGGATAGTGTCTAGTGTGAGGATACTTATCTCATCTTGAATATTCTATCTAAGGCCATTCATGTACCTGACCAACTTCTCCACTTCATTCTCATGCTTCCTAGCCCTCAAACTGAGTTTGTGGAATTCTTCAGTGTATGCATTGACATCTAACTCCCTTTGTTTCAGATTTTGCAGTCTCTTATGGATTTGAACTTCATAATCTCCCGGAAGGAATTGTGCCTTAAGTCTGATCTTCATACGCTCCCAAGAAGTTATCTTCTTTTTGCCTTCTTATATCCTTTCCTCTGGCATCATATTCCACCAAACCAATGCTGATCCTCTCAATATTGATTTGGCCACATGGACTCTTTTCTCTTTTGCTACCTCTTTGTAATCAAAGTGATTATTGAGAGCCTCTATCCAATTGAGCAACTCTTCTCCATTGAGGTTTCCTCCATAGGTGGGTAATCCATCCAAGTTGTCTTTAGAAATGGATTTGATTGCATCCAAGAATAGTTTTTAGTCTTGAGGCATGGCTACTGCTGCTGGTTCCTCTCTATCTTCCACTTCTTTGTCAGTCTCATCACCCCATTCTATCTTAACCTTCCCCTTCTCCTTCTTAACTGGTTCCTCTACTTCCTTCTACATCCTTCAATCCTTCTATCATCTCTACCACCAACTGCCAGATGGCTTCTAGAGTCATTGCCTTTGGAGGCATTGAACTTGCTTCTGATTCTTCACAATCTGACATACACCAAATATTTAAAAGAATGGCTTTGATACCACTCTGATGCAGAGAGTCTTGGAGCTTGGTTCAATACACCTTCTTGAGTGGCTTGTCCTACTCAACCCAAGAACTACTCAAGTCCTTCCTATGGCACTTAGTAGGGGTTACGATAATGAGACCTCCAAGGTCTGAACCTTCTTGACTTGCCTCCTACGTATAGCCAATGGTTTCTGGATAATCAACTCCACTCCTTGAGGTTACTACCTTAATCACACACACACACACACACACTCCTCTCCTGAGCTCCAACCACTCCTGCAAGGATCTTAACACATAGCCACTTCCTATTGTTTCCCAATGCATCTACCAGGTGTCTTTAATGTATTTTGAGGCTTAAGGCTCATCAAACCCATTTCTCTAGCTTCCTAACCCTTCTAGGTCCATATCGACACAAAATAGGCCTAATTGCATTAGCCCTCCCTAGGCGGTTTTAGGGTCTTAGTTTGCAAAATTCCCAAACAAGAATAGAAATAAATCATGGATTCAAGTACCCTTTTGGAAGTTATAGACAATATTGGAAAAGTGCATATGGGTTATTTGTACAAGTGGGGTTTCCAATGCTGCACTATTTTGAAGGGTTTAAGCCTCACCGGTGACTTGGCAAGTTGGGACTAAAACTCTTCACCAGTCAAATATCTTGCTCCAAAAAATTTGGAAATATTCAAGGGAACTCAAAGGGATTTCCATTCATGTGTCACTTGGTCCTTCACCAATCCCCATGTGCTCATAAAAAACACTTTCTTGTTGTCCTAACTCACCTACTCCCAGCGATGAGCCTAGGGATTCATTGTTTCTCCTCCTTCTGGAATTGCAACACCACACACCCTATTATAAAGCTATGTATAGACCCTAACCTATCATTATTAGTGATTTCAATAGGTGCCATCAAAGAATGCCCACGTTAGAGCCATTTTCTTGCTATTAAACCCTACTTGCAAGGGTTTTGCTCCTAGTTGCAAAGAATGGAAGAAATTTCTACAACTTAAGACAATCAAACCTACAAATCAACCTTAAATAAGAAAAATAAAATGAACACTCATAATTGCAATGAATTAAACCATCTACTCTGTACTAGACCATACAAGTAATGAAAACAAGAGTAAAACTGTCAAAAACAGGTGGAAACAAGGTTGCTTCACAAACCAAAAATTTTCTCTTACATTTTAAATCCTCCAACCCATAAAATGAAGTGAATTTTGGCTTTTATGCTCTTGTTTTAGTCAGTTCAACCAATTTTTTAATGCCTATAGCCAAAAATGCAACTTTTGCAAGAAATTGCAAAATGTTGCTCAACAACTTTTGGCTCCAAGATGCAATTTTGCATTCTAATGCATTTTAAGAATCCTGAAGGTCCTCAAACACCCTAGAAGACCTAAACACAACTCAATTGATCCCTAATACATGAATACATTCATCTGGAGTACTTTACCTGTGAACTACCTAAGCAACTCACTTCTTAGGTTGTCAGCATCTTGAACACAATTGACTCAAATCAAAACTAGGACAACTCAACTATGGCTCTACTAAGTCCTCAATGGTTGGTCAATTATTACATCACAAATATAACACAAAAAATTAAAAGAAAACAAAAAATTTCATACTTGGAGTGTTAGGTGCCCTGCACCAGGTCTTCTTCTTCACCTCCTTTCTCTTTGGTGTTTCTTTTTCCTTCTCCTCCACCTCAATTGGCTTCTTTGCAACTTCCTCCTTCTCAGTCACTGGAGCCTTTGCCTCACCATATTTATTTGATTTTATTTTCTTGGGAGTTATATTTCTTGCCTTTGGGGCTGGGGTTTCCTTTGCAACAAAGGTAGACTCTGCCTTCTTTTTGGGAGGGGTCTTCTTCTTCACATCCTTTTTATTTGATGTTTCCTCCTCTAATGCCTTTGACACCTCAATTATCACCTTCCTTGAACCCCTCTTCCTTTTGGATTGCTTTGGGGGAGCACTAGCCTCACCCTTCTCAGTTTGGGTAGGAGCTGCTTTAGGGTTGGGCTTAGGGTTTGATTCTACAACGGGGGTATCTTGCATCTCTTGCAATGGGGCAACCATGCTTATAGGAAAAGGCGCAGTAATTTTTGGGTCACTAGAACTGGCTTCAGCTTCCTAGGATTTCTTAGTAATGGGACTAGTGGCTTTCCTAATTGGGGAGGCCATGACTAAACTTGTAGAGAGCAAAAAATAAAACCTAGGGCTCTGAAAAACACTTGCAATTCCTACGGGCACTTCAACTAAAAACACACAAAAAAATATTGAATTTTACTTACTAGTTTGCTGCTCGTGATTGGACACCTTTGAACTAGTTGAATTCACCCTCTGCTTTCTCTGCAAATTCTCTTTGATCGCCTGAATGCTTCGCGAAGAAGAATGCGACATAGTTCTTTCTTCTATTGCGGTGCCATTTAATTCCTCCCTGCGAAGCAAAGTGGTCGTTAGCTTAGAAGTTTGCATTTCCACCGTTGATGATCATTCAAACAACAACGATCATCCCTTGACTCCCTCTAGACCGCAAAGTTTCCCCTATCCTCTTTCACCACCTTTTCATGTCATTTCAATCACCACGTGAGGCAATAAAAGCCTTGAAATCACCATGTTTACTTATCCCGTGCGATCTTTTGCAAGTTTATTCACTACTCCAGGATAAAATTTTACTATCTTCGGCTTTATTTTTTTTTAATCTTGAGGCTATTCTCTCTATCTTTCACATCTCTTCAGGATAAAATTTACATTGAGTTTCATTCTTTTCTTATCCTGGAGCAGAGCTTTGTCTTTCTTTTATTTATTCTCATTGAAACCCAAAATCCCGTCGCAACTACACCTTGTGCCTCCCTGGATAACTTTTCACTTTGCCTTCATTTGTTATTTTTATCCTGGAGCTTCTCAGGAAGCCTTTCTCTGCCCCCTGAGATAAGCCTTCTTTTGTATTTCTCTTCACTTCTTTATCCCGGGCCATCTTTCTTTGATCTATGCTACCCTCCAGGATAAAGATTTCACTGCTTATTTACTAACTCTCTTATCTCAGAGCCCCAATTGCCATATGCATATTCTCATTGAAATCCAAATTCTGGCTCCGTGTATTCTCTCTTCCTCTAGGACAACTTTTTTTGGTTTTCCTTTATATTATTATCCTGGGTCCATGAGAAATGCTTTACTAACTGCCCTGGGATAAAATTCTCTTTGTCTCTCACTTTACATTTTTTTACCTCGGGCCCCACTTTCTTTTCCTCTGGAACCTTCTGGGATAATCTTTTCCCTTTATATTTTCTTATCCTGGGGCACAATCTTTATCCTTGAAAAGTCACCCGGGGTAAGGAAAGCACTCCACATCTCTTTGTAAAAATTGACGTATCAATAACATGGCGTGTCAATAACTCGACGAGTCAATATAATGACAAGTCAATAACATGAGCCAGGTCAATAACATGATGTGTCAAAAACATGATGACTCAAAAACATGATGTGTCCATAGCTCGACGAGTCAATAACATGTCGGTCCAATAACATGACGTGTCTATAACTCGATGAGTAACATGATGAGTCAATAATATGACGAGTCAATAACATGATGGGTCAATAACATGACATGTCAATAACATTACGAGTCAATAACATGACTTGTCCATAGCTCGATGAGTCAATAACATGACAAGTAAATAACATGACAGGTCAATAACATGACGTGTCAATAACTTGATGAGTCAATAACATGATGGGTCAATAGCATGACATGTCAATAACATGATGTGTCCATAACTCGATGAGTAGCATGACGAGTCAATAACATGATGGGTCAATGACATGACATGTCAATAACTGTTGGCCATTTGGTGGAATTGATTATGTGTTGCATTGATGTTTTGTCATTGATGTCAACACTAGTTGTTTGGATGCTTTACCGACACCCTTTTGGTCTCAGTAGGTTGAGTAGTCTTTAGTTAACTTGGATCTGGCATGATCTGGTTGACTCTGGTATAATCTGGTGATGGAATTGGTTTGTTCATGACACTTATACTCATATTTGGTCAGTTGGTTTTTGTCTGGTGATTGGATGATATCTTGCTTGCTATGAAGATTGGTTTCTGGTTCCGATGAGGGTTTCACCAGTAGAGCTTTTGGTGGAGATCTTTGATGCATTGCATAATTGGTGTTGGTACAGTTTCTGATGGAGTTTCAGGATGTTGTTGGTGATCATGTTTGAGACTTGGCATTTGGAGATCATTGCTGAAGCATGTGGACCTATACTTGGTCCCGGTTGATCTAGGTTATGGACCGACATTGATGTAACGTGTGGATAGGACCTATTGTTGTAGTTTCAGGATGTCTTATGTGTTGGATATTATTTGTTTTGGTCTAAGGCTGACATGGTTTGTAATTATGTAATTGGTTTATTGTTTGGTAGCCGACCTGATTGTTTATGGTCAAGGGTTTGTATAAATAAGATGTAAGATCTCATTGTAGATCATCATGGTTACTGTAAGAGGTCATGGTCAAGGAATGTAATGTGTGAATAATGTAATATCATTCAGGCATAGGAGATGCTATCTTTTGCAGTTCTTCACTTCTTCAAATTGTAGTCTAGATTTGTATGTAGTCAGTGAGACTCCTTTTGTGATAAGCAATGTGCTCTAGGTTGTTGGCCTTCCTGCAAGTGCAAGCCCCTTCATTGTAAATTCACATACTTACTGCAAAAGTATTATCCGAGTGTGGGTAGGCTTCCCACAATGGTTTTTCCCTTTACCAAGTTTTCCACGTACAAATCTTGGTCTTGTGTGGATGGCTTTTATTCTGTGATTATTGTTTATTCTTAATGGGATTAGTTTTTATTCCGGTATTTTTGTTTTAAATTTCTAATGCTTCTGGTAATCTGTGACAACTGATTCACCCCCCCTCTCAGTTGTCTTTCGGTTATTTGAACTATCTAACAATTGGTATTAGAGATTTGGTCTTTTTTGCAAAAATCTTAACTAATTGAGGAAGATGCTATGGTGACTAACAGTTCAAGTTCATCCAGTTCTTCTAGAGCTATTTTTTGAAGGGATATATCGAGGCTTTAAGGAACAAATTATACAGTATGGAAGATTCGGATGGAGACTCATTTGAGATGTCTTGGCAAGGAGATTTGGGATATCACACAAAATGGTGTCACACCCTATAATCCAAGATTTGGCAATCCTCCTCCAACTAACCTGGACAAGGTGCTGGAGAATGATTGTAGAGCAAGAGAAGCCCTCTTGTGTGCACTTTTTGATTAGCAAATAATGGGATTAACCGACAAATTATCTGGAAAGGCTATATGGGATAAGTTGCAGACTCTAAATGAAGGTGACCCTACAATGAAGATTGCTAAACTTGATGGTTGCCAGGTGAGATATGAAAACCTGAAGATGGAAGAATATGAAATGATTACTGCGTTCATGGAAAGGGTAAATGAGATTGTTATGGGAATTCAATGTTGTGGTGGAACTCTGAGCAAAAATGAAATTGTTTCTAAAGTCCTGAGAGCCCTACCACCAGATTACAAAATGAAGGCTACTTCAATTAATGAGTTGAGAACAATGGCTAATACATCTATCAACATAGATACTTTGGTTGGGAAACTATCTGCTTTTGAGCTCGAGGAATTTGAACCTTTTGGAGCTATGAAAACTGAACTTGCTTTTCATGCATCTACATCTACAACTGGTAAGCAAGATTGGAGAGCTTTATATGCAAAATAATTAGAATATATGAAGAGAGAAGATGATGAGTTTGAGCAACTTGAAGCACTATTTTCCAGAAGAGTACCAAAAGGATCAATAGGAAGTAAGTATGAAGGAAAAGCATCTTTTAAATATTTTGCATGCAATAAGATTGGTCATTTTGCATCTAGATGTCCTGAAAGGAATTCAAGATTTGAAGAAAGAGTTAAGAGATCATTTAAACCTAACCCTAGATATCTGAACAAGTATAGATTCAAGAAAAACAAAGACAAATCATGCTACATAGTGGATGAGGAAGGAATTACTTATTTAGATGATGAACCAACAGAAGAATCTGCTAGTGGATCCAACAATGGGAAAAAATGGGTATTCTTGGCTATCAAGGAAGATGATCTGGTACTGGAAGAGAATGTCTAGAACATCTTCCAGAACCTCTTCCTGAGGCATAAGTAGTATCATCATGAATTTTGCCTACCCCTAAGGCATCTGCCTTAGTTACCGGATGAGCTTCCTGCTGATGCAGGAGCAACATCCTATGTCAGTTGAGTAATCAGAGCATTCCCATCTATTGATTGATCTTCTGACTTCCTGACCCATTCTTTATATGATCTTTCCAGATTTGAATAACCTTCTCTTTTCCTTTCTCTTTTGATCCTTCATTGTTAATTGATGGATTTCTACTTCTACAAAACTTAGCTATGTGTCCAACCTCATTGCATGCATAACATGTAACATTATTCTTTTGAATTGCTTTGCTAAAACCGGTATAATTGCTTGACCTGCACTAATTAGCCATATGTCCAAATTTTCCACATGCATAACATTTAACATTCATTCTGCAATCTTTTGTCTTATGACCATACTTATTGCATTTAGAACATTGACCAGGAGCAGAGTTATAGTTCTGATTTGCTCTATTTCTACATTGCCTAGCCATATGACCAAATTTATTACAAACAAAGCACATACCATTGAATTTATAAGCATTAAATTGTCTTACCAGTGCCTTATAGTTTTGATCTTCATTTGCAGTCGCGGAACTCTGAGCTTGTTCATATCCAAGTCCACTAGAATCTCCATTTTATCTTTGACTTTTCAATTACTCATCAAGTTGTGCTGAACTAACCTTGAATTTTTTTTATACTCACGTGTAGTAGTCAAATCATCTCTCAAAATTATTATTTGTCTTTCAAGTTCTTGTTCATTACTTGGGAATTGTACTAAGTCTATTCTAAACATCTCATTCTCATGAACCAACCTACCACATTCCTCAAATTTGTCTTTCAAAGATATAGCAAGATTTTCTTCCTTCTTCTTAGGGTCCTCAATCTCCTTTGACATCCTCATAGTTAAGGCTTGCATTTCATTCCTTATGACTATATTCTCTTGACTTATATTTTGACATCTCTCATTAAGGGCATCTTTCTCTTGATTATCCTTACTCTACAAAAGTTCCTTCCTCCTAGCCTGAACAAATGGCAAACTCTCTTGTAGGACAATAATGAATTCCTGAGCAGAATTCAATTCATCATGTAAGCTCAAGTTCTTCATCCTTTCAGCATCATAATCTTCAAGTGCAACTCAGAGATTACTTTAGTGGCAAATATTCGCCAATGGCAAATTTTTCACGTCGGTGACTTGGGAAATGGCGAATATTTTGTACCGAATGGGGGTGTCTATGTCGCCAGAACATTATCAATTTCCATCAAATTCGTGGCCTGATTGCCATATGTTTTATGTAATTAAATGTTTCTATGTGAGGATTTCGCCAATAAAATATATGGTGGACACATGGTAACTTTAATTTTTTCGCCTACACTCTTTGAGGTTGCCTTAATTAATTCACCTATAGGCATACAAAGATTTGTTAGACAGGAGGACCCAATTCGCCCAACATTTTTCTGATGCATGTCTCCATTCACCCCAACTTTCACTAACTATATTGTATTTGCCAATTATTTGGATGACCCATAATCACCTCGAAAATTACATGTTGTGTTATAATTACGTGGGATTCGCCAAATATTTGTATACCATATAAAATTCCCACGGAATTTGCCATATAAGGATTGGCATAAATACATTCAAAAATTAGATCTATCTCTACACAATTCGGTCGGTTCTAGCCTATGAATTCGGATCAATAGCAAAGTTTCAGACCAAAGAAAATCATTGTTGTTGACTGCATTGGTGACTGTTAGTGACCTAAAGGTGAGCGATCATATTTTTGAAGTGTTATAATATTATTTTGAATTTATCTATATATGTTTGCACTATTGAGTTCATTCTTATTCAGTGGGGACCCGTTAGTGCCAAGTGGTCATCTGGGAGATTCAGACCTCAAACATCTAGATTATAGGTCGCAGGGCCAATGAAACATAGATTATACTTTATAATCTATTATTGCTTCTTCAACAAATTGATTTTTTTTTTTTGCAGCCTTTATTTTGTTGGAGATGTCGAAAAGGAAAAAGGGTAGGAAAACTGAATGTGGGGAAGGCCATGAGAGGCCAACAAAACACAGAACATTGTCTTCGTACTTTGGCTTTGGAAAAGATTGTGGTGAAAATCAGGAAGGTACATCATCACAAGTACAAGTACAAAATTCACAACCTACACTGCATGTTGAAGATGGCAGCGAACCTGATATCTCAGATTAGGATGATCTTGAAGAAGATTATTTGGTATATGCCCAAGTTAGCCAGAATGATATAATCGACTTAGGTGATAATGCCATTGATGATAATGCACAAAAGGGGAAAAGAAAAGCCAGATCAAAAAAGGATCAACTATTGGCCATTTGGTGGAATTGATTATGTGTTGCATTGAATTTTTGCCATTGATGTCAACACTATCTGTTTGGATGCTTTATCGGTGCCTTTCTGGTCCCCATACGTTGAGTGGTTTTTGGTTAACTTGGATCCAACATGATCTGGTTGACTCTAGTATAATTTGGTGATGGAATTGACTTGTTCATAATGCACATACTCATATTTGGTTAGTTGGTTTTGGTATGGCGAATCGATGCTATCCTGCTTTCTATGGAGATTGGTTTCTGGTTCTGGTGAGGGTTTCACCGATAGAGCTTTTGGTGAAGATCTTTTGATGCATTGCATAATTGGTGTTGGTGCAGCTTCTAATGGAGTTTGAGGATGTTGTTGGTTATGAACCGGCATTGATGTAACATGTGGATAGGACCTATTATTGTATTTTTGGGATATCTTATGTGTGGATATTATTTGTTTTGGTCTAAGGCCGACATGGTTTGTAATTATGTGATTGATTTATTGTCTGGTAGTCGACCTGATTGTTTATGGTCGAGGGTTTTCATAAATAAGATGTAAGATCTCATTGTAGATCATCATGGTTATTGTAAGAGGTCATGGTGAAGGAATGTAATGTAAAAATAATGTAATATCATTCAGGCAGAGGAGTTGGTCGATCATTGGAGATCGAATTGGGTTTGTAAGAGTATTTAGTCCTCTGATATTGAGCTTAACTAGATCTATACTCAGGCATAGGAGATTCTATCTTTTGCAGTTCAAGACTTCTCCGGATTGTAGTTTGGATTTGCATGTAGTCAGTTGTCTTTTGGTTATTTAAACTGTCTAACAATTGGCATCAGAGTCTTGGTCCTCTCTACAGAAAGCTTAACCGCTTGAGGAAGATCCTATGGCGACTAACAGTTCAAGTTCATCCAGTTCTTCTGGAGCTAACTTTCGAAGGGATATACCGAGGCTTGAAGGAACAAGCTATACAATATGGAAGATTCAGATGGAGACTCATCTAAGATGCCTTGGCTAGAAGATTTAGGAGATCTCATAGAATGGTGTCACACCCTATAATCCGGGATCTGGCAATCCTCCTCTAGTAAACCTGGACAAGGAGCTTGAGAATGATTGTAGAGCAAGAGAAGCCCTCTTGTGTGCACTTTCTAATCAGAAAATTATGGGATTAACCAGCAAATCATCTGGAAAAGCTATATGGGATAAGTTGTAGACTCTTAATCAAGGTGACCCTATAGTGAAGATTCCTAAACTTGATGGTTACCAGGTGAGATATGAAAACCTGAAGATGGAAGAAGATGAAAGGATTACTGCATTCATGGAAAGGGTAAATGAGATTGTTATGGTAATTCAATGTTGTGGTGGAACTTTGAGCGAAGATGAAATTGTTTCTAAAGTCCCGAGAGCCCTACCACCAGCTTACAAAATGAAGGCTATTGCTATTAATGAGTTGAGAACAATGGCTAATACATATGTCAATAGATATAGTTTGGTTGGGAAACTATCTGCTTCTGAGCTTGAGGAATTTGGACCTTCTGGAGCTGTGAAAACTGAACCTTCTTTTCATGCATCTACATCTACAACTGGTAAGCAAGATTGGAGAGATTTATATGCAAAGGAATTAGAAGATATGAAGAGAGAATATGATGAGTTTGAGCAACTTGAAGCACTATTTGCTAGAATATTATCTAAAGGACCGATAGGAAGTAAGTATGAAGGAAAAACACCTTTTAAATGTTTTACATGTATTAAGATTGGTCATTTGGCATCTAGATGTCCTTAAAGAAATTCAAGATTTGAAGAAAGAGTTAAAAGATCATTTAAGCCTAACCCTGGATATCAGAACAAATATAGATTCAAGAAAAATAGAGACAAATCATGCTACATAGTGGATGAGGAAGGCATTATTAATTTAGATGATGAACTGACAGAAGATTCTGCTAGTGGATCCGACAATGGGAAAGAATGGGTATTCTTGGATATCAAGGAAGATGATCTGACACTGGAAGAGAATGTACCTAAGGAGAAGGCACTTGCTGCTAAAATTGAGGATAAGGATGAATGGGTAATTGACAGTAGTTGTTCACATCATATGACTGGAGATAAAGGGAAGTTTCTTTCTTTGCAAGAAATTGATGGTGGACTAGTTAGATTTGGAGATGACAAGGCATGTATGATTAAAGGAAAAGGAACTATATCATTGGATGATAAGAACAATACTAACAATGTTTATTATGTTGAAGGTTTGAAGCATAATCTTTTGAGTGTAGGACAATTGGTAGATAAGGGATTTCAATTACAGTTCAAGGATGGAAAATATAAAGTCATTAACAGATCTGGCTTGGAGATTGCAATCGGTATGCAGACAAAAGGTAACATATTTCATTTGAACTCTGGTGATAAGACATGTTTGATTACATAGATTGAGGAGAGTTGGTTATGGCATAAAAGGTTGTGTCATGTAAATTTTGATTGCATTGTGAATATCAGTTCAACTAAGGCTGTTAGAGATATACCTAAGATTATGAATCCCTATAATCCGGTATGTAAAGAATGTCAAATGGGTAAATATGTTAGAACCTCTTTTAGGAGTATACAAGATAAATCAAATGATGTTCTTAATTTTATTCATATTGATTTGTGTGGCCCTGCTAGAGTTAAAAGTTTTCATGGTGATTGATATTTCATGCTAATCATTGATGATTATTCTAGAATGATGTGGGTTACTTTTTTAGAGAAAAATTTGAAGCATTTGAAAAGTTTAAAATCTTTAAGGCTAAAGTGGAAATTGAGACAGGATTGAAGATTAAATGTTTGAGATCAAATCATGGTGGAGAATTCACATCCAGTGAGTTTAATAACTTTTGTGACAAGCATGGTATAAGAAGACAATTTTCTGCTCCCCGGACACCTCAGCAAAATGAAGTTCTAGAAAGGAAAAACAGAACTATCTTGGATGCTTCTAGAACAATGATGATGGAAGCTAATATACCCTATATCTATTGGAGAGAAGCAGTTAGTACAACGGTTTACACATTCAACATAGTACATATCAAAGGAGAAACTAGTAAGACACCTTATGAATTATGGTTTGACAATACACCTACAGTTAAGTATTTCAGAATTTTTGGTAGTAAATGCTATATTAGGTGAGATGATACTATTGGGAAATTTGATCCTAGAAGTGATGAAGGCATATTTCTTGGTTATTCTAATAAAAGCAAAGCATATAGATGTTATAACAAGAGATTGCAGAAAATAGTGGAGAGTGCTAATGTCAAAGTAGATGAGCTGAGAAAAAGTCAAATTAGAATTTATGAGAAGGAACTGGTAGTGGAAATGATTATATCTGAACCGGTAGCACCTTTACCAGAACATAGAGTTGAACCAGTTACTCTGGAAACATCAGAGAATTCTACAGTAACTAAAGAACAGAGAAGAGGAACAAAGAGTCTGAAGACTCCTAGGTATGTGAGATTGAATCATTCTGAAGATCAAAACATTGGGGATAAGAGAAATGGAGAGATGACAAGAAGAAGACTGACAACTAATGAGGCATATTTAATTTCACAAGTTGAACCGGTATCAATAATTGAAGCATGTAAAGATGAATTTTGGTTAAAAGCTATGGAAGAAGAATTAGATTAGATTGAGAAAAATAACACATGGACTTTGGTTCCCCGGAC
Source organism: Cryptomeria japonica (assembly GCF_030272615.1). Taxonomy (NCBI): domain Eukaryota; kingdom Viridiplantae; phylum Streptophyta; class Pinopsida; order Cupressales; family Cupressaceae; genus Cryptomeria; species Cryptomeria japonica. The sequence continues at coordinate 542,575,244 of NC_081406.1, read as the reverse complement.
TAAAAATAAAAATGTTATTGGAACTAAATGGGTTTTTAGGAATAAATTGAATGAGGATGGTCAAGTTATAAGGAATAAGGCTAGATTGGTTTGTAAAAGATATTCTCAGAAGGAAGGAATTGATTATGGAGAGAATTTTGTGCCGGTAGCTATGATTGAAGCTGTAAGACTATTTCTTGCCAATGTTGCGTATAAAAACTACAAGGTTTATCAGATGGACGTTAAATGTGCATTCTTGAATGGGGATCTTGATGAGGAAGTTTATATTGAGCAACCTGACGGGTTTTCACTATCAGATGATACTGATATGGTTTGTAGGTTAAGGAAAGTTTTTTATGGATTGAAACAAGCACCTAGAGCTTGGTATGCAAGGTTGGATAAATATCTTTTGAAGCTTGGTTTTACTAAGGGCAGTACTGACAGTAATTTATATTATAAAATCACTGATGATGATATACTGATTGTTGAAGTATTTGTTGATGACATTACTTTTTGGAGGTGAAGATAAATTATGCATATAATTTTCTAGGAATATGGAGAAAGAATTTGAGATGTCTATGATTGGTGAGATGAAATTTTTCTTAGGTCTGTAGATTACTCAGACTGACAAAGGTATTTTTATCTGTCAAACTAAGTATGCTAAGGAATTGTTGAAGAAATTTGGTATGGGAGATTATGAACCAGTAAGCACACCTGTGGTTACGAGTGAGAAATTGACAAGGAAAGATGTTTATGCACCGATAAATACTACAAGATACAAATCTATGATTGGAGGTCTACTTTATTTGACTCAGACTAGGCCTGACATTATGAATGTTTTTTGTATTGTTTCAAGATTTCAGAGTGATCCTAGAGAAAATCATGAGATGGCGGTGAAAAGTATTTTAAGATACTTGCAAGGTACATTAGAATATGGTTTGTGGTATCCTAAGGATGATAACTTTACTTTATGTGCATATATAGATGCTGATTGGGTTGGAGATGTTGATGACCGGAAAAGTACTTCCGGTGGAGCTTTATTTCTTGGAAAGAAGTCGGTTTCATGGATCAACAAGAAACAGTCATGTACTTCTTTATCTACTGTTGAAGTGAGTATGTTGTTGTTGCTACTAATTGTACACAATTTTAATGGATGAAGAAAATGTTGAAGGATATAAAGGTGGATTGTGATGCGCCGGTAGTTATTCATTGTGATAACTTTGCTGCTATTGATATATCAAATAATCCGGTATTTCACTCTAAGACAAATCACATATCTATCAAGTATAACTTTTTGAAGGAGAAGGTGGAAGCAAATGAAGTTAAACTAGTTTATGTGAACACTAAAGAATAGATTGCAGATATTTTCACTAAACCCTTCTCTAAGGAATCATTTGAGTACTTGCAAGACATATTGAGGGTTTCTACCCATCCGACAGAGACTTGATTGGTGCGGTTTGGCATCAGTCTGGTATGCATTATCAGATATACTATTCATTCTGACACTGATGTGGGATGCTACTACTCAGGGGGAGTAGTCATCTTTGAGATTCAGAGGCTTATGTTTTTTCTTTCATATTTCTGGCATTAATGTCAAAGGGGAAGAGATAGTGATGTGAAAAATAAATTGAGAACTTTACAAAGATATTATTCACAGGGGAAGAGACATTGATATTCAGAGCTATATGTAGGAGATTGTTGGTTGTCTTCCACAGGGGGAGACTTATTTGGCATTTCTTGGTACTTAGATGTTTTTCACATCTAGTGTTGCCATCAATGACAAAGGGGGAGATTGTTGGCCATTTGGTGGAATTGATAATGTGTTGCATTGATGTTTTATCATTGATGTCAACACTAGCTATTTGGATGCTTTATTGACACCCTTCCAGTCTCGGTAGGTTGAGTAGTCTTTGTTTAACTTGGATCCGACATGATCCAGTTGACTCTGATATAATTTGGCGATGGAATTGGTTTGTTCATGACACTTATACTCATATTTGGTCAGTTGGTTTGGGTCTGGTGATTGGATGATATCCTGCTTGCTATGAAGATTGGTTTCTGGTTCCAGCGAGGGTTTCACCAGCAAAGCTTTTGGTGGAGATCTTTGATGCATTGTATAATTGGTGTTGGTGAAACTTCTGATGGAGTTTTAGGATGTTGTTGGTGATCATGTTTGAGACTTGGCATTTGGAGATCATTGCTAAAGCGTGTGGACCTATACTTGGTCTCGGTTGATCTAGGTTATGGATTGACATTGATGTAACGTGTGGATAGGACATATTGTTGTATTTTTGAGATGTCTTATGTGTTGGATATTATTTTTTTTGGTCTAAGGCTGACATGGTTTGTAATTATGTAATTGGTTTATTTTCTGGTAGCCGACCTGATTGTTTATGGTCAAGGGTTTGTATAAATAAGATGTAAGATCTCATTGTGGATCATCATGGTTATTGTAAGAGGTCATGGTCAAGGAATGTAATGTGCGAATAATATAATAGCATTCAGGCAAAGGAGTTGGTCGGTCATTGGAGATCGAATTGGGTTTGTAAGAGGATTTAGTCCTCCGGTATTGAGCTTAACCAGAACTGTATTCAGGCATAGGAGATGCTATCTTTTGCAGTTCAACACTTCTCTAGATTGTAGTCTGGATTTGTATGTAGTCAGTGAGACTCCTTTTGTGATGGGTATTGTGCTCTAGGCTATTGGCGTTCCTGCAAGTGCAAGCCCCTTCATTGTAAATTCACATACTTACTGTAGAAGTATTATCCGACTGTGGGTAGGCTTCCCACCATGGTTTTTCCCTTTACCGGGTTTTCCACGTACAAATATTGGTTTATATGGATGGATTTTATTTTGTGATTATTGTTTATGCTTAATTGGATTAACTGTTATTCCAGTATTGTTGTTTTAAATTGCTAATGCTTCTAGTAATCTGTGAAAATTGATTCACCCCCCCTCTCAGTTGTCTTCTGGTTATCTAAACTGCCTAACAATAACATGACGTGTCAATAACATGATGTGTCCATAACTCGACGAGTAACATAACAAGTCAATAACATGATGGGTCAATAACATGATGTGTCAATAACATAAACAATGGAGACAAAGGATGAAGAGTTATCGCAAGAAGCACAAGGCAACATCCAAAGGCCGCTCGGGATAACTCTTAACAAAGAGTTGGAAGGGGATAATGTTCTATCTCGAGGTAAATTATGTAGAGTAAAATCACTATAGAAAAGTTGCCCCGAGGAGGTTTCAAGTTGGCTTTGAAGGGCCCTGGGATAATTTTATTAAGAAATAGAGAGGGCTTTCTTTGCCCCAGGTGACTTATCAAGAATAAAGGTTGGGTCTCGAGATAAGAATATAAGGCAATGGACAAAAACAATATTATCCCGCGGTGGTTAGCGAAGCATCTCTTGTGGTCCTGGGATAAGGAAGTGGGATGGCACAAAGAAAAAGTTATCCCAGAGGAATAGAGGACATATACAGAGCAATACTTTGGGTTTCAGTGAGAATATGCACATAGACACTTGGGCTCCAGAATAAGAATATTATTAAATGAGCAATGAAATCTTTATCCCGGAGAATCACGAAGGTAAAAGAAAAGATGCCTGAGATAAGAAGACAAGAAGAATTTCAAAGTAATTCTTATCTCAAAGAGATAAAATAATCAGACAAATGAGCCCCGGGATAAGAAACAAAGCCGAAGGTGGTGAAAAATTTAACCCCGAGCGGTAAGTAAAGTTACAAGATGACGCCCAGGGAAAGAGAATACAATGAATATGGAATTTATTAGAAAGGTGGCCAAAGAGGAAATACAAGGGGGCCAACTCAGTGGTCATACAAAGTCAAGGGTTGATTGTGGCCATTCAGTTGATCATCTACGGTGGAAATACAAATTTTTGAAGCCAACGACAACTTTGCCTTCCATGAAGGAATTAATGGGGTCACAATAAAAGAAGAAACTCTGTTACGTTCATCTTCACCAAGCTTTCAAGCGATTGAAGAGCAGTTGTAGAACAAAAAGAAAGTGATTTCAAGCAATCTAAAGGCGTCTAAACACAAGCAGCAACACAGTAAGTAAAATGCAAGTGCCCTTTGTATAAATTTGGTTGAATTGCCCATGTAAAGTTGTAGGTGTTTCAGATCCCTAGGTTTTTTATTTCCTACTCTTCATAAATTAGCCATGGCCTCCCCCATTGAGTAAACCACAATCCTTGCTATTGAGAAAACCCAAAAAACTGAAACTAGCTCAGGTGCCCCTAGTGTTACCCATGCCATCTCTTTGAGAATGGTAGCCCCATTACAAGAATTACAAGATGCCCCCACTATTGAGCCAAGCCCTGAATTAGCTCCTGCACAAACTAAGGAGGTTGAAGCCAGTGTTCCCCCCAAGCAAATAAAGAGGAAGAGGGAAGCAAAGAAGGTTGCAACTATGGTTTCAGAGGAGAAAATAGAGGAGGAAGCCCTGGCCCCAAACACAAGGAATCCCACTCCTAAGAAAATAAAATCAAAGAAGGATGGAGAGGCTGGAGCTTCCACGGAAGAAATACCTGCCCAACAGACCCCTCTTGTGATTGAATTGGAAGTAGTTGTAGAGAAGGTAGAGGAGCCACCAAAAAAGAGGGAAGCAAAGAAGAGAACCCCTCCTAAAAGGAAGGTTGGATCTTCCTCCATTGTAGAGGAATACCCATAACCTTAAGAGAAAACAATAGCACCAGCTGAGCCTCCCAAGACAGTTGCTGAAGTGGTAAGGAAAACAATGATTAAATTGAAAGAATTGGCTAGGAGGTAGACAGAGAAACCCGGGTCTTCAGCCAGGATTTGCTAGACCTATTCCCTGGATCAAGCTCATTGGAGTCGACCACGAAAGTGCGGGACGACACAAAGGCGGGATGCCATCATGAGACATAGGGGGTGGGATGTCTTCCATGCCTTTTATGGAAATATGGACCAACCTAGGCCAATATCCAACCCCTAGAAATTAAACTTAGGAAGGATAGTGGTCCCAAATGTATTTATTGAACCAATGCTGATTAGGGAATTGGCCAAGAAATTTGACCCCCCAAGCTTTGTTGTCAGAGACCTTCAAGGACAGGTTATTTTGGATATCTCTCAGAAGGCTATTAATCAATTCTTTAGGCTGGATGGGTAAGCCATTAAGGGGATCAACAAGAAGGCCTTGTTGAGGATGTATGAAAAGAACAAGATGAAAATCAGGAGGGACTATCTGCCCATGTTTTTGAAAAATCTCTCCAAGTTTTCCCCAAGCTATATCCAGATTCCAACCCATCCTACCCTCCGAGACTAAGCCTTTTGCATTAGATAAGTTTGAGACTTATTTTATAAGGACATACTATGCTCTATGCCAAGTCTTAGGAGAATATTGTGGGTGTAATTTGTTTCCAGTAGTTTACATGATGCTGGCAATATCCATTCAACACCCTACCACCAATGAAACTTTTGATTTTGCTACAATTCTCCAAGCCAAGTTACAAGAGAGCCTAATAAAGGGAAATGACTGTATATGGTGAAAATGGATAACAATAATAATGATATTGAAATGCTAAATGAATTCAACCACAAAACCCTAGCCTAACAACAACAAAGATCCACCATAACATATGAAGATTACCTAAGATAATGCAAATCAAATGAAATCACAAAGATTATACCATCACATGTCCAATAGGGTTTGGATCTCCATTCTTCCTATCTCCATTGATCTTGCTTGATATATTTGCTCTCAGATTTTATGTGCACAAGAGCTCAACAAAGAACAAAATGTGGTTGCAAGTAGGATCGCATATGCCAAGTAGTCAATTGATCAAGTGGTTAGGGTTTGATAATGAAGGAAGCATCTCCTTATATAGAAGACACTATATGAAATGGAGGGATAAGATTGAGAGGTGTAAAAGGAGGTCGGCTATGATTAGAGGGTAGGTAAAAGAAATAATAAAATAATGAAAGGGGTAGGTAGTGTATGAATTAAGAGATGAATGACATGTGTCATGGGTAGAAAAGGTTAATGACTTAATTAAATAAATAAAGATTTATATAATTAATAGAAGAAGTGGGATAATTAAAATAAGGCTAGAAGAGGATAAATGAATTAATTAAATAAATAAAGATTTATTTAATTAATAGAAGAATTAAGCTTAGATAATTAAATAAATAAAATATTTATTTAATTAGACTGGACAATTTTGGGTGTCTACAATGACAAAAGAACTCCATTGGATTTCAAGCACTATTATTTGGTGTGCCATCTCATTTTGTATTAGAATAGGTCAACATGGTCACCATAGCTAAACATCAGAATGCTAGATCCACGGATAGGGTTATCATGGCCTATTCAGAGATGGACACAAGTATGGGATAAGGGATCTCACTTTGGGGCTTATTGTTTATTATTTGATTATTTTGTCAAAAGGGTTTTTGATATGTTGGGTGTAGTGATAAGAAGGCTGCTTCCACATATAATTAAGGTATTAAGAATAAAAGCCTGCATAGCTCCAGATGTATAGTATGTAGAGGGGGCTTTTAGCCATAATTTTGGAGACTTCTCCTTTTATGATGACTACACAATTATAAGGTGCTATGATTTTGAGAAGGCTCCTCATAGGCTACCAATTTTAGTATCTCCTAGGCTTGCATTCTTGGAATTCATGTGGCAAATGATGTGGGTAGATAAGGACCAAATCCTAGAAAGAAAGGGTAAGCATCTCCCCAAAGCCACTAGCTTCAAAGAATTCACCATTGGATGTGATAATTTGGAAAAGATCCAGGATATTTTGATCAAAAAATACAAGTTTAAGGTGTCTATAGCCATAAATTATGATCCTGAGGGGTACATAGGAGACTTAAGGCTAAATAAGCTCAAAGAAAGAAGCTACCACCATCAATTCTATGAGATAGAAGACCTTCTGAGAAATGCTCTGCCAGGTGAAGCCATCCAAAGGAAGAAGAAGTGATAACTGCTAAAAAATATAGAGCAAGAGAGAATGGTAGAAGACAAAGACTACAAAGGGCTTCTCAGAGAGGAATTTCAATCTGACTTTGCCAGAATGTTTTGGCATTATTGGATGAATTGATCATGTGTTGCATTGATGTTTTTTCATTGATGTCAACACTAGCTGTTATGGTTGGTTACTAGTAGAAGATCAAGTGTTACCAATAGAAGAGACTATCTATTGGACACTTCCGACATGTTTGGATCTATGAAATGTGATTGGTTACATGTGGTATGTGCCTCTAGAGCATGTCTTGGTCAGATGGTATTGACTTGGTAATCAGATGCTATCATACACTTTGGTAAACCCTTACTGGCACTAGTTTAAGGCTTTACTGACAAAGCTCTCACTGAGGAATCTTGACAGGATTTCAGGATGCTGAAGATGTTCTTTGATCGTGCTTCAACTACTTGAAGACATTGCTTTGGCATGGTGGACCCATAATAGGTCCGGTACCTATCTAGGTTATGAATTAGTATCATGTTAACATGTACTCTACATGTTACTAGGATTTTTCGAAATGATTTATGGATTTATTATTGTTGTTTTGGTCTTAAGCCGACATGGTATATCATTGTAATATGAATTTATGTAATGATCTTATTGTAATATCTTTTAGGTGGCTGACCTAACTAGTTTAGGCCTTAGGGTTTGTATAAAATGATGTAAGATATCATTGTAGATCATGGCATAGGAATGGAATAAGTGTTTGTGGTCTTGAAATGCAATATCATATGTGAAGGAGATTTGGTCAATCATAGGTGATCGAATTGGGATTAAGAAAGAGGTCAAAGGCCTCCAATATTGAGCTTAACTGAGATTATAATCAAGCATGATAGATGCTATTTCTGGTAGTTCACTCTATTGGATTGTTGTCCATTTATCTTGAGATGGTTGTAGCCTCTTTATAGTCAGTGATAATCTTTTGTAATGAGCAGTACGCTCTAGGCAGTGTGCCTTCCTGCATGTGCAGGCCCCTCATTGTATCACATACTTTCTGCAGAAGTATCATTTGACTGTGGGTAGGCTTCCCACTGTGGTTTTTCCCTTTCTAGGTTTTCCACATACAAATCATGGTGTTAGGTGATATGGTTTCTTTGCATCGATTATCTATTTAATTGTTAAGTTGTATTGTTTACCGGTATCTATTTCTGCTTTACTGGTACTTAATCAGGTTAAAGGTTATTAAGTGGATTAAATGTTATAATCTGTTAACAACTGATTCAACCCCCTCCTCTCAGTTGTTCACCGGTTATCCTAACAAAATGATCATTATCCTCCAGAATGCCGATGATATAATCAAGAACAACATTCAGAGGAAGGAAGCTAGGGATAAGGGAGAAAAATTTAAGGAGTAACTTGTTGTTGATATCCCCACATTCTCCAAAAAAGGGGTGATTATCATAGAAGAAGGGGAACCCGAGTCTTCCAAATTAGTATCCAAAGATAAAGGGCCAGTGGTGGGAGAAATAAAAAGGGCGGAGAGAGGAAAAACAAAGATATTAGATTTTGTAGACATCCCTGAGACTGATGACCCCAATGCGCTCCCTCATTCCCCTCCTAGAGATTTGTTCAGTGAGGTTGAAGCAACAGAGCAACTGGATGACATGGATAGAGTTTTGGTTCCTAGTGTCATCCCTACACATGAGGTGGATGATGAAAGAATGGATTTCTCAAGGGAGTTCATGTCTGATGACAATTTTGTGAACTCCTCTTAATTCAAATCTTTTTGGCTCAAAGAGAAATTGAGAAATGTGGCTGAGGGGGAAGAAATAAATGTAGACCCCGATAATATTCAATGTAACGCTGAGGAGGAGAGAGAAATGATTTCCAAAAGTGGCATGCTTCTAGTCCCAGGATGGGACCATAGACAAATATTTTTGTTAGACCAAGTAATCAAACAAAATGACCCGAGATATGTTAAAGAATATGAAAACTATGGGTCCAAGATAAATGTCGATACCAAAGCCTTTGCAATTTGGGATAGAGGATAAAATGTCAACCGACCAATTTTTCCATTTGGATTGGAAGAACAAAGGGGGGAATCAATTTTGATGACATCCACTGACACCACTACAGGAGAGGTTGTCTCTTTGACTTTCCATTCAGCCCAATTTGCTCAGATAGTGGTACATGATTTAGAAGCAATGCACATTACTCTCAGGGACAATTTGTCCTAGCTTAATCATAGTTATCATTTATTATTCATTGAAAATTTCAAATTGAAAGAAAAATTGATTAAAGATAAGACAGGGACCTCAGAAGGAATAAGGCCTGAAGAATTAGAAAAGGCCACTAAGGAGGTACAAGAAGCCAAAGAGGAAGCTTCAAAGATTTACTATGAGATCAGAAAGGCTTCAAATTTTGAAGGTAGTTGGTAGAGTGATGGACAAATTAGAGGAGGTCCATGCTAATTTTTCTTCTCTAACCAAAATCGATAGTGATTTGGATTCTATTTTTTCATTCTTTCAACCTATTAGGGCCACTTGGTTTCCAAATGGGCAACAATTGAAGGAGATTCTTTTGGCATCTGAAAACAAAGGGAGTGAGGCAAAAGAAATTGAAATAACATGGAAAAATTATAATCAATTGATTAAGGATCTCCCAAACATTGAGAAGGAAAATAAAGCAATTAGTGATAGGTTTGAGTCACTCAAGGGGCTAAAATGGTGGGACATCCCATCAATTTTGACACTGATGCAACACATTAAGGACTTGAACTCTTGGCATGCATATTTTGAAAAGGCTATAGCAAGAGTCCTTAAAGAATTAGAATATGATCCAAATCAGGAAGCTTCGTATGGTACAATTTTGGATAGGATCATGGATGTAGATGCGTAGTATTATAAATTTGTTGTGGATGCAGTAGGGGTCCTACCTCAAGCGACTAGGACTACAATGAATAGGTTGCAAGGCCTAAAATATTTTGATTGGCCAATTAGCAAGATGGATGGATGGTACAGTAAGTTTTGTGTCATCCTCCAACAAGGATTAGAGGAAGAGGAAGAGGAAGACTATTCTCTATTTTTACCTTTTTGTCCCCCTCCAATTTTGGAATGACAGTGTTATTTTTTGGAAGGCTACTAACAAATTTCACCTGCCATCATCCCAGTTTCCAAGATATTAGTAGCCAAAACCCTCAACCCACTTTTTGGACCTAAAAGGATACAACACACAAGGATCACAGGGAATAGTCATCTGTAGGCCTGCAACCTCAGATAAGGACTTCTCAACAATAAGGAATGAATGACTCAACAAGAGAAGGACATGCCTACAAGGACAATTTTTGATTGTACTTCTTCCTAGTTAGGGTTTCATTTTTGTCTACTCATTGGCCTGAATCTTGTTTTGCTCCCTTGTGTTATAAAAGGGAATTCAGGGCCTTGAGAATTGTTTTGAAATTTTTGTGATCATATGTACTAGGAGAAGAGCTTAATAGAAAGACAAAGTTATCGTAGAAAGTTGAACTATAATTTTGTGAATGTACTTATTTTACTTTGAAGATCAATAAGAATACATTTTCTATTCCGATCTCATACTATTAGTTCATGTGTTATATGAGTTTTAAAAACTAAGAGTGTTTTAAGCTTGTCTTGTCAAAGTGAGAATGTGTATGTTTTGATAGGTTTCATTTGCAGCAAATGAATTAAATTCTATCAGGAATAGAGTAACATAGTATGAGTTGGTATGAGATGAGTTGAGAGTGTGTTTTTTAGGTTCAATGTTTATGTAAGACATTTATGTTCAAAGATCTAAATCTTAAAAGCTAAAGAGCACATTGTTGTGAGTGTAGTGACCTTTCTCTGACTCTGTAATCCCTAAGAGATAAGCACTGGTCATGTTTCCCAAGTTTCAAAATCAATCATTAAAATCTATTTGCTTTCAGTATAAGGATTAGTTTAGGAGTAGCATAGATTAGAACCAGTCTCAATGTACCAAAAGATGACATAAGCTAAGGTCTGAGCGAAGAGCATGAGTTTTTTCATTCTTTCCTTGGTATATTTTCATTAAAACATCTTCTTAAAGTACAATGTCTTGTCAAAAGAGTGAGAATATCAAAGCAACACTATTATAGGGATACCCACCTAGGTTTTGCAGGGCCTAAAGAGTAGAAAGTTGTATTTAGGGTGCTACACTTTGTTCATTGGCCAAATCTAGTCCTATTGCTTAACCATGAGTCAGTGGCTATTTCTCTAGAGTATAGGAACCTGTTGATTTCAACACCAACACACATGACGTATCAATAAATCGATGAGTCAATAACATGACTGGTCAATAACTCATCAAGTCAAAAACATGATGAGTCAATAACATGATGTGTCGATAACTTGATGAGTCAATAAAATGATGAGTCAATAACATGACAGGTCAATAACATGATGTGTCAATAACTCGACGAATCAATAACATGATGAGTCAATAACATTGCAGGGGTGTTACAAACAGATTGCACATGGGTTTGAAGAGATTTGATGATTGTTGTGTCTCTCAGTCAGAGAAAGAGTAGTGTTGAGAGGGTTTGGTGTCAACGTGTGTGTCAGATGATCATTGTGTGTGGATTCTGGGCATCATGATGTAATATAAAAAGGAAGTAAAAATATCCATGAAAGATGTTTAAATTCCTTGAATACGATAAAACATTCAAAATGTATAAATCAACTCAATCTGATGCATTGAATATTGTAACCGTTCAAGGTGTTTAAATGAACTCAACCATATTTGTAACTAGTGAAGATGTGTAAATATAATCTATCATATTTTTTTTTAATAACAATTAAAAAATGTTCAAATCAAAACAATCTGTTTTATTGAAAATAAGCATACATAAAACTAGTTAAGGAGTTCAAAAGAACTCAATATGATTTATTCAAAATTATCGTTGAATATGTTTGAATGAAATCAATCCGTGATGTTCAAAATAACCATTCAATTTGTTTAAATTAACTTCAATGTGATTTACATATAAAACCATACATGATACAATAAACATGGGATTCATTAAAATATAATTCCCATTTCAATTCAAAATGTCTTTTTATTTTTTGGCAAATAGTTTGCATCATTTCTGACGTCTTATTGAAGAGAAGCCAGCCATATAATCTAGATAAGTTTTATAGTATAACAAGCCTCTTATAAAGGAAAACAACAACTAATTAATAATTTTTTTTAGTCCCCCACTCCTCGCCATAATAGGAGGAACACCCTTTTCATCAACTTCATCACTTGCCAGACCAACTGCCTCCTTTAACCTCCATTTCCAGTGTTCAATGTTTGTCTCACATGCATCAAACATGTTATTAAACTAGTCAAATAAAAAATTGTTTTATTTTATTATCACCTCACGCGCTACCTCCACTTTCTCCATCAACATCTGGTGTTTACATACTTCCATCTCCAACTCGACATTCCTATCAGTCAACTCCATGATATTCTTTGTGAGTTCATTGAATCTCCTTTCCAGATCAGTAACTAGTTTTTTCAGCCTTTCACTTTCAGTCTCGATAATTTGAACCTTGTCCATTAGTAGTTGTACATGTAGGGCATCAAACTTCAGATTGGCCATGCAATGAGGGCTCGAACGATCCTTTGACTCTGGCAAGTGGGGTGTTGCTTTTGTTGCTGTCTTCCCTTTCTCATCAGAGGTGCAAACATCTGAGGCCCCAAGCTTGGTGAACTCTTTGCAGGATTTCCATCCACCTCAAGATGTGTTTTAGTGACCTTTCTTTTTGCTGCCCCTGCTTTTCCCATTGTCGTCCTTGCAAACATTAACAAAATAAAGCATATTAGTAGACAACAAAGGAAGAAAATGTAAAAGACAATGAAAGATGCATGAAAGAAAAGTATGGATAAACATGAAATGACCAAGTTTGTCTTCCATTTTTGTCTAAAAAATGAGAAACTACAATTCTAAACTAAATATGTGATGCTCAATGGCCCAACAATCAGGGTTGTAGTGACTCTGCCTCCAAAATCTTAAAATCGTACATCGTGTTATTGCCATTTTGCAAAATCACATCACTTACACACAAAATCAATTGGAAATAACATGTGAAAAGGTCTATAACATGATGTACGATTGTAACATTTTGGATGCAAAATAGTTGTCAAGGGGAGGGGGTAGTTGGTGCGATGGTACCTTGGAATTGGGAGTGCACTTCTACGGAAACTGACTCCATCACTCACTATTCCTCCATCTGCTATTTTCAATTGAATCATTAAACATATTTTTCATGAAAGTTTTATGTTGGTCTCATAATTTCGTGTGTTTATATTGTTAATTTAAATTATTAATTCGTTTCACATGGTATGTTTAAAAAATAGTCAATAAGAAAATTTTATTCAACTGTCATAACTTACAATGGAAACAAGACATGTTCAACAATTACAACAAACAAATTCAGCATACACTTGGACAAAAGAAGAGACATGGAAAACATGGCAGTAACATATATGAAAACAGATTATAGCAACACAGAGAAATTTGTCAAGTACGATAAATTAAGAAAAAGGCTATGTTGCATTATATTACAAGGTAGATTAGGATGTTGCACCACAGCATCCCCTGGGATGCATTACAATGTACACACAAATAAAGAAAAAATGCACAAATAATTATTCACATGTACACACAAACAAAGAATAAATGCAAAAATAATTGTTCACAAATACACACAATGTTTAAACAAATTTCAGCTTCCAAGCAGCTGAGATAGGGTGCAAATGGTTTATGAAGAGTATTCTTCCACTAGAGTATCTGGCTATAATTATTACTATCTACTATCTGAGCTTTCAAGCTTCTATTTTGAGTCCCATAAGGGGGACATACACAACAAAAATATATTTATTGCCTCCTCTGCCTATTTTGCGCAATGAAGTTGACACCAGAGTAGAAGACTTGACGCTTCTTCGGGTTCTTATGTAACTCAAGAGGGGTGATGCCAAGTGTTCGTAGCCTCACACTTGTCTGTCTGATCGCAGGATTGCATTTAATATCCTGATTTTCTGGCTCAACAATTTCAACAACTATAACCTACCACATAAAAGTGACATCAAATGATTGCTACCAATATTGTTGCATTCAAAAAAGTTAAATGGTTGCATGAGAGAACAGAGGAAAGGATATTGCAATATTACCATAGATGGGACACATACAAGGTCTTTGATATCCCACACCTCCCACGACTTAAGGGAGTCCGATAATGACTCGGAGAAGGAATGCGGATAAAGTAGCGAGGCATTGCCATCAAAGACATCCATGATTCAGACTTTAGCACAACCTTGCTGGAGCGGATTTCCATGACATCACAAACCCCTCCCAACCCCATCAACAATACCTTTACCAACAACTTTCCCATCGAGTTGAAGGTGCACTTCATCTCCAACAGCAAGAGTGTGCTCATCTTCATCGATACAGTCTTCCTCGTCTTGCACAATTGGCTACATGAGTAACATATCCATGTGCTAACATAAATGACATTTTTGTATAGTTGTCCATCAACATAACTAAATCAATTCATTTCAACACAATAGAACAATACCAAAATAGGTGGCTGACACACATTATCCCCTTCATCCCCATCACAGTCTACAGTTGCAAAGTCACTGCCGTTTCCTATGGAACATTTCTTCCCATCAACATTTCCTTCTGTCACAATATGCTACAAAAGAGCACACATTCAAAAGGAGTGTAACTAAAGAATTAAACCATAGGAACCCATATGAGGGAAATCTAGTTGCAAAACTGCTCGTCAAGAACACGAAAAATTCAAAAACATGATTTTTTTCAAAAATTAGAGATCCTTGATCGAGATGGGCAGATTTAATAGCGACCTTTTTTTTGGAAATTTTTTGGAAAAGTGAATAACAAGAGATTTATAACTCCTTTTGCAATTGGTTTAGCCATGTAAAACTACATGTATTACTTGTTGATGTTTGCTAGCATCCTCCAACGTCTGCCCCACATCAAGAGACTTCCCTGCATTCTTCTTGTCTCTGGGTGCACTCAACTTTTTGTTCATTGTCTCCTTCTGCCGCTTCTTCCTAATGGATGTTCAAGGTTTGTGGGATACTTTTTCTAGTCCACTATATATAGTGTCAACCGGAGCTTTGGACAACTACGAGCTCCCTCCACTAACCCCATCAACATCAACCTAACATCACAAGGATGGAATAATCAACGTAGAAGCCTATGGAGTAGAAAGAATAATATGCAATGCAAACACATATATGAACATACATTCACCTTTGATAACAAATATTTGACCTCAATAGAAGTCAGCCTTTTTTTCATGGCAGCCTTCATCTTCTTTTGCCTACCTAACGAAGAAGGTGCATGGTCATTGAGTTGCACATTTTTTGTAGGTAGTGCATACAATCCCATATTCACTTCAATATCACCTCTGCTATTACAAACCACTTGCCCAATAGCCTAGGATAGCTCAATTATGCATACTTTGGAAAATTGCATCCATTATAGTGAAGTATAAAATAAAACAATCACTTGGAATTAACTCTCTTCCAAGTTTCTTTCTTTCCATTAACTGTAAAACCTTCTTCAATCTCTCCTCCCTCAATGGACTGCTATTGTACACCTACATTGCTTCGTTTATCTCTTCCTTCCCTTTGGTAGGAAGCTCATCAAATGTTTCTGTCCCATAATCTTTGCACACCCGATTAATGACACACTTTTTTTTGCATATTATATCGTACTGTCATATGGTACTCAACATCACCCACCTACTTATTCATGTATCTCTGTGTTGTCTCTATGCGATGCCAGTTGCATTTATTGGTAGCGCGTATTGCACGACTACATCTTAGGGCCTCCAATAATGGGAGGTTGTGCATTGACAATCTATGTAGGTTCAATCTCCCCAGATCCCAAAATCTACGACCTCCATTATACGAACATTCACCAAAGAGACAAAAGTAGAACAACCTGCCATTGGCATATTCTCTTTTGTGGTCGGACTTTTGTTGCACAAATCATACACGACAAAACATTGCGTTCAATTTTGATGGAATAAAGTATTATAGAGATGATACGAAATGTAATAACAAATAGTACACCTCAATACTTCACCCTCGTTGTCCCTATTCGTGACCATCAACACCCTGCCCTTCATTGTCCGTGGTCGTAGCCTCGTAATCGCTACAAACGTCCTCTTTTTCACTATGACCATGATCCTCAACCATATTCTTGCACTCCTCTACATTCCCAATGGCCTCATCATCCTCACCAATAGATATGTTATCATGTTGCTATTGAATAAAAAAGCAGACATCAACAATGCTTTTAACTCCATAAAGTAGTCTATTTTTTCCACTTATGAAGCCCTACTTCCAATAATCACATCAGACACATGTGGAAATAAATTGTAATACAAACAAGAGACATGATTACTGATATGTTTGTGCAGTCAGTTTGAAAACCACCCGTTGATGGCTTCAAAATTGAATGACCATCAAACGTCTACTTCAGATTTGAAGCCCTAGCTCCCTCCTGAGTATACAAATTCGACCTCCCAATCACAAGAATTAAAAAGTGTGACAAAATCAAGAAAAAATACATGTTGTCTCATTAATTGAATCTGTTGCACTTACATGCAAGAAAGTGTCATGTGGCACAAATAATCGAGCAACACGACCAACTCTTGGTGTGTCATTCAGTTCGGAGAGAGGTGAAGCAGTAGCAATAACTTCTTTGAACATAGCTTTGAACACATGTGACATCTTTGATTTGAAAAAGGAACAAAGATCCAATTTATATCAAAAGACACTATCAATTGTAGACGAATAAGAATGCCATGTTCATATAAATAAATATTTTATTTATTTAATTATTATATCCTAAGTGTTGTAATAATCATAAATTTTAAATGGCTTGTCCTTTTAGCTATTTTAAAGAAATGAGGTTGCATTTATTGGTTTGTCTTGTCAGAGCTGAGTTGAAAACACATAGATGGTTCAAAATATGTTGGAATTCTAAGCCCGACTCACATATAATATTATAATCAAGTGCTTTAGATTTGGGAATAGATTTTCAAAGCTTCAGATAGATAGTTGTAGAGATTTTTCCTGGATTCCCGGTATGTTCTAGATATTCATCAGCCTTATATAGAGAACAAGTTGGAGAGGATGGGAGCATACAAGTTTTTTATAGTGTAGAAGCCAAAGAGAGGGAATAGAAGATGGTGAACTTTGTAGGGCTTAGTTGCTAGAATTGTGAGAAGCTTCTGCAAGTCCAGATCAGAGACCTTTTTGTCACAAAAGAATATATGATGCAATCCGTGGCATGATGGAAGTCTCTTTGAACCTAGATAGGCATTGGTGTGATGGGTTTATATATGAGGCTGTGTTGGTTCCTCTGGTGGACATATTAGAATCAAGGGAAAGGTGTTTTGAGCTAATGGATGGATTTGTGAAAGGAGTTAATGGAGATGTTGTGGCGGAAGCCATTTTTGAGTTGTAGGAAGGTGTTAAAGAGAGTGTACTGAAAGTATACTTCAACCCTGAAAATTGTTTCTCCTCGGATTCAGATGAAGGTAGTGAATCAGGTGGGTTTGAAGAAGGCAATGAGGAGGATTCAAAGGATAGCGAGAAAGAGAGGGTAAGAAGAGAGAAGAGGGAAAGGGAGGCTAAGAAATTTTGGGGAGGAGGCGTGGGAAGTGTTCAGATGTGCAATGATGAATGACAACCTAGCTCCTTTTCATAGGCTTGGGAACTCAGAGGATTGGTGGATTTCGAAGGTATCTACAAAAAAATCTCTT
Organism: Cryptomeria japonica; assembly: GCF_030272615.1. NCBI lineage: Eukaryota > Viridiplantae > Streptophyta > Pinopsida > Cupressales > Cupressaceae > Cryptomeria > Cryptomeria japonica. The sequence goes on along the minus strand of NC_081406.1, from coordinate 542,557,483 downwards.
CAATTTGGGTGAGTATGCAGCGCTGATCCTCCAATTCATGAGAGGTTAGGAACTATTTGAATGCAAATGTTCATGTGGGCTTTAAAATGTAGCGGCTAAAGCCTGAATGCAGAGTATTGATGATATGATTTGTAAAACATGTTATGTAAGTGTGTCTTGGAAGGTTGTGTAGTGAATGATAGTGAGGTTGATTGTCTGTTTAAGTATGTTTGTTTTTGGTTAGGGAAGGATGGCAGGTATTTCAAACTGCTAGTATGAGTCAAGTTGAAATATGTAATCTCTTTTTTGAAGCAATATAGGGAGCTATCCCTATTATAGATAGCACTTATCTCAAAAAAATAAAAAAAAATAAAAAATAATTTATATAATTAATTCATTTTTCCTCTTCTAAGACTTTCATCATTCAAATAAATATTTTATTTTATTTCAATCATCATTTCTGTAAATGAAATAAATATTTTATTTATTAAATTGCTCCCACTTCCTCTATTAAATAAATAAATGTTTATTTGGACAATTAAATCATTTAGTTTTCAGTCTATGACACATGAAATTTATCTCTTAATCTTTGTCTGCCCAACCTCTTCATTATTTTATTATTTCTTCCACATGCTAACTTATTATTTAATCATTTTGTATACGTACCCTTTAATCCTAGTCAACCATCTTAATTCTATCCCTCCATTTTCTAAAAGGTCTTGTATATAACAAGATTATTTCATCTTCGTCAATCCTAATCCACAATTTAGCAATCTGCCAATCTAGCATTGGAGCCTACTCTATGCATTCCAACATATTTATTTTGCATTCGTCATATCTCATAGATTCATTGACCATACATTCTTGTGCATGTGCTTTTCAGAGCATCATTTTTTGAACACAAGGTCCTCGTTGATACAAGTGCAATGGAGTAGATTTTACTATATGCGTGTATTGCTTAATTCATTTGGCTTTGCATTGTGTGGGTATTGCAGGTTCTCTATGGACAATGATCAAGTAAGTCCATATCATGTCTCCTAAATTTTCATATATATTTATCTCTATACACCTCAATAACACTACAAATTGAAGACAAAGGTCAGAATGGCGGACCCAGAATGGCAACACAACTGGTTATTCACACATTGCAAAATGAGGCCTGCAGATGCCAATATTATATACGACTAGCAAGTGGTGACCCTCCTAATTAGTATTTGTATGCCTACCACTCGAGATCATCATTAACAGTAATAAGGAATGGTTTCATTATATTTGCAACAAATAATGGATTATGATCCATCGAGCATCTTCTCAAAAAGGGTGCATGTGATGTCCCCATCCAAATTATAATATAGTCACTATACTTCGTTAACGATCGATAAAAAAGAATACAAAACACTGATAAGCATTCCATCACAATCTACTGCGTAGCAATTCAGTTCCTCCCTCTTTGACGCTAATTTTTTTTAGTTGATAAATAGATGGATAGGCCAACACCTTGTATTGATGTGTAGGAAAAATTTACAAGAATTAGAGATGTCTATATGTTGTTAAAACCTCTATCAAAGCAAAAATGCCCACAAACTCCTCATGCAGGCTGTATCCTATAGATTATAAACTTTTAGCAAAGGTGTCTATGTACCGTTATCCCCCTATCACATACAAGATAAAACAAACATCAAGAAATCATAGCATTTTGCCTGCTCAAAGTGAGAATAGGGAACAAAAAGAGAGCCAGTATGCTCCATATCTACTATTAACTGCTTAAAGTCCAAAGATTACAAAAAAAATTCTAAAACCAAACAACAAGAAACAATAATAGATCTAAACACATGGAAAGAGAGGGCCAACATCATTCCTCATTGTCGGAGGACTCAGATATAGCTTCATGTACCATCTATGCAGCATGAGCTTTCGCGATCATCGGGCAATCCATTCCACAATTAACATGGGTCAGACCAGCAAAAATTTCTTCAATGACCCTCATGTCCTCCGACATCCATATTTCACCTAGGCCCAAACCCCAATTGTTTCCCTCCTCAATCTGACCATACTCGGTCACACCAATATCTTGCCTCCCTTGAATATTTTTATCATGAACAAACTACCCCATGTCAAGGAAATCCAGGTGCGTCATACAATCTACCACATAAAGAAGGAAATTCAAATTGCATTATCTTTCTAGCTTGTTCTGGTTGAAATCCTCCAATTCCATGGTCTGAATTAACTCAAACTTCCTAACTTCATTCACTCCCTCACACAACATGTAATACTGATTAGCCATGGGGATACATTTTCTGATCATCAATGTTGTCCAACACCGAGTCAATTTCCCCAAAAAAATAGTGGCGAAAAAGCTTCAGACACACTAGCTTCGTTTTGGGTTTCCCAACACCCATTTCGATGCACATAGCCAAAAACATAGAGGTGATATTCTTCTTTACTTGGTATCTATGATTGGCACAAAGAAATTCTTGCCCTAGCACCTTTTTGAAGACATGAAGAACCAAAGGATGATTTGACTCTAGAACCATCAAAAAATGCTTGTTCAAAATATTCCCAAGAAAAGACATTTTTTGCTTTGTGGATTCCAATAGAACAAGAGTGTCCATCGTGACAATGTCGAAACTCAGAAAACACTCTTTGATGCTAATTAATGTGAATAAAGAGTACCAATTTATTATTGGAAAGACATTTCTCTTTCAAAATAAGTATATATTCTAAAGATTCTATCTCTTACTTGCTATGGGGATATTATTAATAACCTGGTGTGAATGATTCAATGTAGAAAAATGGAGAACAAGGGTGATAGACAGATGAGGAGGGCTCGATCATGGATCTCCATCACTGCAACAACATGCATAAGATATCCCCTCATCTCCCACCGCACTCCACATATCATTTCAAATTGGTATTGGATTGTCAAAAACACATGATACTCTTCCATTGAGGAACATTACTAATCTATATTTATGCAAAAAGTTAGATGAATGTAACCTCTCTTATCCAGATGAATATCATATATATGGAACAACTGTTACAATTCACCCATCATCTATAGGAATTCAAATATAAGGTTCATGTAACTAACATTAGTTTCATGAGGCCAAATTCCATAAATAACATTTCTATGGATTTCAAAACGGGGAATAATATCTTATTATCTAAGATGCACACGTGCAAAAAAGACTATAAGGCAACACACAACTACATTGATCATTTTCTTCTTTCACTAACGCATTAAGCTAAGGACCATCAACATTACTTGATAAAATACATGAATTTTATTCAAACGTTTCTATCGAATGAAATAATAATATGCATCAATATATATATATATATATATATATATATCCTCTTCTAAGAAATTACACAAGCCTTGAACATTATTAATAAGGAGATAGTACAGTGCAAGTAATATCAAAGCACGTAGAGGGAGCAAAAACTTGGAAATTTTGGATGTTTCAGTGGACTTCTCAATTGTCCTTCTAAATGAACAACCTACGTGGATAACTAGTGTTAGTGGTAGTCTACAGTGGGAAGTAAATGCAATTCAAGACACATAGAATGACCCTATACGTTCAAATCTGAAATTGCATTTAACATTCAATATAAACTAACACTAAGTAATGCATATCGCCAAAACTATATGTGTCAGTTAGCCATAGTGCCAAAGCTATGACGAAGATAGCGTACAAATGCGTTTTGTATAAGTGCTTAAAACATAATACAAATCTAATGTGTCCTAATAAGATAGCAGTGAAAAAGACAAATATTATTAGTCCATGAACAATGAATACAACAAATAATAAAAAAAGTAAACAAACATAACAAGACCACAACTGTCTCTATGCAACTCATCTTGGGTTTTCCTTCCCCACTTGCAATGCAACCATTCCTTTACTCCTACAATCATGCAAGCTTGTGCATTGACAATCTATCCACATTCAGCTTCACTAGATCCCATAATTTATAGACTCCTCAATTTCTGGTCCCAACCCTAATAGTTTGCAAAAGATCGATTGTGTGTTATATGCACCCAAAAATCTGACGACCTAACATACGGTGTGGACATTTTTTATGCCGACTCCACGTCATTAGGTCCCACACAATGTCAACATCATCACTGTCCATGCGATGGACATTCTTGCCTTCCAAGTTAATGGCTTTGCATGTTATTGACCACATAACATGAAGAGAAAAACATTAAATGGGTTGTTATTGAACTAACCCTAACAAAGTCAAGTCTCCAAGTTATTGTCCCCAATTACCTGCATGTTATAGTACGATATCAGCCATGGAAGACAACTGTCTCTCACTACTTTCCCACTCGCCCAACAAAGCACTCTGTGGTCTCTTGGTGGTTTGACCAATTGCATGTTATACGCCCCTCCAAACCAAGCAACATGACGTGTTGTGTGGACGCCCTTTCCAGTGAGTCCACGTCATCACAACTCGTGCATGGGCCCCTCCTGCAACTGGGCATGGGTGTGCATGTATGTTATGCCTACCATCGATACGACACTAACATTTTGAAGCCCGGATAGCTGGGTAGTCCAGGGCTAAAGTGGCTCCAAAACCGCACATCAATAACACAAAAAAAATAATAATGCACAAATTTTGAAAAAGTACAGATCGTTAATTGTGATTGGAAAAATTAGCTGTGACTTTGATTTTTAAAATAATTTCAAAAAACTCAATAACATGAGTTTTATAACACCATTTTCGACCTAATTATGCTGATCAGAATCAACCATCTCAAATCTTTTGACAAATTTTACGTTATTGACTCTTCCTACCTTTTTCAGGCCAGTTTAGCCGAGGAGTGCCTGGAATAAGTGGTAAGAAACTTTGTGTTATTGAATTTTCTAAAAATCTCAAATAGTTGTTTGTGATAGGCAGAACAAGATATTTTTAATGTTTCTAGTCATCCAATGATGCATATGTCTATGTGTCTGTGTTTGTGTTTGTATCATTCTCCATATCTATTACATGCAACATATAATTGCCTATGTATATATGTATGTTAATGTTTGTGCATGTCCATGTGCATGACATATAGAGAGAGAATGACATATGCATAATTGGCTGAGTAGAGAAACAAAACACTAAAAATACGAGTACCAATGGATTGAATAGGAAGGTTAGTCAGTTATTTTGGAGCACATAGGTAATGGCAAACACACATTATATGAGCATCAGTGACAACAAGGGCAAACACACATTATACGAGCAATGATGACAGCAAGGGTAGACACGGGTGTGTGCATGATATATATAGACAGAGACTGAAAGACATACAATCACACAAATATACACACATACATATGCATAATTGTATGACTATAGAAATAAAACACTAAATCACATGACACATTACAACAAGGTTACTAGGTAGACTGAATCATTTTTCGTGTCAAGCTTTAGGGTTTACTAAGTAGGCTATTAATATGAGAGTTACTTGTCTGTACCGATGAGGGATTCTTTTGCATAGGTCAGGAGGATGTCAAAAGGTTTGATATTTATGTGTATATATGCATTTTTATGTGTGTGTGAGTGCATGATATATAGAGAGAAAGAATTGCAGACACATAAACATATATACACACAGACATATGCATCAACATGATTTTTTCTATGGTATTTTGTTTCTTAAGTAGCAAAAATTAAAGAACATAAATTTTGTAACCAACATAGGGATTGAAGACGAATGTTTCATTTGTGTATATATGTATGTTTATGTGTGTGTGCATGATATATAGAGAGAGAATGACAGACACAAACATATATAAACAAACATATGCATAGTTGGTTGGCTAGAGGAACATAACACTTACAAAAATGAGGCATTGCAACAATTTCAAAGTTATACAAAGCCAATATAACAAATAAAACAACACATTGGGCCCTATCATCCAACCTTTTGAAAAATAAAACAACATTGTTATGTTTGGTTGGCACAAGGAAACAACAAACACTTTAAAAAAAATTCAATTTTAACATACATAAAATGAAAAAAATGGCATTTCATCTTTCACAGCTCCGCTCACTATGGAAAGCTGGCACATGTGATTAGGAAAATATACGCACCTTTATACTCTTCTTCACCTAGACACTAGACAAACATGCACGCTTGGCTTCCTCACACCTCCACTTCAATGCTGCAAATTACAAACAAAATTCACAATGAACAAAGTAAATTTTAGAAAACAAAAGAATGTCATGTTATCCATTAGGGTTTCAACTACTTTCACTGAACATGAAATTTACTGTGAACATGGTAAGGTAAATGTTAAAAAATAAAAAAAATGTCGTGTTGTCTAATGGTTTAAACTATTTTTGCACAACTTGAGTGTTACTTGAAAAGATTTTGCACAACTTGAGTAATACTCATGTTATATGTAAGGGTTTGAACTTACTGCTATCACCAAACCCAAATCCCTGATCTCAACACCTCCTACCCAGACTTGCGCTACAATACCTCCTCCTTGCACATGAAAAACATGCGTGTTAGCAGGTGATAACAATAATCGCATACAACCCGCCTTATTGTTGTGGCCGACTTTGTCCTCACCTTCGCAAATATCTCCACTAGATATGTAGGTCCCTCGCTCCATGATTCAATGACTTCCTAATTCAATTAGGGACATTCAACCTAAACGATCGAGATGATCTCAAAATCCCTTGCAAAACACTGTTTGCGTCGTGGATGCAACATGCATATGAAAAGTAATCCGAAAATTTCAAATGACCGGGTTATTGACTCTTTCTATTGGTTGGACATTATATTTTTTAAAATATATTTTTTCAGCATACATGATGTAGTGCCCATAACCGCGAGAGCGGCGAGGTTTAAATTTTAGTTGCGTGCCTGTAACTGCGAGAAGGGTCAGCGAAGTGGTACCCATGTGGAAGCTTTTCTGTTGAAATAAAATGACAACATCGTCCACGTCATGGGAACCCAAGTTTTGTCCACGTCAATGGTGGATCCCGAGTACTAGGCTTATGAGATTATGTCCGGATGACTATGATGTACTATTGTATCATGCAGGGGCATAACATTTTGGAGCCCAAGGAGCTACAACCCTTAAATCCAGCTTAGACACCATCTTCAAGTCTTTACAAGCTTGATGCCATTTAATTGACAAGACCATTTGCAACATGTCTCAAAAGCATTATTTGTCCACTAACCACCCCATGAGATGCTTCATGCCACCCAAGAATTATATTGCCCGAGTCTCTTGGAAGGAGGGCTCTTAATGTTCACACACATATCATCATACTTGTGCAAGATATATGCATTTCACAAAGTCGTCTACCACCCTCTATGCATTAATGTCTCTATCCATTTCAAACCACTATAGTCACTTCATGGAGGGAGCCATTGATTTGGGTACCAAAAAAGTATCAATACTCTCAAATTGACATCAAAACATATCGGTCATCTAGCTGTTGGGGCCAAATAGAATAATTTGAGTTTTTCTTTCTTGTAGGTGGTCTAAAGCAATATTGGCACATCATTTGCATCTCGGTTACCTTATCTTTTGATATGAGATACTTTGAAAGGAAGAAATTAGTAATCTAATATTCTGGATGTCTCGATCTGTAGCGTCCTAAAATTGTGACACTTGCAATTTTGACTGCATTTGGGTCTTCACGATGGCGATGCAACACGGAACCTGAATGGAGACCCCGAAACTTGCTCATGACATCAAAAACTGCATTTTTCCAGCACCCTGGCCTGATCCTCCTTGCACCCTGCTGTCTCGGGAGGTGGGACCAGAGCGCCCAGCGCCCTGGTCCCCCAGGACCATGGCGCCCAGCGCCCTGGTCCCTGGCCCTATTTTGGGCCCGGTCTCCTATGGGACTTCGGGCCTTTTTGTTTGCAAATTGGAAAATAACATTTCCTGGTCGGCCTAAGGTCGGGAAAATCAGTCTTTTAACCCTAATTGACAAGTATATAAACTACATTTTCCTCTCCCATTGGGGGAGATAAAAAAAGAGGAAGGACATATGTGTACAAGACGTGGAAACTCTATTCAAACATTCAAGCATTCAAGCATTCAAGCATTCTTTCAAGCAATTGATCATTCTAAGTCTCCATTCAAGGCTAAGTGTTGCATTCAAGACAAGGATTCAACCATTGAAGAGGGGATCACATATTACAACATACAACATACAACGTACAACAACATCTATACCTTCGCATATAAGGATACAAACATCCTTACAACAAGGTATTAGTACTTGTTTTACATTACATTTACAACATTTCTCATTTCTTGGTTAATTCCAAAACTGGGGTTTGACCTAAAGGCAAACCCCTCATCCCTAACCCCCCAATCGTCCTCTCTTTTCTGTGTGTAGGTTGCAGGTACACAGCTGTAATTGAAGATCTAGAATCCTTGTGCAGAGATGAACAGATCCCCCTTCGTTTCGTGGATTTTTCGGAGGACCGTGTGCACGCCGGGCGCCATCGTCCTGTCAACTTTTGCTCAAATTTGCAGGACAATGCCGTATCGACACTTTACTGCTAATTCCAGGTCCGCAGCTTCATATCATATCCCTATCTCTATTTATAAGTAAATCTTTCTGGCTTCTACATGCATTCCTAGTTCAATCTTTCTATCTACATTCTTTACAAAAGAGGGTATCCTTGATGTCTTATCCCTTGAAACTCATATAGAATCCAATCTTGCATTGCGTGGGATTGGATCTTGTGGGTTTCAACCCCTCTTTTGAATGTAAAGTCCCTCCTAAGTGAAAACCATCAACCCTAGTGACTCCCCCTTCTCTCTCCTCGGAGTTGGGGAGGGGAGAACGACTAGGGTTGAATTCTTCCGCTTTACATTTTGGTGAACCCGACGTGAATCTTATTATTGCTTTCTCTTGCATTACATTTGTTAGATCTAAATCTAGATTTAGCGTGTTTCATTTAAGTTTCATTTTCATAGAAAAAAAAGAAAAAAAAAGAAAAAAAAAAAAGGGGGAGTGTGTTTTGGTTTCTTTGCATTGTGTGTTTAAGTTTTATGCAATCTTTATTTCAAAATGTCAGATTTTTATTTGCAAGATGTTCATATTTGTGATGATTATGAGTTAGATGAAGCTTTAGATGAGTTTTTGAAACCTAAAGATACCAAACCTTCATTTTACCAAAAACTCATAAACATTGTTACTATGCCATTTCATTGTGATGAGAAAGATAAGTCGAATGATTCCTCTCAAGGGTACATTCCTATCAGCTCTTCCACTAAATCTAGTAACATGGTTGTTTTCAATGATCCCCTCTATGAAGAGATATCTCCTTTTGAATCAAAAGATAAACCTTTTAATAGATATGATCATGCTTTGTTGAATGATGCCCTTGATGCCTTTGTGTCTCCTAAAAAACACTCCCTTCATGAGGATCCTTTTGTGCAAGAAGATGACATTATCCCTACATTTCCTAGTGATGGCCTTTCCTTTTCCAACAAAATTCCTACTAGAGATGATGAATTAATGATAAATGCTTACCCTTCTCCTAAAGTTGGTCTTACCCATAAGCATCCCTTAGAGAAAGAAGATGAAATAATAAGCAATTTCTTTAATTCTCTCTCCCCTATTGAACATACTTTGAGGAAAGAGGATGAGTTTAACACATCTATTGATGCTCTCCCTCCTAAGGATGGAGAATTAATAAACAATGTTATCTCCTCTCCCGAAATTGACAACACTTCAAACATTCCTTTCAACAACTTCACTATTTGGGATGAACCATTAGAAGAAGGTATAGATTATTCTCTACCCCTAGCCAAAGGGGATGAAATCAAGATTGAAAACTCCCTTGATAGTTTCTCACCTTCCTTGAATCTCAATTATTATCCCTCTCCTCAACTTGGTTCTACTCATAAGGATACCCTAGTTCAAAGCAAGATGGTTAACATCTCTTTCAAAGATCTCCCTCTCAAAAGTGAGACTTTAGAGAGTAATGTTGATCCTTCTCCTAGAGAGTTTATTCCCCATGTAGATCCTTTGATGATAGAGGATGATATGACCTTTCCTAGTATTACTTTTCCTACTAGAACATCAATGCCTACCCCTTGTCTCTCTCCTAAAATTGATTTAATCCGTGATAAGATTTTAGTGCAAGAGAAGACTATCAATAATTCTTCCAACACTTTTGTCCATTCCTCTAAACCATCCTCAATCAATTTGGTACATGTGAATGAAACATCTAACAAACCTCTCTTCACTGTCCAAGGTGCTTGTCCTTCTCAAAATTCTCAACCTTTAAATAAGCCTATCTTAGTGGTTCAAGGTGGTTATGCTAATGATTCTTTTTGCACTCCTAAGAAACCTGTTATTACTGTGCAAGGAGGTTATTCCTCTAAGAGCCCTTATGAGTATGCTAAGCAATTGACTAGAGAGAGTTATCATGCGGTTGCCCATACTTATAATACTAGAAACAATAGGCAACCTAATCCTCCTCCAGTTATCCCAACTTCACTTCCTCCTTCCCAACCTATTCTTCCCCAAGCTCCATGTATTTCACAAGTTCTTGGTAAGGAATATGATCTCATAGAACAACTTAAAACTACTCCTGCTAAGATATCCCTTTGGGATTTGATCCAAACTTCTTCCGCTCATCATGGAATGTTACAAGATGCCTTGAAAGATTTGAATGTTCCTCCACCTAATACATCTAGTAATATAGTGTCTTTGGTTAACTCTGTGATGAATCCTAAAACTCAAATTGTGTTTACTCAAGATGAGTTGCCTACTAGTGAAATTCAACATCAATATGATCCCTTGATGATTGTGGTTATCATAAATGACACTGCTATAAGACGAACACTGGTAGATAATGGCTCTGGCCTTAATGTGTGTAGCATTAATCTATTACATAAGATGAATGTGGATACATCCCTTATTGAGCCCGACTCTCGTCCCATTCGAGGCTTTGATAATGTGGCTAAGTCTTCATTAGGTATTATCACCTTACCCATCACACTGGGACCCGTTACTTTTCCTACTCCTATCCATGTTATGTCAGGAAATCTAACATACAACTTGTTATTAGGGAGACCTTGGATTCACGGTATGCAAGCTGTCCCCTCTATATTGCATAGACAAGTTAAATTTATTTATAATAATAAGACATATACCTTGATAGGTGATACTAATTTTCAAACTTGTTTGCATACATCTACTTCCAAAGGGAGTTCTTCTAAGCCTTCCTCTTCTAGTGATGACTCGTTAAACAAGATACCTATGGATGAATCCTTACCCTCTGATAATCAAAATTCTTTGGATGAGTTTGAAGCTCCTGAAGAAGATCCTTCTCGACTTGAATATACGCATAAAAAGGCTTTTGATCCTGAGAAGGTTCTCGCAGATGACGATTGGGGATCTCTTGACTTTAATCCCACCTTTGTAGGTGAGTATAGGGTTCCTCCTAGAGAGTTTAAAGTTAAAAAGAAGTAAGAAACTAAAAATCAATCAATCTTACCTGAACCTATGAGCAATAATTTTGTGGCCGCTTCTCAAACTTCTCCTCCTCACACCTCTAATTATGAAGAGTTTGATTCTTTGTCTTATGAAAAACCACCTTCTCTTCCTGAAATGGCTGGTCGTTATGGTCGTAGTTTTCGCATTTTTGCTAAGCATGGGTATCATGGAAATGGTTGTGGCGCTCATGAACAAGGGATAAAAGTTCCTCTAGAGACTAATTTTCACAATTATGCCTTTGGACTCGGCTATAATCCCTGCAAACGTACCAAAGCATCTAAAAGACCATCTCTCAATGTGAATGCTATATTTAGTAGTGATGATGATCTCACTTCAACTAAATCATCTTCTACTTCTATCAACTCTCATTCCCCTCATAAGGAAATCTTGGCAATGAACAAATCTCTTTATGAATCCCCTCAAATTTCTAAATCCACTTATGAATCTTTATCTCCTATTCATCATAAAGTCCTTTCCTCTAGGGATAAGGCTCTAATAAATTACACTCATCCCTCTTCTAAGATTTCATGTGACTTTTCTTCTTCAATCTTTATCATTTTATACATGTTCTTGATCTCACTTATAGTTGAGCATTTAACATGTCATATTCAAATACCTCATTTAGTCTATCATGTCTTTAAATAACATTAATGGCTATTATGTTGCTCATCATTATGTGACATTGGTAGCTCATTTACTGGGGGCTCATTGTCATTCATGATGGTACAATTTCAAGTGCAATCATATTTTTTGAAGCAACATAATAGCCTAATTTTCTTGTTCCTATGGGGACAAGAATGATTTCATACATCTCTTCTTTTGCTTATGTCCAAATCTCTCCCTAGAAGATTGTGTAAGTCCTTCTCATTGTCCTTATCCTTGGGAGGCAATGATCTTTCCTTATTTTTATCTAAGGATCCACTTTTTCCTATTTCGTGGATGGTGTGAACTTTATTATTTGATGTTATTCCTTGTATGCATTTGTTGTTGTTTGTTCAAGGATTCTCTCTTACAAGAGGTGTAAGTCCTTGAATACAACCTCTTTTGCACTTGGTAAAATACATCCATAATGAATTCACTCTCCCAATTGGGTTAAAAAGAGCGTCATCCTTCATTAAGAATCACTTTCACCTCACAAAAGAAGGAAGTATTGCATTCTTATTCTCTTCTTTGTGTTATTCTAGAAGATGTTATATTTGTCTAAGACAATTCCTCTCGGGGATAGGTGTCTTTTGTACAAAGATCTCTTCTCCTCTAAGGATCTCCTTTACACATACTACAAGAAATCCCTTTTCAACTATCTTATCCTTGCTTAAAGAGTGCAAAACTCTCTTGCTTGGATCTATGACATTGTTGCATTTTTGGGGTATCTTCTTTTGTGATGAAGGTAGGTATCCTTGTTCTACTTTTCTTATGACATAAACATTACACTTTTTGAGCAATGGGTCATTCTCGGAACCAGAGCACAGACTCTTAGAGCGAGATGTCTCCATTTTTCTTTTAGGCAAGGTGATTATTCTCGGAACCAAAGCACAGACTCTTAGAGCGAGATGTCACACTTTTGTACTATACATATATAGGTTGTAGCATACTCGGGCATAGACTCCTATGAGGTGCTTCTAACCTCCTTACACACACATGCACGAGGTTGAGTGGAACTAGCGGCATAAGGCTAGACTTTCTCACTCTCCCCCCTTACATGGATCACCTAGACAGACTCTAGGGGCTAGTTTTCCATGTCCTTTTTCCCATGGATCACCTAGACAAGATCTAGGGGCGAGAAGTCCATGTTCTCTCTCTCTCACTATTCTTCTCATGGATCACCAATGTGTGTATTCATGGTTTTTTCCTTTCTTTTCTTCTCTTTGCATTTTGTTTCCATTTACATCCTTCATCTTGTGTTAGAGAACTCTCAAACCCTCGCACTCTTTGTTGTGTTGGAATTGAGATTTAGTCCTCTTTCTTACCAAATGATTCTCCATTAGTTTTTGATCTCATATCAAATCTTCTTGTGAGCATTTGTCATCAATATTCTTTAACAATTCGAAGTGGTAAACATGATACCCTGTTTCAACTCACTAAAATTAGCAAGCCGAAATAGGGGGGGGCATATAGCTACCCTCGAATTTTCATCACCTTCCTTAGTAAGCATTAGGTGATTTTGTGATCTAACGTGTGTTTTGTAGGGTGTGGTTCCTAACTGTGTACTGCAGATACCGCTGGGGGCTTCGTTTGACAGACTTATGGATATATCCTTTTTCAAATAATGTTTACTTTTCTATACTTTAGCTTGCATATGCACGTAGTGTTCATATGACCGCTAAAGTGGGGGCTAAATGTAGCGTCGTAAATTGTACGCACTTGCTAGGGTGGTACAATTTCACACCTAGTTTAGCACCCGCCTTGGCGCATTTTGTATTTTGCATTGCATTTCCCCTTTAGCACTTAATTAATTAAATTAATTAGGTCTAAGGTTCTATTTCATCATCTTCCACATCATAAAGTTGGGCCCTTTCATTAAAGTGTGCCCTTTTCATTTTATTCCTCCAATACATCATTTAATCAAAAACCCTAATTAGGTCCTATTTTGAACTTGGGGGCTTGATTTCGGGGGTCAAAACATCTCGAAATCAGTTGTAACTTTGGGATTCTCTCTAAAATCATCATATCCGATGGCCCTAAAAATTTGGTGAAAAGTTGTCGGGACCATGGCGCCCGGAGAGGACCATGGCGCTCGGAGTGCACATGGTCCCGGACATTTTTCCCAAAATTTTAGGAGCGCGATCCAATCATAAAATAAAGCTTAACCCCAAGAAATTGGCGGGATATTCAATCTCTAGGTCGGCCAAAAGTTGAAATTAAGACCTAGGGTTTCATATATAAGAGCTCTCTTTCTTCATTTGAAAGGAGGGGAATTTTGGGCTTTTGAGGACCTTCTGTAGTCACATAAATTTGTCCACTTAATTAAATGAATACTTAGTATTTATTTGATTATTTAACCATCAATTAATAATTAATTAAATTAATATTTAATTAATTCATCTTAACCCTATTCTCCTATTAATTAAATAAATTATTCAATTTATTTGATTTAATTCACTTAACCAAATTCAGACCATTAATTAAATAAATAAATCATATTTATTTAATTAAATCTTCTCTCACATTTAAATAAATTAATATTTATTTAAAACCCCCAAAATCCCACCTCTCACATTTAAATAAATAAATCATTTATTTAAATCACCTTTATCCTCCACCCACTTGCATTTTCCTACAAATGCAAGTTGCACAATTATTTTAAATAAATAATTTATTTAAATCACCTTTATCCTCCACCCACTTGCATTTTCCTACAAATGCAAGTTGCACAATTATTTTAAATAAATAATTTATTTAAATCACCTTTATCCTCCACCCACTTGTATTTTCCTACAAAAGCAAGTTGCACAACTATTTTAAATAAATTATTTATTTAAAATCCTATTTATCCTCACCCACTTGAAACCTTTAATGGTTTCCCTTAAAGTATTCAAACTTGATGGCTTTAAAGTCTTCAAACTTGATGGCTTCCTTCTATAATCTTCTTAAGACTTTAATGGTTTTCCTTAAAGTCTTCAAGCCTTTAATGGTTTCCCTCAAAATCTTCAAGCATTTTAAATGCTTTATCTTCATTTTTCTCATTTAAATAAATTAATATTTATTTGAATATTTATCCAAATGCAAATTACACCATTTAATTGAAATAAATGATTTTATTTTAATTGAAAATACCAAAATTTCTCCCACTTGCATTTTCCTACAAAATCCACTTGCATGCCTAAACCCCTTCTAAATTCTTCTAAACCCTTCCTAATTAGCCTAATCCATCCCCTAAATATTGTCACATTCCTAAGCAAATTGGAGTCACTTCTCAAAGACTCCAAAGTCTTTGAAAAGCAATTAATGCTTTGTGTGTTCAACAAATTAACCCTCAAAGTCTTGGATAACCTTTGAAAGCTTCCAACCTTCAACCACTAAATGGCTCAAAGTCTTTGATAACCATTGAAGGCTTTCAACCTTCAACCACTTAATCCCCAAAGTCTCCAATAACCATTAATGGTTACCTCAAACCCTCCCACATGGTTAAAACATTTGTTTTGACTCAACCTCTACCCAACCCAAAGGTCTCATCAGGCCATTAATGCTTTGACCATGATTATCTCTTAAACATTTGCACAAAGGTTTATCCTTGGATTAACTATTAATCCAGTGGGTAATCTTAATTTAGACTTGACCCTTGCCTTCTAGATAACCATGAGGTCTTCTCAGGCCTTTAATGCCTCCAACCTCTTCTCTCAACCCAATCCTATGTTGAAACTTGTCACCATTTTATTGGTGCCAATTGTGCACATGGATCCCCAACTTTCAATCCTAACCCTTGTTAAGATTGCTCAATCTTAACCCTTCATTTCCCTATTTCTTCTATAAATAGAACCCTTCTCCTCAAGCAAAAGAGAAGCATTTTAGAGTATTGTTGTTATACTGGCATTAGCATAGAGCTTTTTCATAGCATCACTATCTACTCTTGCATAGTATTTGCTTATCATATTCAACCATCTTGAATCTCCATATGGCATCCATGGCTAGTGCTAAAAGCTGAGAGCTACACTCATTTGGGACTTGGAGAGGAGAGAAACAAGGGAGAAGCATCAAAAGGCATCATGGAAGCATCTTAGGGAGGCTCTTCTCCTTTCTTTTATTTTGTTAAACTTCTTTCATGCTTTTTGAAATCTCTCTTGATATGTTTGGAATGGTTTTTAGTTCTTTGTTTTGTTTTTATGGTTGAAACTAACTTATTAACATTGAACTTTGTTGTTGCCTTGTCCCCATTTCCATGACATCACCTTCTATGCAGCGAAAGAGTAGATCTTTGAAGACTTCAATAACATTCAACATCCATCCATCAAGCATTCATCAATTTCATTCATTTAGGGCTTGGGAGACATTGAAGAACAATAGGAGATTACCGACTGAAGATTGGCTTGTACTCCTCCCTTAAGGGTTGGGTATGATTTCATGTTGTTTTCATGTCTTTGCATAAGCTTCAATATATCCTTTATTCATGCTTCATATCACTTTGCATCTTGATTTAGAGCATTTACATTATCATTTATGAGCAATTAGGGTTTACTTTCTAGGTTGCTCTAGTTTGCTTACTTGCATCTTAGGACCTTGCACACACACTAGGTCTGCACACACAATACATTTTACAATACAACTTGGCTATTTGTGGAGGTGGAAATCACCGAAGCGGGGGTTTGACTAAGGCAAAACCCTATATAGCCGCCCAAACATCTTTTCAGATATAAGTGCAGGTTTCGGGACTCGGACGACGTCGCAGGTTGCAGATCCGGGAATAGCAGGTCGAGACAACACTCCGCACCAAATTTCAAAGCAAAAGACCAGGACAGGGGCGTGGGGCACCCTGGTCCTGCCAGGACAGGGGCACTGGGTGCCCTGGTCCCTGGGACAGGGGCGCTGGGTGCCCTGGTCCTCCTGACAGACAGCATTTTCAGCATTTTTGACAGCTTTTCCAGAGTGCAAAAACAGTAGTTTTCGGAGCAGTTTCAGGGGCAGAATTAGGACAGTGGCGCCCGCGCCCCCGTCCCGAACATTTTCACTCAGATTTTGACTCCAGGTATGCATTTGCATTCTTTCCTTGTCCTTGTGTTTACAACTTTCCATTGTTTAAGTTCAATTCTGCAATCTTGTTTAAGAATTATATTGCCCGAGTCTCTTGGAAGGAGGGCTCTTAATGTTCACACACATATCATCATACTTGTGCAAGATATATGCATTTCACAAAGTCGTCTACCACCCTCTATGCATTAATGTGTCTATCCATTTCAAACCACTATAGTCACTTCATGGAGGGAGCCATTGATTTGGGTACCAAAAAAGTATCAATACTCTCAAATTGACATCAAAACATATCGGTCATCTAGCTGTTGGGGCCAAATAGAATAATTTGAGTTTTTCTTTCTTGTAGGTGGTCTAAAGCAATATTGGCACATCATTTGCATCTCGGTTACCTTATCTTTTGATATGAGATACTTTGAAAGGAAGAAATTAGTAATCTAATATTCTGGATGTCTCGATCAATGATCCAATTGTCCACATTACCCTTTGCAATCGAATGGATGATAATATGGGAGTCTCTCTCCGAATGTAAATTGGCCACCTTCAGCCTTTAAGCCAATTGTACCACTAAGAGTGTTTCTTTGACTTCTGCCATGTTGTTTGTGTTCTCACCTATATTATGCATGCCTTTAGCCAATATATATCCCTTCTCATCTCGTGCAATACATCACGCGCTTGCAGGACCAGGGTTGCTGGAAGCTGCACCATCAAAGTTTAACTTGATCCAATTTGGCTCTATAGGGGACCATGATGTTGTTTGAGTTTGTAAGCATGAAGGATTAACCCTTGAAAGCCCATTAATGGGATTCAATTTGAAGAGGGGCCATTGTGCTTGCATTTTACTATCAAATTTATTGTAAGGATGTCTTGCAATGTTGGTCTTCAAAGCATCTTAGCTAACCAATTCTGAGATATAATTCTCAATTTTTCTCCAAAGATGATTTCTATTCTCCTCGATTTCTTGAAATATGCATCTATTGCATTCTTTCTAGATTTCCCATATGAGAACAAAGGGTTCAATTTGTCATATACTAGAAAACACTGATTTTTGAACCTTTTTCCTCCAATTTTGAAACCAAGACAATAAGTCAATTAACAAACGGATGCTCTATTCTAATTTGTTAAGCAAGTTTTTCCAACACTTCCACACTATGGGGCAGTGAAGGAGGAGTTTATCGACCACTTCCATGTCATCTTTGCACATGATACATCTAAAGAGGCCCCTAATACCCAATCTAACCAATCGGTCTCTTGTAAGAATTCTTCCTTTTAGTGCCAGCCTTGGGAAGACAATTTCCATCCCAGCAAAGGTGTGTTGCAATTTTCCAGCTCAATATCAGATGCAAGTAAATTGTATCCAATTTTGAAAAAGTACCTACCACTTTTAGAGCCACACCAAATTAGTTTGTCATCTTCCTTTGCAAGGGAGATAGGTCTAGTCTTAAGCAGATCTCTTAACTGATCCTCTTGCTCCTTTGATAAATTAAGCAACCCTGGATCATTCCATCTCCATCTCACAATACCCTAGTGCTCATCTTTCTGCACAATGTCCTCCACTTTCTCTCCCCAAGCTCTTGTCATTATGTTCCTGATATCTTCCCAATATATATCTTCATCTAAATTTGGATGGCCATCCCACGTCTCCTTCCAAAATTTATCTCTTCTTCCATTCCCAATTCGCCATGTGAGGTGGTTGACAATAACTTTCTTGCAATCAGGGCCTAGTGCATTGTCTCCCTCCATAGATAATATTGTCATTTTGACTTCCTCCATAGAAACCTTTTGCATCAGCATGTCGATTTGCTTTTGTGTCACTAAGCTTGGGATAAAATCCACCTCATCTAGATCTCTTTCCCAAGTCATGGTTGGCCCCTCTATCAACAAGTTTTGAAAGTATGAAATTTCCTCATTATTGATGTCTTCTGCCTCAGATAATTCCAAACCTTTCTTGTTTCTAATATAATTAATCTTGTTCAATCTTCTTCTGGCCTTTGTAGATGTATAGAATTTTTTTGTGTTTTGGTTCCCCTCTTTTAGCCAGCACTCCAGAGACTTATGTCTCCGAAATACTTATTCTCTTTCCAGTAACTTTAAAAGTTGTTTTTGAATATGTTTCTATTCCTGGTATTCCAAGCTAGACATCCCATCTTTTATGATTTTTTCATTTATCTTTGCTAGCCTTGGCTTTGAGCCTCTCTACAAAGATGTTTCCAAAGTGGATCATGTTCCACTCCTTGAGTTTACCTTTAATGTATTGCAATTTCTTAGCCACTATAATTGCCTTTGTTTCCCTACAAATTAGAGTTTCATTCCACCATTTACCAATAAGGTTGTGTATTCTTTCATCCCTGTAGCATCCTAAAATTGCGACACTTGCAATTTCGACTGCATTTGGGTCTTCACGATGGCGATGCAACATGGAACCTGAATGGAGACCCCGAAACTTGTTCATGACATCAAAAACTGCATTTTTCAGCACCCTGGCCTGATCCTCCTTGCACCCTACTGTCCCGGGAGGTGGGACCATGGCGCCCAGTGCCCTGGTCCCCCAGGACCATGGCGTCCAGTGCCCTGGTCCCTGGCCCTATTTTGGGCCCAGTCTCTTATGGGGCTTCGGGTCTTTAAGTTTGCAAATTGGAAAATAATCTTCCTAGGTCGGCCTAAGGTCGAGAAAATCAGTCTTTCAACCCTAATTGGCAAGTATATAAACTACATTTCCTCTCCCATTTTGGTAGATGGAAAAGAGGAGGCGAAAGCAATATTCAAACATTTAAGCATTCAAGCATTCCAGCATTCCTTCAAGCAATTGATCATTCTAAGTCTCCATTCAAGGCTAAGTGTTGCATTCAAGACAAGGATTCAACCATTGAAGAGGAGATCACTTACAACACATTACATACAACAACATTTACACCTTCGCATGTAAGAATACAAGCATTCTTACAACAAGGTATCAATACTTGTTTACATTACAAACATTTACATTTATAGCATTCTCATTTCTTGGTTAATTCCAAAACCAGGGTTTGACCTAAAGGCAAACCCCTCATCCCTAACCCCCCAATCGTCCTCTCTTTTCTATGTGTAGGTTGCAGGTACGCGACTGTAATTGAAGATCTGGAATCCTTGTGCAGAGACGAACAGATCCACCTTCGTTTCGCAGATTTTTCGGAGGACCGTGTGCACGCCGGGCGCCATCGTCCCGTCAACTTTCGCTCAAATTTGCAGAACAACACTGTCTTGACATTTTACTGCTAATTCCAGGTCCGCAGCTTCATCCTATATTCCTATCTCTGTTTATAAGTGAATCTTTCTCACTTTTCATGCATTCCTAGCTTAATCTTTCTATCCACATTTCTTTACAAAAGAGGGTATCCTTGATGTCCTAACCCTTGAAACTCATTTAGAATCCAATCTTGCATTGTGTGGGATTGGATCTTGTGGGTTTCAACCCCTCTTTTGAATGTAAAGTCTCTCCTAAGTGAAAACCATCAACCCTAGTGACTCTCCCTTCTCTCTCCTTGGAGTTGGGGAGGGGAGAATGACTAGGGTTCGATTTTTCCGCTTTACATTTTGGTGAACCCGACGTGAACATCCTCATTTTGATTATTCATGGTTAGATCTGAAAATTTTGCTTTCCTAATTATATTTCCATGTTTGATCTTTTGCAAATTTTAGAGGTTGATTGCATAAAAACCCTAAAATTTTCTTTTAAGTAATTAAACTTGTGAAATGTTTAATTGTTAATGCTTGTTTCAGATCTACCCTTCTATTGCAAATTGTCAATTCATATTTGTGCTTTAATTCTGAAAATTAAGTGGTTAAATGTCAAAACCCTAATTTTTAAAACCTTCTTGATTCAACCTTTGACTGATAATTTCACTAATCAAAACACCTCCAAATCGGCTATAACTTTGGATTCCGCAATAAAATCACAATATCTTTCATCCCTGAAAATTTGGAAAAAAGTTGCGAGGACCATGTGCACCCCGAGCGCCATCGTCCCCGACATTTTTTCCGAAATTTCAGGAGCTAGATCTTACTGTATTTTTCTGCTAAAATCCAGAATTTTGGCTGATTTTATCAATTTTAACACTTTCAAAATTACAGTCAAAGTTGGTCTAGCGATTGCTTGGATTGAGGCTTTTAATCATTCAAAAATTGTTGAAATTAAAATTCATATCAAAATTGTGTTTCTTACTGTCCTAAATCTGAAAAGTGTGTTGGCATTCATTCGAAATTTCAGTGCTTTATTCAAATTTTTGCAATTTGTGACTTTTGAAATTAAGTGTTTAATTGCGACAACCTTGATTTCCACTTTCAAAATTGAATTTTGCATGAAATCAAGTCAACTTTTAAATTTCAAAGCCTGCATTGCTTTTAGTATTCCCTCTAAAATCATAAAATTCAAAATTTCAGTTTCCCCCTCTTTTTCAAAATTCAAATTTTACGTTTTTCAACAATCTTGGTAGGGTTCAATTTTGAGATTGCAACTTTAATTTGGCCTATCTATAGATCGTAAAATCACTCAATTTTTTCAGATTAGCTTTAAAATCATCATAACTTTCATCCCTGAAAATTTCAAAAAAATTTGCGAGGACCGTGTGCACTCCGTTCGCCATGGTCCCGGACATTTTTTCCGAAATTTCGGGAGATTGTCCTGATTGCATTTAACAGCTTAAATCTAGGAGATTGGCTGATTTTATTGAAATTTGCTACCTCTAAAATTCAAAATCTTCTCTCTCTCTTTAGTGCATGAGTTTTACAACAATAAGTCCTACTTACACTATTCCTATTAGACGAAGCCTTCGAATTAAGTCTTTCCAAGGTGTAATTACCGAGGAGAAGGAACCTAATTTGAATGGCCTTTTTAACGAGGACATGGGTAATTCCTCTAATCCTCTTAATGATGAAGAAGCTCTCCATGAGGTTTTTGTAGAACAACTTTCAAAATTGGATAACCAATTTGATGATTTTCGACAATGGATGTCTCAAGAATACCCCGATAGTGAAGCTCTTTCATTAATTGAGGGTCTAAAACGTATGGTTCAAAGTGATAAGAATGGAATTGATATTTTGCGTGGTATTGCACACATTGTGGATTCGAATGTGATGCCTATGAAAAGTTGTGCCGAAACCTTAGGTTATACACAACCTCCTACTCAAGTTAATCATTCTATTTCTTTGACAACTCCTATTGCTAGTATACCTACTTTTACATCAAACATAATGACTACTTCAATACAAGACATTCCTCCTATGATCACCAGTCATGGGGGCAATCCTTCTTCTTCAATCAACCCTCTTCCTTCATTCAATCTGACTTCTTCATTCATTCCTTCAATGAGTGTTCCTATTATATCTCCACAAATAAACATGACACAAGGGGGCAATTCATTTAACCCTTCCATTCCTCCTTGTAGTGTTCCTCCTTTCCAATCATCTCCTATGACTAACTATCATAGTGTCCCACCACCTTACTCTCTACCTTCTTTCAATAACATAACACCTCCATCACAATCTAACACATCTAATATGAACTCTTCGACTGAAGCGACCATTAACAATCTTGCACAAATTGTCTCTTCTTTACAGCAACAAATTGCCTCTATGAACCAATCTAAGTTTAGTGTGCCCACATTTGATGTTGCGAGCCCACTTTCTCTTGACATTGTTAGAGCTATCCCCCCTAAACATTTTGAAATTCCGCATTTGGAGCTTTATAATGGTAAGGGTGATCCTCTAACACATGTTAAGACCTTTCAAACAATATGTACTGATTTTGCTTATGACCAAAGGTTTCTTGCAAAACTGTTTACTAGAACATTAAGAGATAAAGACCTACAATGGTATTGCTCGTTGCCTTCTTATTCTATTACTTCTTTCGAACAACTTGCAAATCCTTTTATTCAACAATTTCAAAACAATATAAGTCCTAAAGTTACTTTGATTGATTTAATGCATTGTAAACAAGGTGTTAAAGAAAAAGTGACTGATTTCATTGGTAGATATAAGTATTTGTATGCTCAAATTTCTTTTCCCGTACCTGACAATGATATTCAAAGAATCTTTATTTCTAATTTACAAAAAGATATTAGAGAAAAACTTCTATTTTCTGAGTTTACTTCTTTCCAATAGTTGTGCGCAACTCTTCACAATTATCAACTGACTGTGAGTCAAATGGAACAAGCAAATCCTATGGCTCCGAGTGATAAGGGTGATAGTAGTCAACAACCATTTGGGAAGTTTAAACCGAACAAAGAGTCCATTAAATTTAATGAAAACATCATCAATAACAATGTGAATGCGGCATCGTCCAAGGGGTTGAGCTTAACTGGTTAAAACACTGGGTTCTCACTGTGGAGACCCAAGTTCAATTCCCAATAGGGACATCTGAAGTGGAATTCTAAGTTGTGACTCTTGGCCTTCCATAGGATGGGTAAGGTCTTGGGGTCAATCTAATCAAACATAATAATAATAATAATAATTCAAAGATATGTAATGGGGATGGGGCCCCCTACTGTGTCCCCACTGGTTCATAGCTCCAGTCAAAAGCTATTCAGGCTTCGGCCAATTATCGATCGAAAAAAAAACAATGTGAATGCGGCATCAGGTGTGCCTCCTATTTCTAAGTTTTTCAAGAGAGAAAGAAAGTTTACTCCTTTGAATGAATCATTGCATAGTATTATGAATAAGTTATTGGAACAAAATGTGATTACTCTTCCTCCTATAAGGCAAATAGATCCTGCAAATATTAATTCACCCTATTTTGATAACAAATCTTTTTGTCAATTTCATCGTCATCCTAGGCATGATACTGAAAAATGTTTTGCTTTAAAGTGTAAAATTCAAGATTTGATTGATAATAATACTATCTCTGTTTCTGGTGTGAATGATAAAGGCAACACATCTGTAGCTCCTCCTAACCAAAATCTTCAGATTTTTACTGATCCATTGCCTTCTCATACCTCTAATGCGATTGATACTACTGACTCCTCTGTCTCACCTGATGATCTTGTGTCTATGACTCCGAATGTGATTAAATTTGTGGAGTAGTAGAAAATCCCTAAAGAACCTTCCATCACATTTGATTCCAGTGAAACTATCAGGGCACCTGATGGTCCTTTATATATAGTTGCAAAAGTCAAGAATACACCTTGCCGTGGAGTGCTTATTGATCCTTCTTGTATGGTTAATGTCATTACTAAAGAATTTCTTTTTACTTTGCAATTGAATCAAGTGATCTATGACGAAACAAATGTGGTTGTGAAACTATTTGATGCATTTTCTTCTCCTGCAATTGGTTCTATTACATTACCTATTGAGGTCCATAACAAATCCCTTGATGTGGACTTTGCTATTATTCCATCGTCCGAACAATTTCGTGTGAAGCTAGGCTATCCTTGGCTATCTTCCATGAAAGCTATTGCTTCTCCTATTCACAAGTGTTTGAAATTTCCCCATAATGGTGAAATTTTTACTGTCAATCATAGTCTCTTTAAACCAGCTGAAAGAATTTCTAGCGTTCCTATTGATTATTTTTCGCCTAAACAATTCCAATCTCTTCCACCGCGAAGTGATCATCTTTTCAAATCTTATCAAAAGTGGAAAAAAGATATGATCCTATCTCTAAGTGAACCTAGAACACCCAAACTTGACATTCCTATCATTCTTGAGAAGGAAGTTCTTCCTTTGAAAGATAAAACTAATGTCTTTCCTCAAGAAGATTCCCAACCCATTCCTATGAATGTGACTATGCCTATGTCTAATAAAATTTCTAAAGGTAGACCTATACCTCCTCGTCATGATGGGCTTGGTCTCCTTCCTAAACCAAATATTCCTCCTTTATATGGAGCAGTTCCTCCTCCTTCCTCTTATGGAGAGAAGAGACCTTCCTCTTCTCCTATTATTCAACCTAGGAGACCACAACCTAAACACCCAAGTGATAAGGATGAGAACATTCCTCCTCCTCAATCTTCTCAACTTCCTACTAAGACTAGACGAAATCGTTCTGCACGTGAACACCGACGAAAGCGTCATCTTAGAGCTCAGGCAGCTGCTTCTCAAACTTTGCAATCCCCAAAAACACCTTCAGCCAGTATTATTCCATTTTCTCCTCAGTTGATGATTGAGCCGAAATCTCCTAAACATAAGATGCATGATGGTCTTGATCCTGTGCGAGTTAAAGATCCTATTTTTATAAATCTTGATGATGATATAGATGAAAATGTTATTCATGATGAAAATGTTACTCCTATTCATTCTGATAGTGAATATGAATATGTTGATGTTGATAACCATCTATCTAACAAATTTTCTAAGGCACTTATCCTAGCTCCTAGACAAGAACAACGTGGCTCGGAACATGAACATAGCCCTTGTTTGGATCTTGTGATAGCTCCATCTGCTGTGTTGGATGTTCCTCCTCTAGCGTGTTTCCTACCTTCCCGAAATATTGATCAGCAAGATCGAGGGGTAGATGACGTGCTAGACTAGTTTCATTAGCATAGCAGACTCTCTCCTCCTCTCTTGATCTCTTTTATTACTTCTTCTATGTGTTATTCTCATTCTTCCATTTGTTGTCCTTAGTGTTGTCTACTTGAGGACGATGCAAAGCATTGAGATCTCTTGGTCTCTCTCATGTTGACTCAAAAGACACATGTGTTCCCTTCTTCTAGGTGACCTTCCTTGATTGGGGAATGAAGAACAATTATGCATACATACATATGATATACATGAATTATCATACAACATACTGACCCCGAGGAAAGCGAAGTCACCTTGTGCTTTGTGTTTTGTGTCTATTATCGTTGGGCTTATCTCACACTTGGGGGCTAAATCCTTGTGATAACGTGCTCCTTTCCCTTCTCATTTCTTATATGTATCACTACCTTAAAGCAATCACCCCCGCTGAGGCGTGTGCGATTGCTTTAACGTAGGGGGGCATACATCCTGTTCATATCTTTTCAAGATACTTGAAAATTTCTTGACAAATTTAGCTTTGCCTTGAAAATTTTTGATATCTTTCTTGCATGACTCATAGTGAGGGAACCTTACTACTGACAGTCATGGTTCTCCCTCGTGATCTTCCCTTTTACTTTGTCAATCAAAGTCGTAAGATCCTTAGTCCACTGGGGGCTTTGTGTATCTTGCCTCCTTGACATGGTGAAAGTTTTTCAATGTTGTTTTAATTGTACTTTACCGGAAGTATGAGCGTACGCTTATACTCCCGCTAAAGTGGGGGCTAAATGTAGTGTCCTAAAATTGTGACACTTGCAATTTCGACTGCATTTGGGTCTTCATGATGGCGATGCAACACGAAACCTGAATGGAGACCCCGAAACTTGTTCATGACATCAAAAACTGCATTTTTCAGCACCCTGGCCTGATCCTCCTTGCACCCTGCTGTCCCGGGAGGTGGAACCATGGTGCCCAGCGCCCTGGTCCTTCAGGACTAGGGCACCCAGCGCCCTGGTCCCTGGCCCTATTTTGGGCCCAGTCTCTTATGGGGCTTCGGGTCTTTAAGTTTGCAAATTGGAAAATAATCTTCCTAGGTCGGCCTAAGGTTGGGAAAAGCAGTCTTTCAACCCTAATTGGCAAGTATATAAACTACATTTCCTCTCCCATTTTGGTAGATGGAAAAGAGGAGGTGAAAGCAATATTCAAACATTCAAGCATTCAAGCATTCCTTCAAGCAATTGATCATTCTAAGTCTCCATTCAAGGCTAAGTGTTGCATTCAAGACAAGGATTCAACCATTGAAGAGGAGATCACTTACAACACATTACATACAACAACATTTACACCTTCGCATGTAAGAATACAAACATTCTTACAACAAGGTATCAGTACTTGTTTACATTACAAACAGTTACATTTACAGCATTCTCATTTCTTGGTTAATTCCAAAACCGGGGTTTGACCTAAAGGCAAACCCCTCATCCCTAACCCCCCAATCGTCCTCTCTTTTCTGTGTGTAGGTTGCAGGTACACAGCTGTAATTGAAGATCTGGAATCCTTGTGCAGAGACGAATAGATCCACCTTCGTTTTGCGGATTTTTCGGAGGACCGTGTGCACGCCGGGCGCCATCATCCCGTCAACTTTCGCTCAAATTTGTAGAACAGCACCATCTCGACATTTTACTACTAATTCCTGGTCCGCAGCTTCATCCTATATTCCTATCTCTGTTTATAAGTGAATCTTTCTCACTTTTCATGCATTCCTAGCTTAATCTTTCTATCCACATTTCTTTACAAAAGAGGGTATCCTTGATGTCCTAACCCTTGAAACTCATTTAGAATCCAATCTTGCATTGTGTGGGATTGGATCTTGTGGGTTTCAACCCCTCTTTTGAATGTAAAGTCTCTCCTAAGTGAAAACCATCAACCCTAGTGACTCTCCCTTCTCTCTCCTTGGAGTTGGGGAGGGGAGAACGACTAGGGTTCGATTTTTCCGCTTTACAATCCCTCAGCCACATCTTTTCAAAATTTGAAAGGACATCTGATTGGTGCAGAATCTCCATTAATGATTAGAGATATAGGGAAATGATATGAACCAGATATGGGTAATATTGAAGCTTCCTGAAT
The DNA here is from genome assembly GCF_030272615.1 of Cryptomeria japonica. Lineage (NCBI taxonomy): Eukaryota > Viridiplantae > Streptophyta > Pinopsida > Cupressales > Cupressaceae > Cryptomeria > Cryptomeria japonica. The sequence continues at coordinate 542,529,748 of NC_081406.1, read as the reverse complement.
ATTTTGACTATTATTCCAACCCTTTGATAATAGGAAATGATCAAGTCTTTGAGCAATCCTATTACTACCAAACTGTTTATTAGTCCATGTAAATTTGTCGTTTCTTGGAGCTGGATAGATGAGATCATTACCAGTAATAAAATCTTGGAAATCTTGTTGGGCTCTACTTATCCCCTCCACCCCTCCATATTTCTCAGAGGGGAGTTGAATGGCATTGAAATCTCCCCCTAAAATAACTAAACTATTTTCCAAAGATTGTAAGATAGTGGATATTTAGGACATACCTCAACTTTGTCTCTTGCAAGCATTGGCCCATAGACATTGATTAAGACAATTTCCATATTCTCTACGTAAACATATATTTTGGTTGCCAACCAAGATTTTTCTTTACTAATCATCTCTCCTCTGACAAGATGTGTCTTCCATATTATTCCAAGGGCCCCCAAAGCTCGTTTAGCCTCAAGAAATGATCACTGCCAACTTTGCCACTTTATCATAAAAACATTATGTCCTTTTTTAGTTTTGTTCCTTGGAGTAGTACTACCTTCGGAAGCATTTGATCAACACCTATTTTGACCAAACGTCTCTTGTTAGGGGCATTGCAGCTCTTGACATTCCATGAGAGGATCTTCATGGCCCTCTAGGAAGGGTTGTTCCCTTCCTGAATCTTAACTTCCTTTGACCTTTCGCAATTCTTGCCAAGGCCAGGAGATCACTCTTAACTTCTTTCCCCTTTTCTTAAGTTCTCCTCCCTTAGGATTGAATAAAGTACTCTCTATTTGTTCAATAGATCTTATTTATGTTATGTCTTCTTCATCTTCCAAGTCAAAAGGGTCATCTTACTCATGCTCTGTATAATTTGTGTTTCCAAAGCTAAGTCTCCTTGGGAGATATCGCACACACACTACTATTTAAGATACTCTTTGGCATCTAGGAAAGAACATGTGCTGAGAGGGCCTTCTCAAGTTCTGCTTCAAATTTGCTGCGCTTGAGAGGAGATTTTCTATGATAGACTTTATTTTTTACAAGTTAGGGAGACTATATTACTTTGCATCTCTCCTGGAGTTGAATTGGACTCCAGGCTCATCCTATCATGGACCCATCAATCATCATTCCCATTCCATTGGTCTGTTCAAGCCTCTAAAGCTCTCTGATCGGAAACAAATTGATTTTGACCTCCATTGAATGATGTACCCTGAAATCCTCTAGAGTTTCTGCTACCAGATTTTCCTATGCACATTCTATTCTCGTTCCTACAGGGGTGTTAGAAAATTATTTCCATGGTTCCACCTCCTTAGTGGAATTCCCCCTTGACATGGCTTCATTCTCTAAAGTTTTGGGACTATCGCTACCCATAGGCTGCATGACCATGATTCCTCCATGCCTCCCAAGCCAACACATTATACTTCCTCTCCCATTTTTTGCTTTCCTTTGCTATTTTTCAAGAATTCATTTGTTGTGTGACCTTGTTGTTTACATTGATTGCAACTATCCTTTATGTATTCCACCTATATTTTCTGAACCCAAATCCCTTCATTTGCAATCAGTTTGATTTCATGAGGGAGAAGGGGTAATGGTCACCACATGATGCATATCCTCATATATACACTCGAATCCCATTTCTCCACTGCTTTATCAAATTTTATATATCCACCCAATTTGTTCCCTATTTGTTGCAAAGTTTCTTCTTCCTAATATTCTCTGGGCAAGCTTCAGAGTGATCCAAATGGGAACCTCCTCATTTATTGCTTTAAGGGGGTTGAAGTCCAGTTCCTAGTTTTTGATGAAAGCCTCCATACCAACCATCATATAAGGTCCACCTTGTAGTATCTCCTCTTTGAGTTTGTCATCTTTGCAAACTACCAAAAAGAATCCATTCGGTAGAGATTTTATAATGCACCTAGTTCCCCAAACGTCCTTGCACCATCTCCTCACTTTTGGTATTGTCGACCAATCACCAACCCATTTAATGAAGATGCCTCTCTCCCATAGCATTTGGACAAATTCTCCCCAACCCACTTCTTCCACTTGTAGGGAGATGCACCTCTTTTGAGAGAGAAGGATCTTTTTGTATTTCCCTCATTGTTCTGAATGGGCATTTTCAGCTTCCACATTTTATTGGCTATCTTCCCAAAACTGTTAGGGTGACCCAAAAGGATCCCAACATTGTTAGGATGAAGAAATGAATTTAAACAACAGATAAAACATAATTATAAACACACAACACAGACAAATGAGACACATAGATTTATTGTGGTTCGGCAACTGCCTACGTCCACACTTGAAGCAGGAGAATCAATAGATTAATAACCAATTTGGTTTACACACATACATAGTTGCAAGAAGCTCTAGAATATGCTCTACAAATGAAATACAATCAACTCTAAAAGAGCTTGCAAGGAGAAGTTGAATAGCCAAGAGTTTTGGCGGCAAGAGGAAGGAGTCTGTTGGAATTCACTTCCAACAATCTCCCACTGAAGGCCAACAAACTGCTGCAACAAGTAGATTCCCCCACTCAGTCCTACTATCAGTTATTGGAAAGGTCGAGAGAAGCTCAACAGAAATTGAACTTCTCCCACTTAACCAATTTAGTGAGCACATCAGCCGGATTCTTGTCGGTATGAATTTTATCTACATGAAACTTGCCTTCTTCGACCATATGACGAAAATAATGACTGTGAACATCAACTTGTTTTGACCAAGGCTGAGATGTCTAATGTTTAGTCATAAAGATGGCACTACTATTATCACAAAACAAAGCGAAATATAATTGCTTCAAACCCAACTTGCTGAACAAGAGTTGTAACCATACCATCTCTTTTGCTCCCTCGGACAAAGCTATGTATTCAGCCTCCGCAGTCAATTGAGCAACTCTATATTGTAATTTTGAAGCCCAAATAATCACTGCCTCGATGTATGTGAAAGCATAACTTGAAGTAGACTTTCTTTTGTCTAAATCTCCGACAAAATCAGAATCAGTAAACCCTTGCAAAATTGCCTTGTCCTTTCCAAACCATAAACAAAAATCAGAAGTACCCTTGAGATACCGCAAGATATACTTGACCACCTCCCAATGTGATTTGCCTAGATTAGCCATAAATCTCCTCACCACTCCCATGAAATGAGCAATGTCTAGACAAGTAGACGCCATAGCATACATAAGGCTGCCAACTGCAGATTTGTATGGAATTTTGTCCATAAACTCCTTATCTTCTTGTGTTTTTGGACACAATTGAGAAGACAACTGAAAATGAGAGGCTAAGGGTATGCAAACGGACTTAGCATATGCCATACCAAATCTGTCCAATACTTTTATAATGTAATCTTGCTGAGATAGTTTGAGTTCTCTCTTTTTCCTATCCCGAAAAATAGTCAGTCCTAGAATCTTCTTTGCTGCCCCTAAATCTTTCATGGCAAATTCCTTTGCTAAGTGAGTTTTAAGTTCACTCACAATCTTCATGCTTGTGTTGACCACTAGCATATCATCCACATAAAGGAGAAGTATGATAAATTCACCATTAGGAAGATTTTTAAAGTAGATACAAGGATCAAACTCGCTGCGAGTAAACTTGTGATCAATCATGAATTTGTCAAATTTAAGATAACATTGCCAGGGGGCTTGCTTAAGCCCATACAAACTGTGTTTCAATCTGCAATAGAGGTGTTCCTACCCCTTTTTAATGAACCCTTCTGACTGATGCATAAATAGTTCCTCATCAAGATTGCCATGGAGAAATGTCATCTTCACATCCAGTTGTTCAAGTTCAAGATCCTAGGCTGCAACTAAGCCCAATACTACTCAGATGGTAGTCATTTTTATTACTGGCAATAAAATTTCTTTGAAATCAAGGTCTTGCTGTTGAGCATATCCCTTTACAACTAGTCTTGCTCGAAATCTTTTGTAACCACCGGCTTCATCTTTGAGTTTATACACCCATTTATTTCTTAATGCCTTTCTATCAAGCGGAAGTGGCACCAAATCCCATGTCTGATTTCACAATAGTGCATCCATTTCTTCGCACATTGCAGCGTACTGGTTATCACAGTCTGCAATTTTACAAGATTCTTTGTATTTTGCAGGCTCTATTTGATTAGAGATTAGCAAGGTAGGTTTAGCTTCTTCACAAAACAATAAATCATAATTGAAAAACTTTGCAGTAGGTCGCCTCTGTCTGGTAGATTTCCTCAATTGACTCTCTATTTCGGTAGTAGAATCATTCAATTTATGTGATCCATGTTTATGAAAATTGATATCTCTCCCAATGTTAATTTGCCTAGTAGTTTTATTGTTAATTTCCTTGTTTGTAGGGCAATCAGCGACCTGTGGATTTTTGTCCATGTTGAATGTAGGCAAGTCACGAGAGGAGGAATCCGCAGTTATATTTTGCATTGCCTATGTTCTACGAGTGTGTAGGGAGATGGGTGCCAAGGCGACATCTTCGACGACCTAGGGTTTTCAGGAGTGCAGGGAGTGGGGAGTCGTGGTGGCATCCTCCATGGTCTGCACGGGAGGGTGACTCCATGGTTTGACTACGGAGGTGGAGCTTGTAGGGAGCCTGTGGAGAAGATTGCAGGGAGCCCACGGGGGAGGTGAGCAAGCTGCAGGGTGTGGGGACAACTGCCGTGGAGATGGAGGTGGGTGTGCTACGTGGTTTGAAAACTTCGTCGCATTTTGTGGGGGGGTGAAACAAAACTTGCAGGATACGATGGAGATTCAGACCACCATGAAGAATGCCCAACCAAATGGTGATGATATGAGCCAAAATTCTCACCTTATGGGTGTTCCTCCATATTTTATGTGCCATGAGTGTTAGGGTGAAGAGGATGTGCTTTGTTCTACAGACCCCCAATTTCAGAATTAAATGGAGAGCAAACATTGTCAACACTCACTTCTTCATTCTCAGTCTGAGAATTGTATTCAACTAAGGTAGATGTCATAGGGGCTCCCACTGAATGAGAGACCGAAGGCAAAGCGCTGGTAGTCAAATTCTAAAACAAAGACATAGGGACATATTCTTTGTCTAATTTATTTGAATCTTGTAGCGCAGGGAAGGAGGTTTCATGGAAAATTACATCCCTACTGCGAACAATCTTTTTGTGACCTAGATCCCACAATCTGAAACCAAATTGCTCTTTGCCATACCCAACAAAAATACATTTCAGCGACTTTGGATCCAATTTGGTTCGCTTCTCCTTGGGTATATGCGAGAAGGCTTCGCATCCAAACACATGAAGATGTGAGTTTGAAATCCTCATCCCTTGCCATTCCTCTTCAGGAATACCAAAATCCAATATAGATGAGGGACTTCAGTTGATTAAATACACTATCATGTTACACACTTCTACCCAAAATTCCTTGCCTAAACCTGCATTAGACAACATACATCGTGCCTTTTCAAGAATTGTTCTATTCATCCTCTCAGCTACACCATTTTCTTGAGGAGTGAAAGGAATGACCTTGATTCTTCTAATCCCATTATCAGCACAAAAATCATCAAATTCATGTGAACAAAATTCTCCACCATTATCGGTTTGTAAACATTTAATCTTATGCCCAATCTGATTTTCAACTAAAGCCTTGAAAATTTTAAATTTTGAAAAGACTTCAAATTTCCTAGAAAGCATATAAATCCATACTTTTCTTGTACAATTGTCAAGAAAGGTTACAAAATATTTATCTCCTCCAATGGAGATTACCTCGGTAGGCCCAAAAACATCCGAGTATACAAGCTCCAACAATGTTGTCTTTGTGTCACGCCAACCTTTCAAAAAATTGACTCTCTTTTGTTTTCCATAAAGGCAATGTTCACAAAAGGCTAAGTCGACAAGTTTGAGGCCTGGAAGCTAATTTCTTGTATGAATAGCATGGAGACCTTTCTTGCTAATGTGCCCAAGTCTTTGATTCCAAAGATCCGCTTTACTGTCCTCAATATCCATTGCAACTCCCACTTCACCATGAGTTTTAAATATGTATAAACTACCCACTTTATTACCATTTGCATTCAGCATGGTACCATGAGTCACCTTCCATGTATCGGGAAGAAAATTTACATTAAGACCTTGATCAAAGAGATTTCCAATAGATATCAAATTCCACTTCAATTTTGGGACATGGTGAACATCTTTGAGAAGCCATGTTTTACCACCTTCTAATGGCAGCAATACATCCCCTTTGCCTGTAATTTCACAAGCTTTGTTATCTCCCAAAAAAACATTTCCAAAATGACCTTCATGGTAGTTAATGAACGCTTCAAGACATGAGGTAGCATGATGGGAGGCACTGGAATCAAGCACCCATGAATCCAGAGTAGTGTCGGTTGTTGAAAGGATTAGTACACTATCATCTTTATCGTAGACTGTATTTGCTTCACTGTCCCGCACCCTCTCTTGTGCCCTTTTGAAGTTTCTACAATATTTCTTTAGATGACCAACTTTGCCACAAAACCAACATTCACCATTTCTGTTTCTAGACTTCGATCTCCTTGTTGATTTCGAACATGTATGGTAATTATTTATGCCTCTATTATGACTTCTACCTCTATTTTCGGTGCTGACCACCGTTAAGGCTTCATCAGATGAAGGTTCATCATTCTTTCTTCTCAAATCCTCGCTGAGAAGAGTAGCTACTACATCATTAAAAACCAACTTATTTTTACCGGATATAGATGTTCTAACTACTGTTACAATGCCATCCCAGCTGCTTGGCAAAGAACATAATAAGAGAACAACCTTTCTCTCATCATCTTGTGTCATCCCCATTGAAGTCACTTGACTAATCAATGTATTAAATTCATTGATGTGGTTTACCATAGCACAACCTTCCTTCATTTTCAGTTTGTACAAGCACTTCATGATAAACACTTTATTTATAGTTGATGCCATTTCATACATGGTCGTGAGTCTATCCCATACATCTTTTGTTATTGCATCACCTATGACATTGAAGAGAACATTGTTGGACAACGAGAGAAAAATTGTTGCTCTTGACTTCTTGTCTAATTTTTCCCATTCTTCATCAGCCATCACAATTGGCTTCTTTGCTTTCCCTTCAAGCGCGAGTGAAAGGTCTTTCTTTATCAGCAAAGACTCCATCCGCACCTTCCATAACCCGAAGCTTTGTTTGGAGAACTTCTCTATCTTTGCTTCTTCCATGATTCTGGAATTTCAACCACCAAAATCTTAATAGCGATGTAACCTCACTCAAATACCAATTGTTAGGATGAAGAAATGAATTTAAACAACAAATATAACATAATTATAAACACACAACACAGACAAATGAGACACTCAGATTTATCGTGGTTTGACAATTGCCTACATCCACACTTGAAGTAGGGGAATCAATAGATTAATAACCAATATAGTTTACACACATTCATAGCTGCAAGCAACTCTAGAATTAACCTCTACAAATGAAATACAATCAACTCTTAAAGAGCTTGCAAGGAGAAGTTGAATAGCCAAGAGTTTTGGCGGCAAGAGGAAGGAGTCCGTTGGACTTCACTTCCAACAAACATAACCCCATGAATTTGGTGGAGATAGGTGTTTCTTTTGAATTTCCGGTCACATTCTACTGGAATCTTCAAACCCATGTCACAGATGTTGTTCCTCCCAAGCCTTCTTCGGTGAGCCCCATGGGAGATCACGTCTTTTTTGCAAACGTTGCCCACGACCCTGCAAATTCGACCATTTGAACCTTCGACTCTCCATTTTCATAATATTTTCTTGTTTTCACTCTCCTTTGAATTGATCCCTAATGGATAATGTATATTTGATGGAATCCAAAGTTTTCCATCCAACTCCTCTAAGAGTAATGAAACCGCAAACTCCTCAAGCTAAATCTTTGTGTTAATACTATTGATCACCATAACCAAGATATCCCTCAAACTTAAATCGAAGCATAACAATGTAATATAATAATCCTCATCATCTATTTCCATGCATATGAATTGGAATTGAATCACAATAATATTGAATGCATTCATGTACTCTACCACAAAGTCTTCATCTTGAAAAATTACAACTTCTTTTGTAGGAAAAACTTATTTAGAGTGACTTAGCTTAATAATGGTTTCTAAATGTCTTCCCTAGGAGAGTGCAAATTCTAATAAGCTTATATATTTTTGGTCCAACGCTACTCAGTCTTCACCCTTCATACTTGAATATTTTGACTAGATATTATAGTCCATAGATCTTTATCACCGAGTGAGTCCATTTAAAATTTTGATAACTCAAATTTGTGTTACTAAAACTATCGATTTCCAATTGTGATATACTCTCTATATTTCACCTAGAATAAGATCACCCCTACACAAATCTCACACTTAAACCAAGGTTAATAGAAAGTTTTTTTTTTTTAAGCTATGAGTTTGCTAGAATCTGATACCAAATTAAAGGAAACTTGAAATCACCTAGAAATCACTAAACAAATTCTTACTTAATTGTGAGAGAAAAATAGATATAAATCTAGTAATTTTAGAAAGTAATACATAAACATGGAACACAAAGAAAGAAGGAAAAGCATTCCCAGAAAATAATGATAATATAAAAGCACTTAATGTATTATCACTATCATCGTATTTCAATACACTATTAGAGAATCCACTCCTTCAATACAAATACAAGGGCATCACCATCTACAACCCAAAGACATGTATTAAATAGATCAAACCAAAAAATAGAAATCACAAATGGTTTCCAAACTCATGTGCATATACTATGGACACATATGACACCCAAATCCTAGGGCATAAATTCTAATGCCCAAATTAGGATGGGTTAACAATCCTAATAAGGAATCTAACTATAATGTAACAACTCTACCAAACGAGATGTTCTATTTTAGACATGTTCCTCATTTAAAAAGTTTCCTTTAGGCATCATAAGTTGGTAAAAAATCTTATATGACTTTTTAAATCCACTTTGTAACTCCTTATATGTTTTTATGTTTCATATAATCTCTTATGCATTTCAAGATGCCATACATACTCTTACACATCTAACATGACATAGCTTATCTTTCGTGATACCATATTATATTTTGCAAGTGGCATAGAGTTCCACTCCAAGTAGAACACCAATTTTTCATGTGGTCATATCAAATTATAGACCAAATAATGAAATAACTTTAGAAATTACAAGATGTACAACACCAAGTCCTAATGAATAGTAATAGTTCGAGAAATAATGATGGCATGAGAGATTGAAAGTAGATGTTAAGAAAATTTATTTATTTTCTTAAAGATAAAGGATAGTGATTACAATTATATAAAATAAAAATTTAATGATATAATAATAATTTAATTTAATAGTTTTTAATTTTTTATTATTATAATGATGACATGAGAGTGTGAAAGTAGATTTTAAGAAAATCCATTTTTTCTCAAAGATAAAGGATAATGATTAAAATTATATAAAATAAAAATATAATGATATAGTAATAATTTAATCTAATATTTTTTTGCTTTTTATTATTTATAAGGAGATTAATCTAATAGCATTATTTTTTGTTTTTGTATAGAGTTTAATAATAAATATTAAATATAAAGGAATAATAAAAACTAGTATACCTATATTTTTTAGAAATCTAAGTAAAACGCCGAGAGATATCAAGTTTCAAAATATGGAATATTTATATATTCAATGATAAAGTATGAGGTGCAATTAAATTCAATGATTGATGATGTTTTTAATTTAATTTTGGTTAAATTTGAATTAATGATAATTAAAATGAGATAAAGGCAATATCATACTTTTTAGAGGTATAATAACAATATTTGTAAAATATTATGCAAATTAAAAATTTAGAATCATTTATCTAGATGATATTTACAAAAGGGAAAAAAATTCACTTGACTAATCATTCAGGGAGTAGTAATGACTATTAAACAAGATGTATACTATATTATAATCATTGAATTTAGTCATAGATACTGCTAGGACCCGGAGGCAACTGAGAGGGGGAGGGGGGGGGTGAATCAGTTGTCTATTAATTTCAACCCAAATATATGTGTAGGTCGACTCACTAAGAATATTACAATAAAATCAATTAAAAATGAATCAATATGTGATGCATCATGTCGACTCAATGCATTTACAATAATAACCAATCAATAAATCATCTCCATAACGTGTCGTGCTGATCTGGAATAGATAACGCATGCCGGTCCATAACCTAGACCAATTTGCTAGTGACAACAAATATGCCAACTCGATTAGACCAATAACCAAATCACCAAAACCAAGTGTCCAAACCATGTCTTCGACATAACCAAGTAACCTCCAGATGATAACAAGTCATCCTCTATGCCGGTGAACAATATAACTTGTTGGTGAACCAGATACCGGTGACTGTGCATAAGTCACTGAACATTCCGGTGAACATAATGTGCCGGTTCAACATAACCAAAGATCTCCAAAAAGATAAGTGTTGATAAGTGTTGACATCAATGACAAAACCAATGCAACACATCCATAATACCAACAATCTCTCCCTTTGGCATTGATGGCAACACAAGATGGAAAAACCATCTAAGTGCCAATAAACCAAAAACCAACAATCTACAGAAGAGATCAATTACCAGAAATCAAAATATAGATGCAGAGAGTAACAATCTCTCCCCCTATGAATAATCTCTCCCCAAAAGATAATGTGTTTTTTCATAGATATCTCTCCCCCTTTGACATCAAATGCCAAAGCAATACAAAAACCAGATACAACCAGTTCATAGAACTAATTACAAATACCAACTACTTCCCCTGAGAAGTAGCTCTCCTTCATCAAAGCCGGGAAAAGGTTTCTCTGTGAATTCTGTCGGTCTGATGTCATTCTCCAACTGTCTAAGTCTCTACCGATGAGGGTATTACCCCAAGCTGCTCTATGAGATATTCAAAGGTTTCCTTAGGCAAAGGCTTAGTAAAGATATCTACAATCTACTCTTTAGTATTCACATAAACCAGTTTCACTTCTTTTGCTTCAACATTCTCTTTCAGAAAATTGAATTTGATAGAAACATGTTTAGTTTTAGAGTGAAATACCGGATTCTTAGATATATCAATTGTTGTCATATTATCACAGTAAATAATTATAGGCTCTTTGCATTTTACCTTTATATCCTTCAACATTAGTTTAATCCATAATACCTGAGTACAATTAGTTGCTGCTGCAACATATTTTGATTCTATTGTTGATAATGATGTACAACTCTATTTCTTGCTCAACCATGAAATCAATCTACTACCAAGAAAGAATTCTCTGTCGGTTGTGCTCTTTCTATCATCAACATCTCCTACCCAATTAGCATCAGTGTATGCACATAAATCAAAATTTTCATCTTTAGGATACCATAAACCAAGATTTGTTGTGCCTTGTAGATATCGAAAAATCCTTTTTACTGTTGATTCATGATTTTCCTTAGGATTACTCTAAAATCTTGAAACAATACATAATGCATTCATAATATCAGGTCTTATTTGTGTCAAATACAGTAAACCTCCAATCATAGATTTATATCTTGTCAGATTAACAGGTGCCGAATCATCCTTCAATGATAGTTTATCGATTGTAGTCATAGGAGTACTTACTGGTTTAGAGTTTTCCATACCAAATTTCTTTAGTAGTTCCTATTAGCATTTCACAAAGGGAGATTGTTGGCATTCCAGTAAGTTTGTTTGTATGAGGATATTGAGAAGGTTGTTGAAGATTGTGGATATAACTGAGAAAGGATGATTACTGTCTTAATAATATTATTTTGTCATTGATGTCAAGCAATTGATTTTCTGATTTAGTATGATGTTGCCATATCTTAATGAGTATGTTTTCATAAGTATAAAGATGTTGGTAAGTGACACAGAAAGAATGAAAATGAAGGGGAGTAATAAGTTATTCAATGGGAAACTATTACTGAGTTAGACAATGATGAGATTTTGTTGTTTTGATTATTTTGATATCCTATATATATATGAGTATTCTAGGAACGAGAAAAGATTTCATTCATTAGATGAGTTAAGGTTTGATATTGTTCTATGTTACTGAGCATGAAGCTAGTCGGTAAACACTAAGGTTATCGATATCGGTTAAAGAAGGCAGAATATCTACTGAGTAAAGGTTCAGTATTTACCAAGTAACAACTGAGTAATAATAGAATGCATTGGATGGATAAAAGCATTATTAAATGAAGAATTCCAATCAGTTGGAGATGTATAGATGTTTGGTATGTCGTGAAAGAAGTTTGTTGAAGATCTACAACAATGAAATTACAAGAGTTAGATCTATAGCACAGATTGAACGGTCATAACCTAGCACAAGTTCCAAGGAAGGAATACAAGTTCCAAGGCGAGATAAAACATTTTTCATATTGAAGGATACAATGAACCTAGTCAAGTTTGAAGATCTGATGGCTAAGATTAAGCATGGGAAATGTGATCAAGGAGATTAAGCGGTTAGGAATTGTTTATAAATAAGAAATTATTGATGAACAATAGGAGCGAGCAAATAGAAGAATAGTGATACTACAATAGTGATCATCGAGCACAAAAGATTGAATATCTGATTAAAGAACAGATTGAGAAGCCCAGCAAGGAGCACGATAAGTCTTATGACAAGATTATTTTGAGCACATAGAGTTTGCTTTAGCATTTCAGATGTGAAGTTGCAGATATATTTTATACTATTATTTATTTTGTAAGTGACATGAAATCTCTTAACTGAGTGGACCTAACAGTCTTATTTGTAAATCCTCTAGCAAGGCAACATTCTGAATGAGTGTTTGAAATCCTTTGACAAGGTCACTTCTAACAAAGTGCAAGATTCTAACAAGTCGGAGGGAAATCCCTTAACCGGGTCACATCTAGCAATGTGTTTATGTAATCTGGAACAGGATTGGCTTTTAACTAAGCATACTCTAGAAGGGTATATTTCTTAGTGGGTCTGAAATCCCACAGTGGTATTTCCCTATTTAGGTTTCCACGTTAAATTTGGTGTTAAATGTGTTATGATGTTTTAAGTGTATCTGATTATGAGTTTGAATGATTTACAGTCATAGTTGCAAATCGGTAAAGGCTACCGAGGTTGAATTTGATGAATACATTGATTATTGAGTTTTTATGATTCACCCCCCCTCCTCTCATCTTACTAACAATTGGTATTAGAGATTTGGACTCCGGAAGAAAAGTTTAAAGGTACTTGAGGCAAGATCCGAAGATGTATAAAAGGGATGCACCAAAGCTGAACAAGTCTAGTTTCTCCACATGGCAGAAAAGGATGAAGATGCACTTATCAGGAATTGGAGAATATGCAATATATTATCTGGAGAATGATTACATTGCACCTAGCACCTACTCGATGATAATGGAAGAGATAAAGGCAAAGCAAGAGCATATTCAAGCAATGATTGAGATAACATCAGCATAACCGACTCAGGGTTTAATGATCTAGAAGGTTGCACTGATGCCAAAGCAATGTGGAACAAGCTTATATCTGTGTATGGTGGTGATGAACATTTTCAGAGATCAAAAGTAGACAATCTAAGAGGTCAACTTGAATCCATGAGAATGAATGAAGATGAGAACATAACCCAATACAGTACAAGGTTAAAAGAAAATGTCAATCAAGTCAAAGGAGCAGGAGGAACTATTGAAGAAAAGGATGTAACAAGTAAGTTGCTCAGAACACTTCTACCTGCTTATGCCATTCGAGTCTCTGCAATCAATGAATTAAGGTCTGTACCAAACATGCCAGTCTCTTTGGATGCTACTATCGATAAGCTACATGCATTTGAGTTAAGTAATTTTGATAATAGTGGGTCTTCAGTAAATAAAGTTGAATCTGCACTTGGTTCTTTTCATCTTGGTGAATCTGATGATTACAATGATAGAATGTATAAGTATACTAAAGGAAATCACAGTGGAGAAAGTGAGAGATTTCGCAAAAACATGGAAGAGGTACACAAACTATATGAGGAGATCAGAAAGCAAGAGGAGTTCGAAGCATTATTAGCTAGAAGGTTACCAAGAGGCAAAGGTAAGTATAAAGGAAAGTTACCTTTAAAATGTTTTAACTGTGATAGAATAGGACATATGGCTTCTAACTGTCCTGACAAAGAATCTAGTGAAAAGAGAGAATACCAAGATAACAGATAAAAAGACAACCAATACAAAGGACATTGAGACTTCAGAAGGAGAGATAGAAATGCATGCCTAGTAGCTATTGAGGAATCCAATGATGACAAATCTGATGAGACTGAGATAGAGGAAGTTGTATATGTGGCTATCAAAGATGGATCAGATGAAGAAAGGTATGAGGAAAAAGCCTTGATATCTCACATAAATAAAAATGATTCTTGGATCATAGATAGTGGATGCTCACATCACATGACAGGTGATAAACACAAGTTTGTTAAATTAGAAGACTATGATGGAGGTTATGTAAGATTTGGTAATGATGCACCATGTCCGGTGAAAGGTAAAGGTTCTATCACACTTCTTGACAATGCTAAATGTGATGATGTATATTGGGTTGAAGGTTTGAAATACAATTTGTTGAGTGTAGCACAACTAAACAATACAGGATACCGAATAGAATTTCAGAAAGGAAGTGTCAAAGTTCTTGACAAACAAGGAAAGCTGGCTGCTACAAGGACACAAACAAAAGACAATACATTTCATATTGACTCAACTCAGAACAATTGTCTGTATGCTAAAATAGAAGATACCTAGTTATGGCATAAAAGGTTTTGTCATATAAATTTTGATAACTTGATCAATTAAATAAGTAAGAAGCACCGAGTAAGAGGTCTACCGAGCTTGGAAAAACCTGAGAATGCAATATGCCAAGGATGTCAGATGGGTAAGATGAAAAAGTCAAGCTTTACAAGTAAGTCCTACACTTCTAAAGGAATTTTAGATCTTGTGCACACTGATCTCCATGGTCCTATGAAAGTTCAAAGTTATTATGGTGATAAATACTTTACATTATTTGTGGATGATTACTCAAGGATGATGTTAGTTATGTTTTTAAAAGAGAAATCAGAAGCCTTTCAAATTTTCAAATGGTACAAGGCTAGAGTGGAAAAAGAAATAGGAAGACAGTTGAAACTTCTAAGATCTGACAGAGGAGGAGAATTCATTTATGATGAATTTAACTTATTTTGCAATGATCATGGTATAAAGAGACAAGTATCTACACCGAGAACACCTTAGCAAAATGGGATAGCTGAAAGAAGAAATAGATCAATTGTAGATTGCGCCAGAACACTGATGATAGAAAAGAGGGTACCTCAAACATTTTGGAGAGAAGCGATTAGCACTGCAATTTACACCCTGAACCGAGTACAACTGAAGAAAGGAACTTTGAAGACACCGTATGAAATCTGGTATGACAAGAAATCTAATGTAAGTTACTTAAAAATATTTGGAAGTAGATGTTTTGTTCACAAAGATGATAGAAATGGAAAGTTTGATTAGAAAAGCGAGGAAGGAACATTTCTTAGTTATTCTTCTAGAAGTAAAGCATTTAAATGTCTTATCAAATCATCTAACAAAATAGTGGAAAGTGCAAATGTGAAAATTGATGAATTTGCAGAAAGAAATGATGAAGGAAATTCCAAAGAACCAGAAGATTATGAAGAGTTTGTATATGCTCAACCGAGAAGTCCTACTAAGAAATTTGATGAAGAAAATGAAGAAAATACCCAGTTACTGAGTGATGAAGAAGATCATACAAAGCCTACCGAGCCTATATTAGCCAAGTATGTCAGAAGAAATCATGCATCGAGTCAAATTATAGGAGATAAGGATGATCCAGTGATGACAAGGAACAAACAGAGACAAAACACATGTCTGATATCTGAATTTGAACCGAGAATAGTAAAAGAGGTAGTTAGTAATGAAGATTGGGTAAATGCTATGACAAAAGAGATTGAACAAATCAAGAAGAATGAAACATAGACACTAGTCCCAAGACCAAAAGAGAAAAATGTGATCGATACAAAGTGGATTTTCAGAAACAAGCTAAATGAAAAAGGAGAGGTCATTCGGAATAAAGCAAGACTAGTTTGCAAAGGTTATGCTCAAGAAGAAGGAATAGATTATGGTGAGACTTTTGCACCTGTGGCAAGACTTGAAGGAGTGAGAACATTGTTGGCATATATTGCTTACAAAATTTTTAAGGTATATCAAATGGATGTTAAATCTGCATTTTAAATGGTATACTAGAAGAAGAAGTTTATATTGAACAACCTGAAGGATTTATTGAAGACAAGAATAAAGATCAGGTATGTAAGTTGAACAAAGCTTTATATGGTCTAAAGCAAACACCTAGAGCATGGTATGAAAGACTGCACTCTTACTTAATCAAGATTAGATTTATAAGGACAAGTGAAAACAACATGTATATGAAGAATGATGAAGACAATGGAATACTGCTTTCAGTCATATTTGTTGATGACATTATTTTTTGTGGAAATGACTCTTTATGCAAGAACTTTGGAAATGAAATGTGCAAAGAATTTGAGATGTCATTAATTAGTGAAATAAAGTATTTTATAGGTTTACAGATACTGCAAATGAAAAATGAGATTTTCATTACTCAATCCAAGTATATAAAGGAAATCTTGAAGAAATTTGGAATGGAGGATTCTAAACCTGTAAGTACTCCTATGACTACCAATTGTAAACTATCAAAGAGTGATGAATCTGCATCTGTTGATGAGACACTTTATTGATCTATGATTGGAAAGTTGCAATATGTGGTTCACAACAGGCCAGATATAACAAATGCAGTAGGTATAGTTGCAAGATTTCTTGCAAATCCCAAAGAAACCCATATAACAGCAATCAAGAGAATTTTCAGATACTTAAGAGGCACTGAAGATTATGGTTTAGTGTATAAAAAGAGGAATAATTTTGATTGAAAAGTTTACACTGATGCTGATTGGGCAGGGAACATTGATGATAGGAAAAGCACAAGCGGTGAAGCTTTCTTTCTGGGAAACAAACTAGTAAGTTGGCTTAGCAAGAAACCATGATGCATTTCATAGTCAACAGCTGAAGCTGAATATGTCATTGCAACATTGAATTGTACCAATATAGCATGGATCAAACAACTGTTGGAAGGTATGAATGAGAAAGTTACCGAGCCAGTAACTATACTCTGTGATAATACTAGTGCCATTAACATTTCAAAGAATTTGGTAATGCATTCTAAGACAAAGCATATCTCTATAAAGTATCATTATCTCAGAGAAGAAGTTCAAGAGAAGAAAGTTGCACTGGAATATATTAGTTCAAAGGAACAAATAGCAGACATTTTCACAAAGCCACTGCCAAAGGACACATTTGAGTATCTCAGAAGTAAGTTAGGGGTCCTACCCCTATCTAGTACTCACTGACAGAGTTCGGTGAAAGCATCAATTCTATGAATCTACAGATTAACTATTTATGAGTTGATGCTGATTTACACACTTTAGGAGGTTACCTAAAGTTGTGGAGGCAATAGTGATTGAAGACAAGTTGCTCTGACCGAGACTGAGATGATACATTAGTATTTGCAGCAAGCAAATTACTTCACAACATAAGGAATCATGAATTAGTTTTACTTTTTGGCATTGTTGTCAAAGGGGGAGAAGACTAATTAGTGAAGATTAATAGGTGAAGATGGGAGAAGACTAATGACTGGGGGAGAATTCAAGGATAACAACAAGAGAATATTAACAACAATCTGAATCTGAATCAATTGAAATAAAATCAAGTTAGGTATTGCCATTAAAAGTTGGTTTTTCCATCAATGCCAAAGGGGGAGATTGTTAGCATTTCACAAACGAAGATTGTTGGCATTCCAGTAAGTTTGTTGGTATGAGGATATTGAGAAGGTTGTTGAAGATTGTGGATATAAATGAGAAAGGATGATTACTGTCTTAATAATATTATTTTGTCATTGATGTCAAGCAATTGATTTTCTGATTCAGTATGATGTTGCCATATCTTAATGAGTATGTTTTGATAAGTATAAAGATGTCGGTAAGTGACACAAAAAGAATGAAAATGAAGGGGAGTAATAAGTTATTCAATGGGCAACTATTACCGAGTTAGACAATGATGAGATTTTGTTGTTTTGATTATTTTGATATCCTATATATATATGAGTATTCTAAGAATGAGAAAAGATTTCATTCATTAGATGAGTTAAGGTTTGATATTGTTCTATGTTACCGAGCATGAAGCTAGTTGGTAAACACTAAGGTTATTGATATTGGTTAAAGAAGGCAGAATATCTACCAAGTAAAGGTTCAGTATTTATCGAGTAACAATCGAGTAATAACAAAATGCATTGGATGGATAAAAGCATTATTAAATGAAGAATTCCAATGAGTTGGAGATGTATAGATGTTTGGTATGTCGTGAAAGAAGTTTGTTGAAGATCTACGACAACGAAATTATAGGAGTTAGATCTACAACATAGATTGAACGGTCATAACCTAGCACAAGTTCCAAGGAAGGAATAAAAGTTCCAAGGTGAGATAAAACATTTTCAGATTGAAGGATACAGTGAACCTAGTCAAGTTTGAAGATCTGATGGCTAAGATTGATCATGGGAAATGTGATCAAGGAGATTAAGTGGTTAGGAATTGTTTATAAATAAGAAATTATTGATGAATAATAGGAGTGGGAAGATAGAAGAACAGTGATACTACAGTAGTGATCACTGAGCACAGAAGATTGAATATCTGATTAAAGAACAGATTGAGAAGCTCAGCAAGGAGCAAGATAAGTCTTATGACAAGATTATTTTGAGCACATAGAGTCTGCTTTAGCATTTCAGATGTGAAGTTGCAGATATATTTTATAATGTTATTTATTTTGTAAGAGACAGGAAATCTCTTAACCAAGTGGACCTAACAATCTTATTTGTAAATCCTCTAGCAAGGTAACATTCTGAATGAGTGTTTGAAATCCTTTGACAAGGTCACTTCTAACAAAGTGCAAGATTCTAACAAGTCTGAGGGAAATCCCTTAACCGGGCCACATCTAGCAATGTGTTTATGTAATCTGTAACAGGATTGGCTTTTAACCAAGCATACTCTAAGTGGGTCTGAAATCCCACAGTGGTTTTTCCCTATTTGGATTTCCACGTTAAATCTGGTGTTAAATGTGTTATGATGTTTTAAGTGTATTTGATTATGAGTTTGAATGATTTACAGTCATAGTTTCATATCAGTAAAGGCTACCGAGGTTGAATCTGATGAATACATTGATTATTGAGTTTTTATGATTCACCCCCCCTCTCATCTTACTAATAGTTCCTTCAAGTACTTTGATTGACATATGAATATACCTTTATTAGTCTGTGCAATCTGCAATCCTAAAAAGAATTTCATCTCCCCAATCATAGACATTTCAAATTCATCCTGCATCTTATTAGAAAAGTCTTTATACAATCCATCTTCTCCTCCAAAAATGATATCATCAACAAAAACTTCAATAACCAAGATGTCATCATTAGTCACTTTGAAATATAAGTTGTTGTTAGCATTAGCTTTAGTGTAACCAAGCTTCAAAAGATATTTGTTCAATCTAGCATACCAAGCTCTAGGAGCTTGCTTCAATCCATATAAAGCTTTCCTTTGTTGGCATTATGTGAACCGACATGAAGACATAATGATATTGTATGTTGTCATTGATGTCAATATGAGACATGGTGTGAACCAGCACATGTGATAGGTGAAGAGAGAGAGGAACCAACATATGTATGCACCAGTTTATATGCCAAAGTGAAGCGGCATATTTGTTCAAGGTGAACTGGCATGTAGTTATGGGAACCGACACATGGAAGCATTGTATGACTACCGGTTGGTAGGTAGCTTCCACTTCAGGATTTCCGGTTGGAGTACCTCAAGTCTATGTGACTCAATCGGTGATCTCTGTGTGATGAGTTAGTAGTATGATGGAGGACAGATCATGTTGCCACGTAAGCTCTATGTGCATGAAGGATCTTGCATGAAGAAGACTATTCTTGTCTACCTCGGGAATGTGCGAAGTCTGTCAAACGGTGATAACGCGTGATGAGTTATCAACCGCCAAGAAATTCGTGGATAATGGATGATGGAGAATGTCTTGAGATCGATTCAAGATTGTTGCATTTAATGCAGTATGATTCAACAGTCATGATTGAACCGCTTGAATTGCTTAACCTAACAGGTTTAGGGTTTAGAGTTTTTGCTACCGACCTATATGTTTCCTATAAGGTTGATGTTGTGTTTCTTTCTAAGGTTGTTGGAAAAAGTTGTGAGTGTGTATCAAAGGGAAGTGATACATAATTCTTTCCAGACCAAAGGAGAGAATAGATACCTACAAAGTGAATGTGTAGAAAGAAAAGAGGAGCCTAAACGGATCTGCATTAGCATTGAGTGTTGTTAATAGATCATTGTAATACCTGTTGATCTCTAACCACTTCAACAATTGTAAAATCCCCTAATAGGGTAGCCTTAACTGGCTTGATTCAAAATCCCTTAAATCGGGTAGTCTTAACCGACTTGATTCAAATCCCTTAACTGGGTAACTTGAGGCTAATGAGTTCTGAGAAGCTAGAGAGCTTAGGAGATCCTTGCAGCTATTGAGTTCTTGAAATCCTCTAACAAGGAGACCCTACTAGGTTTAACCCTTAATTGGGTATCCCTTAACCGGGTGATCCCTAACAGGATCGGTTCCTACCAGAACCTATTGTAATGTCCTTAACAGGATAGGGCTCCTAACAGAGCAGACTTCTAAAGAGTTCAAAAAGAAGCTTGTGGGTATTCATCCCCACCGTGGTTTTTCCCAGTTGGGTTTCCACGTGAAAAAATATGTGTGTCATGTGAAATGCTTTTGTCTTGTGATGCTTTGTTTTACCTGTTAAGCACATGAAGGTTCTATGTTTTATGCCCGTCTATAAAACATATTGAACTCACTTTTGTGAAGATCTGATGGTTAAGTTTACTTGTTTATGCATGAGAATATAATGATACTGTAGTATTGAGCTAAGAGGAAAGCTTATTGAGTGACCAGTTCATGACTGATTGAGCTGTACTGAATGTTACCAGTTGCACTCTGTTTTACTGGTATCCCTATTTATCAGTCATTTGGAGTATTTGTTGTCAAACTAGTTTTGGACTGATGTTGTGTTGGTACTAATTCACCCCCCCTCTCAGTACGAGTTTGGTACTAGTGGTTCATCATTGAGTTATCATCCTTAACCTGCAAACCATATCTTTGTCATTTGTCAAAGAAAATCCATCAGGTTGTTCAATGTAAACTTCCTCTCCAAGATCACCATTTAGAAATGCACATTTAACATCCATTTGATATACTTTATAGTTCTTGTGTGCTGCAAATGCTTGGAATAGTTTAACTGCCTCAATTCTAGCTACCGGTGCAAAGGTTTCATTGTAATCAATTCCTTCTTTCTGTGAATATCCCTTACACACTAATCTTGCTTTATTTTTGATTACCTTGCCATCTTCATTAAGTTTATTTCTAAATACCCATTTAGTTCCAATTACATTTTTGTTTTTAGGTTGGGGAACCAATGTCCATGTGTTATTCTTTTCAATTTGTTCCAATTCGTCTTCCATGGCCTTAATCCAATGTTTATCTTCACATGCTTCATTAACTAATGCTGGTTCAATTTGAGAAATTAAACATACCTCTTCATTTGCTAGTCTTCCTATTGTCATAACTCCTTGATACTTATTCCCAATTATCTGACTTTCAGAGTGATTCAATCTTACATGCCTGGGTGTATTCACTTGCTATTGTTCTTCAGTCACTGTGGAATTCTCTGATGATGTTGGTGTGATTGGATCAACATTATGTATCAGTGCATTCTATATAGGTTCATTTGTGATTATCTCAATTGTCGGTTCAGAGTCCATAGACCTTGAATCTCTTCTAAAGTGTTCATCAATCTTCACATGACAAAGTCTCTTATGCCATAACCAACTTTCATCAATATGTGCAATCAAGCATGTTTTCTCATTGTTATTCAAGTGAAAGATATTACCTCTAGTCTGATTACCGGTTGCAATTTCCAAACTAGTTCTATTCATGATTTTCCATTTACCATTCTTGAATTGTAACTGAAATCATTTTTCAACTAATTGACCAACACTCAAAAGATTATGCTTCAAACCTTCAACATAATAAATATTGTCAGTATTGTGCTTACCATCAAAAGATATAGTGCCTTTTCCTTTGATCAAACAAGCTTTATCATCCCCAAATCTTACTAGACCTCCATTGTATTCCTGAAAAGTTAAGAATTTACTTTTATCACCAGTCATATGATGTGAACATCCAGAATCAATGATCCATTCATCCTTTTCTTCAATTTTAGCTACCAGGGCCTGCTTTACCAGTTGTATAGTAGGTGTCGGTTGATCTTCTATTATTGCAACAAAATCCCATCCATTGTCTGCCGATTCCTCATCAGAATCATCAGTAACTCCTTCATCAACATATTAACATGATTTGTCTCTATTCTTATTAAATTTGTATCTCTGATATTCAGGGTTAGGCTTATATGTTCTTTTAGCTTCTTCTCTCAATATTACATGTCTATCAGGACATATAGATTCCATATGACCAATTTTATTGCAGTTCAAACATTTAAATGGTGCTTTACCTTCATACTTACTTCCAATTGGACCTTTAGGCATTTTCCTTGCAAATAGTGCTTCAAGCTCTTCAAGTTCTTCATTTTCTCTTCTGATGTCTTCAAGTTCTTTTGCATAAAGTGCTTTCCAATCAAATTTCTCAGATGATGATGATGCTTTGAAGGCTAAATCTGTCTTAACTGTAGCAATAGGACCAAATTCCTCAAGCTCAAAAGCTGAAATTTTTTCCAACCAAAGTATCTCTAGATACTGATGTATTAGGCATTGTTCTTAATTCATTAATAGCAGTTACTTTCATTTTGTATGCCAGTGGCAATGCTCTTAAAACTTTAGAAACAATCTCATCTTCACTTAGGGATCCTCCACAACATTGTATACCCAAAACAATTTCATTAACTCTTTCCATAAAAGTATAAATTCTTTCATCTTCTTCCATTTTCAGATTTTCATACCTGACCCGGAAGCATTCCAGTTTTGCAATTTTGACAGTGGTATCACCTTCATTCAAAGTCTCCAATTTATTCCAAATAGCTTTAGCAGTGGATTGGTCTGATAATAGCATGATTTGTTGATCTGACAATGCGCTCAAAAGTGCTTCTCTTGCTTTGCAATCATTCTCCTGATCTTTAGCCAAGTTTGGTGGATTAGGTTGACTATGTGTAGGACCAACATAGCCATTCTTTGTAACATCCCATATGTCTCTTCCAATGCAATTCAGATGTTTCTCCATTCTGACCTTCCCTATACCATAGTTAGTTCCATCAAGTTTCAGACTGTCCTTCCTGAAATAGTTAGTTGCCATAGAATCTCCTCAAGCTGTTAAACTTCTACAAAAAGAGGACTTAGCTCTAATACCAATTGTTAGGACCTGAAGGCAATCGAGAGGGGGGGGGGGGGTGAATCAGTTGTTTATTAATTTCAACCCAAATATAACTTAATCAAACTTGATGCATAATACTGGTAAACCAAACTTAATGCCAGTTGGCAATTTAACAATTAATAACAATATCGGTGAAGTTTAATGCATGAAACAAAAAGAGAAATATCATCCACAACACATAACACAGATATTTGTACATGGAAACCCTATAAGGGGAAAAACCACAGTGGGAAACCTTACCCACAATTAGATGATACTACTGCAGAGAGTATGTGTGTACAAATGGCGTCTGCACATGCATAAAGGCTGACTGCCTAGAGCTCACTGCTCAATCACAAAATGAGAGTCACACTGACTACAATAGGATAGTTAAATCCTAGATAATGTACTGCTCAAAATAGCATCTTCATATGTTGGATTCAGTACCAGTTAGGCTTAGATTATCTCCTTTATACCTTCCTTGAATCATCAAATCATGTCTGCGGGAGTAGCTCTGCTTATATTCACATATACCTTATGTCATTCCTTTCCCATATCATGTTAATCTCATAAATGAGATCTTACATATATACCAAAACCTAAGACCAAATGTGTAGGTCAGCTCACTAAGAATATTACAATAAAATCAATTACAAATGAATCAATATGTGATGCATCATGTCGGCTCAATGCATTTACAATAATAACCAATCAATAAATCATCTCCATAACGTGTCGTGCTGATCTGGAATGGATAACGCATGCCAGTCCATAACCTAGACCAATTTACCGGTAACAACAAATATGCCAACTTGATTAGACCAATAACCAAATCACCAAAACCAAGTGTCCAAACCATGTCTTCGACATAACCAAGTAACCTCCAGATGATAACAATTCATCCTCTATGCCAGTGAACAATATAACCTGTCGTGAACTAGATACCGATAACTGTGCATAAGTCACTGAACATGTCGGTGAACATAATGTGCCGGTTCAACATAACCAAAGATCTCCAAAAAGATAAGTGCTGATAAGTGTTGACATCAATGACAAAACCAATGCAACACATCCATAATACCAACAGATACAATGTGTAAATAGGTTTTCAAAATTTGTATCAAGTTTTACTTTGTTAACCATTTATGCACTGGTAATATCTCTTCATTTTCAATATCATGAAGAAGAGCACAAACTTTGATTGTTATGTTGGACTTCATAGCATATAATGTAGGTATCCCATAGTGAGCATCTAACAACCTGAATGATAGCATGACTTGGTGTACTGTGAATTTGATTGAATAATTAAACTTAAGAGTAGCAAGTAACCATTCTTCAAGTGGTCCTATGTGAAAACTAATTTGTGATTGTTCCTTAATAAATCTCATGAACTTCATATTGAGTTGTTCAAATAGGTTGTGGTTTTTGATTGTCACTATTGGCCTAATAGACCTTCCACATACATCCAACAAGGCAAAGGTCTCAAAGCTTATAGTATTGAGAAATTGGCTAGTCACATAAATTTATAATCTCAATTTGTAGATTATAAAATTTTACATCTAAGTTCATTTTCACCTTGGAACCATAGATAAAGTTAAAGTATAAAGCATAATTATTGATTTTTTTTTTTTAATTCTTTGGTCCTTTTTTGTCCATTCTATTGATCATTTTTTCTCTCAACTAGTAGCAGACACTTAATTCCTCTATACGAAGGATGGCATTGAGTGGAAGATGGTAGTGGTACTTTTTCAACCAATTGGACGCCCATGCACCTGTATTATGTGACGTTTTGCTCACCTGCAAGGAAATTATTTAGCTTTTAAATCAATATTGGATAGTAGAAGATAAATATTTTAAACTTAAAGCCAATTTATGTTAAGGTGAGGTAATTAGATAAATTAATAGAAATTTCTTCATTTGAAGTAAATGTATGTTGTTAAATAGGAAATAAAGTAGAGCAACATATATCTAGCATTTCTCTTATCATAACAAAAAAAATGATACTTTAATATTAAATTATTATTATTAAGATATTAATTAAACTGTATATATTTATCAATATCAAATTATTGTTGAAATATTACTATACTTTTGTATTTTTAAATTTTTATATTTGTATTAAACTCTTCACCATTCAAAAAAAAATCTATTAAGACTAATTATTATTATATTATTATATATTTATATTACTATATTACTCATAGTAAGAATGTGTAAATAGGTTTGTAAAAAATACAAATGAAGAAGCGATACAATGATGTTAGCAATTATTATCATGGTTGAAAATCACACATTTATTAATGATAACTTATTTAATATTATTTGAAGAAATATATTACATCAATTATCTTCTAAATATTTTAATTTATTTTCTTTAGTCTTTCGCTTTCCAAGTTGTCTACCTTTTTCATTTTTTCATAATGATCAAATGAGAATGTTGGTATTATTCTGAGACCTTCCAAAGACTTTGCACAAGACACTACCACAAATGTTAATCCTATTCTTTCTTGTTGTCCTATATCAATTGTGACTTTTGATAGAGTCAACCCTTGAGATTTATGTATTGTTAATACCCATGCCAATCTTAATAGTAATTGAAGTGTTCTGCCCTTTTGTATTGCTATTATTGGAATTATATCTGGATGATGATTGCCAAATGTATTCCTGAATAATTGTCAAATTCAACCATGACATATGTTGGTGGTTCAGGTGTAGAACTTCCTGGTTTATAGATAATATTTTGAATATATCCTAGAGCTCCATTTACAAGTCCTACTTGTATCCAAAGAATTGAAGTCAACATCACTCTTGAATTCTCACTGATTAAAATCTATAGATCAAGTTCATCATTATAAAAATCTTTTGGTTGATTTACGCTTCCTACTTTTGTTGCAAGGATCCATGCAACATGACATTTCAATGAATATAACATTTTTTTTATATGATTATGGACATTTTCATTTGTGGAGAACAAGTGGATGGCATTGTCAAACTCATCATTACTTGCAACATCTATGCTACTTGGGGTTCTCATCATAAACAACCTCTAGTCATCTATTTTTGGGGTTGCATCTCCTAGATTTGTCAAAAGTTGACAAAATCTTTGTTGTTGGTTATTTTCTCCATCTTGTATTGAATATTTTATCCAATGTAACCACAGTTTTGAAATCATTCCATAATAAATTTGCTTATCGGTTGCGGCGATATGTCAGTCTATCTTTGACTGGAAGTAATTGACTCAAATCTCCAACCAAAATCATAGATTTACCCAAAAGATGGTTGACAAACTGTATTTTAAAATTATGGAGTGATATCATATAAACGTTATAGATATGAATTATATTAAATATAATATCAAATAATTATCTTCATTATTCATAATAAAAGGTCTACCTGCAAAACTTATGTGTGCATTTTGTGGGAATTCTTGTGGAAGGCGAGAATCTATGTTTTCTAACATTTTTTGACCAATAAAGCTCATTTCATCAATCAAAATGTATTTAATATGTACTATATCTTCTTGAAAACTTTAAGTCTTGTTCCTTCTAGCTGAACAAAATCTCATATTGGGATTCTGAAATTTGTAAGGACTGTAGAGGCCCCTATATTGAATGTTGCAACTCCTGTTGGTGCAAGTAGTAGAAGGGGAGAATGACATGGCATTGTTGTATTTTCAAGAGCTTGACTAATGACACCAATTAGATATAACTTTCCTATTCATATTGCTACTTGTATTATCATGAATAAAGGCTCTCCATCTTGATGTGTATGTTAGTGTGCCATAATTATGTCGATTGCATTTATTTGTTTATCACTAAGGGTTGTGTAGTTGATGCACTCTGGTATATCATCATGTATGAGACATCCATGATCTCTCTTATTTCTTATGAAATTGATTGCTTGAACTGTGTACTCTTCACCTTGATATTCGTGAGACCAATCTGTATGTCTATCAATGTCTCTTCTGCCCAACATATCTGCTTCAAAAACATGTATATTTTGGCCTTGATGCAATCTAGATAAAATTTCCCGTTCATGATTTGTGGTATTTCTTTGAACAGGTTCATTGTCTTCAATTTCAGAGTCATTGGTATTTTCAACATTTTTTACTATTGTTATTCATTGCACATGCCAAGGAGTATAGTTGAGTGACACCCACATTTCTATTATGGAGTTATTATCATGACCAATATCTCTTTCTATGTCATGAAATGGTTTGTACAATAATAACTATGAGAAACAAAAGTCAATCCATTTATTCGAGTCTCATGGATGAATAGATACAAACCTAGGGATAACTCTGATGACAGATTTACTTTGCCTTGGCTCCTATTTCTTGTCTCTTTTTTGTTTAGGATTATATATCCATGATCTGACCACATCAAGCAATGAGGCACCTTTCATAGAAGGAGGCTTTGTTTTATATCCATCAATGAGAGATATTGTTTTATCTTCATTGTTCTCTTTAGTATGCATGGCTACACGTTTGAAAAACTTGCCTGAAACATTTAGATTAACAAATTTTCTACTGCTCTCAACTAATGGAAGTTCTAATAGCACATGGCATGTTTCTTGAGCTCCAATGTCTCTTTCTATATTTGTCTCAACTAGAATCCTTCTATATGCTCGTGCAACTAAATCATCAAGGTTTTCAATGTTTGAAAGGTGCATCAACATTAGGCTATATGTTTCTGATCTTTTTTCTGCTTTTGCTACATACTTTGCAATATATTTGATTACAACATGCTTGGAAAGAACAGGTTGCCAATCTGTATTTTCTCTCCACAATCACAATATGTGGTGATTATGTGAATTCACTATTTCATCATTCCTTGTTGGTTAAATTTTTTTGTCTCCTGTCTCTATGTCTCCATATAATTTAGACCCTCCCAAATTCAATGGCCAGGGGGCTTTATATCTAGAATGAAGATAAAATTATATATTTTATTAGTTGGCATTATTTTATATATATTAATTGTTAAAATATTTTGAGTAATTAAATAGTCACCTACAAACCATCCTTCCTCTTTTTTTTCATAGGCATGCACCCTCCCTACACACTGTGCGTCATTCCACAAAGTTTAGTATCTCTTCATAGTCACGTTCAACATCTATCTCTGCAAGTTGCGTTATATTTTTTAAACATGGATGTTGGTGAAAATTTTGGAATGCCTACAATTGTAAACAAAAATTAATGTATTAGTTTTTTGATCTACTATAAGTACTTCATTTGAGATATTAGATGTTTATGAAAAAATATTTATGTATATGCCTGTATATTTTGCCGATGTGGATCTTGTGTAGGATTCCATGCATGGACAATGGAATGAAAATAACTCTCAACATTTTTCTTTTGCTCCTTATTTGACCAATCGATGTTGTCCATATTTGGTGCTCCATGCATCTAGATGAACCCATGCACATGTGGTGACCCCCTATGTTGCCACTCATATCTAGTCCAGTAATATTTAACTTTCATTCCTTTTTGTAGAATTTATTTCCTGAATATTGAATGTATTAATTACATGTATTGCTCAACAATATGAGGATAATCTATAACATTTTGTTTACACCAATTTTGAGCTTCACGTGGAGTGGGCAGTGGTGATCTTTGCATTAATGCATGCAAATCAGGCCAATGCATGTCTGCAACACTCAATGTAAAGAATATTGTAGGAGTGCTAATTTGATGAAGCATATTTGTCGATTATGCATGACATTGAGCCCAATAAGCCCTTGTACCCCTTAATTTTTATTTATATATATATAGAGTAATATAATAAAAAATTTAAATATTTAATTTGAGAACTCTTATTAGAACTGGTTGACTAGATTAAGGTTATTTAAAGTTTTTTTTTTTGGCTCGCTAATGATATTTTTTTTATTAATATTCAAAAAGAAGTACAAGAGTCTAAAGTTCAAAAGACCACTCTCCATCACATCAAAACTGACTCCACAACATAATCCCGTTCTAACCACCTATCCATAAATGACATATACATCATAAAAAACTATAGAATTCATATCAAAATTTATCCCTCGGATCAGAAAATATAATGATCATAACTATTTTACATGAAAGGTGGACAAAAACATCATGATAAAAAATCACTAAAAGTCAAAAAAGCAACTAAACCATATGACATTATTGCTTCCTCGAGGAGCTTGCTTTACCACCCAACCTGGAACATGCACTCGGCTTCCTCGGACACAGAACCCTCCTCCCTGCTCCCTCTTTCTCGGCCTTTGCTCTTTCGATTATTTCATCCAATTCCTTTATATGTACTAGAAGCTTTAGGGCTTCCCATCCACGTCGAGCCTCCATTCTGTGGTGATACTTGCATTGCCTCAGCGACCACCTCACAAATGGGATTATGACTTCTTTAATCCCCTGTCCATTGTGCTCCACACCTTCACCTATGTCAAATCCCTCTCTGAGTACCGCCCATTCCAACAAGGATTCCATTTCTCCCAGGTATTCATTTGAAACCAGAGCCTCCATTACCCACCTCACCGTTCCAATATCATCTCCACATTCCATACCACACGCCATTACCAAGGAATACACATCCATTCTCATTTTGTATCTATGTTTTACTCCTTCAAACACCTTACCAACAATGAGGAGTATACATGGTGCTAGATGTTCATCCCAAAACTTGAAAAAACTATGCACTCTCCTCAAAGTTAACTTCTCGTGAAAGGGGCATAATTGTTTTTGAGTTCGCAGGGTAAAATTGGCCTCCATGTCGCCACCCTGCACACCGCAACCACCATCTCGCCACCGCTTCACCACCACTACACTTTTGCAGAGCTCTGTTTCCACACTTCTCTGCCTTCATCTCTATCTTAAGTACAAATGAAAAAAGGATGTGAAGTATCTAGCAATTAAAACCAACTCTTCTTGGCTCTCTTTCCTTCATTAATGAGCCTGCTCAACATTTTTACCTGTCGTCACCAAAAAACCTCACACTTGCTTTGGTTGTACTCATCAAGTACCCATTAAATGATTCTTAATCTTAAAAAAGTTTCATTAAATTAACAATCAATACTAAATCTCCTCCATGCTTATTTGCCGCATGTCCTCGAATCTCAATTTACCTATCTCTTTAAAAGTTAAAGCCCATATAGACAAGATGTCTGCCTCCACATTTCCTGGCCTTCTAACATGACTCACTTTGAAGTCATCAAATTTATTTAACTCTTCCACAATACTGAAGATTGATTTCTATAAATGTCAAGCCTCAATCAACCCCTTCATTATTCCCTGAATTATAATCAAAGAGTCCCCCTCTAAATGCAATTTCCTAACTCCAATCTTCCTACAAAATCTTATTGCAATCAATGCAACAGAAACTTCAACAACATTATTTGTCCCTGGTTCAAGTTTTTGTGCTCCCAAAGCCATCACACTCCCTTTCCAATCTTGGACAATGAATCTTGCACCCGACGGTCTAGGATTGCCTTTAGAGTCTCCATCAAAGTTAATTTTCAACCACCCCTCCGAAGGTCTCTTCCAAATCTCCTTAAGTTGAGAAGTAGAGCTAGATTGAACCCAGCCACGCCCATTAACGTGCATTATTTAAAGCATTTTTATTACAATACTACACATGCAATTTATTTTAATTTAAGTTATTTAATTTAGTTTTATTTATATTATTTAATTTCATGCATTAATAACTGGATAGAGTTGAATACAATTAAATATTAAACCAATTCTAACTTGTTACAATACTAAATATACAATTTATTTTAATTTAAGTTATTTAATTTATTTTCATGTAAGTTATTTATTTTAACTTAGTATATTTATTTTAATGTAAGTTATTTGATTTATTTAGTTTGATTTAAATTATTTAATTTCATTAAAGCTATTTAATTTATTGGGGATCTCCTTGTAGCGCAACAATTATTGCGAAGCCCTGTTGATAGGGCAATACAGGTTCAAATCCTTGTAGGTCGAGCACAAAGAATGGTGTTTCAGTGAGGCCCACACCTTGGTGACTTTGTCCTTTGTAGACGTCCAGATTGTTGATGAAGCAAGGAGGTGCAAGTGAAAGGCAAGGAGGAAGGTGTCAGGGGTCGTATCCCTGATGTTGGAAATGATGTATGGCATGTAGATCAAAAATTGTTGGGGTGTTAATACCCACCAAATGGAGACATAGGCATGGTGCAGGGTGTTGGAGCTTAGAGGATAGAGTTGCGTAGAGCGATAAGGGTGGGAGGTATAAGGAGATATGTGGAGAGATAAGGAGCAATATGGAGAGATAAGGGCAACAAAGGGAGAAAGGAGGTGCTTGGGATAGGTGGTTGCACTAAAAATATAAGTTCTGAAGGTGTTAATACCTCATAAGAATGTAACCATGGGGAGGGGGTCCCCCAATTGTGACTCTCAGTGGTTAGAAACTCCAATATAAAAAAAGAAATTACCAATAAAAATAAAAAGCTATTTAATTTATTTTCATTTAAGTTATTAAATTTAATTTAGATTATTTTAAATTTTTTAATTTAATTTATTATTTTATATTTTTACATTAATTTGAAATAAAATTTAATTTAGACTAATTTAAATTGTTTAATTTAATTTATTATTTTATTTTATTTACATTAATTTGAAATCAAATCTAGTAAATATTTTATTAATTTCTATTTATATAGAGACAGATTTAATTTATTTTCATTTAAGTCATTTAATTAATTAATTTAATATACATTAATTTGAAATAAAATCTAAAATGTATTTTATTAAATTCTATTTATACTTTATAATGAAAATTTTAAATATTTAATTTGAGAACTCTTATTATAACTAGTTGACTGGATTAAAAAATATTTAAATTATTTTATTTTTTGTTAATTTTATTTGTATTATTACTGTTAAATATTAAATTAATTCTAACTTTTTTTTTATCGATAATAAGAGTTTATTTTATTGAAGATAATTTTTTTTACATACTTGCAAGTTTAGTGTCTATCCAGAAAACACATACCACCCATCCTCAAAATCAACTAAAACTATTGACTAAAACCACTTGACAAAACACCCTACTAGAGCACTAAAACCATTGTATTGAGCTCCAAAAAAATGCTCAAAAAACCACTTTTTTGTCCATCTAAGCTACGAGAGACATCTAAACAAATTACTAAACAACTTAATAGTCTGCAGTGAAAGATGAAAAACCCAAATTCAACCCCCGAGAGAATTATACACAAAGAAGAAACAAGAATACTAAACAAGCTACCCATGCTTTTCTCCAACTTCAATGGCTGCCACCTTCCTCTTTCTCTATTGTCAAACTCTGGATTTTGCATGCCCGCTTCCTTCTTCGCCCTTTGCAATTTGGCCTCAATCTCCATTAGCCTCACAAACATTTTTAGCGCCTCCCATCCCTGGTAGGCCTCCTCTCTACAACGAGCTTAAAATGGTCCCTTTGGCGACCTCACAAATGTAATGCTTCTTTCAAACAATTCATGATTCAAATTTTCAATGCCCTCCCGAACATCGAAAGCAACACGAGGGATTGCCCATTTCAAGGTTGACTCCATACCTTCCAAGTAGTCACGGTGCACAATTGCTATCATAACCCCTCTCACGACCTCCACTGAATCACCCAAATCCAGCCCCCATGCCATTATCAGGGAGTAAACATCCATATTTTTTTGATACCTATGTCTTAAGTCACCAAACAAGCCTCCAAAAATCAATTGCACACATTTAATCAACCTCTCATCCTTGAACAAGAACATTCCATTCAATCTTCTTTCTGAAATAGAGCCAAGAAATGGGCATAATTGTTTCCTTGATTTAAGTGTGAAATTTGCTTCCATCTCTCTGCAACTACGGTGGCACCACCTCATGCAATCTCTCCCAATCACTTTTCTTCCATCATTTTCTCTACTCAAGCATCAAGAAAAGGAAATAAAAGGATTACACCTACCTTCCATCGCACAATCAATTAATTTCATAAATGCTCAATACAAATTTTGTGTCATCACACTTCATGAGAGTCCATTCTCCAAGCACATTGCAATTAATTCAATAGCAAGTACACTCTCATCAGTTTCACAAACATTAAAGGCAATAACTACATATGCTAACTAAGATGACCAAAGTACTTCCTCATCGGCTCTACCCCACCATCAGGTTACAAAAGGGTCCAGCTCACATGCCACATTGGACAAAAAATCCGCCACTCCATTCCCTATCCTTTTGATATGTGAAATTCAGAAATCTTGGAAAGAGAGTAATTTTGAGCAGATGATTGAAATGAATTCACTTATCCACCAACATGGAGAGGAACCCTTCAAAATTGCATCAACTATAATTTTGGAGTCTCCTTCTAAGTGTAACTTCAGAATTTTAAGGTTGCAAGCCAACTCGATTGCAAGCAATGTTGCTTCTGCCTCCACGTCATTGTTAGTACCATCTTGCAATATTTGAGCTCCTTTAATTAAAACATTTCCTTCTGCATCACAGGCCACATATCCTACACCTGAAATTTCTAGATTTCCTCTCGAAGCTGATAGTTCTAATACTTAATATAAGTACAGATCCAATAGCCAACAAGATGAGAGGGAGGGTGGCGGGGGTGAATCATACAAACTTAATCATCCCTAAAAACATCAGATTCAACCTCGGTAACATGTATATCAGTAATATAACCAAAACTATCATCAAACATGCAAACTCAAAAGCATATGAACATCATAAACCTCATAACACCAGATTTAACGTGGAAACCCAAAAAGGAAAAAACCACTGTAGGATTTTGGACCCACTAAGAAATATACTCTTCTAGAGTATGCTCAGTTAAAAGAAAATCCCGTTAAAGATTACAAACACATTGCTAGATGTGACCCAGTTAAGGGATTTCCCTCAGATTTGTTAGGATCTTCACTTTGTTAGAAGTGACCTTGTTAAAGGATTTCAAACATTCAATCAGAATGTCACCTTGCTAGAGGGTTTTACAAATAAGACTGTTAAGTCCACTCGGTTAAGAGATTTTCTGTCACTTTCACAAAATAACAGTAATAAAATTTATCTGCAACTTCACATCTAAAATGCTAAAGTAGATTCCTATTTGTTCAATACAATCTAGACATAGAACTAATCTTGTCTATCTGCTGGGCTTCTATACTTTGTTATTCTAACATGTCTTCAAGCTTCTGTGCTCAGTAATCACTATGTAGCATCCCTGTGCATACACTTTCCCGCATACATTGTTTATCAACAGTTTCCTATTTATAAACAATTACGTAACCGCTTAATCTCCTTGATCACATTTCCCATGATCAATCATAGCCATCAGATCTTCAATCTTGTCTAGGTTCAATGCATCTTCCGATCTAAAAATGTTCTACCCCACCTTGGAACTTGTGCCAGGGTATTGCGGTTCAATCTGAGCTGTAGATCTTCATGCCAACTTTTCATTGCCTTAGATTCGTTAACAAACTTCATTCACGACTCACCAATCATTGATCAGTTCCATCTCATCAGCTTCCTTCATTAAATATCGCATGTAAACATTTAATGCATTCTGTTATAGCTCGGTTACAACTCGGTAACAACTTGGTGAATACTATCACTCGGTAGACATTCCATCTTCATTAACCGATAGCGATAACCTTAGGGTTTACCGACTAGGTTCTTTGCTTGATAACATAGTATAGTATTAACCTTTACATTTACAACATATGTATGATGTTAAAACAATCTAAAACATCATGATCTCATCATTGTCTGACTTGGTACTAGTTGCCCATTGAATACCTTATTCTTCTCAAGATATGGCAACATCATATTGAATTAGAAAATCAATTTCTTGACATCAATGACAAAATAATAATATCAAGACAGTAAACATCTTTAATTAGTTATATCCATAATCATCAACAACCTTCTCAATATCCTTATTGAAATGCCAACAATCTTTCATTGTCTGTTATAAAGCTATGTTACCAACAATCTCCCCCTTTGACATTGATGGTAAAACCAATTGATTTGACCTTAAAAGATTTGGATTGTTGTGATTCTGAAATGCTGAAATTCTCTCCCCCATACATTAGACTTCTCCTGGTTTTAGTCTTCTTTCTAATATGTAGTCTGCTCAGTTTTCTTTTAGTTTTCTCCCCTGATAGGTCTTCTTCCTCTATATTAGTCTTCTCCCCTTTATAGTAGTTTTCTCCCCCTTTGACAACATTGCCAAAAAGTAAAGAACTAAAACATAATTACTTTCTGTAAGAAGTTATTTTGTTGTGTATCAACTGAGTCTCGGTCATAGCATTTGTCTTCAGTTCCTATTCCCTGTAATATTTCCTATATACCTTTAGAAAACATCCTAAAGTGTATAAATCTGCATCAACTCCCAAAAGATATTCATTAGAGTCATTGGATTGATGCTTTCACCAAACTCGGTCAGTGAGTAGAAGATAGGGGTAGGACCCCTAACCTACTTCTGAGATATTCAAAAGTGTCCCTTGGTAGTGGCTTGGTGAAGATAACTGCTATTTGTTCCTTTGTGCTAACATACTCCAACACCACTTTCTTCTCTTGAGCTTCTCCTCTAAGATAATGATATTTGATAGATATGTGCTTTGTCTTAGAGTGCATAACATGATTTTTTGAAATGTTAATGGCACTAGTATTGTCATAGAATATAGTTACTGGCTCGGTAAATTTCTCATTTATACCTTCCAACAGTTGTTTGATCCATGCAATGTTGGTACAATTCAATGCTGTAGCAACGTATTCAGCTTATGTTGTTGACTGTGAAACACATCCTTGTTTCTTGCTAAGCCAACTCACTAGTCTTTCTCCTAAAAAGAAAGCTCCTCCACTTGTTCTTTTTTTGTTATCAATGTTGCTTGCCCAATCAGCATCAGTATAAACTTTTAAACCAAAATCATTTCCTTTCTGATATACTAAGCCATAATCCTTTGTGCCTTTCAAGTATCTAAAAATTCTTATGATTGTTGTCATGTGTGTTTCCTTAGGATCTGCAGAGAATCTTACAACTATACCTACTACATGTGCTATGTCTAGTATGCTGTGAACAACATATTGTAGCTTTCCAATCATGGATCGGTAAAGTGTCTCATCAATAGATGCAGATTCATCATTCTTTGATAATTTATAGTTGGTAGTCATAGGAGTACTTACTGGTTTTGAATCCTCCATTCCAAATTTCTTCAAGATTTCCTTTATGTACTTGGATTGAGTAATGAAAATCTCATTTTTCAGTTGCAATATCTGTAAACCTATAAAATACTTTATCTCACCAATTAATGACATCTCAAATTCTTTGCTCATTTCATTTCCAAAGTTCTTGCATAAAGAGTCATTTCCACAAAATATAATAGCATCAACAAATATGGCTGAGATCAGTATTCCATTTTCATCATTCTTAATGTACATGCTCTTGGTGCTTGTTTCAAACCATATAAAGCTTTGTTCAATTTACATACCTGATCTTTATTATTGTCTTCAACAAATCCTTCAGGTTGTTCAATGAAAACTTCTTCTTCTAATATTCCATTCAGAAATACAGATTTGACATCCATTTGATATACCTTGAAATTTTTGAAAGCAGCATAGGCCAACAATGTTCTTACTCCTTCAAGTCTAGCAATAGGTGCAAAAGTTTCACCATAATCAATTCCTTCTTCTTGAGCATAACCTTTGCAAACTAGTCTTGACTTGTTTTGAATGACCTCTCCTTTTTCATTTAGCTTGTTTCTAAAAATCCACTTTGTATCGATCACATTTTGGTCCTTCGGTCTTGGGATTAGTGTCCATGTGTCATTCTTCTTGATTTGATCAATCTCTTCTGTCATAGCATTTATCCAATCTTCACTGTTAAATGCCTCTTTCACTATTCTCGGTTCAAATTCAGATATCAAACATGTGTTCTATCTCAGTTTGTTCCTTGTCATCACTGGATCATCCTTATCTCCTATAATCTGACTTGGTGCATGATGTCTTCTGACATACTTGGCTAATACATTCTCAGTAGGCTCTGTATGATCTTCTTCATCACTCGATAACTGGATATTCTCCTCATTTTCTTCAACAGTCTTCTCGATAGGACTTCTGGGTTGAACATAGATAAATTCATCATAGTCTTCTGGTTCCTTGGAATTTCCTTCATCATTTCTTTCTACAAATTCATCAATTTTCACATTTGCACTTTCTACCATTTTGTTAGATGATTTGATCAGACATTTAAATGCTTTGCTTCTAGAAGAATAACCTAGAAACGTTCCTTCTTCACTTTTCTGATCAAATTTGCCATTTCTATCATCTTTATGAACATAGAATCTACTTCCAAAGATTTTAAAATAACTAACATTAGGTTTCTTATCGTACTAGATTTCATATGGTGTCTTCAAAGTACCTTTATTCAATTGAACTCGGTTCAGGGTGTAAACTGTTGTGCTTATTGCTTCTCTCCAAAATGTTTGTGGCACCTTCTTTTCAATCATCAGTGTTCTAGCACAATCCACAATAGATCTGTTTCTTCTCTCAGCTATTCCATTATGATGTGGAGTTCTTGGTGTAGAGACTTATCTTTTAATACCATGATCATTGCAAAATAAGTTGAACTCATCAGATGTGAACTCTCCTCCTCTATCTGATCTAAGACATTTTAGTTGTCTTCCTGTTTCATTTTCAACTCTTGCCTTGTACCATTTAAACATTTGAAAAGCTTCTAATTTTTCTTTTAAAAACATTACTGACATCATCCTTGAATAGTCATCCACAAATAATATGAAATATTTATCACCATAATAACTTTGAACTTTCATAGGACCACAAAGATCAGTGTGCACTAGATCTAAAATTCCCTTAGAAGTGTAAGACTTACTTGTAAAGCTTGATCTTGTCATCTTACCCATCTAGCATCCTCGACACATAGAATTCTTAGGTTTTTCAAGACTCAGTAGACCTCTTACTTTGTGCTTCTTACTTATTTTGATCAAATTATCAAAATTGACATGACAAAACCTTTTATGCCATAACCAGGTATCATCTAACTTTGCATGCAAACACTTATTCCGAGTTGAGTCAAGGTGAAATGTGTTACCTTTTGTTTGTGTCCTGGTAGCAGCTAACTTTCCATTCTTGTCATGAACTTAGACAATTCCCTTATGAAATTCTATTCAGTAACCTATGTTGTTTAGTTGTGCTACACTCAACAAATTGTATTTCAAACCTTCAACCCTATAAACATCATTGCATCTTGCATTATCAAGAAGTGTTATAGATCCTTTACCTCTCACTAGACATGGTGCATCATTACCAAATCTAACATAGCCTCCATAATAATCTTCTAACATAACAAACTTGTGTTTATCTCCTGTCATATGATGTGAGCATCCACTATCTATAATCCACGAATCATTAGTGTTTATGTGAGATATTAGGGCTTTTTCTTCATACCTTTCTTCATCTAATCCATCCTTGATAGCCACATAAACTACTTCCTTTGTATTAGTATCATCTGATTTGTCATCATTGGATTCCTCATCAGCTATTAGGCATGTCTTTCTATCTCTTCTTCTGAAGTCTCAGTGTCCTCTGTGATAGTTATCTTTCTGTCTGTCATCTCGATAATCTCTCTTTTCAGTAGAATCTTTGTTAGGATAGTTAGAAGCCATATATCCTATCTTATCACAATTGAAACATTTCAAAGGTAGTTTTCCTTTATACTTACCTTTGCCTCTCAGTAACCTTTTGGCTAATAGTGCTTCAAACTCTTCTTGCTTTTTGATTTCCTCATACAGTTTGTGTACTGCCTCCATGTTCTTACGAAATCTTTCACTTGCTCCACTGTGATCTCCTTCAGAGTACATGTACTTTCTTTCATTGAAATCATTAGATTCATCAAGATGAAAAGAACTAAATGCAAATTCAACTTTATTTACCTAAGATCCACTGTTATCAAAATTACTTAACTCAAATGCATGTAGCTTACAAATAGTAGCATCTAAAGAAACTAGCATATTAGGTACAGACCTCAATTCATTGATTGCAGAGACTCAGATTGCATAAGCTGGTAGAAGGGTTCTTAACAACTTACTTGTTATATCCTTTTCTTCAATAGTTCCACCTGCTCCTTTGATTTGATTGACAATCTCCTTTAGTCTTGTATTGTACAGAGTTATGTTCTCACCTTCATTCATCCTCATAGATTCAAGTTGTCCTCTTAGACTATCTACTTTTTCTCTTTGAACATGTTCATCTCCTCCATATACTGATATGAGCTTATCCCACATTGCCTTTGCATCATTGTAGCCTTCTAGATCATTAAACTCGAAATCAGTCAATGCAGATGTTATTTCAATCATTGCTTGAATATGTTCTTGCTTTGCCTTTATCTCTTCCATAGTCAATGGATAGGTGCTCGGTGTGACAAAATCATTCTCCAAATAGTATACAACATATTCTCCAACTCCTAATAGATGTAGCTTCATCCTTTTCTGCCATGTAGAGAAACTTGACTTGTTCAACTTCAGTGCATCCCTCTTATACATATTTGGATCTTTAACTCAAGTGCCTTTAAACTTTCCTTCCAGAGTCCACAGCTCTAATACCAATTGATAGTTCTGATACTTAATATAAGTACAGATCCAATAGCCAACAAGATGAGAGGGGGGGGGGTGAATCATACAAACTTAATCATCCCTAAAAACATCAGATTCAACCTCGGTAACATGTATATCAGTAATATAACCAAAACTATCAAACATGCAAACTCAAAAGCATATGAACATCATAAACCTCATAACACCAGATTTAACGTGGAAACCCAAATAGGGAAAAACCACTATGGGATTTCGGACCCACTAAGAAATATACTCTTCTAGAGTATGCTCGGTTAAAAGCAAATCCTATTAAAGATTATAAACACATTGCTAGATGTGACCCGGTTAAGGGATTTCCCTCAGATTTGTTAGGATCTTCACTTTGTTAGAAGTGACCTTGTTAAAGGATTTCAAACATTCAATCAGAATGTCACCTTGCTAGAGGGTTTTACAAATAAGACTGTTAAGTCCACTCGGTTAAGAGATTTTCTGTCACTTTCACAAAATAACAGTAATAAAATTTATTTGCAACTTCACATCTAAAATGCTAAAGCAGATTCCTATTTGTTCAATACAATCTAGACATAGAACTAATCTTGTCTATTTGCTGGGCTTCTATACTCTGTTATTCTAACAGGTCTTCAAGCTTCTGTGCTCGGCAATCACTATGTAGCATCCCTATGCATACACTTGCCCGCATACATTGTTTATCAACAGTTTCCTATTTATAAACAATTAGGTAACCGCTTAATCTCCTTGATCAAATTTCCCATGATCAATCATAGCCATCAGATCTTCAATCTTGTCTAGGTTCAATGCATCTTCCGATCTGAAAACATTTTACCCTGCCTTGGAACTTGCATATTAGTCTTGGAACTTGTGCCAGGGTATTGCGGTTCAATCTGAGCTGTAGATCTTCATGTCGACTTTTCATTGCCTTAGATTCGTTAACAAACTTCATTCACGACTCACCAATCATTGATCAGTTCTAGCTCATTAGCTTCCTTCATTAAATACTGCATGTAAACATTTAATGCATTCTGTTATAGCTCAGTTACAACTCGGTAACAACTCAGTGAATACTAAACTTCACTCGGTAGACATTCTGTCTTCATTAACCGATAGCGATAACCTTAGGGTTTACCGACTAGGTTCTTTGCTTGATAACATAGTATAGTATTAACCTTTACATTTTACAACATATGTATGATGTTAAAACAATCTAAAACATCATGATCTCATCATTGTCTGGCTCAGTACTAGTTGCCCCTTGAATACCTTATTCTTCTCAAGATATGGCAACATCATACTAAATTAGAAAATCAATTTCTTGACATCAATGACAAAATAATAATATCAAGACAGTAAACATCTTTAATTAGTTATATCCATAATCATCAACAACCTTCTCAATATCCTTATTGAAATGCCAACAATCTTTCATTGTCTATTATAAAGCTATGTTGCCAACAGAAGCCCCATCAATGTTAACTTTAACCAATCCCTGCTTCGACTTGACCCAAACATTGTCTGAGTCCCCTCCACCACTAAGATTAACCCTAGAAATCCCATGAATGGGTCTAAACTGATTTTAACTTGTTACAATACTACATGTGCAATTATTTTAATTTAGTTTATTTAAAGTTATTTAAATTATTTGTATTTAAGTAATAGTAAAATTAATTGTAATTATGACGAGTGTCAATTTTAATCATAGGGAATTTTTAATCACCGATATCTATCAATCCATTATGTGTATTAATACACCTCTTGGCGTAAATAATATAATAATTTAATCACATGATAATCATAATTAAAATATTTTAATATTAATTCCTACATAATAATATAATAATAATTTAGTCTTAATTTTTGTTTTCATTTATAAAGAGGTTAATATGAATATAAAAATATGCAAATATAATCGTATTTGTTTTAATATAAAGAGTTTACTATTAAG
Organism: Cryptomeria japonica; assembly: GCF_030272615.1. Classification (NCBI taxonomy): domain Eukaryota; kingdom Viridiplantae; phylum Streptophyta; class Pinopsida; order Cupressales; family Cupressaceae; genus Cryptomeria; species Cryptomeria japonica. The sequence continues at coordinate 542,487,699 of NC_081406.1, read as the reverse complement.
ATATGATTATAGTATTATGTTTTAATATATTATTATTTCTATATTACTAAATTATTATTATTATATTTTTATTTTATATTCCTTCTTACCTTTATTCTGGAGAAAAAAGTGGACTTATGCAGGGACACTTTCAATATGTGATAGCTTGATCAAGATAGACAAATTGATTGATCATTAAACTAGGAATTAAATAATTAAAAATTAGATAATTGACTACATAGAGAGAAAATTAATAAAATTAAATTAAAAAAAAAAATGATTTTTTTTTTGCATGCTTCTAATTTTTATTAAGGAATGTTTTTTCATTTAAACCTTCCCTGTAATAATCATATTATAATAACCAACATTATAATAATTTAATATTAATTATAATAAATTATATATTATATTTTAATTAGAATATAGACAAATATAATTGTCTTCACAATGCTATCTTTAAACCTATTTTACATAAAATTTTAGAAATATAACTATACTAGAATAATATTTATAGTAATAATTAAAAATAAATGATATTATATTTTCATTATTGGAAAACTTTACTGCATGATAAGCATTATCTTCCACATGAACAAATGTCTGTTTTTTGGATAAAAAAAGTTCTTTATTGAAATAAAGCCTAGGAGCTTAAAAAACTCTGGTCTTAAATTTAGAGTTCTCATATAAAATGCATGCTTTATTCTTATGCTTAATCTTTTTTTAATAGAGTAATTTGAAGCTATATCACTTGTTCAATCATTCTTGCTCATGTTTGATTAGATTTTGTGATATAGGTAATTGTTTCCCACATGATCACAACAAAAATAACAACAAAAATAATGTAGGAGGTCATGAATATGGTAGTGGCAGTGATAATAATGGAGTGCAAGAAGAAACTAATGATAATATTCCTGAGGGTTTAATATTTGCAACAAATGGAGAGAATACATTTTGGGAGACTGATACAAGAACCAAAGAAATCAAAAGGAATTCAATTACAAAAGAAATTAATGATAATATATATGGGTCTTTAATATCTGCTATAGATGGGGAGAATACATTTGGGGAGATTTATACAGAAACCAGAGAAATCAAAAGGAATTCAACTACAAAAGAAACGGTTTTAGATGAAGAGGAAGAGTGCCCCATTTGTTTGGATGGCTATGAAGTGGAGAATCCAAGAACAAATACTCCATGTGATCATTGTTTCCATTTTCAATGCATTATAAGTGGTCACAATGGAGTCATTTATGTCTTGTTTGTACTAAAAGAATTGTTAACAATGACGAGGGCCAGCTGGTGAAACTTGATGGGTAAGATTTTTTTGGTTGCCTCTGGATTTTTAGTGGCTAAATTGTTTCTTCTTGTTTTCTTTAGATTGCAGGCATCAGGTATCTCTTCCTATAAACTGTTGTGTGCCTGATAAAACTTTTTAACATGACTGGTGAAATAGTTTCTTCTTGTTGAACTTAATCACTGAACTCATTAGTCAAATAGGATTTGATCACTTACTCAATAGTCAATAAGATGGGATTTGATATCTTAACTTATATTCTTTTTTGGGCTTTGTATAATATGTTTTCTTACTTGATCAATTCAAAAAAGTTGGAGTTTGTTAAGTTATTTATATGAGCATCTTGTGGTACCTCACCCAAATCATTGTTGGATAAGATGGGGCTTAATCACTAAACTCACTACTAAGATGTGGTTTGATCACTTAGATCAAATTTTTCTTTTTGGCTTTATATGATATGTTTTCTAACTTGATCAATTAATTCAAAAAAGTTGTTGTTTGTTAAGTTTTCATATGAGCGTCACTGTGGTATCTTACCAATATTATTATTGAATAAGATGGGGCTTAATCATTGAACTCATTACTAAGTAAGACGGGGTTTGATCATTGAACTTAGTATTGAATAAGATGAGATTTTTTAATTTATGATTTTATGCATTTTTAAGCTTTATATGATATATTGTTTTGCTTGATCGATTCAAAAAAGTTGAAGTTTGTTAAGTTTTTATATGAAGTTCCTATGGTTTCTTGAATCGACAGTTCAAAGTTCATATTATAGACCTAAAGCAACCTAACAAATGAAATTAATTCTTAAAGAAACCCAAGTACTGAGATATGAATTATATTGCTATTTTCTTTTTGTTAAGGTGAAATTGGTAAAATGATGTCAATTTTTATTTGGTTATGTATTTAGTGTAATCATATATCAATAAATGTCCTACTTTTGGGCGAAGTCATTTTTTTCCATGTCTATTTTATTCCTATTAAATCTATTATCATCAATTTATCTCCTTTAGTGGGTGAATAAACTAAAACCCTAATAGGGGAAGCCTCAGGGGTTAATAAAGAAAATTTAGATGCTTCTTCCTCACCTCCTCGAAACCCTAGTGAGCATAAAGAAGAAAACATAGAACATGGAAACACTAGTGACAGTGAGTTGGCATCTTTACTCGCAACATCATTGAACACACCTACAATTTCTGAAAAAATTACCTCCTCATCATCAAAACAAAAATATTTTGCAAGGAAGAGAAAAAAATCTCTTCCTCTACCTCAAAACAAAACGGGTCGAGGGTTGAGCTGTCAAGTGAGAAACACGTGACAAATATATAGAAAGCTATAGAGGATTCTTGAAAAATGTCCACAAAAAAGGTAGAGAAGAAGAAGTCTTAGGAAGAATGTGAAACTTCAAAGCTTGTAAAATAGTCTAAGCAACCAAAATTGAAGAATAAGGGGATTCAAGTGAAAAAAGATTCAAGGAGACGTTCTACCCATATCAATAAAAAGAAAACCTCATTTAATCAAGAAACCCCAACATAAGATACTGTACATGTGGACATTTGATACTAATTTTGAGAGGGAAAATTTGTTCAATAATAGAGGAAATAAGGGTAGAGATGCAGGGGGGCCTGAAATAGGGATTGTGAGGGAGGAAGATCAAAGGGGACCTAGTTAATATGATTCTAACCAAGGAATGAAGGATGAAGATTATTTCGACCCAAGGAAAATACCTGCAAGAGAATCTAGTCTTGTGGAACAAGGGATCATTCCCCCTATGGAAGAACTTAATGATGATGGTCAAATGGAATTAGGAATTAATATCTCTATTGTTCCTGAGTATAGTTTGGAAGGAAAAAAAGTAGACCTACAAGTAGCTCAAGAGAAAATATATAAATTTTTGGAATAACAACTGATTGAATATAGAGAAAGAAAGATTAGATTGAAAGACAAGGTGTTAGAATTGGAGACACGGTTGACCATGCAACAATAGGAAGGGGTTGGATTGTTAGATTTAGCTAGCATGGTTATCATAGAATTATAGGAAAGGATACATTTGCACTATTGACTATAGTTAAACTTGGGAATGCTTTATGGAAGCAACATTTGAAGTTTGAATGGCACATGACACAATGGGAAAAAGAAAAATAATTGCTTCAAGAAAGGTATGAGGCGGAGTTAGAAGAGAAGAATGATAGGTCAAGAATTTGACCCTTAATCTAACATAGATGGCTGACCTAGCCAATCAATTAAGAAGTTGCTACCCTCCTGCCTAGGTATATGTCTTACATTTACATGAAATTTTTTTATTTTTCTGAATTACTCAATTGCTAAGTCATTTACCAATCTCTATTATATCTCCAAGGTCATTTCTAATTTCTTATTCCAAGGCTAATTTAGACACAAAAGATGAGATATGTGATTTTTATCTACACAATCTAGTTGTTCCCTATAATACTACATGAAATTCCTTATATTATGTGGGGATCTACTATAGGAAGCACTCACATCCTATCTTAGGAATAAGAAAGAGTGAGGAGAAATATATTAGTAGTATTAGGAATATGAATAGTTACATCCATTGAAAATAAGGGTTGAGTGTGAAGAACCAAATATTATTGTAGTGGAATGATTTAAAATGATTAACAAGTTGAAGGCTGTAGAAAAATTTATGAGCTTAGGAGATAGACTATCAGAGGTTCAGAACATTTGTGCATGGACAACAAAATAAAAGACTTTGGGATATTGTTAGCACAAAAGGATGGAATTGCCTTAGGAGCTTAGAAGAAGGGAACCACATTCCCTACACAACTTTATTGCCCTAAAGCTTAGAGCCCAAAGGTACATGAAAGCCACAAAGGACATGGGAATACCATGGATACCACTCAAGTTCCATCCTCAAATCCTTCTCTACCTAATGCCACATTGGACGGGGCATCACATGATCAATGCAAATAGAGAAAGGGAGTGCTTGAATAGGATCACTACAGATAAAGGCTTCTACTCAAATCAAACTTCTAGAGTGACCTAGAATATAGATTATAGACAAGATATTTTAGGACTTAATCTTAGCGGACATTGAGATGTTATTGCATTATGGAGATTGATGGATTTGTGCATCATTAATCCTAAATTAATGAATTAACCATGTTCCCAATTTCATGTTACTACTCAATAAAAGAGTTTTGAAACAGACACATGTAGGCTTAGTTTGTTGTTTTTGTTTTCCCTCTTAGAATAAGTTGTCTTAGTGCTAGGGAGAAACAATATTTTGTTAGAATCAGTTGGAAGGATTTAATGGTGTACTTTATCTGAATGCTTTAAAAAGGGAAAGTGTCATTCTAGTTGTGTGAGTAAAAATGTGAGTGCAAATATAACCAGATTGAAATATCAAAGATAACAACCTAGAAAACATAAATTAATCAGACACTCAAGATAAGGACACTAAAACGATATCAAGAAAGAAAATGATAACAATAAATTAGCAAACTCTCTTTGAAATCCTTGATTTGGTTGTCCTTCGTGTTGGCAACAATGCAACAAACTAAGAGGGGGGGTGAATAAGTTTGAAAAAAAATTGACTACAACTTAAACCACAAAACTGATCAGATAATTAACAGTTAAAGCATGAAACAATACCACATCAATAACACAAATAAAACCAAGATTTTTGACATGCAAAACTCGATTAAGGGAAAAACCATGGTGGGAACCTACCCACACTGGGATAATACCTTTTAGGAGTAAATGTGAATATTACAATGGGAATGCACATGCATTTAGGCACACTGCCTAGAGCTCACTGCTCAAAATAAGAAACCCAAAAAGGATACAACCTTAAGGTAAGGCTCACTGCCTTATAGGAAGTCTCACTGACTTACAAAAACATTCATACTACAATCCGAATCATATGAACTATGAAAATAACATCTCCATATGCTTGAGTATAGTTCTGGTTAAGCACGCAGTCTTCTCTACAACACTTCCCTTCTCCACACTTCTGAAAGATTGAATCATGTGTTCGCACATCCAAATCGATCATTCACTCGCATATATAATGCAAACACTTGCAAACATACATCTTACATGATTATTACATATATTTATACAAACCCTCAACCTATATTTCAAGGCTAGCCAAACTCTTAATACAAATTATAAAATAATATCCTCACGTTCTACAACAATAAATGTGGACCAAAACAATGTAAGCTAAGTCATAGTCTGAACCCAAATCAATAATGCAAATAAGAAACACCTCAAACAATTATTCCTCGATCATCTGCAACACGCTACAACCACCAAGAATGCCGTATAACTTGAAGAACATCAAAGGACAAGGAAAATATTCAACAACACACACAATAATCAATGCAGCCCACCAATACACGTAGAACATGATCTAAAGACATTCACAAGCAACGTTAATTACATCACAACAATTGCAATAACCCAGATCACTAGAATCATCATCATCTCTCTATCAGAGCTCAAGAACATCAACATAATTGACTATCAACCTGAAATATTCACTTGTGGATATCCAAATCATGAACCAAACTAACTAAGGACAAACATCAACATCCAGAACACATTCCACACATCCACAACCAAAGATATAGCATTTCTGGAGCAATACGGAGCACAAACCAGAATACCGAACAACTACATAACATCCCAATACCGGATCTCATAACTCGATCAAATCATCATGCAAAATTTTGTAAATGGGAATGAACCATCTACAAACAACATACCAAAAACCCTTTAAACTGCATCATCTCATTTGCAATACACAAGCTAAACCAACTCATCCACTCAAACTACAACACTAATTTCCTCATCAACAATCTCCACATATGTTGACATCAATGACAACATATTAGCCAATATCCAACAATCTCCCCCTTTGGCATTGATGGCAACATATGAATGTGAAAATCAATGCAAAGAAAGAAATCAACTCATAACAATCTCCCTCAAAATCACAAGGATCAGCTCCCCCTTTGACAAACAACTCAAAATACTTCAAGGTTTTCCACATGCTTCTCTCCCCTTTGAATTAGCTTCACAAATATGAACATCTGAACCATCAAAACTGACATTGAATACTCCCCCTGAGTAGCAGCCACACTCATCAATCTGGAGTATAAAATATCTCTGTGAAGTTCATCAGACTGATGCAAATCCATGCACTTTAGTTCTCATCAAGAGGGGTAATTACCCCTAACTTCTCTCTGGGATACTCAAAAGTATCTTTAGGCAAAGGCTTCATAAAGATATCTGCAATTTGTTCCTTTGTAGATACATACTCCAGTCTGATTTCTTTCTCATTCACCTTCTCTCTCAAGAAATGAAATGATATATGCTTTGTCTTGGAATGCAACACCGGATTCTTTGAAATATTGATAGCACTTGAATTGTCATAGTATATAGCAATAGGATCTTCATGAATAACTCCTATATCCTTCAACATATGCTTCATCCAAATTACCTGAGTACAATTTCTTGTAGCAATAATGTATTCATCTTCTACAGTAGATAAGAAAATAACATTATGCTTCTTACTTGCCCAAGAAACCAACTTTTTTCCCAAAAATAATGCACCACCAGTAGTACTTTTCCAGTCATCAACATCACTTTCCCAATTAGCATCTGTAAAAGCACTCAAAGTAAAGTCATCATTCTTAGAATACCACAAACCAAAATCAACCATTCCTTTCAAATATCTGAATATCCTTTTTATAGCAGTAACATGAGATTCGTTAGGATCATCGTGAAATCCAGCAATATGACACAACATTCAGTATATCAGGTGTATTCATGATCAAATACAACAAACCACCAATCATAGATCTATATCTGGTCCAATTAGCTTTCAGAGAGTCACCATCCTTTGTCAGCTTACATCTGGTCACCATAGGTGTACCAATAGGTTTAGAGTCCTCAAAACCAAATTTCTTCAACAATTCCTTCACATACTTAGACTAAGATATGAAAATACCTTTGTCCAATTGAGTAATTTTCAATCCCAAAAATAATTTCATTTCACCAATCATAGACATCTCAAATTCATTCTGCATCTCTTTAGCAAAATTCTTACATAGACTATCATTTCCTTGAAAGATAATGTCATCAACAAAAATTTCAACAATTAAGATATTATTCTAATCAAATTTGAAATAAAGATTACTGTCAGCAAAACCTTTATTGAATCCAAGCTTAATCAAATACTATCCAATCTGGCATACCAGGCTCTAGGGGCTTGCTTCAATCCATACAATGCTTTCTTCAATTGAAAAACCATGTCCTTTTCATTTGTTAGTTGAAATCCATTCGGTTGCTCAATGTAGACTTCTTCTTCCAATTCTCCATTAAGAAAGGCTAATTTGACATCCATCTGATAAACCTTGAAATATTTGTGAGCAGCATAGGCAAGAAATAATCTAACAACTTCAATTCTAGCCACCGGAACAAAAGTTTCCTCATAATCAATTCCTTCCATCTGTGAATAACCTTTACAAACCATTCTAGCTTTATTTTAGACAACTTCACCATGTTCATTCAACTTATTCTGTAATACCCATTTAGTTGCAATTACAAATTTATCCTTAGGTCTAGGAACAAGAATCCATGTATTATTTTTCTCAATCTGATTCAATTCTTCTTCCATAGCTTTAATCCAATTTTCATCTTTGCATGCTTCATCAACATTCTTAGGCTCAATCAAAAACATTCTTAGGCTCAATCTTAAAAATCAAACAAATTTCTTTAGCAAGTCTTCTTCTAGTCATCACACCTTTATTCTTATCACCAATAATCTGATTTTTTGAATGATTCAACCTTACATACCTGGGATTTTTAGGATTTTCTTGAATTTCAGGTTCTTGAACTCTTTCTTTTGCGTTAACATCTGCAACTTCTCCTTGATTCTTTTCTAGATCAACTTGAACTTGATTTTGGGTCTGCATTGGCTTTCCTTTATCTGAACTGGCATCTTGATCATCAGAATCATATCCGCAAGATCTATTATGTCTTATATTTCCTTCATCAACCTTCACATTAGCACTTTCAACCATCTTTCTCAATCTTTTATTATAACACCAGTAGGCCTTACTTTTAGTAGAATAACCAAGAAAGATTCCTTCATCACTTCTAGCATCAAACTTTCCAAAATCTTCATATCTTTTGATATAGCATTTACTACCAAAGATTCTAAAATATTTAATAGTAGGAGCATGACCAAACCAAACTCATAAGGAGTCTTACCAGTATCACCTTTGACATTTACCTGGTTAAGAGTGTATATTGTAGTACTCACAGCTTCTCTCTAAAATACATGCAGAACATTTCCTTCAATCATCATGGTGCTAGTAGCTTCTTGAACTGTTCTATTCTTCCTCTCCATAACACCATTCTGCTGTGGTGTCTTAGGAGCAAATAACTATCTCTTAACTCCATCCTCTTCACAGTATGCATTAAACTCACTGAAAGTGAATTCTCCACCTCTATCAGATCTTAGACACTTCAACTTCATTTCAGTCTCAGTTTCAACTCTAGCTTTGAAAATCTTTAACTTCTCCAATGCTTCAGACTTATCCCTTAAGAAGGTAACCCACATCATCCTTGAGTAGTCATCAATCAATAGCATGAAATACATGTCACCCTAAAAGCTTCTCACTATAGAAGGACCACACAGATTAGTATGCACAAGATCCAACAACCCATTAGAATTATATTATTTTCTCTTATAAGTAACTCTTGTCTGCTTCCCTAATTGACATTCCTTACATACCGGACTAGAAGGCTTTATTAACTGTAGTAGATCTCTTACTGCCTAATTAGAACTTATCTTAACCATGCAATCGAAATTTACATTACACATCCTTTTATGCCATAACCAACTTTTACCAATCTGAGCAATCAGATAACTTTTACCACGAGCATTCAAGTGAAAGATATTACCTTTAGTCTTTGACCTGATGCAATCTCAGTTCTGGAGCTCACTGCTCACTATTAAGAGTAAATGTGAGTACTATTCTAGTTAAGTACACAGTCTGCTTTGCAACACTTCTCTTCCCCACACTTCCAAAAGATCAAATCACTCGTTTGCACATCCAACTCGACCATTCACTCACATATACAATGCAAACACTCGCAAACATACATCTTACATGATTATTATATATATTTATAGAAACCCTCAATCTATATTTCAAGGTTAGCCAAACTCTCAATACAAATTACAAAATAATATCCTCACATGATACAACAATACATGCGGACAAAAATAATGATGGCTGAGACATAGTCTGGACCCAAATCAATACCGCAAATAAGAAACACCTCCAACAATTACACCTCGATCATCTGCAACATGCTACAACCACCAAGAATGTTGCATAACACGAAGAACATCATCGAACAAGGAAAATATTCAATAGCATGCACAATAATCAATGCGGACCTCCAATATGCATAGAACATGATCTAAAGACATTCGCAAGCAACGTGAATTGCATCACAACAACCACAATAACTTGGATCACCAAAATCATCATCATCTCTCTACCGAAGCTCAAGAATATCAACATAACTGACTGTCAACCTGAAAGATTCACTTGTGATATCCAAATGATGAACCAAACTAATTGAAAGAAACACATCAATATCCAGAGCACATTCCACACATCCGCAACCAAAGATATAGCGATTCCAGAGCAATATAGAGCACAAACCAGAATATTGAACAACTACATAACATCCCAATACTGGATCTCATAACTCGATCAAATCGTCATGCCGAATTCTGTAAATGGGAATGAACCATCTACAGACAACATACTAGAAACCCTTTAAACCGCATCAACTCATGTACAATACATAGGCTAAACCAACTCATCCAATCAAACTATAACACTAATGTTCTCATCAACAATCTCCATATATGTTGACATCAATGGTGACACATCAATGATAAGATATCAACCAATATCCAACACTTCAATTTGATGTGTGCTCAATTTGGTGCTTCCAAGGGTGCTAGATGTGCTCCATGATGATGAATATGTGAATTAAGCTAATATGAATGAAAATGATGGATTGATGAGGTTGCAAATGAAAATGATTCAGGTGGTTAATTTGACATTATGATGGTATGATTGTGAAAAAGTGGGTGAATTGCAAAATAATTGGAGGGATTAAATAGGCCAAGATGGGAGATGAGAGGATTTGAAAATAAGACACTTGCCCTCAAAGAGGTCAAGTGACAATCTCCAAAATGCCATGTGGAATGGGACTCCACAAAGAGGACAAGTGGCTCAACCGAGGAGGACAAGTGTCCTCATGAGGGACAAATGTCTTGGGGAGGAATGTCATGTGTCCATAAGGGCACATGTTCATTTGGGAGATAAACACTTAAATAAACAAGATTCCCAAATATTAAAGATATTAGGAATGTGCACACACATGTGAGAGGGAGGTTAGAAAGGATAGGATTGGTTGAAGGGATAAGGTTGGTTACAACCCAAGGGTTAAGTAGTGGGTTAGGGTTAGATGAAGGGTTTAGGTTAGGAGACATGTGGAGAAATAAGATTAATTAATTCTAAAATTTGAGGAAAAGGACAAAAAGTGAATTAAATAAATCAAATTATATTTTTAATTTATTTAATAAAAGAAGGGGCCTCGTTTAATTAATTAAATGATTTGTGGTCATCAAATAATTGATTAAGGGGACTATAACGTAATTAATAAAATTAACTAGCTAGAAGAGGGGTGAACACCAATTGATTAAATAATGTGTAATTATTTAATTTAGAAGCATTTGGGATATTGAAATCTGATTAATTAAATTAATCAGATTTAGGTGTCTACACTAGTTAAGATCTTCTCTAACTTTTAGAGAATTAATCGACTTTTGTACTTACTAGTTAGATACGCAATGCAAAGAATACATCTTATGTTTATTGCTAGATCTTCTACGTAATTATCATCTGATTGTTCTGAGCATGAATTAATAATGTTGAATGATTATTATTCTTTGAGTTAAAGCCTACCATTATTTTTCACAGAGTTTACATTCCTCAAGCTAGGGCCACTTGAGGTAATGTGAGCCTTTGACATTCTTTTTGTTATTTAGTTTCATGATTACAGTAGATAGTTATTGTTAATCTTCAATTGTTATTTCATGGTTAGTAATGTTGTTGTAGTTATAGTTAAGTGTGTTGGTTGCAACCAACTTCTAATTTGTTTAGTTCTATTGTTAGTTGTACCCACAAGCACTACTGAGTCACTCCTAGAGTAACCCGCAACAACTGTTGTGTTAGTTAGTGTCTAGTTTCAACATTGTTTATGTTTTCAGTAGATTAGTATATTTAATTAACACAACAATAAAAATATTAGGAATTTGTTGTTGCACATATAGTGTTAGTGCCATATTTGAAGATACGTCCCTGGTTGATAATTAAATGGGCCTTCACTTATGACATAGGGTTACTCCATTGAACACTTCAACCGAGTTGTGTGCATGACATACTACACCAAATAAATGGATATATAACAAGGGAAAAACCATGAACTCTCAAGGATAACTGTCTATGTGGAAAACCCAACAAGGGAAAAACCACAGAGAGGGTTAACTCTCAAGATCTAATATAACTAGTTATATGGGATTACAAAAAAGGCTCATTGTTGGAGGGACCACTGCTTAGAGAGCTTAGTGCTTTGATACAACGGCTTACTACCAAAATGAAGTGAACTAAGAAAATTGCATCTACACATGCATGGAATCAGTTCCAATAAAAGCTTTGTCAATACACTGACTACTTGCAATAGATTCTGTTAGGAACCTCTGGAAAATGCTTCACTATTTGATTGCACCAATTGGCTCACACTAAATCAACTTTCTTGCACTGTCGCCTACCACCTTATCCTTCGTTCATGCTTACTGTCTCCTTCACAATATATCCTTCTCATACTCTCTTATTCACTCACTACATAGATATGTATATATGTATATTACAATCAAGAGTCCTACATTTATGTGTGTGAATAAGAATTATACATTAGGTCGGCCTCAAAAAGAAATCTCCAAAGGAACATTTCAACGATCAAGATACATGTTGTAATCACCAGACCAAAACATCAACTTTCAATGTCAGCCAAGCCCAAAATAAACATATCCTCAAAGTACCAAAACAACACACTAATCGAGTGCTGCAATCACTAGAGCACAAGGTAGAATATCTAGGAAAACAAACCAAGATAGAGCATAGCTAAGACTAGAGGCAATAATCTTGATCTAGGTCAACATTGCAAGATTCAAGACAAGACTAACAAACCATCAAACGAGTATCACCAGAAATCAAAAGAACCAAAGGGAACCAGAGCACCATAATATGCTCATTATTGTATACTTTGAACATACAACTAGAGCACAACATTAAGACAATGACTTCGGAGCACAGAATCAAATGCCACGACCAACACCATAACTCTCACATCCAGATACATATATTCTCATGTTGCTAATACACACTTCTGGACCAATAAAAGACTACAACATCAACAACAACATCCATAGCAACATACATAGCTATCTTCCACTATCTACAACATACATACCTATCTTCCACTATCCGGAACATAACATGCCTATCTATCTTCTACTTCAATACATATTGTTCTTCACCATATCTAAAGCAATCAGGATTACTGAGATTGAAATTAATGACAACTTAGATAAGTATTTCTAACAATAAGAAGATTGTTAGGATTTATAACGAGTTGGACAATATAAAGGGAGATTTGAAGAGGGTTTTGTATTTGAATAGGACCATGATAAAAAATTATGCAATATTAATTCCCATGCTTGGGGAAGGGATGGTGTATAAAAATGTAGAGCTGCAAGTAGCTCTAGAGAAAATAATGTTTTTTGAACAACTGGCTGAATACATAGAAAGATAGATTAGATTAAAAGACAAGGTGCAAGAATTGGAGACAGAGTTGACCATTCAACAACATGAAAGGGTTTGGATTATAAAATTTAGCTAATGTAGCTATCATAGAATCAGATGAAAGGATACCCTCCTATTACAACCAAGCATAGATTTGCACCAGTGATTGTAGTTACACATGGGCATGCTTTATGGAAGCAACATTTGAAATTTGAATGACATATGACATAGGACACAATGGGAAAAGGAAAAACAATTGCTTTGATAAATGCATGAGGCGGAGTTAGAAGAGAAGAATGCAGAGGTCCAATAATAAAAAAAGGTTAATAATAATATTATTTTTAAAAATAATAATAAAATGTTTTTTTTGCATACTTCTAATTTTTATTAAGGAATGTTTTGCATTCAAACCTTCCCCGTAATAATCATAAAATATAAATAGAAATGACATCTTCACAATGCTATCTTTAAACCTATTTTACCTAAAATATTAAAAATATAAATGCACTAATTTAATATTTATAATAATAATAAAAAATAAATAATATTATATTTCCATTATTGGAAAACTTTACTTGATGATAAGCATTATCTTTCACACAAACAAATCTCTGTTTTTTGGATTAAAAAAGTTCTTTATTGAAATAAAGCCTAGGACCTTAAAAAAATCTTGTCTTAAATTTAGAGTCTACCTATAAATATATAATAAAAAGTTCTCTTAAACAAATTGAATGCTTTATTGTTGTGTAATGCTTAAGCTTTTTTAATGGATTAATTTGAAGCTGTATCACCTATTTAATCTTTCTTGCTCATATTTGATTAAGTTTTGTAATATGGGTAACTGTTTCCCACATGATCACAACAAAAATAACAATAACAATAATGAGGAAGGTCATGAATATTGTAGTGAAAGTGATAATAATGGAGTGGAAGAAGAATTGATGATAATATTCATGAGGTTTTGATATCTACACAAATAGAGTGAATACAATAGGGGAGACTAATACAGAAACTAGAGAAATCAAAAGGAACTCAACTATAGAAGAAACTGATGATAATGTTTATGTGGCTTTAATACATGCCACAAATGGAGAGAATGTAGTTTGGGAGACCAGTATAGAAATGAGATAAATCAAAAGGAATTCAACTACACAAGAAACTGATGATTATGTTTATGGGGCTTTAATACCTGCAACAAAAAGAGAGAATATAGTTGGGGAGACTGATATAGAAACTAGAGAATTCGAGAAATTCGAAGGATTTCAACTACACAAGAAATGGTTTTAGAGGAAGAGGAAGAGTGCCCCATTTGTTTGGATGGCTATGAAGTGGAGAATCAAAGAACAAATACTCCATGTGATCAATGTTTCCATTTTCAATGCATTATTGAGTGGTCACGATGGAGTCATTTATGTCCTATTTGTGCTACATAAATTGTTTTCAATGAGGAGGGCTAGTTGGTGAAACTTCATGGGTAAGATTTTCTTGGGTTGCCTCCTTAGTAGCATAATCATGTAATAATCATATAATAAACATAATTACAATTATTTAAATTTTTTTAAAAGGGTGGTAAAAATTTATTAATCAAGAATTCATTACAAAGCAAGAAGAGAACATCGACTCATAACTTACAAAACACCAATCAAATCTCAGCTCTTAAGAAAATTCTCATGTCATCTATAATAAGCTCCTCTAGCATATGTGAATATTCTAAAGAAAAGAAGCCCCAATCCTCAATATTTCAGCTCCCCAACTAATCCAATGTCCACTTAGCCAGACAATCTGCCACCTTGTTTCATTCACGAGGGGGTGATCCCACAATACTGGGTTACACTTTTTTGTACATCCTGATTTTTGCTAAAATCATAATTTTTTAAAGCATAATGATTTAAGCCTTGATTAGGTACAATTTGAAGTAATTAATTGAAGAGAGTTAGACCAAAACCTCTTAAATCAAAATCTATTAGATAGAATCTCTCTACTCTTAAATCATACCTACAATGGAGTCTCCTTCACACCTATCAAAATGTTGATAAAAAACCACCTTTACATTAGCTTTTGGGGGGTCATATGAATTCATTTAAACATTTTTAAAAAAAAGTATCTAGTCCTTAATAGTATAATTTTTAATATATTTATGTTTTTATTTCTTTTTAATGTAGGTTTTTCATCAAAAATTTAGGATTGTGTTTCACACATGTGGAAAAACTGAAAAATAGAGATTTTTTTTTGTAAAAAATATATTTTCCTTAGGTATTGATATCTTCATTTCAACACAAATTTTTTTTAACTCAAATGCATTAAAAAAAGTTATGCATTATGGAATACACCTTTGTCCAAATTAATATTACTCTGAATTCAAAAATTAACTTAAAAATATATTTAGCAAAAAATCATGAAAAAATATCCATCCACTAGATATTGGTGTGACAAATCTATATTTTAAAAATTAGAATTCCCTTCTTGTTATAAATAATGTTATGCATTACAAAATAAATGCCACTTCTAAAAAATGTTGATTACTATAATCATTAATTTATTAAAAGTTACATAACAATATGAACAATTCATTTCTAATTATTTTAAAAAAATATATATTTAGAATCTATATGAAAAATCTCACAAATCAATACTTTACTTCATCTTCAAATGCTTAATGGTTTAGCAGCTATAAGTATTAGAAAGTAAAGATCTAGTGCAAAATGTGATTTCAATGTCAAATTTGGCCTAAAAGTATAACCCAGTATTGTGGGATCACCCAGGGAATATGAAAAAGGTGACGTTATCCAAGGAGATACACAACTTCCAAATTTGAGTAATCACCACAGCCAAATGCCAGTCCATTCCCTCCACCTATCCCTTATTTAGCAAATCAATCACAAATTGTGAGTTTGGTTCATAGATAATCTCTCTCTAGCCAAGAGCACAACCCTTCTCCAAAGCATGAATAATGGAATAGGCTTCCATAATATTATTAGTGTGTCACCCTCTAGTATACACACAAAACAAGAATTGGACCACTCCATATCAATTCCTGCCAACCCCACCAATCCCAACATGCTTAGGATTACCTCTAGAAGAACCATTAGTATTTATCTTAAGAACCCCTAGTTTGGGGGGTGACCAACAACCATCTCACCAAACCTTGCTCTTATAATTTGGAGCCATATTGACCCTAGGGGGCCTTAAACGCCAATCCTCTAGTCCCAACCTTTAAAGAACAACAACATCACATGGGTCCACCAGGGTAGACACTTCATCATTAGCAAGAAAGGTCTCCTATAAAGTACTAATAATTCTCATCCATAATTAGTGACTCAACATCCTTTTGTCCTGAAAGATTTTCAAGTTTCGCTCTAACCACAATTGCCACAGAATAAAAGTAGGGCCAATTTCCAAGCAATGTGCAATACCGAAGACTTGATAGGAGAGCACAACAATTCACCCCCATAACCCCCACTAGCAGTGCCAAAATTATCTAGCATAGGGAAACTGAAAGAAAATATGAGAAGAACATTCCTCACTACTATTACATAAGGTACAGATAGATGGATCATGTAACCCCCTCTTTCTCAAATTATCCCAGGTGAGACATCTATTTTGAACAACCAACCACATGATGAAATTGCATATTCATCATGCATAACTACTCCACACCTACTTCCACCAAGGAACTTTCATTAGACCAAAGTTTTGTCTAACTAACTCCTGATACCCAGACACCATAGAGAATTTACCTTTTGGATTAGGGCTCCAGGCTAGAATATCACTCTCCTCTAAAAAATTACATTCTCTAGTAGCCAGAATCTTATCAAGCTCTTTATGATCCTCCTTAGAGTCCCCAGGGGGGGATTCATTAAAATCCTTCCACCTAAAAACTTTGGCCTAACCCACAAACCTAAAAGTCTTAAAATCCTCCATCTTGTTCCACCCAGCCTCCTAAAAAATGGAGCATAAATTTTGAAGATGAGGGAACAAAAAAATAATGGGACAAAAACCATCCCAAGAGTCAAGCCAAAACAAAGCCTCTAAGCCATTATTCCAAATCCAAAAAGACCCTACTTCATAAATTTAGAACCTCTTTTGAGAGTACTCCAAATCATAGAACCTCTTCCCTCAAGGTTACACCGGGTAATATCCTTACTCTCAACACCTTCTAAATACTTCAAGGATAATATTATAGCTCAATCTTGATCTCGATGGCAACACCACCTCCAATAAAGTTTAGTTGCCAAAGCCTACCCAATCAACTCTGTGTAACAAAGACCCAACCCACCAACTTGCCTCAGCCTAAAACCAAATCCCACTTAACCAAGCTCCATTTCTTGGATGATAAATTGCCTACCCATAAAAACTATTGAGAAAGGGCATCAAACTCATGAGAGAAGCTAGAGGGGGCACCCTGAACAAAAATTCTATGGAGAAGAAGAGCTTGAATGATCGACTTTGAAAGATCACCCTTCTAGTAGATGAAAGCCACCTATAGGTCCAATGAGTAACTTTCTTATGAAACTTCTCAAGAATGTCTTGGAAATTTTTTCTAGACAAAGGACCAATAGCAATAGGAATCCCAAGGTACATCAAAGGAAGTGTCCCAATTTGGAATCTAAGAATATGAGTAATCCTATTTTGAATAGGCTATGGAGTGTTGAAGAAAAAAAATAGAAGACTTATTCTCATTAATCCTTTTCCCAGAGGCAGACAAGTAAATATCTAACAACCTCCTAAAATTGGTAGCTTTAGTAACTCTATCTAACCCCATCAAAGCAATATCATCCACAAACTACAAATGCAAGTGAAGAGTAATAATGTCACCCCAATTCCAACCCTGAATCAAGCCTTGCCTAACCCAAGATTTAATAAATCTCCCAAAACCTTCAGCCATTATAATAAATAAATACAGAGATAAGGGGTCCCCTTGGCGAAGCCCTCGAGAGGAATTAAAAATCTCTAAAGCTTCACCATTAAAAAGGACCGAGTAAGGGGGAGAAGTAACACAACTCAAAACCCACATAATCCACTCATTGCTAAACCCAAAAGCTTTCAAAACCTTGTACAAAAATGACCATTTGACACAATCATAAGCATTAGTCATGTCGAACTTAAAAAACATAGCCTTCTCTTTGGATGAATCTATAGAATGAATATCCTTTGTAGTCACCACAAGCCCATCTAAGATTTGCCTTCCTACAAAAAAA
Source organism: Cryptomeria japonica (assembly GCF_030272615.1). Classification (NCBI taxonomy): domain Eukaryota; kingdom Viridiplantae; phylum Streptophyta; class Pinopsida; order Cupressales; family Cupressaceae; genus Cryptomeria; species Cryptomeria japonica. Next base: position 542,469,277 of record NC_081406.1, on the reverse strand, counting down.
TCCCCCTAATCCTTTGAAACTAAAGCACCCAACCATGGACTCAACCTTTCAACAATCAACTTTGCTATAACCTTATAGACCACATTGCACAAGGCTATAGGCTAAAAGAGATCCAAAGAATCAGCTCCTTTTCTTTTTAGAATGAGAGCCAAGAAAGTAGCATTTATTGCTTTCAACATCTCTTTATTTCTTCGAGATTCCAAAACCACCTCCAAGAGATCCAACTTGACAATCTCCTAGAATGCCTGATAAAACACTATTGGAAAACCATCTAGACTTAGAGATTTCCCTTTTTTTCATTTGGAACACAATCCCTTCCAACTCTTCCAAAGTAATAGCTTTATTAAGAGAGGAAACCATTTCATTAGTTACCAAAAAAGGAATACAATTCAGAATGAGATCCTCCTCCTATAGGGCTAAAGGAGTATCCTTCGTAAACATCCTAGAAAAGTATTGAGTGATCTCCCTAGAAAAAAACCGAGTAGAGGAAAGTTGATTCCCATGTAAAGACCTAAGAGAGGAAATAGAGTTACCTTGCCTCATGTCCTTCAGAAAGTTATGAAAAAAGATCATGTTTCTTGTTAGAATTCAAGATTGATGAATTCCCACAAGCCCAGATAATCATCTGCAAGAATACCTATTACATACAAAGGAGAAATTGCACAACAAACATGAATATTGAAGACAATAATAATAATTGAATGCTTGATTGAAAATTGCTTGATTTATAATGAAGGATATGTTACCCTTATAAAGAAATCTAATTCTAAAGATAGAAACCTTAAAAAGAAATTAATAACTAATAATGAATTAATTATTAATATACCTAAGGGATGCATGCATATTAAATGAATATTAAATGCCTAAAAAGCTTCCTAAATTTAGCTTAAGTGCAAAAAGAAAAAGGTGACTTAATTAATTAATCAATATGATTAAATTAATTAAGTAAATAAAACCTTTTACTATAACACCCCCCCTTAAGATGAATTTAGGGAGAAGCTAAAAAGCTAAGTGCATGAATGCAACAAAGGCAACTACATGAAAATTTGGGTCCCGACAACAAGGCCTGATGAGGTACCCAATCACAACATGAAAATCTTCGTAAAGTGGAGAAAAGGAGAAAACCTAGTGGGAACAAAACTCCTCTCCAAAAAAAGACAAAGGAAGACCATGAAGCCCTCCAAAAATGTAGAATCTCTTGTAAATGTTCCTCCATAGGAAGAATGAGAACTAATGTTGCACCAAAAACATCAAAGAGTGACAAAACCAAGTACTAATGTCGATGACGATGAATCACTCACCGTAGATGATAAAGATTAGGGATGCAGACTAGGTATGGGAACCATCGGTTACACAAACATACTGGCATGCTCAATAGAGGAGACAACTCAAAGGTCTGATATCAAATTCCTAATCTACAATACAGAAGGATTGCATAATATGTGTCATCAAAAGACGAAGGACAAAGAGGTGTGGCACTTTATGATAGTGTGTGTACAACATAGCTCAAAGAAGAAGATGCAACATGAAATCAAAGTGTGCAAAACTAGAAAATATATAGATGAGGTTGCCACCAAATGATGCCCTATAGAAATATGTGCAGATGATATGCCCTCTGGTCAGAATATAGCCAAGGGTGAAATTAAGGAAGCCAAAACTCCCCCCCGCCCCCCAAGGTTGTCAGTTGGAGAACATTGCATGGAGGTTAGGTGAAAATAAAATGTGTTCCCAATTTTTCTTATTAGGGTAAAATTAGTTTTATTTATTAAAAAAATGCCCCCCCAAAAAAAACAATCTAAAAAAAAGAAAAAAAACAATTTGTTTTTTTATTTAAAAAATGCATGCAAAAAAATTGATTAAAAAACCAAAAAGGCACATCCAAAAAACATTTTGAAAAAAGAAAAAAATAATTTTTTTTTTTATTATTTAAAAAAATGCATGCATAAAAAAAATGATTTAAAAAATCAAAAAACGCACACAATCAAAGAAGTTTTTTTATATATAAAAAAACTAATAAAAAAAAGTTTTTCATTAAAAAAAACAAAAAAAAATTAAGTTTTTTTGATTGAAAAAACTTTTTATAAAAAAAAAGTAAAAATAAATAAATTAAAACCCCTTGTGGGGTGGGGTCTGCAAACATGCGGAGCCCATAGTGCCTGTAGTGTATCTGTAGGCCCTGCGAGGCCGCAGATCGCCTGTAGTACCTGCAGGTACGACGGGCGGGGGTCGCAGGGAATATTCCCTATGGCTCCCCCAAAAAAATTCATTGTTTTTAAAAAAAAAAACAATAAACAAAAACTCACACCCCTTTTTTCGATTTAAAAAAAAATCAAAAAAATCAAAATTTCCCTGTACTATACATGCGTCCGTACAGCTAGCCAAGGAGGGCAATTTTTTTCTCCAAAGCAAACGATGTCCGATCTAAGTGAATGAATAGGTGATCTTGGGGTTTTTGGACATTTTGAGTCCAATGGCAGTGTTGGTTTGAGCCCAAAGTGCTCCGATTGTTGGAAATTGCGAATATCTCCTAAAAAGGCAAATAGGGTCTTTAGATTTGGAGCTCTGATACCATGTTAGAATTCAAGATTGATGAATTCCCACAAGCACAAGTAATCATCTACAAGAATACCTATTACATACAAAGGAGAAATTGTACAACAAACAAGAATATTGAAGACAATAACAAGAACTTAATCCCTAATTGAATATTGCTTGATTTACAATGAAGGATATGTTATCCTTATAAAGAAATCTAATTCTAAAGATAGAAACCCTAAAAAGCAATTAATAATGAATAATGAATTAATTATTAATATACCTAAGGGATGCATGCATATTAAATAAAAAATTAAATGCCTAAAAAAGCTTCCTGAATTTATCTTAAGTGAAAAAAGGAAAAGGTGACTTAATTAATTAATCAATATGATTAAATTAATTAAGTAAATAAAACCTTTTACTCTAACATTTCTATCTCTAGCCTACAACTAGTCAAAATGGGACTTTTACTTCCAAAAGATCTTCTCCCTCAACTCTCATTCTTCAAAGTCTTTGACAACAACTGCTTCTAATTTGAACAATCCTCAGTTAAACCATGCTCTCTAATATGGCCAGTAATAACATTCAAACGAGACAAAGCCACTTACTTGACCCTGAAGACATTGCCAAAGGAATGCCAAATCTACTTCTTCAGCTTGTACTTGACAAATTGGAGATGCTTGGAAAAAGAATTCATTGTAGTCCCAAACGTAGGAATCCCCAAGGCGCACCATTCAACAACCAAGTTATGCAAAGAAGAATCACAAAGCCACATGAAATGAAATTTGAACAATGGATTTTTGGAGGTCCCAAAGAGAGAAGTAGAAAGTTTGATTGGCCAATGATCTGAACCCCTCCAGTCCAAAACCTCAATGCTAGTGTTCCAACTATCTCTAATCCAAAAATTAGACACCAAAAACCTATCAAGCCTTTTAGAAATAGCATTAGAGCCCTACCTCCTATTTTTTCAAGTAAAAAATTGATTAGATGATCTTATGTCCACAAGATTTAGAAAGTACATTCTCATTGAACAACTCAGAAGATTGATCAAGTCTAGAAATTCCTCCCCTTTTCTCATCCATGATTAAAACATTAAAGTCACCAATCAAAATCCAAGGAAGATAAGGATCATGGGATCTAACCATCCTAATATGGGACCAAAGTAAAGACTTCCCTTGAAGATTAGTAAGAGAATACACATTAATAAGCAAAATAATTTCACCTAATTCCAAACTTGAGGTCAGAAAAGACAAAGAGGATCTACTAGAAACCTACCACATAGGAACAACTTTTCTCAAGTTCCAAAGACAAGCCACACCTCCTGAATTGCCCTTATCCCCAATACACTAGCACTGGTTTCTAGCCCAAATCCTAGGAGCCAAACTCATTATTCCCTCAATAGACAACTTAGTCTCCTAGATGAAAATAATATTTAGAGAATAAGCATGAATAAAATCTCGAATAGCCTTTTGTTTAGGTATGCTATTCATACCCCTTACATTCCACAAGAGAATATCATTTCTAGGATTGGGAAAAGTGTGAATCAATGGGCTTCACTGGTCCAGACTCAACCAAAGTCTCTCCTTCCAGTTTCACTTTTTCTTGATCTTTCTTTCTACCTCCCTTAGAGGGCTTCTCAGGAGCTCCATTCTTGATTCTTTTTGGAGTAACCCCAAGGCAAGTGGGATACTTCTTCCTTTGCCAGTTTCCTGAGACTCTTTCTCTAGAGTATCCATAGAGCAACCTCCTCCTATACCATTTGAATTTTCCTTACAACTTACCATTGCCATTCCATCCAGAGATGGAGGATATATATATATATATAAAAGAAGCAAGTCCTTCAACCAAAGGATCCTTAGGAAGAGAGGAGTCCTTCCCATCATCTGTAAGATCCAAGCTCATAGGAATTTGACTAGAAGGCAAATCAGCTAGGGGCACATCAAATTGATCTGATTCCTCCAAGGCATCAAATGTGTTGAAAAATTTATCAGATTGTCTATCTTTCAGAGTTCTTTTATGCCCTCTTCCCTTGCCCTGAGGCTTGAATAGAGTAAAACCCTCTTTGTCTTCCACTATGGGAGTCTTTCCATTATCCTATTTAGGAGGAGGCCGAGAAGATTCTTTACTAGTAGGACTTGCATTGTTAGTCTTAGGATACATTTATTGCAAATGACCATATTCATGACAAATTTAATAGAAAAATGGAAGGGTTTCATAATCTAATTGTTGGATCCAAGAGGTGGCACCCATCTGAATTTCCATAGATTTTGGCATATGCTTACTCAAATCAATCTCAATATAGATTTGGGAATGAGTGATTACCTTTTTCTCCATAGTTTGTGTCGATGGGCTCACTGGTTTTTCGAGAAGCAGTGCCACCGAGTGAAAAATGTCATGCCTCTAGAATTCCAATAGGAACCACGACAATTGCACCCAAACTAGAACTCTTGACGACAATTCCTCTATGGGGTTAAAGCCAACATGCCAAGGCTTAATAAATAAACCCACGATTAAAAAAGTATGACCCCCCCTTCAAAGGCCTTATTCCTATCAGAGATACAAGGAAAAACCACCAGAAAATAGTTGTTGGCAGTCAACATTACTTCCATCTCCCCCTCTGGATTCCAAGTTTGATGAGCCCATGATTCCAAGAAAGGTAGAGATAACCTTATCCACATCAATTTACAAATTAGAGCATGATTAGAAAGATAATCAACATTGTCCTCCACCATCCCAAGCGAAATTACCAGCACAAGCTCGTACTCACTCCTAGGAAGACACCCATTGACCCTTTGAAAGTGGAATTCTCCATTATGAGAAGACCCTACCTCAAAACCATTCTTATTTTCCCCAAAACCCAAAATTTGCAGTCTAAGTAGAAGGCAATTCACCCCTATGCACAACTTCATTGAAAGGAATCATCTTCAATAAGGAATCTCCACCATGCATAGTCATGCAAGGCCTAGCACAGAAAAAAACAAAACCCACAAAAGAAAACACTTCAGAACAAAGACAAGGGGGCACACACCAACTAAAGCACAACCCTCCACAACTAGGAAACAAACAACCCAAAACGCCAACAAAAAAGCTACAATGAGAAAGAAGACCCTAAAATGTTGTACGAACCCCAAAACACCATCTTTGTCCTCCAACACAACACTCTCCCAGCCAGATCACTCATAGATGCCCCTCCTCTCCATGACACAACCAAATCCCAACATGGAAAAATTGTGGCTAGGGTTTGAAACCCTAGCCTGCAATGAACAAAGCTCCACCAACCATTTTTTTATATTCAACCACTTTCATATCACAATTATTTAATATTAAATATAATAAATAATATAATATTTTTCATGTAGAATAATAGACAAATATAATTGTCTTCATGATACTATCTTTAAACCTATTTTACATAAAATTTTAAAAATATAAATACCCTAATTTAATATTTATAATAATAATTAAAAATAAATAATATTATATTTCAATTATTGCAAAACTTTACTAGATGATAAGCATTATCTTCCGCATAAACAAATCATTGTTTTTGGATAAAAAAGTTCTTTATTGAAATAATGCCTAGGAGCTTTAAAAACTCGTCTTAAATATATAATAAAAAGGTCTCTTAAACAACTTGAATGTTTTATTGTTGTGTAATGCTTAAGCTTTTTAAATGGAGTAATTTGAAGCTATATCACCTATTCAATCTTTCTTGCTCATGTTTGATTAAGTTTTGTAATATAGGTAATTGTTTCCCACATGATCACAACAAAAATAACAGTATCAATAATCAGGAAGATCATGAATATTGTAGTGACAATGATAATAATCGAGTGCAAGAAGAAATCGATGGTAATATTCATGGGGTTTTTATATCTTCCCAAATGGAGAGAATAAAGTTGGGGAGACTAATACAAAACTAGAGAAATCAAAAGGAATTTAACTACAAAAGAAATTGATGATAATGTTTATGGAGCTTTAATGCCCACAACAAATGAAGAGAATGTAGTTGGGGAGACTAATACATAAACCAGAGAAATAAAAGGAATTGACTATAGAAGAAATTGATGATTATGTTTATGGGGCTTTAATACCCGCAACAAATGGAGACAGTATAGTTGGGGAGACTAATACAAAAACCAGAGAAATTAGAAGGAATTCAACTACACAAGAAATGGTTTTAGAGGAAGAGGAAGAGGAAGAGTGCCCCTTTGTTTGGATGGATATGAAGTAGAGAATCCAAGAATAAATATTCCATGTGATCATTGTTTCCATTTTCAATACATTATTAAGAGGTCATAGTGGATTCATTTATGTCATGTTTGTGCTATAGGCATTGCTTTCAATGAGGAGGGTCGATTGGTGAAACCTGATGGGTGATTTTTTGGGCTGCCTTTGGATTGTTAGTAGCATAATCATGTAGTAGTCATATAATAATCATAATTAAAAATAATTTAATATTAATTATAATAAATAATATAATATTATTTCATGAGAATGTGTGCGGTTCTTCTATTCCAACAAATGATGTCATTTATCCCCATTCTTTACATAATTCTCATGATGAGGGTGAATCACTAACTAGGGTATCCATTGACCAATTGGAGAAGATTGATAATATATTTGAAAATATTTAACAATGGACGAGTCAACAATACTTGGAAAGTGAGGCCATCCCATTGATTGAAGGATTATAAATAATGGTTCAAAGTGATAAAATTGGTGTTGATTTGTTGTTTGGCCTTGCTCATATTGTTGACACTAATATCATGCCTTTTAAAAGTTATGTTAAAGCCCTTGGTTACACTCAACCTCCTACTGAATTTAATCATTCTATTCCCATGCCTACTTCTATTCCTAGTGTGCCTACTTTCACATCCAACATCATGGCTACTTCCACACAAAATGTTATTCCTACACATGTTTTTCAAGAGGGCAATCTTAATAATCAAAACTCTTTCATTCCTCCTTCCATGAGCCTTCAATTTGTTACCCAATCATATCCCATACCTACCTATCATAGTGTCCCACCTCCTTATTCTCAACCTCCTCCTTCATTTAGCGATGTTACTCCTCCATCCCAATCAAACATGTCCAATTTCAACCCATCCACCAAAGCAACCATTAATAGCCTAGCTCAAACTGTGTCATCCTTGCAACAACAAATAGCTTCTATGAACCAATCAAAGTATAATGTGCCCACATTTGATGTAGGAAGTCCATTATCTAATGATATTGTTCATTTTTTCCCCCATAAACATGTAGAAGTCCCTCAATTGGAGATTTATAATGGAAAAGGCGATGCTATGACTCATGTGAAAACATTTCAAACTTTGTGTAGTGATTTTGCCTATGATCAAAGACTTTTGGCTAAATTGTTTACTGGAGCGTTTAGAGATAAAGCTTTGCAATGGTATTGTTCTTTACCTCCTTATTCTATTACATCATTTGGGTAAGTGCACCAAGATGGAGTGCAAAAAGGGGGGTATAAGTGGACACTTTTTTTCTAAAATCAGGTAAACCTGAACTTGGAGGAGAAAGTTGAGAACCATCCACTCAAGATATGAAGATATTCAAAGAACAAAGATTGTAGTAATTTGAATCTAGTTTCCAAACTACTAATTTTTTTCAAAATTGGATAATATTAAGGGGGTCAAATCCTTTGCACACAGAAAATAGACCCTTATTTTTATATGAAAAACATAACATAGTGTCTGACGTGCGAATCAAAAAAGTCATAGTTAGATTTAGTATTTTGACAAATCCTTTGGCAGAAAGATAGGTAAGAGTGAGCACTAGAATTTGTGTATTATTTTGTAATTTTTTGTTGACTATTTTTTATTTTTTATGATTCTTTCGATCGAGCACATCTTGAAAATCAAGTACTTGTTCATGCACAAAGCATAACTCGCACCAAAACAATCGAAATGAAAAAAAAATTAAATTGTAAAGAATCAAGTACACTACAATAATATATAATTTTTTTAAAATTTGGATAAGTAGATCAAAAGTTATTAAAAAAATGGTACACGTATGTCTCTGAGAACTATGGAGACACTAGTAAAACAAATTCAATAATAATATGTTATTGTTGTTCAAATTTAAAGAAAAATTATATGGTTAGAAAGCTCAGAAGATGAGTGAAAATATGGTGGCAATTTTAGAAATACCCACTTGATGAAGTGTAAACCTGATGATGAAAAAGTCGAGAAACCAAGTTCATAAAAAAAAACACGTCAAAAAGGAGGGAAATGGAGGGAAATCAAACTTCCAAACCGTAGCTTTGTCATCCAAGCCTATTTGCAAGCCTAAATAGACAAGAGCGCGTACGAGGTTTCTTTTGAATAAGAACCGCATACGGGGTTTTATTTGAATAAGTAGCGCATACACGGTTCTTCCTGTGATACTATAACATAAAGAAATTAATGTGTATGTTTAAAATGTGTGTGTGTACATACATATATGTATATGTATATAATATATGTATGGTGTATGTATACATATATGTATGTTTATAATATATACATGTATAATATATATATAATATATAATATATATATATATATATATAATATGAATGTATGTGTATTATCTTTTGATATTTTATGTGTATTATATGTATATGTGTATGTAAATGTATATGTATATTGATATATATTGTCTTTTGATATCTTATTGTACATTATATTCCTCTCTCTCTCTCTCTCTCAGGATCCCACATAACACCTAATGACATCATGTAAGGTCCCTTAGCACACATATGACCCCTTAATATCATATGATGTCCTAAGGGGTCATATGATGTTCTAACACGTGTGACCCCATTATGACCCTACATGACCCCCAATGATTCCATATGACCCCTTCAGACCATGTATGATATCTTAAGGGTTCATATGGTGTTGTAACATATGTGTGGCTCAATTATGACCCCACATGACCCTTAATGACATCATGTGACATCTCTTCCTCTCCCCCCATCTCCCTCCCTCCCTTTTGTATTCCTCTCTCTCTCTCTCTCTCTCTCTCTCTCTCTCTCTCTCTCTCCTCACCTAACACCACATGACCCTTTAGGAGCATATGATGTTCTAAGGGGTCAAGATGGCAAGAAGGAATTACGGTGTCGTAAGGTGGAAAGATGAACCATTATTACAATATAAAAATTAGTACCAATACTACTTACAAGAATAAAAAACTAGCATGCTCCCCCTCTCTCCCTTCCTCCATACCCCATCCCTCTCTCTCTCTTCTTCTCTCCCTCCCCTCTTTCTCTCTCCCTACCCCCTTTATCTCCCTTACTCTCCCATCCCCCCCCCTCTCTCTCTCTCCCTTAGGACCCCACATAACACCTAATGACATCATGTGACCCCTTAGCACACCACGTGACCCTTTAGGAGCATATGATGTCCTAAGGGGTCATATGGTGTCCTAAGGTGGCAAGATGAACCATTATTACAATATAAAAAGAAGTACCAATACTGCTTACAAAATTAACAAACTAGCATGTTCCCCCTCTCTCCCTTCCTCCATACCCCATCCATACACAAATTCAACTTGGTAAACAACTTCTTTATCTGAAAATTGGTTGCAAGCCTTGCAAGTTATTTATAATTGGAAAAAATTTCATTATCACCCACTTTTCTTGTGTAGAGAAAATTCAGAAGCACTTTCAAGCTTTCTCCTCCTACCTCCTCCACTATCACTTCTACTCTTCCATTCTCCATGAAACCTGCAACCTGAAACACAATACTTTCTCCTCCTACCTCTTTCATCACTATATTCTCTTTACCCATCTTTTAATATACCACTTGGAACATAATCTTATCTCCCACCTCCTTTATCACAATCACTCCTTTCTTTTGAACCATCAGATCCCCTTCAAACATGGCCCAAAAAGCATCTGACTTATTCACCTGCCAATATATTATAAAATAAACGACAATGGAATGTCCTTAATCTAAGCTATCTCTCTCTCTCTCTCTCTCTCTCTCTCTCTCTCTCTCTCTCCCATCCATCTCTCTCTCCCTCCCTCTATCTCCCTCCTCTCTCTCTTCCTATATCTCTCCATGCTCTCTCTCTCTCTCTCTCTCTCTCTCTCTCTCTCTCTCTCTCTCTCTCTCTCTCTCTCTCTCTCTCTCTCTCTCTCTCTCTCTCTCTCTCCTTCTCTCCTTCTGCCTCTCCCTCTCTCTCCCTCTCCCCCTTTCTCTCCCTCTCCCTCTCCCTCTCCATCCTCTCTCTCTCTCCCTCCCTCTCCCTCCCTCCCTCCCTCCCTTTTCCTTCACATTTTCTTTACTGCAAGTAACACGTACTAGGTTTCAATAAGTTAAAAGCGTGTACGAGGTATTGGGAATATGGATGTTGGCCTGCTGAGAATTTCTAGGGACTAATAGCACGCACGGGGTTACTGAACATACCACATATGTGGTTCTTGAACATACTTTTAGTTGCCCAACAACCTCAACGGCCTCAAAAGAATTTTTTGAGGTCGTTGAAGGCCCCACTATAACTATTATTGCGCTTCTGTGATAGTTTTATATGTAGAAGTAAGTGAATTTTTTGTTTTGCATGATTTCAAATGATTGAATTGTTGTTCTTGTTAGTTTGGTCAATGTTATTGTGATTGTTTAATAGTTTTGATTTACATATATATGTAAAATGATTTTATTTAGGAAAACAGGTATTAACGATGGGAAAGAACTAGCGAGGAACAGTTGAACAACGAGAGGCTGAAAAGGAATGACAAAGGCAATGTATGAAGAAATTACATGACATAAGAGAAATGAGACAAGAAGGCGCCTCATCCTCAACATCTCAATTCGATTTACCAAATGAACATAATGCAATTGAAGAAGATATCACAATGAATATTCAAACAAACGATGAAGATGCACCAATAACATTTGATTTACCGTATGAAGCTAATGCAATGAATGTACCTAATCCATGCAATGATGAACATACACCGGCTCTATTTGATGTGATGAATATACCTAATGCACCAATATTAACACCTCCTAGAATCATTCATAGGAAACCAAAGTATCTAATTGACATCGATGAGAATATTTTAAAGCCAATGCCCGATAAAATGAATGAACGAACTTGTAGGAGAATGGTTAAAAGAATATGGCAAAACTATTTTAAGAACTTAAATCAAACTGCAAGATGCCAATTAATTTTTGAAATGATTAAAATTTTAAATTTTAGAGAGAGAATGAAAATTCTAGGCCTAAGATCATCCAAAAGTAATAGCGAAAGAACTATTGTGAGAAATCAATTTGATGTATATCAAGCTATTGGTTCAAAATCATGTACTAAAGATTCTAATGTTACTAGATGTGTTATTACATCAATCATAATGAGAAAGAAAATGAAAAAAAGATCATTTGATAAGAAAAACAAGTCATTAAACATAAGTAGAAAAACATTGCGTAAAGCATTAGATAGGCAGGAGAAAATAGAGGACCCTAACAATAATTCTCTTTGGGTGTTCTTGGATAGACTACCATGCAAAGACAAGGTTTTTGTTGATGCATTAAGAACATTAATTGAAACTTTTGGCATGACAACACAAGGGTTTTGCCTAACCAAAGAGATGTTGTTAGAAGGAGAATTGGATCTAGAAATCGTGAGCCACATGCCAAACACTATTTGGATATGACTCAAAACAAGATTTTATGAAAGATTCCTTCAAAAGTTTCCTCAAATAAGAATTAGTCAAAGATTTTTTGAAATGGAAAAACTTTTTTATGTTAAGATTAATCATGTATGCACCACGTGTTGTTGTAGGATGCATATTGAATTTTTCATGTGCTATGATATTTATCATCATATATGTTGTACTTTGCACACTAACGATGTTTTGCAGGATGCAATATACAACCACCTCCTAAGTCACCAAGAGAATTTATTTCAAGTGTGTTATGTAAAAGAGATGATGGTTGCATTTATTATAAGATGATGTGTTTGAAAGGTTCTTGTGCTACATGTGGTGGTTTGCAACATTTGCCAAGATGTCTACATTTGGATAGAACACATGAAATTGGTAAGAAACTAGTATCTTTTGGAAAGTACAAGACACATATGGGGTTAAAGATGGAAAAGAATTGAAGAGATGTGAGTTAGTGAAAAGCGATATATGTGTAGTTGATTTTATGAGAACATTTAATGAGAAACTAGTTTATGAGTACATGACGCATACACATGGAGCTTGGTGGTTAGATGAGGAATTCAAGTTATGCAAGGACACATTTCCTCTTGGTACCATTATCTCTATAGTTGACTTTTTTGAAAATTATACACTACAACCTCAAAATGGAGTGCAATCTATGTATTACCATTCTATGTAAGTTTCTTTTTTTGTAAACATAGCATTCATGCATGCAGATGATAGCACATAAGTGATGATCGTACACATTCATCAGAGTTTGTGCAAGGATGCTTTAAATTTATCTATGATAGTTTAAGAGAAAGGAACATACAATACAAGAAATATATAATATGGTCAAATAATTGCACCTCGCAATTCAAAAATGCAAGGATGTTCTATTGGTTGAGTAGGATGCATGTGACAAGTGGTGTATAACATTTTTGGAATTTCACTGAGGCTAGACATGGAAAGGGAGAGCACGATGGTGCAGAAGCATGCATAAAAAGAGCCCTAGCTAGAGAAGAATTGAAGTACGAAGGTGGTGCTGAGTTGATAGATGCAACAACAATTGTGTGATGGTGTAACTCTACAATGGGACTAGGTAATACAGGTATGGCAATGGTTCATAGATATTTTTGGTTGATCACTGAATCTGACATTGAAAACTATCAAGATTGTTGTATAGTTGCAGGATCCAGTTGTTGGCAATAACGACAAGGTATAAGTCTATGATTAGTGGTTTACTATATCTAACTCAAACTAGACCGGACATTATGAATGCAGTAAGTATTGTTTCAAGATATCAAAGTAATCCTAAAGAAATCATGAATGTACAATAAAAATGATATTTCGGTATTTGCAAGGAACAATAGAATATGTCTTATGGTATTCTAGAGATGATGACTTCACTTTATGTGCATATACTGATTCAGATTGGGCAGGAGATACTGATGACAGGAAGAGCACTTCTAGTGGAGCTTTCTTTCTTGGAAAGAAATTAGTTTCATGGATCAGCAAAAAAACAGTCATGCATTTCTTTATCTACTGCAGAGGCTGAGTATGTTGCAACAACAACTAATTGCACTCAAGTCTTGTGGATGAAGCAAATGTTGAAGGATATCAAGGTAAATTGTAGTGAACCGGTAGTTATCTACTGTGATAACTCTGCAGCTATTGACATGTCTAAGAATCCGATATTTCACTCTAAGACTAAGCATATATCAATAAAGTATAACTTTCTGAAGGACAAGGTAGAAAAAAAAGAAGTCAAATTGGTTTATGTGAACACTAAAGAGTAGATTGCAGATATATTCACTAAACCGTTGTCTAAGGAATCATTTGATTATTTGAGAGACAGGTTAGGGGTTTCTGCCCCTCCGACATAGACTTGATTGGTGCAGTTTGTCATCAGTCCAACATGCATTATCAGGGATATTATTCATTCTGACACTGATGAGTGGTGCTACTACTCAGGGTGATTAGTCAGCTTTGAGATTCAGAGGTTTATTCTTTCTTTGATATTTTTGTCATATTTTTGGCATTGATGTCAAAGGGGGAGAGATAGTGATGTGAAAAAAAATATCCAGAGATATTATTCACAGGGGGAGAGTTATTGATATTTGGGAGATTGTTGGTTGTCTTCCATAGGGGGAGACTTGTTTGGCATTTTTTTGGTACTTAGATGTTTTTCACATCTAGTGTTGCCATCAATGCCAAAGGGGGAGATTGTTGACAATATGGAAGAATTGATTATGTGCTGCATTGATGTTTTTTCATTGATGTCAACACTAGCTAATATGGTTTTGGTTACCGGTAGAAGATCTAGTGTTACCGGCAAAAAGACTATCTGTTGGACACTTCTGACATGTTTAGATCAATGGAGTATGTTTGATTTTATGTCTTACATGTTTCTAAAGCATGATTTGGTTAGTTGTTATTGACTTGTTAATCGGATTCTATCACACACTCTTGTAAACCCTTACCGGCATGGGTTTAAGGTTTAACTGACAGAGCTTTCACTAAGAAATATTGACAGGATGCATAAGTGGTGTTGGTGCAACTTCTAGATTGATTTTAGGATGTTGAATATGTTCTTTGATCATGCCTCAACTGATTGAAGACATTTCTTTGGCATGGTGAACCCAGATTAGGTCTGGTACCTATCTAGGTTATGGACCGGTATCATGTTAACATGTTCTCTACACATTACCGAGGTGGTTTATGGATTGGTTATTGTTTTTTTGGTCTCAAGATGACATGGCATATCATTGTAATATGGATGTATGTAATGATCTTATTGTAATATCTTTTAGGTGGCCGACCTAATTGGTTTGGTCCTTAGGGTTGGTATAAATTGATGTAAGATCTCATTGTAGACCATGAATAGGCATGGAATGTGGATGAAAATGTAATATCATATGCGAAGGAGATTTGGTCGATCATAGGTGATAGAATTGGGATTAAGGAAGAGGTCAAAGGCCTCTGGTATTGAGCTTAACCGGGACTGTAATCAGGAATGATACATGCTATCTCTGCCAATTCATTATTCTGGATTGTTGTCCATTTATCTTGAGGTGGTTATAACCTCTCTATAGTCAGTGAGACTCTTTTGTAATGAGCAGTATGCTCTAGGTAGTGTGCCTTCCTGCATGTGCAGGCCCCTCATTGTATCACATACTTTCTACAGAAGTATCATCTGACTGTGGGTAGGCTTCCCACCATGGTTTTTCCCTTTTCGGTTTTTCCACGTACAAATCATGGTGTTATGTGGTATGGTTACATTGTGTTGGTTATTTATTTTATTGCTTACCGGTATCTGTTTCTTCTATTCCAGTACTTAATGTTTATGTGATCTGGTTAAAGGTTATTAAGTGGTTTGGTTGATATAATCTATTAACAACTGATTCAAACCCCAATCTTAGTTGTTCACTAGCTATACTAACACCAGTGACATGCACTCATTTCAAAGTTCAAATGCAAGTTCACCTGTATTTTATACTAGACAGATTGTATGTTTTTGCTCTTCATGTATGTATTTTTTGTGGGAAGAATGTGGATCACAAGAGTGGGTTGGCAAATGGTCTTGTAGACTGTTGCTTCCCATTGATACCTATCAAATTCCCAGAGCATTGCAATTGAACTAGATGGAAGCATCAGTTGATTTCGATCATGTATCCGACCTAGTGGAACCAGGTGATTTTTTGGGTAAATTTTTTGGCAGTTGTTGCAGAAGAGAACAATGAAGAAGGAACATATTACTTTTTGTGTCATTATATTGAGCCTAAGAGAAAATTGACAACCACAATCATTGATGGAGAGGGTATTGAGTATCTAGTAGGATCTGTTGTTGTGACAAGCACATGGATTAGGAGATACCCTATCAAGAATTTTGATGTTTTGTTGTTCAAGGACTTTGAAACACACAGACATATTCTTTATTTCTCCAACCTTGTTGTTGCAACGAATATTCATTTGATTAAGTATCATGGTAGACCTCATAACAAGATTTTATGGAAAGTTCGTGAATCTGACCACGAGACAATACTTGACACAATACGGGTTAGAGCCGATCTAGAAGGCTCACTTGATTGATTATACAGTTCAGGGTAGAATGATTTTGAGAATTTTGTATATATCATCGGCGAATAGTTCTATATTCATTTTTTTGTATATATAAATGCCCATGAGCTGATTTGTACATATTTAGGGGCATAATTTTATATATTTAAATGACCATGAGCTGATTTGTACATATTTAAATTGCAAAATTTGTATAATTAAATGGCGATGAGCTGATTTGCACATATTTAAATGCCAAATTTTGTAGAAAAGCCCATGAGATGATTTGTAAAACATTTTTTGAATATATGACCATGAAGATAACTGAGATAGGTCATTGTAGATGAGCCTCACGTGACCTTATAGGTTCAAACGGATCGATCATATGCATTTTTTGGACTCAGGGCACTTGAGAGATCGCGACAGTAGGGTATGGATCTCGATGTTTCGATGTATTGGGAGGCACAACAAGAGAATGCCTAGATTAAAACTACCCACCTGAACGTGCTCATGATGTTGGTTTATGCCCACGGTGAATAGAATCAAATCTAGCCTATCTTGCAACTTTGGATTGCATGCCATTGACGATTTTTTGCAGCAGGTGAAAAACCGCTACCATTTGAAAATGGATTTGAGTCATCATAAACAAAGATAGGTCATTGTAGACAAGACTCACGTGACCCTATAGGTTCAAATGGATTGATCGTATGCATCCTAGATTGCGAGAAACTGTCCATCAAATTTTGATAATTTTTTGGACTCAGGGCACTTGAGAGATCGCACTGGTAGGGTATGGCTCTTGACATTCTAGCGCATTGGGAGGCACAACAGGAGCATTCCTAGCATAGAAATTCCCATGCAGACATGCTCATGATGTTGGTTTGTTCCCACGACAAACAAAATCAAATCCATCCTATCTTGCAACTTTGCATTGCATGCCACTAACGATTTTTGCAACAAGTGAAAAAATGCTACCATTTGAAAATGGCTTGGAGTCATAAAAAATTGAGATAGGTAATTGTAGATGAGCCTCACGTGACCCTATAGGTTCAAATATATTGATCGTATGCATCCTGGATTGCGAGAAACTATCCATCAAAGTTTGACAATTTTTTGGACTCAAGGCAGTTGAGAGATCGCGTCGGTAGGGTATGGCTCTCGACGTCCCAATGCATTGGGAGGCACAACAAGAGCATTCCTAGCATAAAATTGCCCACCCTGATGCGCTCGTGATGTTGTTTTGTGCCCATGACAAATGGAATCAAATCTAGCCTATCTTGCAACTTTGCATTGCATGCCATTAATGATTTTTGCAGCAGGTGAAAAATGCTACCATTTGAAAATGGCTCTGAGTCATCAGAAATTGAGATAGGTCATTGTAGACAAGCCTCACATAACCCTATAGGTTCAAATGGATCGATCGTATGCATCCTAGATTATGAGAAACTATTTGTCAAAGTTTGACCTTTTTTTGGACTCAGGGCACTTCAGAGATCGCACCGGTAGGGTATGGCTCTTGATGTTTCGGTGCGTTAGGAGGCATAATAAGAGAATTCATAGTGTAAACCTACCCACTTGGACCTGCTCATTATGTTGGTTTGTGCCCATGATGAAACTTTGACAACATTGACAACTTTGATAATTGAGCAACTTTTACATCTTTTATCCAAATGAGCCCAAACTTTCACAAATGACTTCAAATGATCATTAATGGTCCCAAATCACCTTATTTAGATAGAACAAATGGAAAACAAGACAAAAAAAAATTTGATGAAAGGAATAAAAAGCATCTAGTGATCATTACCACAGATCAAATCTGACCATTGTTGTTGAATTTCATTTTGATTGAGACAAGGAGTTTTGTAGGGTTAATTCAATATTTTACAAAGCTTATCAAATCATATTCCACAATTTCAATGCTTTATATCATAGATTTTTGTTGTTTATATTCATATTGTTGATTACATAGGTAAATATTCATTTAACTTTATAAAAGGGTAGCCACCAAATACACCAAACAAATTATTTATAAATAATCATTTATATATATCAAAATGCACATGTAATGGCCACCCCTATTTTCATTTTGAAAGAGACTTGCAAACTACTATATGATATCAATTAAACTGCTTAATAATCAACATGGCATTTTATCAAACACATGACAAACATACAACAATATATGCAAAACCCAAAACTTCTTATTTGTTGTTAAATACTGATTTGCAATATAAATGTGAACATTCAACTGCCTTATGGGCTGTGACAATTATTCAGGTTTGTATTCAACAATTACAATGCTTAGTTATGAAAATATGATAGAAAAAACATGGAATTGAATGTTGTAGTGGTTTGTAGATGTAATGGTAGCCTTCCAAACTTCTAATCAGCAAGAAAAACAAGTAAACTTCATACCAACATTGTTCATGCACTATAGCAGCACTATTCATGGCACTGTAGCATTTTTACTATTCATGCTTACTGTAGCAAAACACTATTCATGTGACACTGTAGCAAAAACACTATTCACATGGCATTGTAGCAAAAACACTATTCACATGGTAACGTAACAAAAACACTATTCATGCAGCACTGTAGCAAAAACACTATTCACGTGTTATTGTAGCAAAACACTATTCACGCAGTACTGTAGCAAAATCACTATCTTCAAATCTGCACTTTCAAACCCCTGTAAAAACTTCATGTGAGAGCACCATATGAAGCCCAATGTGTTTCCTGAATGAAAACACCATTAATCCTCCTGACTATGTCTTTCAACAGCGAAGAGAATGCTAACAAAGAGGGATTCCGTCCTCCAAGCCCAATAATCAGATCTCTAAGAAATCCAATAGCATGACATTAATCTCATCCAAGCATACCCCAAAAGAGAGCTCTTAACCTCAATTTATATCTTCTTCCTGGATGCAAACACTTCGTTTCCTAAATGTGGGATAATACATTTTACAATAAAATATTATTTCCCACAATGCACACATTAAAGGGAACTTTTAATATTTTAAACATTACTTTATATTCCCAACCTTATAATATAACGATAAAGTTAAATATTTAATTTAACTTAACACTTTATCGTTAAATATTAAAACATTGTTGATAATCCCTTTAAATCATTGTCGCCTTCAAATATTTTTTTACTGATAATTATGCCAACCAGGGAAACACTAAAAATTTCAAGTGACTGCTTGGAGACCAACTTACTATAAATAGTAAGTGTCTAGAAACCCTTTCAGAGCAGCACCGATTGGCCTGAAACTGAAAACACCTAGGCCAAAACACCTCAGGATCCCACCAATGTCCTTGTTAGCCTTCGGGACCGTGGCAGAATAGGCTAACGACACCCTATATCATGTTGCGCTAAAAAGGGGACATTACAACACATTAAACAACACAATGAACAAATTTTGTATGTATCAAATATTCCTATCAATATCAACAAAATGCATAATAATGAACACAATACACATTTACTGGATCGAATATCAACATTTATATATATCAAAAAAGTCATATATGCCAAGTCAATACAAGTTTTACAAAAATGTGGCATATGCCTGTCCAAATCAATATACAATAAAAATGTAGAATATATCTACATGATTTGGTCATTCAATGACCACAATTAACTCTATGTGATCCTATACTTATGGTGGATCATCAAAATCGAGCCTCTTTGACGTGTTATGTGGCTCTATAGATGGCTACACAACCACAATTCAAAAGCCAAGTTAGAATCCCTTTGTAGAAAATAGTTCACAATTATCAACATAACTATGCATTTAACCATAATTTCTTTGCAATTAAAATGTAGACTACCTCATATGCTAATCTAGGATGTATTTTCTTCTTTCTCTTCTCCTTGTCAGTCTTAGGAGTTTTCTTGAACACAAACTTGAAAGGATCCAAGTTATGGCCGAACCGCGTAGGGGCCTATTGTAGATTAAAAATAAATAATACAATGTACTAACATATATAGATCAAAAACACTAAAAATATACAATATAGAGAACAAAAGTGTACTGAAGCCTCAGATGCTTCTCCAGTAGTCTGAGGAGTGCTCGCCATTGATAGAGCAGTTGTGGCTATTACCCATACGAAACACGATTAAAGATTAAATGCAATTAATTTTAATGATAAGTATTGTAGGTTAAATACAATTAATGCAATATATAAAATAAAAGTGTACTAGAGCCTAAGATGCTTCTCCAGTACACAAAGGAGGGCTTGCCATTGATGAAGTGGCTATGGATATTTTCTATATGAAAAATGATAAGATTATAATTTATCACAAGTTCACATGTACACGTGCATATAATCATCAAATCAAGAAAATAAAGTAGAGATACATACCTCTGCCCTCTCTCGATCCTCGGGCGTATTAGGTGCATTCAACAAATCTACAAAGCCCAATGGCCGTTGTATATAAAAAACACGAAAAATACTAATCAATCTACAAATTCCAACTAAGACAATTTCAACCTTTTCAAACAATTGTACATTTAAAAATGCTTTCAATTACCTTCTTCCCACATTTAAGTGTTGTCGAGGATTTCTTTTGTTGAGGACGAGGCCTAGACACGGAGGGGGTACCCTAAAACAAACAAAATTAACACAAGAGATATTAGTAGATACTATTAAACATAATTTAATAAATCTAAAATTAAATGACTTACATATTCCATCAAAAGAATGCATAAAATAAGGTGTACAAAATATGATACCACATAGCTTTGTAGGCCAAAATCGATTGCTGAGAGTGTGACATCATCAATGTGGGACATATGGTCCCCTGTCAACACCTACAAAACAAAAAATTGTCAAGAATTAAAGAGGGTTAGTATATCTTATAATTTTTTTAAAATTCAAAGTACTATTCTATTTAACATGTTACAAAATTTATACCCCAGGCGTCGAAGTTGTAGCAGCAATAACTACGGGAGGAATATTAGATGGTGTATTAACACCCACTACTGCATCCCGAAATGCATATTGTTTGTATCTATTTAAATCAATCTATAAATAAAAATTCATTTACAATTACAAATTTTAAGTGACTAATAAATAAAATGTTATGAATTCAAATTAACACACATGTGTCTACGATTGACTAGCAAACAACATGTCCATCAATTCATTTGTTAGCGCCAAATCCTCAGTCGTGTGGGTCTGACATCTACTCCTGCAAATCGTGCATAGATGGGACATGGAACCATCTACACTAGTCTCGACATCCATCCCTATGCATATGCTTGAGCAAGTGGGACACGCATGCTCAATGGGCTGACTAGCATTAGTTGCCTAATCTAATGGATCATCATCTGGGCCAAGAGGGTGTGCTAACTGTGTCCCATGTTGGATGATCGTGTCAGTCAATGTTGTGGCCACCTGAAGAGTCTGTAGCTCCATCAAATCTTTCAAGTCTACTAGGACCGTTGCATGCACCTTGGGTTTGGGTGCTAGGGGGCGACGACTCTATGGGTCTAATACCCTATGGGCTCTAGGTCTATCTTGGGCTGAGCCACCACCTCTACCATGGAACTCTCTCACATCAAAATAATTAGGCCACTCATTAAGGACAAACTCACAATATATTTTCCTTAAAAAATATAATGAAACCTCAAAATTATTACAAGGTGGTTCGTCAAAGACCATCCACCACCCATTCCAAAAAAGATTCTTCATCTACACATTGGTACACCAATGTGTGGGAAACCTCTTTGCATTAAGTGGTAAGGACTCACTAGTTCTAGGATAAAAAAGAAAAAGAGCACATATTTGTGCTTTACTTATGTTTTTATTTTTCACTGCATCATATGATAACCCATCAACATAATAAGTGCGACATCTATCCCTATAGTTTCCCCATTTTGTAATCTAACTCGAAACTGTAGTGGCACCACTAGGCAATGTTTCTAGGATAGTGGCAAGGGATAAATGATGCTCAAGCTCAGATGTTTTCAATCTATTAATCAGTCTAGTTATTTTAGCAGTGTTTTGCCCTAACTGATTAAGCAATTCCTCCTGTGTAGCTGATGTATGGTCTAAAGGAGGAGTAAGAGGTGTATCTTGAGGGTTTTATTATGGGTTTTGAGATGCATCTTGTTGTGGTTCTTGATTTCCAGAATCTGATATTAGTAACAAAAAATTAAAAAACTAATCAAAATCAACGAATTTAAATTGAAAACAAATAAAATTTATCAAATGTGTAAGAAAAACAAAAAAAATGCATAACTAACCTCTTTCCATGGTGATTGGGTGTGAATAAATGGAGTTCATGTGTGGTTTCGAGGGTAAAACACGCCCAAACTCACTCTCGACCGTGGGGTAAAAAAGTTAGAGTCGACAGTTAAAAAAATAATTTATTAGCAGGGACCGCGTACGCTATCCTTTAGGAACTAAGACAGTGTACAGGGTCCTAGTTCCTAAAGGACCATGTACACGGTCTTATTTCCCAAAGGACCCCATACGTGGTTTTGGCCCTTTAGGCTCGACCACAATGAACCTAATCGCGTATGGGGTATTTTGAAATGTTTAAACCGCGAACGCGGTTACTATTTTTTCAAGTTTTTTTTTCGGGTGTGTCCACTTTTTGGCACACCATCTTGGTGCACACACCCATTTCAACAATTTTCTAATGCTTTCATTCAATAATTTCACAATAATATTTCTCCTAAGATTATTTGATTGATTTAATGCATTGTAAGCAAGGTGTTAAATAAAAAGTGACTGATTTTATTGGTAGATATAAGTATTTGTATTCTCAAATTTGTTATCATATACCTGATCAAGATGTTCAAATAATTTTTATTTTTAATTTGCAAAAATTCATTAGGGATAAGCTTCTCTTTTTTGAGTTTACTTCCTTTATGTAGTTGTGCGCAATACTTCACAATTATCAACTTCAAGTGACTCAATTTGAATCATCCCCTTCAATGGCTCTGGTTGATAAGAATGAAAGTGCTCAACAACCTTTTGTGAAGTTTATAACGAACAAAGGATACATCAAGTTCAATGGAAACAACAATACCTAGGTAGCAACCGCGACAATAGGTGTGCCTTCTTTATCCAAGTATTTTAGAAAATAATTTACTCTTAAAGAATATTTGCATAGCATTATGACATAGTTGTTGAGCAAAAATGCATTGAAATTTCCTCCCATCAAACCAATCGATACAACTAAACCTTTGCCACCTCATTATGATGTCAATTCCTTTTTCCAATATCATCGTCAACCTGGTCATGACACTGAAAATTTTTATTCCCTAAAAAGTAAGATCCAAGACCTTATTTATAACAATACCATATTTGTAGCTGGTGTGAATGACAAAGGAATCAAATTTGTATCTCCTCTAAATCAAAATCTCCAAATCTTTACCAATCCTTTGCCTTCTCATTCTACTAATGTGATTGAGTCCAAACATCTTTCCTTTTCTCCTAATGATCTTGGCCTTGAGTCTAATAATATAGTGAATCTTATTGATAAACCTACACCTCATAAGGACCTATGTATTACCTTTGATCCTAGTGAGATTATTGAAGTACCTGATGGCCCTTTATACATCACTATGAGGATCAAAAAATGATTTCACGAGGTGTGTTCATTGATCCCGCGTACATGGTGAATGTCATAACTGAAGAGTGTCTTTATACCTTACAATTGTATTGTGACATATGCTAAATCTGATGTGATAATTAAGATCTTTGATGGTTTCTCTTGTCCCTCTATTGGCTCTATTACCCTTCCTATTGAGGTTGGTACAAAATCTTTAGATGTTAATTTTTCTATTATTCCTACATTGGAACAATTTCCTATGAAGTTGGGACATCCTTTGCTCTCATCCATGAAAGTGATCCCTTCTACTATTCATAAGTGTTTGAAATTCCCTCTTGATGAAAAAATTGTAACAATTAATCATAGCATGTGCCAACCCACAATTAGGTTAGGAGATGTTAATCTTGATTAATTTTGGTCTAAACAATTCTAACCTCTTAAGCCTCGAAGTGAAGCTCTTTTTCAATCTTATCAAAGATGGAAGAATGAGATGATCCTATCCTTGAGCAAGCCTAGAGATCCTAATCCCATTCCTCTTCTTCATAATAGACCTATTCCTCCTCATGATGGACCCGGTCTTCTTCCTACACCTTCTACTCCTCCTTTATATGTTGTGGTTCTATCTCCTACATCATACAAAGGAAAGTGTCCAACATCTCCTATCTTTCAACCTAAAAAACCTTCTCTTTTGCGTCCTTCTTTAAATGAAGAGAAGAATCCTATGCCTATTGATCCCAAACCTTCACAACCTTCAGCTAAAACTAAAATAAATCATTGTGCGAGAGAATTCCTATGAAGATGTTGCACTAGAGCTCGTGATCTTGCTTCTCAACCAATTTCCTCCCCGAAGACTCCAAATGTTGATATGATCCCATTTGTCTTGCCTTCGCCTAACCCTAGGGAGGAAGTTCAACCTAAATCTCCAAGACATAAAATGCTTAAGAAAAATGATGATTCATGCTCTATTCCAATTAAAGACCCTATTTTTATTAATCTTGATGAAGAGATGGATAGAAATGATTCTCATGCTAGCAATGTTGATTCAAGTAATGAATATGAATATGTTGATGTTGACAATGATTTATCTAAAAAAAATTCACAAACATTAATCCTAGCTCCTAGTAACAAAACAAAGTGATGCATCAGTAGAGCATGGTCCTTGTTTGGAACTTGTGATAGATCAATCTATTGTGCTCGATGTTGATCCTCTTGCATACTATCCACCTTTTGAAAATAATGTTCAGGAAGATGGTGAGGTGGATGAGTTGCTTGATTAGCTTCATTTGTGCCATAGATTC
Source organism: Cryptomeria japonica (assembly GCF_030272615.1). Taxonomy (NCBI): domain Eukaryota; kingdom Viridiplantae; phylum Streptophyta; class Pinopsida; order Cupressales; family Cupressaceae; genus Cryptomeria; species Cryptomeria japonica. The sequence goes on along the minus strand of NC_081406.1, from coordinate 542,444,166 downwards.
TCTCTCTCTCTCTCTCTCTCTCTCTCTCTCTCTCTCTCTCTCTCTCTCTCTCTCTCTCTCTCTCTCTCTCTCTCTCTCTCTCTCTCTCTCTCTCTTGTTCGCAACCTTCTTCTATTTGTTTCTCATCAAAGCGTTGAGATCTCTTTTGGTCTCTCCCATGTTGACTCAAAAGACACATGTGCCCTTCTTCCATAGTGCTTCTACTTTCTTTAGGGGATGAGAAAGATTCAATGCAAACATATACATGATATACATTATTTATCATAAGAGCATGCTGACCCCAGAATTAAGTAGAACCCTTATGTGTTTTGTGTTCATTATCCTTTGATTTGTATCCTTCTTGGGGGCATATCATTACGATAATGTGCTTCTCTTTTGGATGAATGTACACTACCTTAAAGCAATTTCTCCTAATAAGGTGCGTGCAATCACTTTAACATGAAGGCATACAGTCTTCTCAATGTTTCTCTCTTTGCATATCTCGATACTCAAGTTACTTAGCAAACTTAGCCTTTTATTTGTAATTTTGTTATTTTTCTTTTCATGAGTCATGGTAAGTGAACCTTACTAGGCTTATAGTCAGGGTTCTATTTCTCTTTCTTATGATGTCCCTTTTATCTTGATCTTTAAGTCGTAAGATACCTAAAGTCAACTAGGGGCTTGGTGTGTCTTGCCTCTGTAGCATCTTGATGAAAGTCTTTCAATGTGAACCTTTGTACTATACTGAGAGTATGATTAACCTCATACTCCTGTTAAAGTGGGGGCTAAATGTAGTGCCCTAAATTTTACTCCCTTACAATTTTGACTGTATTTGGGTCCTCACTTAGCGTTTGCACCCCTAGGCTCGATGAGGACCTGATTTTGCTCATGTCATGCAAATTTGACTTCATATTGACCTTATACATTGTTTAAACCCTTTGTCCCAGCCCCTAAATTGGGTAGGACCAGGGAATGGTGCCCTCATCCCCAATAGGACTAGGGCGCCATGCCTTGGTCCTCCCAATTAGAGCCTTACTTTGGGCCCCTTGGCCATTTCAAAAATTGAGCAATAAATCCAGCCCTGTGTTGGTTCATGTTACAAAATTAATATTTTTTTTTACTGACAAGTATAAAAGGGGGCTTTCCCTTGTCATTTGAAGGGACACAAACATGAAATTCAATTCAACATCAATAAATAAAAAATTCAAGTCAAGTGAGCAAGAAATTAGTCTTCCTTCAAGCATTGGAGTTGACATTCATGTTCCATATTGTTGAAGACTTCATAAAACCCTAATTCAATGTGGAGACAAATAAAACTTCACAAGGAGGTATATCATTTGTGTTTTCAATCATTATTTAGTATCTCCCTCAAAATAAAAACATTTCTATTACTGCAATTCAATTATCTTTCATTTCTATTTCATGGTTAATTCCAAAACCAAGGTTTGACTTAGGCAAACCCATATTCCCAACCTATTTCCCCTTCTTTTTGTGTGTAGGAAATAGGTACGGAGTTGTAATCTTCAAAATAAGTATTATTTATAGTGATGAATCAATCCCCCATTGGCATGTGAAAAGTTCAGAGGACCATGGTGACCACCACCATGGTCCTGACATTTTAGGAGCTCAATCTGGGAACAGGTCTCAATCTACTTACATTTCTCAAATCCAAGTTCGTCACTTAATCCCACAGTCATAGCTTACTGTTTATGCATTTCTTACTTCAATTTCCAACACTTTTACCCTAATTTCAGCAATTCAACTTACAAAAGAGGGTTTATCCACTCACACCAACCCTCCACCAATCCAATCAAATTTTTGAATCCTAATCCTTGTTGGTTTGTGACTGGATCTATTGGATTGGGATCCTCTTTTGAATGTAATATTCTTTAGGTCATAAAATTTGTGGTTTCTTCCTTCTATGGTGAAAACCCTAATTTTTCACCATTACAGATATGTTTTCTTACTTTAGCAATTCAAAAAAGTTTGAGATTGTTAAATTTTTTATATGAAGATCTTGTGGTATCTCACCGAGATCATTACTAAATACAATAGGGCTTAATCACTGAACTCATTACTAAGATTTGGTTTGATCACTGAATTCATTGCTGAATAAGATCGACCTTTTCTTTTTAGCTTTGTATGATATATTTTACCAATATCAAAACTAAATAAGATGGGGCTTAATCACTTAACTCATTACTGAGTAAGATGGGGTATAATCATTGAACTTAGTACTGAATAAGATGGGATTTTTAAATCTTTGAACTTATGCTTTTTTTAGCTTTGTATGATATATTTTTTAGTCGAATCATTCAAAAAAGTTGGAGTTTATTAAGTTTTTATATGAGGTTCATGTGGTTTCTTGAATTGATTGTCCAAAGTTCATAGTATCAACCTAAAGCAACCTTACAACTGAAATTAACGCTTAGAGCAACCCAAGTACTGAGATATGAACTATATTGCTATTTTCTTTCTATTAAGGCAAAATTTATATTTTGATGTCAATTTTTATTTGGTTATGTATTTAATATAATCATATATCAATAAATGGCCTACTTTTGAGCCAAGCCATTTTTTTTCATGTCTATTTTATTCCTATTAAATCTATTACCATCAATTTATCCCCTTTATCCATATAGACACATAGTTTGATAAATTAGTCTAGATTATTCATCTATCACTTGCTTAGAACCGCATACTTATTCCTTAATATTCTCTTACCACCTTTAATCTAGCATTTTTTAAATTTTCGTTTGATCTTGTGAGTGTGGGATTGATGCCCACCTATTAATCTAACAATTGAGATTTCAAAATTCAATTCAAATAGTTTTTTCTATATTTTGATTTACTTTTATTGTTGTCTTCATACTCCTCAAATACTAATGTATTGCTTTTACTTTATATTTCATGGTCCATTTATCCAAAATTGAAAAAAGTATAATATTAGTCTATGTGTCATTCTATTTACACATTCAAAATGTTATTTTATATTGTTTTGGTGGAAGTTATGTGATGTGCATATTTGTGCATCCACTTTGCAAAATCACAAAAAAAAAATGACAAATACTAGCTCTTAGCTATCTTTCCACCAATTGGTTTTGAAAAATATTTAATATAAAAGGGGGTAACATCGAATAATATATATTATATTTTAGTGATAAAATGGGAACGCTTGTGTATTCTCAATGTTTGACCCTCATAATATTATCTACTTTTTAAATGTCATGGTAATTTAAAAATTAGATTCTTTTTAAATGTCATGGTAATTTAAAAATTAGATTCAAAGTAGTATAATTATTGTTGTAATCAAATCACCGAATAATGAGTTAAGAATCTCAAATTATATATCCAAATTTAGGTTCATTTGATATCAAGAAAAAGTAACCACTTTTGACCCTAAAGTTTATAAGAGGGAATTGATGTCTCCAATGAGTTGGTGCTCAAAATTTTTATAAGAGGGGATTGGTTTCTCTAGTGGGTTAGTGTTCACATAGTTTACAAGAGGGGATTGTTTTCTCCAATAGGTTGGTGCTCACAAAGTTTATAAAAGGGGATTGGTGTCTCCAATGATTTGGTGCTCATAAAGTTTTATAACAGGTAATTGGTTTCTCTAGTGGGTTGGTGTTCACAAATTTTATCTGAGGGGATTGGTGTCTCCCATTGGTTGGTACTTACAAAGATTGTAAGAGATTTATATATATAAAAGCATTATTATGTCATGGTTTTCTCTTGAAAGGGTTTCCACATAAATCTTGTGTGGTGGTTGTGATTGATATCATTGTGATTCTTAAGTCTTGAAAAAGTATAAGATCACATTATATGAATTCACCTCCCCCCCTCTTAATATAATCATGTGCTCTTCAATTTCATTAAAGTTTTCAATATCTGACTAAGATGAGTATATAGCCATGGATTCTACACAAATCTAAAAAATAAATTCAACCATAACTCCCTCTATAGCTCAAAAAACCTTTACACTTCCACCCAAGAAACAAAGCTAGCCAGACTCTGATACCAAATGTTAGAAATAAAGGTGAACAACTATAAAATGAAAATCTAATTTCAACTATAAATTATATTTTATCCAATCACAACCAAATGGATATTGAAAGAAAATAAATGTACAACATAGATAAATATGGAATTGAAGATCAAACACATAGCATCATATTTACATGAAGAAACCCCTTAAGGAAACAACTCCACAAAGAAGAGAGGCCCAAGTCTGTACATTATCTCCAATGATAAAGGTTATGTTCAATCCTTCCTTTCTTTTATTTAGTCTTCATTCCTTCAACACATGCAAATATTTTTTTCACACTAATTCATAATTTTTACGTTCTACCACCATAATCCTTGTTTATATAGCATTTTCACCCTCTAAATATGGCAACCAAGTTGGTTATCACATCCCAATTCCTCCCTGGGGTAAATTCAATCATTTAATTTATAAAACAATATTGGTTGTAACTCCATTACTCACCTCTTACACATGGACAACTAATTTGTCCTTATGAACACCTAATTTTTCCAATCTTGCAATGTAGTTATTGTTTTCATGTGAAAGTGTTATAACCATCCAAAACAACATCAAACGTGTTCAAAAAAACTTGATGGGGAGTTGGGCATACATGACAATGTTAACCTTCAATATTCTGTTTTGATAAATATTAACTTCATGCTAGCAAATAATTAGTTATCAACTCCTAGTGAAAATTAATTATCATACCAATAAGTAATGATGGCAAAAAACATATACAATTGATGGTGAATTCCTCATCCCTCTGGATTATTTACAAACAATGTTATGAGTAATTATATACATAGGATTTAGAAGTTTGGTGGTTTGATATTGTACAGGTCCATCATGGTTAATGTGTTCTACATTATAAGGAAAGTATTTCACAAATTTATCTATTGAGCCTTAGAATGTGGTAATGGACCCTTTGGGGAGGTGTAGAAACCATTCAAGTGCATGGAATGCCAACTTTAAGAAAATAGCCTAAGTAGATGTTATCATAAGTGACCTCTTGCCATGTCATATAAAATTCTTTAACATTCTCTATTTGATCTATCATCCCTTTGTACTTCTCAAATTTGGGTATTTTAAAGGAGGGAGGAAAGGGGATATTTTATATGGTTTGATGTAGGGGTAAGGACATGGTTATTCATATTTATATGTTTTGTGTTGATTGTCTGTCTCTACTTATAACCTTTAAATGGAATCCTTCATGGCCTACCACTCCTAGCCAAATGGGTTGTCGAGAGGCTGTGATGATGGGATGAAATTTGAAAGTTGTGGTTGAAAATTTTGAGTGAATGAATAGCTTTTGTGTTGTTGTTGATTGGGTTTCAATTGATTATTTAAAGTGTTTTAATTTTGATAGTTTTTTCAATAACTTGTATTAAGTTGATTGTGTTGATAAGTTGGATATTTTTATATGTTGTCTTGTCTGGATAGATTGGGTTTTGTTGGTTGATTGTAATTTATACTTCTTGGAGTTGGCTGATTTGATTGATGATTGTAATTGTTTGATTTATTTTGGTTAGATTGGTTTGATTGATAAGGTTACCATAATAGTTTGGGTGATGATGGTTGTGGCCGTTTTTGAATTTTAGAATCATGTGATAAGGTATTTTTTAATGATGGATTAAATTGTAAGGTTGTGGTTGAAAATTTTGAGTGAATGGATAGCTTTGATGTTGTTGTTGGTTGGGTTTGAATTGATTATTTAAAGTGTTTTAATTTTAATGGTTTTTTCAATAACTTGTATTAAGTTGATTGTGTTGATAAGTTGGATATTTTTATATGTTGTGTTGTTTGGATAGATTGGGTTTGGTTGATAGGTTTCATTTCTTGACTTTGATTTATTGTAATTTATATGGCTTGGAGTTGGCTGATTTGATTGATGATTGTAATTGTTTGATTTATTTTGGTTAGATTGGTTTGATTGATAAGGTTACCACAATAGTTTGGGTGATGATGGTTGTGGCCTTTTTTGAATTTTAGAATCATGTGATAAGGTTTTGTTGTTAATGACAAAATGTACTTTTAGGTTTTCATCATTATTTTTAAATAGATGGTTATTGAAGTTATCATGGTGTTTCCTTGAGGGTTCTTACTTTGTATGGTCATTAGTGTGGTCATGGTCTTTTTATGGTTCAATATGCACTATGTTGTTAAGGTTTTCAAGGTCATAGTTAGCCTCCAATTCAATTAGGTGATTAACTATGACATTTTTGTTTAGTTTTGCAAGGAAGCACCATTGCCTAGAATCAAAAAATATACTATAGCCATAGGAGTACTCACTTTGGTAGGGAGACCATAACTATCACTATACTATAATGTATTCTTAGGTGAGAAGGTTCTCCAACAAACATAGTTTGAGAAAATGGTTTTCCAAGGAGGAAGGAATTGTGTTCACAACATTACATGTTCAATTTAACTTGACAACTAGTGATAGGTGGCATAAAAGTGTGTCTTGGGATTGTTGGCCCTTGGTTGACTTTAAGATTTTTTATTGAAAGTGCTTTATTTTGATATGGATTCCAAACAAAACAATACAAGGGAGACATAATAAGAACTTATACAATTTAAGTAGGGATTGTATGGCTTGTGAGCTCAAAAATATACTTGACCTAGTCATATATGTATTTCCCAATATCTCAAAGCACTAACTATGGAGGATTAGGACTATACCTATAGAATTCTATTTCAGTATAGCTTGAGTAACTTCTTGGGCTAATTGCTTATCGATGCATCACAAGTGACAAATGCCTAATAATTTTCTCATGCTGGATTTAAAAAGGTTCTTCTGGGGATTCCTTATTATACTTGAATGTATGTGAGGCCCAAATCAATGGAATTAGGGAATTTAACTAACTTGTGTGATTGGAGTAAAGTCCCTCCTCACTTTTCTCTATCCTTTTGGATTAGAGCTACACCAAAAATGATTATTCCTACCCTGAGGGATAGTGAATAAGGCTCATACATTGGTGGATGAAACTCACTTCATGGCATGCTTAAAACAAATGATTGTTTAGTTAAGAATGATAATTCCCCTCTCAATTTTTTATGCACCATGAGAAAGTGGGATTTGTCTTAGTTCTTTGAATGTCACTTCCAAAGGTCACTAAGCTCTTAGTAAAGGAAAATAAAAAGGAGAAAATCTTTTTAATTTCTAGGTGTGGAGGGGAAAAAGCGAGATCGGGTAACTAGGACCTAAACCCACCTTAGCCAACACATTGGGAATACGAAAGATCCTAGGGAGATAACTCACTTTGGCTACTTCTTGTGGGAAACAGAGAGCCAAGGATTATCTCTTAGGGTTTCTATTCCTCTTGTTGTAAATGAAGGTAAGATATGACAGATTGATCAACTAGACTACTAGGAGATGAACAATGAAGGGTACATAAACTGAAATTGCAGAAACTTGTAGAACTAGAACTGAGATACTTGAAAGTAGATAAGGGGAAATAATTTGAATGTGTACCTAGTGTTGAAAAATGATTCAAAGAAAATTGCAACTGAAGACCTTTAAATCTGATGTTCTAATCTTCCACGCTGCTAAATTTCACTTGAAACTGGGTGGACCAAGGCGCATGAACAGGGCGCCCAAAGAGAACTAGGGCACCCAGACAAAACCAGGGCACTCAGGGAGGACCAGGTCATAGGACTAGGGTGCCACACCCCTGTCCTGATGATCTCTGCTTAAATTTAATCTTCAGAACTATGTTTGTATGCTCGACCGAACCTAAAATTTGCAGCGACGATCAGATCCTGTACCTGCACCTGCAACTGAAAATAGGGTTTTGGGTGGCTATATAGGGTTTTTACTTAGTCAAACCTTTGTGTTGGTGATTTCCACCTTCACAAATAGCTGATTTGTATAGTAACATAGTGTGTGTAGGAATCTTGTGTGTGTGCAAGACCCTAAAATGAAAGCAAATAATCTAGAGCAACCCTAAAGAGTAAACCCTAACTTCTTATAATTGACAAAGTAAATTCTCTAAATCAATGATGCAAAGTGATCTAAAGCATGAATTTAAATATTTAAATTGATGTAATGAAGCTCATGAAAATAACATGAAACCATACCCAACCCCTAAGGGAGGGGTACAAGCCAATCGTCAGATGGTGATCTCCTATTATTCTTCAATGTCTTCAAGGCTCCTAATTGATGATGAATTCTTGATGAAATATTGTTGAATGTTGTTGAATTTTGTTGAAGACTCCACATAGGCTTCTCTTTAACTACACAGAAGGCTCCTTGTGCTCCAAAAACCCACTCTTAGATTATTAGATCCGATAGATAGATAAATCTTAGTTGCCTTCAAATGAAGAAATAGAGCTCTTATGTATGAAACCCTAGATCTTAATTTCATCTTTAGGCCGACTTAGAGATTGAATTCCCCACCAATTTCTTGGGATTAAACATTATAATATCATAGGATTATGCTTTCAAAATTTCGGGAAAAAAGCCGAGGACCATGTGCACTTTCAACATGGCCCAACCAACTTTTCACCAATTTTTCGTGGCCATTAGATATGATGATATTAGAGAGAATCCCAAAGTTACAGCTGATTTCAAGGTGTTTTGATATGCAAAATCGGGCCTTAAAGGTCAAAATAAGACATAATTAGGGTTTATGATTTAATGATTTATTGGAGGAATAAAATAAAAAGGGGCACACTTAGGGTAAAGGGCCCAATTTAATGATGTATGAAGTGATGAAATATAAATTTAGATTTAATTAAATTAATTAATTAAATGCTTAAAGGAAAATTACAATGCAAGATGCAAACACACTAAGGTGGGTGCTAGACTAAGTGTGAAATTCTACCACCCTAGCAAGGGTGTACAATTTATGACACTACATTTAGCCCCCACTTTAGCGGTCATATGACACTATGTGCATATGCAAGCTAAAGTAAAGAAAAGTAAACGTTCATGAAAAAGGATATATCCACGAGCTATCAGACAAAGCCCCCAATGGTATCTGTAGTACACAATTAGGAAACGCACCCTACAAAACCACATGTTAGATAAAATCACAAAATCACCTAAATGCTTACTAGGGAAGGTGACGAAAATTTGAGGGTAGCTATATGCCCCCCCTGTTTCGGCTTGCCAATTTAGTGAGTTGAAACAGGGTATCATGTTTACCACATCGAATTGTAAAAGAAGATTGATGACAAATACTCACAAGAAGATTTGATGCAAGATAAAAAACTAATGGAGAATGATTTGGTAAGAAAGAGGACTAAACCTCAATTCCAACACAACAAAGAGTGTGAGGATTTGAGATCTCTCTAACACAAGATGAGAGATTTAAATAGAAACAAATGACAAAGATATAATCCAAAAATGCAACTCCATAAAGGAAATTGGAAAAGAATGGAGGATTGAAATGACATCAAAGAGATTATTTATAGCAACACTCTTCTAAAAGAAGACAAGAGATCCTCATCAGGGACATACACATTCACAAAATAGAAGGGTTTATTATAAAAGATACTACTCAATGAAGAAAAGAAATTGATGAGAGATCAAAGACTTCCAACACCAAGGAGGAGGTCCCAATTAAGGATATGTACTTAAGATCCCCATTAGGGATGCTTGTTCCAATATGAGAGAAGGAATTCAAATATGAATACACCTCTACAATCAATAAGAAATCCTTATAGAAGACACTACTTCACAAAGGGGAAATTTTAATCTTAAGAACGGGAGATGTTTGAAATCACTCTTGCCCCCATATATATAGGGAGAAGAGATGAGATAGAAATAGGCTATTATGTTGCTTCCAAAAGTATGATTGCATGTGAAATTTTACCATCATGAATGACAATGAGCCCCCAGTAAGTGAGCTACCAATGTCACATAATGATGAGAAACATATTAGCCATGGTTATTTAAAGACATGATAGATTGAATGAGGTATTTGAATATGACATGTTAAATTCTCTACTATAAGTGAGATTAAAAACATGTATAAGATGATGAATGTTAAAATGTCTTTAGAAAGAAAAACATGTATAGGAGAAGAATAGGCCACTAAGTCATACTTTTCGTGGACACAAGAAATCTTAGGAGAGGGATAAGTATAATGCATTAGAGCCTTATTCCTAGAAGAAGGGATTTTAGAATGAGTAGAAGATAAAGTTTCATAAGTGGGATTAGAAATCTCTTGAGGAGATTCATAAAGAGATTTGTTCATCACCAAGATTTCCTTATGAGGAGGATGAGTGTTGAAAGAAGTAGAAGATGATTTAATTGAGGTAAGGTCATCATTACTACTAAATATAGATTTCACATTGAGAGATGGTATGTCAGATGCTTTGGTGTGCTTAGAAGGATTATATCCAAGTCCAAATGAAGCTTCATGTGTGTTATGTTCTAAAGGAACTTTAATTCCTTGCTCATTTGCACCACAACCATTGCCATCATATCCACTAGTCTTAGCTAAAATGTGAATACTAGGACCATAAAGGGATGCCAAATCAAAAAGAGATGGTGATGCCTCATAGGTCTCAGTGCTATATGAATTAGAGGAAGGATTTGAAGACTCATTTGAATAAGAAGCACTCACAAAGTGGTTACTTAGTTGTTTAGACAAAGTGGGTTGCTCTTTAGGTTCCTCCTTAGATTTCTCCTTCTCAGTCTTAAATTCTTTCCAAGATACTCTATACTCTCCTGCAAAAGTAGAGTTAAAGTCTAGATATCCCCAATCATCATCTAAGAGCACTCCTTTGGGAGAAAAGATATCCTTGGGAGGAGATTCCGGTTGAGTAGAAGAAATAGGATTACTAGAAGGAACAAGATCATTAAAGGAAATAGATGTATTTGAAAAAGTGGGAATATTTAGAGAAGAATGGGAAGTAGTTGAACAAGAAGATCTAGATTTTAATGGTTCTTGAGGTTTGTCAACTAACAAGGTATATGTCTTATTGTTATAAATGAACTTGAATTGCCTATGCAAAGTTGAGGGGACAACTTGCATGCTATGAATCCACGGTCTCCCTAATAGAAGGTTATATGTCAAATTGTCAGGCATGACATGAATAGGTGTAGGTAACATAACGAGACCTACCTTAACAGGAAAGGTTATGATACCTAAACATTGTTTAGCAAAATTATCAAAGCCTTGAATAGAAAGAGAAGTTGGTTCGATGAGAGAATGATCCACATTAATCTTATCCAATAAGTCCACACCACAAACATTAAAGCCAGATCCATTATCCACAAGGGTTTGTCTTATAGCACTATCATTGATAATAACCACAATCATAAGAGGATCATATTGATGTTGGATTTCATGAGAAGGTAACTCATCTTGTGTGAATACAATTTGAGCTTTGGGTTTGTTTGCAGGATCAATCAAAGAATCCATGTTATTAGGTGTCACTGCAGGTGGGACATCTAAGTTTTTCAAAGCATCTTGTAACATCCCATGGTAAGCAGGTGAAGTTTGAACCAAATCCCAAATAGAAATCTTGGCAAGAGTAGCTTTAAGTTGTTCAATGAGATCATACTCCTTACTAAGAGTTTGTAATATACGAGGTGCTTGTGGAAGAGTAGGTTGAGAGGGAGGAAGTGAAGTTGGGGTAACTGGAAGGGGATTAGGTTGCCTATTGTTTCTTGTTTTGTAGGTATGAGCAACCATATGACGACTCTCTTCAGTGATTTTCTTAGCATACTCATAAGGGCTCTTAGTAGGATAACCTCCTTGTACAGTAATAATAGGTTTCTTAGGAGTGCAAAAAGAATCATTTGCATAACCACCTTGAACCACTAAGATAGGCTTACATTGAGGACTTTGAGAAGGACAAGGACCTTGAAATGTGAAGAGGGATTTATTAGGTGTTTCATTCACATGTATCAAATTGATTGAATATGGTTTAGGAATATCAAAGGTGTGCTTATGAATTTTAGAAAAAGAATGAACAAGATTGTTGGAAGAATTATCAATTTTAGGAGGTAGATTAGAAGTAGGCATTAATGTTTTAGCAGGAAGAATATTATTAGGAAGGGTCATATCATCCTCTATTATCAAAGGATCTACATGGGAAATAAACTCTCTAGGAGAAGAATCAACATTACTCTCCAAAATTTCACATTTGAGAGAGAGATCTTTGAAAGAGATGTTAACAATCTCTTCTTGAACTAAGGTATCCTTATGAGTAGAACCTAGTTGGCAAGAAGGAGATGCCCTACCTTCAAAGGGAGAATGATTGAGATTCATGGAAGGTGAGATACTATCAAGGGAGTTATCAATCATGATTTCATCCCCTTTGGCTAGGGTTCTCTCATGGGGTAGAGAATAATCAACACCTTCTTCTAATGGTTCATCCCAAATAGTTGTTGGCATTGCACACTCCAATGAGAAATTGTCATTGATGGCAACCTTGCAATCCTATGGCATCAACAGGCACCGACACCGACAGACTCTACACCGGCACCGACAGACTCTACACCGATAGATAGTTTACCGGCAGTGGCAAAGATGATTACTGGCACCCCAGCCGACAAGATTTTGATTATTGTATTTTGTATTGTGATTGAAGGTATTGTCATTGATGGCAACCTTGCAATCCTATGGCATCGGTAGGCACCGACACCGACAGACTCTACACTGGCACTGACAGACTCTACATCGGCACTGACAGACTCTACATCAGTAGATAGTTTACCGACAGTGGCAAAGATGATTACCGGCACCCCAGCCGACAAGATTTTGATTATTGTATTTTGTATTTAATTGTAATATCTTTTTGTAAGCCAACAAGGCGTATTGTAATAAGACTCATATATAAGTATGAGATCTTGTAGATCATTTAAGATGCGAACATGAGAAGATTATTGCAAAAGTAATGTGTGAATATTAAGGCAGATTTTGGAGTAAGGTTTATGGTTATTGTATGAGCTTAAACCGGCATTGAACCTAGCATAGAAGATGTTGAACTAAAGTAATACATTATATTGGATTTGTATAATCCATTTTGTAAGTCAGTGAAACTTCCTTTTGTGATTAAGCAGTGAGCTTTAGGCAGTTGGCCTTCCTGCATGTGTAGGCCCCTATTGTAAGTAATATCCATTCATTGGCCAGTGACTGAATATTGTGGGTCACAAATCCCATTGAGGTTTTTTCCACACCGAGTTTCCTCATTAAAAATCTTGTGTTATGGTGTGCTTTCTATGTTATGTTTATTGTTCATATTTACTGCATTAATTCTTGTTTACCGGCACACTGTTTTGGAATGCAATTTATTTAATAAGGTCAGAAAATCTATTAACTGGGAAGATACTAATCCACCCCCCCCCCCCCTCTCAGTATCTTTGGGAATCCTAACAATTGGTATCAGAGCCTGGTCCTCTATTTTCAAAAGCCTAACAACTTGAGGGAGACTTTGACACCGGTACAAATGGAAAACTTGAGAAAGCAATTGGAAACAACTCTTGCAGATTATGATGCAGAAAAGTTGAAAAATATCAAAATTGAAGATGATTTGAAGGCTGCACAGGAAATCATTCAAGGACTTCAAGAGAATCTTACTATTGCTAGAAACAAAAGAAGAGAACTTCATGAGAAGATACAGAATGATGATGATGAAAAGGAAACTCTTAATGATCTTATAAGCAAGATGAAGCAAGAAAACATGACCTTGAGGAATGAGATGCAAGCTATGACTATGATATTTTGTAAAGACATTGAAGATAGAAAGAAGAATGAAGATGACTTGACTAGAAGACTCAATGATGCTAGAACTCAAAATCTAAGACTCAGTCATGAAAATGATATGTTAAAGACAGATCTGATTCACTTGGAACAAGATAAAACTAAACTCATGAGACAAAAGGATTTCTTGGAAAATGAGTTGGCTACTGCAAATCAACACAAAGAAAAATTCGAGAAAAGTTCAGAAGAACTTGATGACATGCTGAAAAATCAGAAACCTAATGGAGACACTAATGGTCTTGGCTTTGAAGTTGGTGAAATCTCTGGTACTGCAAACAATCATGATCATAGTAAACCGGTAAGACAGCCTAACGCCTACAAATTTAATGGGAAATGCTTTAACTGTAACAAGTATGGTCATAGAGCAAATCAGTGCAGATCTAGAAACTATCAGAACACTAATGCACCCACCGGTCAATGTTCTAAATGCAACAAAATTGGTCATAATTCAGAAAACTACAAAATGAATATAAGATGTTATGTTTGTGGAAGATTTGGACACTTATCTAATCAATGCAGAACACATACTGGCATAAGATATGGAAAAGCTATTCAGAAAAATAATGTGACTTGTTATGCTTGTAACAAGATTGGACATATTGCAAAATTCTTTAGAAGTAAGACATCATTGCCAAATAACAAAGGACCCAGCTTGAAAGGTAAAGAGAAGGTTGAAGAGGTAAAGCAAGAATTTTCAAAACAATGGATTAGAAAGAGAGATCAGAATGTTGATGAGACTATTCCTTCACCGGTAGAATAGAGTATTACTCCACTGGTAGGAGATTCTTCATCTAACTGAGAAGAAACTTTTTGGGGTATGGCAACTAATTGAAAATCATGCTAGTTTACCCTTGGTTAATGGTAAGAAGATGAAATGCTTCTTGACCAGTAGATGAGTTAAGTTTCACTTAACCGATAGGCATTTATTGTGGCAGTTGAAGGAAATGACATTATAAAGCAAGTGTTTTTCACTCTTTTTCACTCACTGAGCATTCAAATTTCCTAGAGTGCGAAAAACCCAAGCGAAGGCATCCATAGCGAGAAGTGAAGCAAAATCTTTCAAGCATTCAAACCTAAAGGAAGATTAAGGTATTTATCAAATGGCTTCCTCCTCTGCACCTGAATTCATTGCAAATCCTACTGTTGTTGAAGTGGTTAAATGCCCTATGCCCGTATTTAAAATCATACCCGAAGTAGTGAAGCAGGATGATATCCTAGGTGCATTCTCTAAAATCCCTAAAATAGTTGCATATGTAGAAGACCCTAGGATATACATACATTGTCATATTAAGGAACTAGGTGTTGATGAAATTATGAACATGTATAGGACTATAATCTGTGATGAGAATGGTTTTGTGAAACCAGAACATAAGATCATAGAAACCCTAGGTTTTGTGGAAATACTTGATATTCCGGATTTTCCTTAGGAAGTTGTGAGAATTGTATTCAGTAGAGTTCATGGAGAATTCTTTTGGCTTGATTCCATCCATAAGATCACTAGAGAAGAAGTAAAGGCAATGGCTAGCTTACCTTCCACCGGTAGCAGGCCTGACAAAACTAAGAAAGTTCCAAACAACACTGTGATGACACTAACTGGTGCAACCCACGATAGCAGATCCTTGAGATTCAATGATGTGAAAGATATAAATGTTAGATTCATTAGCATGATACTAGGATACAAAAATACACATGCTAACAAATTGAACTTTATTTCTAATTTATGTATCAAGAGTGCTTATGACATGGTGAACAATAACACTAAGATTGACATATGTGAATGGCTAAAGGATGAATTGATTGATAATCTGAAAAAAATTAAAGGTGATAAGAAAGGTACTTTCAAATTTGGTAATCTACTTGTGTGCCTAATATTATACATTACTAAGGAAGTTCCAGGTATAGGCAGGAAAGAATTTGGTTTTGACATACCAGTAGGTAAACATCTTTTGGATATCTTTACCAACATGGGAGATGACAAGGAAAACAACATAATTGAACACTTCCAAGCATTTAAGGCTAGAATGAAAACAAGGGAAAGACTATCTCAAAGCATAGTTGACAAATATCAAAAAGAGATATGTTTTGTTATAAAGAAAGATGAAATCTGGATGGAGACAGTGTTTCCTACAACTGTTTGGGTGACAGAAATGGGTTATGAGGTAGATGAAAACATAATTGAGACATATGCTAAAGCCCTACTTGAAGCCCCTAGAGAACCTAAAGAGGAAATATTTGGTAGTGCTGAAACCATTGAGAGCAAAGTGCAAACACTAAAATGAAGGAAGAAAAGAGAGCAAACTATCCAAAAAAGCAACAAAACAGGCCAAAGAGATCAAGGAAAACATATTGAATATCACCGATATTAAGGAAAGTGACTTGGAAGGGTTACAACCAGAAGCTCACCTCTCACCAGTTGGAACTTCATCTGACAGTGAAATCCCAACTAAACTTATAAGAGTAGAAAGGAAAAGAAAACCTTCACCAACACCCTCTCCTACACCAAAGAGAACCAAAAGGAAACAACAGGCAGTAAGGCCCCCAGTAAAGAAAATGACACCAAGGAAGAAGAAGGAAAAATAGGTTATTCCTCCTTTAGATAATCTTTAAAATGAAATAACATATGAAGGAAACTTGTCTAATGTCAGTAAATTGTATGATACTTTTACAAATGAAGAAAAGGAAAGCATAGAAAATAGTATCATTCTACAAACAGACATTTACAAGAAATTTTTGATAGAAGTTGTCGATGATTTACCGAGTGACTTGTATAGGAGACTTGATGCAAAAAGACAAGCTATCATGGAATTGGATAAGAAGATAAAGATAGAAAAATTACTTGCAGTTCATCTAGTTAAATCAGTAGAAGAAATTGATGAATTGATAAGTGAGGCAAATAGGACAATATTTTCCACTGGTCACCGGCATGTAGCTTTAATGGCTAGCATAGTGAATGAAATATCTGAAGAGACAACAAATAAATGGGATATCTTCTTTGTGGAGAAAGAAAAGCAAGAAGAACTTAAACGACCCAAATCTTTTAGAGTTTACCAAAAGGATAAGGACAAAGTTAAAGGCAAGGTAGGTGGACCTCCAATCATAAAAGTAACAGATAATTTGCCCCCACCTTCTTTTGATACTCCACCGATTGAGACTGTTGACACTCCACTGGCTTTTGCTAATGTTGAGTTGGAATCAACACACGAGGACACCAATCCTGATTCTGAAGTGTTATATACAATGAACATTGATACATAAGAGGTAAACATTGTGGTTGATAAGGAAACCACTGGAAAGAAAGATGTGGCTACTGAGCCACCGGCTGAGAATATTGCAGTGGAAACACATATTGAGCATACAGTTGCAAATATTGAAATTGGGGTTGAGACACAAACTAAACAATCAATTGATCCCCTGGCTTCTGGAATGGTGACTAATACCAATGGTGCACACATTGAAAAACCCACTGAGTTAGAAAAACTGGCAGTGGATTGTTCAGAGGTGCATACTGAGAAACTGACAGTGAATACTGAGACAACATCAAAGAAATCGGTAGTAGAAAGCACAGAGAAACAAACTGAGGTACACACTGAGAAATAGGAAGAGAAAAAGGTTGAGACTGAGACAGTGCCACTGACAATAGCTCAGAAACCCAAGCCTTTTCTAGTTGAGATGTAGACACAAACTGACCTATCAAAGGTCAACACAAGCAAAGAGGTTACTCACACCAGTGAAATGTAGATTATTAAGGTGGTTGGACAATCATCTGGTTCTTCCATGACAGAATTCAAACCAACTAATGTAATAGAGGTATTATTGTGATGAATAAATGATGAACAGTTAGTACCAAACCGGTACTAAGAGGGGGGGGGGTGAATTAGTACAGGCAAAAACACTTTTCCTGAACTAGTTTGACTGCAAACAGTGCACTTTGACTAGCAAGCAATAACACCAGTCTAAATCAAATTACTACTGGTAAAACACAGTGAGAATGTGAAAGACATAAACCGGTAACCCTTAGCTTTCCATGCAACCTAATACCTCATTTCCACTTCACCCTTATGGATAAACAAGTAATCTATCATAAAAAATATAATGATTGCTAGTTCAACATATTTTACCAGTTTGACATAAAGCACTAAACCATCACATGAAAGGCATCACACATGACAGACTGATTTTTCACGTGGAAACCCAACTAGGAAAAACCACGGTGGGGATGAATACCCATAAGATGTTCTTGAACTCTTTTGAAGTCCGCTCTGTTAGGAGCCTAGTCCGGTTAAAGACTATTACAATAGGTTCTACTAGGAACTGGTCTTGCTAGGGATCACCCAGTTAAGGGATGGCTAAATACTCGGTTAAAGGTTAGAACCCTGTTAAAGGTTACCTCGCAAGAGGATTTGAAGAACTCATTGAATTGAGTCACCATGTTAAAGGATTTACACAAAAGCTTGTTAAAGCTACTTGGTTAAGGGATTTTCCAACTACTGAAATGGTTAGAAGTCAACAGGTAATACACTAATCTGATAACAACACTCAATGCCAAGGCAGATCCACTTTAGCTCCTTTTCTTCTGCAATCACACTCTGCAGGTATCAACACACTTCTCCGGTCTAGAAAGAATCAAGTATCACTCACTGGGATACACACATACCATTTGCCAACAACTTCAAAATGAAAAACATCATCGACCTTTTGGAAACAGATAGGTCGGTAGCATAAACCCTAAACCCTAAACATTTAGGTTTTACAATCCAGTCAGTTCAATCCTGACTGTTGATCACACTGCATCGAATACAACAGTCTTGAACATATCTCAAGATGTTCTCCAACATTCATTCTTTGCCACTTCAGGAAGGTGATAACTCATCATGTGCTCTCCACCGTTTACAAAGACTTCGAACATTCTTGAGGTAGATAGGATCAATATCCATGCATTATCCTCAAGGAAATCCTTCACGCGCACAAGGCTGATGTGGCAACACTTGTCTGGTCTTCATTACAATACTAACTCATCACAAGATGTCATTAGTTGAATCACACAATCTTGGAATGCATCAACCGGAAACCCTGAAGTTGAGACTACCAACCGGTAGTCATGCCAAATGAAACCCTGATACAAAACTTCCATATACCAATTCTCATTCCAACATACCGGTTCACCTTGAACAAACATACCACTTCACTTTTTCACAAATATTGGTTTACATCATCATACCGGTTCTCTTGCCAGTTTACTTACTACAACATATCGGTTCATACTTCAGCATATTGACATCAATGACAACATACAATATCATCATGTCATCATGCTCTGCACATATGCCAACAATCTCCCCCTTTGGCATTGATGGCAATATACAAAGATATCTTTCTGCTTCTACTTCACATCTTCTCCCCAATATGGCAGATATGTTTTCCGCTTCACATCTTCTCCCCCTTTGACGACAATGCCAAAGTGGAGGCATACACATCTATGTTCTACTTATGATGCTCCCCCTAAGGAGTAGCATCCTTCAACACCAATCCTGAAAAAGATATCAATGTAAGACCTGACTAATGTGGAGCACACACCTTTAGTTCACCTCTTGAAGGGGCAACACCCATAATTCACCTCTCAAATGGGTAAAGGTATCCTTTGGTAGAGGCTTGGTGAATATATCTGCTTATTTGCTCCTTACTGGAAACATGTTCCAGTACAACCTCTTTGTTCTGAACCTTCTCCCTCAAGAAATGATACTTGAGCTTGAAGTGCTTGGTTCTAGCATGTAAAACTGGATTCTTGGAGATGTTAATTGCACTTGTGTTGTCATAAAATATACTTACCAATTCAGATACAAGAACTTTGAAGCCATTTAATACATGCTTCATCCAAATTGTCTGGGTGCAGTTCATAAATGCTGCAACATACTCCGCTTATGTTGTAGACTGAGAGATACAACTCCGTTTCTTACTCATCCATGAGACTAGTCTACCACCAAGAAAGAATGCACCATCAGTTGTGCTCTTCCGGTCGTCCACATTACCAGCCCAATCAGCATCTGTAAACACTTTCAGGTTGAAATCATTACTATATGGATACCATAATCCATAGTCAATAGTTCCCTTCAAATATCTAAGAATCCGCTTGACTGCTACCAAATGGGATTCTCTTGGGCTTTTCTGGAACCGTGCAGTAATGCCCACTACATGTGCAATGTCCGGTCTACTATGTACTACATAGTGCAATTTACCAATCATTGATCAGTATTCCTTCTCATTTACCAACACTGAGTCATCCTCTTTTGATAATTTACAACCGGTCACCATCGGTGTACCAACCAGTTTGTTGTCTTCCATGTCGAAGGTCTTCAACACCTCTTTGACATACTTGGACTGAGTGATAAAGATTCCATCTTTCATTTGTTGAATCTGTAGTCCAATGAAGAACTTAATCTCCCCTATAAGTGACATCTCAAATTCCTTTTTCATCTCATCTACAAAATAATGACTCATCTTGTAATCTCCTTCAAAAATTATGTCATCAACAAATACTTCATAGATCAGAATCTGATCTCCTTCTGATTTCAAGTAGATATTGCTATCTTCACTTGTTCTTTCAAATCCAATCTTCACAAGATGGGAGTGCAAGCATTCATACCATGCCCTAGGTGCCTGCTTTAGTCCATACATGGCTTTATGTAGCCTACACACCATGTCACTGTCTTCTGATAAGGCAAGCCCATTTGGTTGCTCTATATACACCTCCTCTTCTAGTATTCCATTCAGGAATGCAGATTTTACATCCATTTGATATACTTTGAATCCCTTGAAGGCTGCATATGCAAGAAGCATATGAACTCCTTCCAATCTGGCTACTGGAGCAAAGGTTTCTCCATAGTCTTCTCCTTCTTCTTAAGCATATCCTTTACACACTAGTCTGGCTTTGTTTCTTACCACTATGCCATCTTCATTCAGCTTATTTCTGAAAACCCATTTGGTGCCTATGACATTTTTATGCTCAGGTCTGGGTACCAAAGACAATGTACCATTCTTTTCTATCTGGTCAAGTTCCTCTTCCATTGCCTTGATCCAGTCTTCATCTTTATGTGCCTCTTTGAATGTTTTAGGCTCAAGTTCAGAGATCATGCAAGAGTTTTCTCTGACCTTTCTTCTTGTAAGAATTCCTGCATCCTTATCTCTTATGATCTACTTTGGATCATGATTCAGCTATACATACCTAGGAATGATCTTAGTTGTTTCTTCTTGCTTTTCTTCTTCATCCTCATCTTCATCAGCATCAACGTCTACCGATGTAGGAGCACTATTACTGGTGCTAGGTTGTTTTGCAACCGGTTCCCAGAAGGTTACTATCGATTCATCTCCTACTTGCTCACTGTTGGTTTCCTCAGGTTTCTCAAAGGTTTCATCAACTCTAACATTGATGCTTTCAACAATTCTCTGAGTCCTATTGTTGAAACATTTAAGATCTTTACTCTTGGTGGAATATCCTAGGAATATTCCTTCATCACATTTTGCATCAAACTTGCTCTAATGTTCGCTCCTCTTGATATAACATTTGCTACCAAACACTCTAAAGTAGCTTACCACAAGGGTTTTACTGGTCCAACACTCATAAGGTGTTTTATCCTTACCCTTTTTAATGAGTACCCGATTCATTGTGTAGACTGCAATGCTCACTACTTCTCTCCAAAAGGTGTGAGCAACTTTTCCTTGGATCAACATTGTTCTGGCTACTTCAACTAATGTCCGATTGTTTCTCTCTGCTAGGCCATTTGTTGTGGAGTCCGGGGGGCAGAAAGTTGCCTCTTGATGTCATTCTCTTCACAGTACTTGTTGAATTCACCAGAAGTGAATTCTCCTCCTTGATCAGTTCTTAGGCACTTAATCCTCTTACCGCTTTCTTTTTCAACCAGTGCTCTGAAGGATTTGAACTTTCCAAAGGCTTCAGACTTGTCCTTCAAGAATGTGACCCACATCATTCTTGAGAAATCATCAGTAAGAATCATAAAATACCTATCTCCCTGCACACTCCTAGTTTTCATAGGACCACACAAATTAGTATGCACAAGATCAAGTAAATTGTCTGTAGTGAAAGATTTACCTTTGAAGGTTTAGGAAGACATTTCCCCAGTTGACACTCTCTGCACAAAGGATTCTCCGGTTTGCTCAGCATAGGAAATCCTCTAACTGCCTTGATCTTACTGGCCTTCACAATATTATCAAAGTTTACATGGCAAAGTCTCTTATGCCATATCCAGCTATCATCAAACTTAGCCATTAGACATGTACTGATGTTTGCATTCAGCTGAAATAGGTTACCTTTAGTATGCATACCGGTGGCCATCAGTTCACCACTCTTACCTTTTATTTTACACACTCCATCTCCGAATTCTAGAGTGAGTCCATTATCATTCAGCTGGGCAACACTCAAAAGGTTGTGTCTGAGACCTTCTACCCAATACACATTATCAACACTGCTTTTTCCATTCAGAGAGATGGACCCTCTGCCTTTTACCACACATGGTGCATCATTACCAAAATGAACCACACCACCATCATACACTTCTAGAGATAGAAACTTACTCTGGTCACCAGTCATATGGTGAGAACAGCCACTGTCAATGATCCACTCATTGGAATTATCAAAGTGGGAGACAAGAGCCTTCTTGTCTGACACATCTTCCTTAACTGCTACAAACACAATGTCTTCACTTTCTTCATCTTCTGATTCCTCATCAGTGACACCTTCATCAACTGCTACAAAATAGTTTCTCCTGTTTCCTCCTTTGAACTTCTTGAACTTCTTTGGTTTGTCCTTGTTATCACCAATAGGACAGTTTACAACAATGTATCCTATCTTATTGCAAGAAAAGAATTTCAAAGGGAGCTTACCTCTATATTTACCAGTTCCCTTAGGAAGTCTCTTGGCAAGAAGAGCTTCAAACTCCATCAGGATCTCCTCATCATCCATTTCTCTGCTTTGTCTTGGTTCACCACTGATACTAGCTCCTTTGCCCTTTCTAGATGGTGCAGTAGATGCTCTAAAGGCTGATTCAGTCCTCTGAATACTGCCATCATAATTATTTAGCTCATAAGTTGTCAACTTAGCAATGATGGAATCTAGGGATACCTTTGTCTTGTTTATAGACCTCAACTCCTAAATAGCAGCAACCCCTATTGCATAGACTGGTAATAAGGATCTCAAGACTTTGCTAATGACAGTGGAATCATCTATTATACCACCTGCACTCTTGATGTCTCCAACAACAGTTTTGATTCGTATTCCTTATTGTTGAATGGTCTCTCCTTCAACCATCTACATGTCTTCAAACTTTCTCCTAAGGCTCTCTTCCTTAGCTTGTTTCACATGCTCATCACCACCATAGATATTCTCAAGAGCATCCCATACTGCTTTGGGATTGTCTTTATCTTGAACATCAATAAACTCAATGTCAGAGAGACTGTTGTTAGGGCTTCCATGACTTGCCCATTCTCCTGAATCTCTCTCTTTTGATCATCAGTTAGAGTATCGATAGGGATAACATAAGCATTCTCAACATAGCTCTAGTGTTGAGCACCCATGCTTCTGATGTATATCTTCATTCTGTCCTTCCATATTTTAAAGTTGTCTCTCTTGAACTTTAGACCTTCCCTCTTCATCATTAGAGTAGGATATTTTCCTCAAACGGTTAAGCATACAACACAGAGGACCTGGAGGACGCTCTGATACCAATTGATGAATAGTTAGTACCAAACTGGTACTGAGAGGGGGGGTGAATCAGTATAGGAAAAAACACTTTTCTTGAACCGGTTTGATTGCAAACAATGCACTTTGACTGGAAAGCAACAACACTGGTCTAAATCAGATTACTACCGATAAAGCATAGTGAGAATGTGAAAGACATAAACCGGTAACCCTTAGCTTTCCATACAATCTAATACCTCATTTCCACTTCACCCTTATGCATAAACAAGTAATCTATCATAAAAAATATAATGACTGCTAGTTCAACATATTTTACCAGTTTGACATAAAGCACTAAACCATCACATGAAAGGCATCACACATGACACACTGATTTTTCACATGGAAACCCAACTGGGAAAAACCATGGTGGGGATGAATACCCACAAGCTATTCTTGAACTCTTTTGAAGTCCACTCTGTTAGGGGCCTAGTCCGGTTAAAGACTATTACAATAGGTTATGCTAGGAACCGATCCTGCTAGAGATCACTTGGTTAAGGGATGGCTAAATACCCGGTTAAAGGTTAGAACCCTGTTAAAGGTTACCTAGCAAGAGGATTTGAAGAACTCATTGAATTGAGTCACCTTGTTAAAGGATTTACACAAAAGCCTGTTAAAGCTACCCGGTTAAGGGATTTTCCAACTGCTGAAATGGTTAGAAGTCAACAGGTAATACACCTGATCTGATAACGACACTCAATGCCAAGGCAGATCCACTTTAGCTCCTTTTCTTCTATAATCACACTCTACAGGTATCAACACACTTCTCTGGTCTGGCAAGAATCAAGTATCACTCATTGGGATACACACATACCATTTGTCAACAACTTCAAAATGAAAAACATCATTGACCTTATAGGAAACAGATAGGTCGGTAGCATAAACCCTAAACCCTAAACATTTAGGTTTTACAATCCAGACAATTCAATCCTAGCCGTTGATCACACTACATCGAATACAACAGTCTTGAACAAATCTCAAGACATTCTCCAACGTTCATTCTTTGCCACTTCAAGAAGCTGATAACTCATCACGCGCTCTCCATTGTTTATAGAGACTTCGCACATTCTTGAGGTAGATAGGATCAATCTCTATGCAAGATCCTCAAGGAAATCCTTCACACACACAAGGTTGATGTGGCAACACTTATCTATTCTTCATTACAATGCTAACTCATCACAAGATGTCATCGGTTGAATTGCACAATCTTGGAATGCATCAACCGGAAACCCTAAAGTTGAGACTACTAACCGGTAGTCATGCCAAATGAAACCCCGATACAAAACTTCCATATACCGGTTCTCATTCCAACATACCGGTTCACCTTGAACAAACTTACTGCTTCACTTTTTCACAAATATCGATTTACATCATCATACCAGTTCTCTTGCCAGTTTTCTTACTACAACATATCGGTTCATACTTCAGCATATTGACATCAATGACAACATACAATATCATCATGTCATCATGCTCTGCACATATGCCAACATATTGGATTTGATTAAGAAAATCATAGAATTTAATGCTCTAGCATATAAGGCTATTCATGATAACATCCCTATTCTGAAATTGATTGCACCCAAGTGCAATGTGGAAAATAAAGACTCTTTAAGTCAATTAGACACATTGTCTAAATATATCACCGACAGCCTATTAACATTTGATCAGATTAATGAGGAGACATTCAGTGAGAAAATGAATAAGGAAAAAGATAAATTCTTTGATGAGACAATAAAGAAGTGCATGGAACACATTGGCACACTCCTACCGGCACTAAGAAAAACCATAATGGAATTTGAGGAGTTGTATAGATACACATGTAAGACTGATACTTTGACAGTGGATATAGACAAGAAGATCAGTATTGTGCAAAAATAAATAAATGATATAGCTGATAATATCATCAATTCATCAGAACCCATATCGATTATAGAGTAGGAAATAGCAGGTTTTGAGGAGAAAATTGAAATATTTGAAAAAGAAAAGGAAAGAATAAAGTTCAAGGCAAAAGAGCTTAAATGTAGACTTGGTCCTAAACTTGACAACCTCATCTCTTTGAGAAAAGAGATCTCAGAGGCACTTGTTCCAGGACTAAAGACATAGGAAGAGAAAATGCACATCCTCACCGGTACAATTCAAAGGACTGAAGCAACATTGAAGGATAGTGAAAGGTTCACTCAGAGCCTAAATTTTGCATTGGCAGATATATTTCAGATTGTAACCAACTAGTTACAGGGTTCAGTTGACATTTCTGATAGCCTTTGTCATTGATGTCAAACGGGGAGTGGTAGAGATGAGAAAAATAATGGACAGAAGAGATCATTTGCTCAGGGGGAGCACACAATTTTGGCACATTTTTTGGTAAGATTTTTGGACTTCAATTTTGGATACATTTTTGGATTTTTCTCATGGGTGTTTCCATCAATGCCAAAGGAGGAGATTGTTGCCATTGCACACTCCAATGAGAAATTGTAGGTGATTGAAGGTATTGTCATTGATGGAAACCTTGCAATCCTATGGCACCCGTAGGCACTGACACCGACAGACTCTACACTGACAAATAGTTTACCGGCACCGGCAAAGATGATTACCGACACCCCAGTCGACGAGATTTTGCTTATTGTATTTTGTATTTAATTGTAATATATTTTTGTAAGCCGACAAGGCGTATTGTAATAAGACTCATATATAAGTATGGGATCTTGTAGATCATTTAAGATGCAAACATGAGAAGATTATTGCAGAAGTAATGTGCGAATATTAAGGCAGATTTTGGAGTAAGGTTTATGGTTATTGTATGAGCTTAAACCGGTACTGAACCTGGCATAGCAGATGTTGAACTAAAGCAGTACATTATATTGGATTTGTATAATCCATTTTGTAAGTCAGTGAGACTTCCTTTTGTAATTAAGCAGTGAGCTTTAGGCAGTTGGCCTTCCTGCATGTGCAGGCCCCTATTGTAAGTAATATCCATTCATTGGCTAGTGAGTGAATATTGTGGGTCACAAATCCCACCGAGGTTTTTCCCACATTGGGTTTCCTCATTAAAAATATTGTGTTATGGTGTGCTTTCTATGTTGTGTTTATTGTTCATATTTACTGCATTAATTCTTGTTTACCAGCACACTATTTTGGAATGCAATTTATTTAATAAGGTCAGAAAATCTATTAACCGGCAAGATATTGATTCAACCCCCACGCCCCCCCCCCCCTCTCAGTATCTTTGGGAATCCTAACAATAGTGATTTATTTGAAAAAAGTATTAGAAATATCTTGTACAAAGATGTCCTTATTATTATTGCCAATTTTGGGAGAAGGGATAACATTGTTCATTAATTCTTCATCCTTAGGAGGGAGAGCATCACTACATGTGTTTAAATCATCCTCTTGCCTCAAAATGGGTTCAATAGGATCTTTAGGGGAGAGAGAATTAAGGAAATTGATTATGATTTCATCTTCTTTTTCTAAGGCATCTTCGGGGCAAGGAGAAGCATTTCTCATTAATGCATCATCTCTAGCGGGAATTTTATTGAAGTCAAAAGAGGAAATGCCATCACTAGGAAAAGTAGGGACACTACCATCTTATTCCACAAAATTATTCTCGTGAGGGGAGTATTCTTTAGGAGGGAGATGAACATCTTTCTCCAAAGATTCATGCTTAGGAAGGAGATCTTTGAAATAAGTGCCCATAACCTCTTGTTGCACTAACATGCCCCTATTGGTAAGACCAAATTTAGGAGAAGATAAGTCAATGTCCATTGATACCTTTTCACTTAGAGAGGTATCATGTAGGGAAGGTAAGGTAACATTAAGAAAGGTGTTTATGATATCATCCTCTTCCTCTAAGATAGCTAGATGGGAAGGGCACATTTTAGGAGAATTGACAAGATCACTCTTCAAATCTTCATCCTTAAAGCATGGAAGAGTTTTGAAAGGGTTGGTAACAACTCTTTTAGGCACTAAGATGTTGTCATAGATAGGAGGAGGTTCTTTAAGATGGAAAAATTGAAGCAAGGGAAGCCAACCCATTATCACATTTATGAAATGAAAGCATCATGACCACAATTTTCCTCTTTCAAATGATAACATATGCAAAATAGAAGGAAATGTTCAATTTTAACCAATTCAAGCACTCTAAATGTTGATTTAGAAAATGAAATTTATGAGTAAAATGTGTACCTAAATCAGATCTGAACTTAATGATCCAAATCAAGCTATCCACAAGTTCAATTTTGAATTAAAAAATTAGGGTTTTAACAAAAATTGACCTCTAAATTTTTTAAATTTGCAAGGAATTGAAACTTGTAAATGTAAATTTGAATTTGAAATAGCAAAAAGACTCAGATATGAGAACATAAATCAGAATTAAAGAAGATTGGATTCACGTCGGGCTCACCAAAATATGGAGGGGAAAAAGTGAGACCGGGTAACTAGGACCTAATCCCACGTTAGCCAACACATTGGGAATACGAAAGAGCCTAGGGAGATAACTCACTTTGGCTACTTCTTGTGAGAAAGAGAGAGCCAAGGATTATCTCTCAGGGTTTCTATTTCTCTTATTGTAAATGAAGGTAAGATATGAAAGATTGATCAACTAGACTAGGAGATGAACAATGAAGGGTACATAAACTGAAATTGCGAAAACTTGTAGAACTAGAATTGAGATACTTGAAAGAAGAGAAGGGGAAAGAATTTGAATGTGTACCTGGTGTTGAAAAATGAGTCAAAGAAAGCTACAACTGAAGACCTGCAAATCTGATGTTCTGAGCTTCCACCCTCCCAAATTTCACCTGAAACTGGGTGGACCAGGGCGCCCAGAGAGGACCAAGGTGCTCAGGGAGGACCAGGTCGTAGGACTAGGGCGCCACACCCCTATCCCGATGATTTCTGCTCAAATTTAATCTTCGTAACTGTGTCTGTGTGATCCACCGGACCTGAAATTTGTAGCGATGATCGGATCCCGTACTTGCACCTGCAATTGAAAATAGGGTTTTGGGTGGCTATATAGGGTTTTGCCTTATTCAAACCCCTATTTTGGTGATTTCCACCTTCACAAATAGTCGATTTGTATAGTAAAATAGTGTGTGCAGGAATCTTGTGTGTGTGCAAGACCCTAAAATGAAATCAAACAATCTAGAGCAACTCTAAAGAGTAAACCCTAATTGCTTATAATTGACAAAGTAAATGCTCTAAATCAATGATGCAAAGTGATCTAAAGCATGAATGTAAATATGTAAATTGATGTAATGAAGCTCATGAAAATAACATGAAACCATACCCAACCCCTAAGGGAGGAGTACAAGCCAATCATCAGTTATCTCCTATTATTCTTCAATGTCTTGAAGGCTCTAGTTGATGATGAATTCTTTATGAAATGTTGTTGAATTTTGTTGAATGTTGTTGAATACTCTACATAGGCTTCTCTTTCACTACATAGAAGGCTCCTTGTGCTCCAAAAACCTGCTCTTAGATTCTTAGATATGATAGATAGATAGATCTCAGTTGCCTTCAAATGAAGAAATAGAGATCTTATGTATGAAACCCTAGATCTTAATTTCATCTTTAGGCCAACTTAGAGATTGAATTTCCCATCAATTTCTTGGGGTTAAGCATTATAATATCATAGGATTATGCTCCCGAAATTTTTTAAAAAAAAGCCGAGGACAATATGCACTTTCAACATGGTCCGACCAACTTTTCACCAAATTTTTGGGGCCGTTAGATATGATGATATTAGAGTGAATACCAAAGTTACAGCTGATTTCAAGGTGTTTTGATATGCGAAATTGGGCCTTAAAGATTGAAATAGGACATAATTAGGGTTTATGATTTAATGATTTATTGGAGGAATAAAATAAAAAGGGGCACACTTAGGGTAAAGGGCCCAATTTTATGATGTATGAAGTGATGAAATTGAATTTGGATTTAATTAAATTAATTAATTAAATGTTTAAAGGGAAATTACAATGCAAGATGCAAACACACTAAGGCGGGTGCTAAATTAAGTGTGGAATTGTAGCACCCTAGCAAGGGTGTACAATTTACGACACTACACTAGGATCACAATAATGTGCAAGGGAAGGGAATGGACACCTTTATTTGAGTTCAACAAGTGAAGGTAACACTTCCGATCCTCAAGATTTCTATAAGGCATGTGAGGGTATGTGTAGCCTAATCATAAAGGCACAAAAATATAAGAAATCAAGTAAAGTTGTTTTCGATTTTAAAGATCATCCTAGGGTGAAAGAAGAGAGCATACACAAATTGCTTGCACAAACACAAAAAAATAATATTGAAATAAAGGTTAGTTCTTCTTAAGAAAAATTAAATATGTGATTAATATTAGGGAATCAAACTTTGATAAATAGTCCTTAAAAAACACAATGTTAATACTTTGCAATATTTAAGGCATGGACAAATAAACCTACAAGAAATAGGGTTAAAATATTAGAGAAAGTCTAATATAATAAAACAAACAAAGATTAGAGGGTTAGAACTAAAAAAACTAAAAAATAGTAGAAAAAAATAAAAATGCTAAAATATAGAGTAGAAATGCTAAACATTATATATATATATATATATATATATATATATTCTTATGCATAGAGAAAAAATATTGACACAAAACATAAAAAGTTAAAAAGTAGAATCATTGGTGATTGGGTAGAAAAGATAAAGATTTGACATAAATGCTCCTAAATAAAGCACAACTGCTAATCAATAAAATAGTGTGATGAAAGCAAAAACATTGATAATTTGATGGAAGTATTTTGGATGGAACATACACATTGCATAATAAAATGGAAACACAATTATTCTATAAAAGAAGAATTAGAAGGAAAAGGAAAAAATAAAACCCTATAAAATTTAATTAGGAAACCAATCTACAAACAATTACAAAGCCTACAACAAACTAATTGGTTATAAAGTTACATCTAACCTTACAAAAGTTGATTGAGATGACAAACACCTAGAAAAAGATTAGTGAAAATGTCAAAGTTGATATGCAAACACCTAGAACTAGAGAAAAAATATCATTCCAAAAGCCTACAAAGTTGAAAGACATAAATACCAATTATTGAGCATAAATGATAATTATTGAATGGAAACACTCATTCATAGAGAATATACATTTTTTTAGGAAACACATATAAGAATATAGAAATACATGCAAAAGTAAATATTATATTGGGACAAGGGTCCTATCGGGCATGGCAAAATGTGAGGTAAAATCTAGCATAAAAACCTAGAAGATGGAGACAAAATAAAATCCAGTAGTATTTATGTAACCTACACCTCTGTTATAACAAAAATAACATAAAACAATGAAGAAACAAACAAGTATCTTTCCTCTCCCAAGCCCTTTGATTATTTGGATATGCTCACGATGATTGTGATTCTATGTGTGTGATTGGGACAAGGGTCATATCGCGCATATCAAAATGTGAGATAAAATCTAGCATAAAAACATGGAAGATGGAGACAAAATAAACTCCAATAGTATATCTAACCTACACCTCTAGTTGAGAAAGAGGAACATAAAACACTAAAGAAACAAACAAGTATCTTGCCTCTCTCAAGAGATTTTCTAATTTGGTAGTGCGTACTTGAACTTCTGTGTAGTGCGTAAAATATCCTTAAGAGATGGTTTTTATATATTTTTTAGGGATGATTGTGAATGGTTGAGATTAGATCATGGATTGGATGGTTATGATGAATTAGTATGTGAGGAAGGGATGAGATGGATGCAAGTGTTCAACAATGGGATGAAACCAAATGAATGAAAAGTTAGGTTTGCCTTAGTTTGCACGTGGAGATGAGATGTAAACAAGGTGGAATCTTGGGGTGAGTGCAACTAGATGAGAGAGATTGAGTGCAACTAGATGGGAGAGACTAAATCATGCGATGGATGGCCAAGCTTGCCTTAACTAGAACGAATGAAGGGTAGATGTAGAATATTGTTTTGTCTGCTTTGTTAATTGTTACCTTTATGCCCTTAATAACATTTATTAATTTGCCTTTATTAATTAGCTAAATTAGTCTCTTTCATTGTTGGATGGATACCCTTATTTTCTAAGTCAATCATATCAAATACCATTGTTACCACCTCAACTCACTATATATGTTTTCTATATGCCATCATATACAAGGGTTATTTGAGCCACTTTAGACAATTCAACTACAACCACCACTCTATATGTATATTTCATTAACTTTCTTAATGTTTTAGGTCAACTATAAATAATTTAAATGTTTTGTTAAAATAGGCATTCAAGGTATTTGGTGCCCTAATTCCTCCCATTTGTAATGTCCTTATCCTCAAAAAATCAGAAATATAATTCAAATCTAGAAATTATATTTATAACAACAAACCAAACTATGCCAAACAATGCTACCAATCTACTCAAAACTTCTCCAACTGTAATAGATTCTTCATCAACTAAAAATAACAATAAATAGTACTAATTACAAACTCAATAAGAGTGGCATACTACTATAATATGTTCATAAACTCACAATAGAAAAATCACAAAACTATGCTTCAAAAGCACTCTGAAGAACACCCGCAATAAACTTGGAAACTAGAGAAGAAGCAACAACAATCCACCAAATTTCCTTCAACCCAAATACAATCTCAAAGTGAGAATGCCCTCTATGAACACAATTTTTTGTCCTTTGATTGTACAATGCTCATGGGTTTCCGTCCACAAGCTCTCTCCTTCAACGGGGTTCCATCCATTGAAGAAGCTTCATACAAATCTGCAAATGTAGAGAAGAAAATGATAACCAATAACCCTCAAAATTACCAAAATCCCAATATTTGTATTCATCATGTATGCAAGATTTGGGTGCCCAAATTCAAACTACCTCCTTTGGAATTCCTACTAATTTAATTATGTCTCTTGCCAAAAGTTGTCATTGAGTTATTAAAGATTCACCTCCACTTGTAACAACAAAAACTTTCTAAAAATCATCCCGCAACAACTTTTCCAAAATGACACAAATTCAAATTCAAACTCCCTCCTTTGGAATTCTTGATAGTTGCCAAAAGTTGTCATTGATCCACTTGTAACATCAGAAACTTTCTAAAATTCATCTTGCGACAACTTTCCCAAAATAACACAAATTCCAATACCCTACTAAAAATTTCTAAAAATTTAATTTAATATTTAAATGTCCTTTTGATATTGAAAATATTTGAACATTTCTAAATATTAAATTAATTATTCTCCCCAAAGCTTATCCAATCAACCCATGGAAGAACAAATAGATTAATAAATGCCAAAATTAAACTTTAAATAAAAGGCCTTCAATTTTCTATCAGTACATCCCTTGCACTTCCTAAAATTGCAAGTGGTGCTTTGTATGAAGTTTTGCAAAATAGAATTATCATCACATGTTTTTACATGTTTTTGTCTCCTTTTTTCAAAGTATTCGTCTTGCTAAAACTTACATACTATATTTGTAATAGAAGCACGGTCCGACAATGACTAAATCAGATCCCGACTTACCCCATGTCCACAGAACGCCATAGACAAACTTAAATAACTAATTTAATTCCCAACATCTCCATGGATGCCACTTACCAATATTCCATTTCAGAGATTTAAAATAGAGAGGCAACTTTCCATACTATCCATACATACTAAATCATGCACACAGAAAGAGTACATTTTTACTTGCTTGCATGCAACACCATCACAAAGGGCTTTTCCTCGATCAACCAGAGTTAGCCATTGACTCTTCTGATCAATGACTTTAGCCATCTTCACTAACACAACCGAGTAGTCCCCAAACTGCATTGGCCATTGTTGGCATCACGGGTATAGTAATATTTTTTCTTGTTTGATGAAAATGATTGCTTTCACATAAAAGTAGGCAAGAAGGAAATCTATCATGTCATAGTGTGCCATGGAACTGAGCGCACTGCAAACCATTGCAAAGCATCTAATTTTTTTATATCTTTTAAGTGACAATGAAGTTTGAGACACAAGCATGGTATGGCATTAGATAGTTAAAATATACTAAATATTTCTTGAGATTATTGGGTTTTAAAATTTGTTTTCGGACATGTAGTGTCACGGTTAAAACACTTCGTTGGTGAAGTGGCCACCAAGGTTCAAACTCCTGCTAGACCATTGTGCTCGCAGGCCTTGTGTCTTTGCTGGGTCGTTGTGCTCGCGGGTTTGAACAGGTGAAGTGTGGGGATGAGGTCCTCAATTGTGGCTTCACCGGTTCATAGCTCCGGGTCAAAAACGTTTCACATGGAGCCGGAGGGCATGTCATGCCAGCGTCGCCGGTCACGTTAAAAAGTTTACCGGGCATGGAAAAAAAAAATTTAGAAAAGTCAAAAATAAAATTTGTGTGGACTTCTTTAAGAAAAGCCATTAAATTTTTTTGTCTTACAGGAGTTCCAGTAAGCTTAAACCTAAAACAGCTACTCCCCTTCCATAAACTACTACGTGTTTAAGCATTGAACTAGCTTTACACAATGAAAAAATGTGATATATGAATTTGTTTTGGCTGTAAGGTTTTTGGTTTGATGCCTGGTGATGAAAAGGGAAATCCAAAATAAATGCATGCCTCAGACAAACAACATTCAAATTTTAGTCCAATAACAGCAAATTTAGCTCATGGAATAACCTGATGAATCTCGTTTACAGATAGAACACCATGACATCCATTAAAAAAACCATTAGAAAATAAACATTGATTAAACATAATTTCACCACTTGTTACATAGATATGCAATACCACATTCATGAAAATTTGCCAAAATATATGAGCCCCTCTCAACCTGGATTGCAGAAAACATTGGGTTTTGTAGGGATATTTTTACAATTATTTCATATTTTATACAGATGTCTTGAGCAGAAGCTATTATAATACAGAAAAAGCCAATTCAACTACAGGTGCCCTTAGGCAAGCTGTAAAGCAATCATCTTAAGTTTCTGAACTGCACTACAATACAAGATATATCATCCTTGCTTTCTCGTTTCAAGGCTTCTGAAGTTAATTGCTTTGCTGCCATTTGTGGATCCTTGATTTTGCTAACAAAATTGGTGGCTTCCTCATTATCCATTACCTGTATAAAATGAATATTATGTTACAAATCAGAGTACAAAGATATGAAACTCTTGATACAGTTTCCAACCCTATGATAGACTATTATAAACTAAGAGAACTGACCTTCCATAAGCCATCACTGGCAAGAATTAGAAACTCTGTGTCTGAATCAATGTCCCATTCTCTCACATCAGGATCTGACCGTAGATGTGACTTGAGACTCCTATCTCCAAAAGCTCGGGAAACTGCAAGTTGACCATTCACTCTTGGAACATCCCCTGCAACAACAATGATATTCATAAGGTTGCATTTCAGGTAGCAATGTTGCATTTGTTTCAGATAAAGCTTAGAGTTACCAGGCATACACTTTTTGGAAGTTAAATTACATAGGATTGAATTGACACCAACTTTTTCCAAAAGATTGAACCTTCCTACACCCAAATACCAGTATTCAAAAAAAAAATACCATACAAATAAACCAACCACCTGGAAAATTTGAGACGAAGCCGCCCTTATCTTCAATGCTTACACGTTCAGTACTAGGCTCATGATCAGTGGAGAGCTGAATAGCTCTTCCTCTTTGGCACACAACTGCTCTAGAGTCACCGACATTTGCAACCAAAAGTTTTACGCCATCTATCAAGATGACTGTGACAGCAGTTGAACCTCCTCGAGCAAAGTCAGGAGTGTGTCTAAGAATGGCCTTATCTGTCTTATCATAGGCTTTCATTATGGCCCTAATGGGGTGAACCCAGAAATCTTCCTGGAACAAAACATAACCTAATCAGAGGCAGTTGACCCTAGCCTCATTTACTCTGGAAAAAAATATTATCAACCAGAGTGCATAAGAAAGTCCTCTTCATTCTTAAAATATGTAAATGCAGACAAAAATACATCAGACTCAGTACTGATATCTCCATTACGAAACAACATCCCAGCCCTAAATCAAGGGACTACTCAGATTGCAATTTGAAAATCATATGTTAGAGCCCTACATTAGATTGAAATTAAATGACAAGAATGTTTCGAGGCATGTTCCTAACAAACAGGATGGAACATTATCTTGCAAATTTGACTAGCAATCAAAAGCAGAATATAGACAAAAATAGCTTCTCTCCAACATCTTTAATAGCTCCTTTAGTAAGAAATTTAATCACTTGCCTCACTAAGAATATTTTGAAATAAATTCTTCTGTAGGTATGAAGGCACATTGTCACCCAAATGACCATCAAAGATGGCATATAAACCCAATTCATGGCCATTGATTTGAGTGAATTCTGCAACATGATAATCCTCCATGGGATGACTAGCTTTTCCTTCGACTAAACTGAATCCATAAACAATTTTATTGGGACTAAGGTGGCTCTTCCCTTTCCCAGAACTGCAAGAAGAATTCCCTCCTGCCACCATCTACACAGAAATAAACAAATCTTAGGTATAATAGAAACAAACAAAATCCCAATAACAATTCTGCATATATCTAAGCTCGAGAATGAAAGACAGAGAGATAATGAATTAAAGTGCAAAATAACAAAAAAGTTTTTTAACAATAAGTTTTCATCTCTTGCATAAGAAGGAACTACCAATCAGTTTAAAAGTCTCCAAAATAATGTGGAGGAATAATATCTAATTCACCTTGTATAAATTGAACTGATTTTTCCATCCAAGCAATTACTTTTGTTGTTTTTCAGTTTTTATTTGATTTTTCAACCTAATGCCAATAACGGGGCACATCTTGAGATTGAATCAGCATTCCACAAATGAAAGGGTACACACAATTTTCACGACCAGAAAAGTTCTCCTTCATTAAGCTTCCAGCTAATTATACATCATGCACTGTGTACAACTAAGCATATGAAATAATGCATTTGATGGACAATTCATAACCTTCTTGCACACAGCATCCTGAATCTTAACAAAAAATGCACTGATCACTAAAATTAGGACAAATACATATGACCTTCAAATTAGAAAAAAGAGATAGGTCTCAGTTTGGATTGAAAGATATCCATTATGCAAATAAGGTGACATCAAAGAGTAAGACAGACTTACTGCAAAGAGCCATGCAGAAATGATTGTGTTCAGAATAATCAAAGCATGTTCTGATGCAAAGGATCCCTTGGAATCCTATCAATGAAAGGTACACGAAAAACCTCTTCAAAGATTTGTGAAAATCAGACAAATGCAATAGTGAAACAATCCTCAAACTCAAGTACAATATATCCCCATTGTTTACTAGAACTTAAAAGCTAAACAAGATCATACATCTGTTGCTTTTCAACAAATTTTGGTAACTTCCTTTGCCAAATAAAAAGGAGGTGCTCTAAACTACAATGACCTCTGCTCTTATGTATTAAAGCTACAATGTTTATGATAATTTGTGCACTCATGCAACTGAGACAGGAGCCCTAGAAAGCAAGTACATATCAAAGAAAGATGTACACATGAAGCTTTCAGAAGAAGTGTAAAGAGATACAAATCTGTGTGCGACATATCAGAATATACAATAGAATCCATACGCCCATTTGATTGTTTCATTATTGAGCCTAAAAAATTGCAGAAGCATTCAATAAACACATGAATCAACCATTGTTTGATGTTGGCAAAAAAATTTAAAGATACTGTGCACACATAAGCCTAAAAAGTTGCAGAAGTATTTAATAAACAGATGAATAAACTAACTCTGCTCTTTGCTGCTGGAAAAAGAATCGACGAGACTGCCTACACACAAACACATACACCAGACATATATGTTGCATGCAACGACAGAAATTGAAGATTTTTCAAACCTCCAAAATGATTATTTCATAATATTTGAAACAGCAATCTAAATTGCCCCTCTAATTGAAAAACGCCCATCTTAAAAATTAAAGGAAATTTCACATACCCAACATTGAAAACCCAAATTTTTATATCAACCAGTCTTAGCAATAGCAAATTTTCAGATACCCAAGTACCAGTTCGGAGTTTACAAATTTAAAACAAACTTTTAAAAGAAAAAGAGGCTCCAAAACATCCCCAAGAGATGAGATATATTTAACTTTTTTATTTTTTTTGGAAAAAACCCATCTAACAGAATCAAATCTGCAGGCTCCAAAAAGTGAGCTGACCTTGGAATAAACAATGTGAAAGCAGTTCAGACCATTCATACACATCTTAAAAAGCTTCTCCTGCTGCTACTTAGCATTTAACATATCAAGGAGTAGAGCTCGCAGCCTCCAGTTTATATGATATGCGTCTCACAAGCAACTGCCACCGAATATTGCATCAAATCCTAGCTTTGAAGAAAAGGGGAAAATTCCTAGAGGAAAAAATAATCAGAGAGCCCAATCATGAAATAATTCTGGAAGTCCCAAAAACTGAAAATCCGTGCCCAAGGTTAGGTGTCTAGGTCACCAAAGCCTTCCCTGGTCAGAACTGACCAAGTCATGTCTTGTCCAAAACACTCCTCTCGTT
The DNA here is from genome assembly GCF_030272615.1 of Cryptomeria japonica. Lineage (NCBI taxonomy): Eukaryota > Viridiplantae > Streptophyta > Pinopsida > Cupressales > Cupressaceae > Cryptomeria > Cryptomeria japonica. The sequence goes on along the minus strand of NC_081406.1, from coordinate 542,406,170 downwards.
TTCTATGGCTGGCGAGAATCTAAGCCCATAATTTTTTAACCTCCCAAATCATGATTTGACCAAGTGACTTGCATAAACAATTTTTGTAGCCAATAAAACTTGGAATTGAAGGCATTTTCCTGTTCACAGGATTGACCACCAGTAGGAATAGGAAAGTTCCTCTTGTCTATCCACTATGGTAGTGTGTATGGAGTTTTGGAGACAAATCTTAGCAAATGTTCTTTCAATTGTAACTTGCAGTGGATGCCAATATTTCTAATTAGCAATGGGGTTACTATTAATTATTGTATAAGGCTTTGAACCCTAACAAAAAGAGTATGAAAAGAACCACTTTTTCTACCACTTTGACATTTTCCTGGTTATGGATATGATTAGCATGTGATACCTTCCAACACAGCACTTCAATTATACTAATTTTACAGCACCATTGAAGATTGAATCAGAAAACTCCATACTGGGACCCTGCAGTTGACTTTAGTGAGGATTTTAGTATTTTAATTTTTATGGGGCTCTGTATAGCTAATGTTTGAGGGCATCGGATAAAGTCAGGAATCCCATCGTGTGTGTATTTGGGTCGATGTCTACAACGTCTTTGAAAACTTTCACCTTGACTAGTCTCTTTCACATGAGATATTAAACACGTATTCAGTTAGCCATTTAGCAAATTGTAAAAAGATTCTTTTATAGTTTACTATATCCAGCTGTCTGTGTACGAGTCAGATGGTTAATAATATGAGACTATTCTGTATTTTTTGAAGGAGGTAGTATCTAACTGTATTACAAATGAGGTATATATATATAATATAGAAATAAAAAAATAATATGAGATTATTTTGTACTCTTTGAAGGAGGTATCTAACTGTATTACAAATGAGGTATACATATAATGGAGAAATAAAAAAAAATAAGTGCAAGAAAAATTCAAAAAAAAAATGTGGGCAGGTCAAATAGGGATGAAAAAGGAATACTACATCAAATATTTCAATCCCACACATGACCACACTTGAAAGAACTACATAGGAATTGACATAAAATGGAAGGCAAAAATGCTAATTGTTGAGATAAGGACCAACTCACATCAACTTAGATGTGAAACAAGGTGGTGGATGATACCCAAAGAGGAATGGGAAGATAGAAGATGTAGATATTGCACTCAAGGGGTGGTGGAGACAAAATGGCATTATATCATGCAGTTTTCAACATATGATGATATCCGGATCAACTATGTTGAGACACTAAATATAAACACCTTGAGTAACCTATTTGACAAAGAAAAGATAACAAGAGTTGCAGATTTCCTAATCAAGATACACAACAAAAGATCTAAGATGCAAAAGGAAAAGGAGGTTTAGCAACCACGTTATTTTGTTTGGGTTTTGCATGCTTCCTTTGCTAGCTATATGTGGGTCTCATACGTTGTTTGTCATCGTGGATATTATTAAAAACATTCATTCATTCATACCTTACACCCCCTTGGAATAATGCCTTTTTACTTAAATCTAGGCTAATTGAATAAACATAAACAAATAAGTATACAATTATTTTATATTTAGTTAGGACCTCAGTTGGTTAGGAGGATAGGTGCATTTAGTTTTGAAAATAATAGTGAAGAATTATTGTTGATGTTATCTCAAAAACATTCACTTTAGGAACAAAAATTGATGATTTTAGTTTGGGAGATGTTTTCTATTTTGTATAGGCTTAGAGTTCAATGTGATTCACACCTAAGTCGTTTGGATTTGAACCTAAGTATCCTAACCTTATATTGATGAATATGAATGAACTAAGAGAATGTGTGCTTAGAGCTTTGTTTGCCTTTGCCTTCACCTTCCTTGTGTTTGAATCTATATGGTAGTGGTTATAGACACTTTAGGGGAGATTATTGAAACAATAGGGTCAAATTCTCTTGAGTCAACCCCTTATACAAATAAGCTTTACAACTTTAATTGAATGATTAAAAACAATATGTGTAGACATGTAGATGGCCTATATAAATTTTATAATGTGATGGGTTCCCTTTAATCTCCAAACCGAAATGTTCCTAAGATAATTGAACCTTGTTTTTCTTCTATCCAAAATCCATATTCACATATGAATTAATAGCATAAATGGATGTCTTTAAATATCAAAACATTGCTATAAGCTGCACAAATGCATGTGTCAAGTCAATTCACAACAGTTAGTGAAAAGGGAGAAATTTTTGGAATTAGAATTTGAGGTTCAATTTCCGCATGTATTGGAATTGAACTGGGTCAATCTTGAGTGGAGCAAACGTGAAGTAGATGGGCAAAGAGATTAAATTGAGGTAAGGAGAAAATATATGGAAGTGCATGAGAATAGGGATAGATAAATGGGCAACAAATGAGAATATGTGAGAATTTATGTGTAAAGAGGATGATAAGGATAGGGAAATGTTTCAAGTTGTGAGTGAAACTTATAAGACATTCCATCAAAATGAACCCAATATCAAATGGGATTCAACATCAGCATGCTACTTTCACCATTACATTTTTCTCCCACTTTAAGGGTTGAAAATCCAACATGACCATGTATTTCAAAGAATATGTACATTCTTAGCTAGCCTAAAAAGTAAATATCCAAACATTTTAAAAGAATATTTGGTCCAAGTAAAATGAACCATTCATGAAATCTTCTTGTAATCCTCTCCTTAGCATAAAAAATCTATAGGAACCTACAAAATAGAGATAATATATGCAATAATCAAATGAAATAGGAAAAATAATAAATAGTTTTAATTATTTAGGAAAAATGAAAAGTAGAGGAGAGAAGGATAAGAGATTCTACTTGTATGGAAAGTGATGTGTTAATACTCTACTCAATGTATTTATATAATCAATATTTCAACCATAAGAACATGTTAAACACACCATAGGAGTAAGAGAGGGGGGGAGGGAGGGGGTGAATCAGTCTGAACCTTAAAACAACTTCCTTATAATCTTCTAAACTTCAAATCACAATTAACTTATCTCTGCAATTATGAGACATGAAACCATAAAGCACAATACACACAAGAACTCCAAAGTTATGTGGAAAACCCAATAAGGGAAGAGCCATAGTGAGAATCACACTCACAATATGAATAACTAATTACAATGTTCTAGACTCAAGGCCAAGGTAGCTCATTGCACCTAATATGGACTTGCAAGATCGAGGTCCACAACCTCAGGGAAAGATACAAGGGACTTGCATTACTGAGACACAATTTTTGGACAAGATACAAAGGACTTGCATTACTAAAGAGCACTTCTCTTGGGCAAGATACAAATACAGCTGCCAAAGGGACTCAAATTGTCTTCCAATAGGTACAAGGAAATGATGAATTGAAATGAACAAGATCTCTCGATCATGAAACTGTCCTTGAACCATTGTGTCAAATGAACAATACCATGGCAAACATATCTCACTTCATTCACTATCTCAAAATATTATCATAAGATATGATTATCAAAGCTCATCATAAACTAAAATTTGCACATATGCTTCTTCACATACACTTGCATATCATTCACATCCAATTCACAACAATCCACATGCAAATTCACATATCCGCACTTCCATTTATACTAGGTTATTCATTAAAACCTCAACTAGGCCAGCCACAGACAAAATATACATAAATTGCATAAAGTCGACCGCCACAAATAACTATGCGGAATGCAATCCACTTTAGGATGTAAAGGGGGCCCAAATACATCATAACACATATTTCTAAGTTGATTCCAATGAGCCACACATGTTAGAACATCCTCCAAAATTGGCATCAATATAACGTGTAGGAAATCAATAAGGCTCGTTAAATAATCTACCCAAAATCAATCTTTCAAGGCAAATTACTCAATGTAGAACTACACACGCTGCAGTAAGATCCATACCAATCTTCTAGCTTAACCTCCAATGTATATCCAGACCAAAAAGAGTGATCCAAATTAGATAAACTAACCGAGTCAGTCAAAGACCAACACAATTGAACATGTTGAACCACATATCGACATAAGTTCACTTGCAGATCAAACCAACACATGGAATTTTAACTATAACACTACATGAACCATATGAACATGTCCTCCAAGCCACAACACTTGAACCAAGACATCAGAGCAATGCAGAACATTCTCTGGACCAATCCTAACAGACAACCCCACTGTCAACAAAGCACCACAACCAACTTCACCATTTGAGCAATTGAGGACCTAAAGACATGATAGTACAACATCCATATAATGTATACAATATATCCATCATCAAGAACTAGAGGAATGCAAAACATTCTTCCATTGGGACACTAATTACTCTTTCTTGCATATTGTGACTTCCACTACTGTAGCCTTCTAGAAACACCTCATACTTACTCAAAATTACCACTATACAACATAACAACATTTGAACACTCATTTTCAGATCATATACTACATCCAAATAGTTGAATAACTTCATTTTCCTCTTCACTTCTTCTTCATTAACACACACTATGACATTAATGACAACACCAGACAAGTTTGACATCAATGACAATACAAGACAAGTTTGACATCAATGACAACACAACTCAAGTTTCTAAGAGAACATTAGTAAAATATATGCCCTCCTCCAATTGATTACATACATAGTGTGGAAGGAATTGGAAGAGATTAGAAATGATCTGTAATGAAACATGAGGAAAAATATACTAATTACCATTGTGCAAGAATCAAATAATAGTCATATAAGCACACAAAATATTTCATCTTGTTAAAAACACTTAAGAACATAGGTTAGTGATGATTATCAAGGAAATGTATGCTCCTATGTATGCCAATCATATAGGAAAAGATGACCCTAAAGGCTAGATAAAAATCGTAAAAGCATATCAAAATATAATCAAGTTGAATAGTAGTCATATATGATGAAATAGATTTGATAATCGACATACAACTGAGAGGGGGGGGGGGGGGGTGAATTAGCTGTCTCACAAATTTACACAAATCAACTTACTCTCAGATCTGATAGTAAAGCATGAAAGCATAAATCAACAACACATCAAGAGCACACATAACACCAAGGTTTTTGACGTGGAAAACCCAGTCAAGGGAAAAACCATGGTGGGAACCTACCCACAATATGAGATACTCTGTTAGAAGTATATGAAATATTACAATGGGGAATGCACATGCATTCAGGCACATTGCCTAGAGCTCACTGCTCAAAAACAACAAGGGCTACAACCCTGGGGAAGACTCATTGTCTTACAAACAAATTCAGATTACATCTGGAAGATCATGAACTAATAGAATAACAACTCCTAATGCCTGGTTATAGTTCCAGTTAAGTGCAACTTTCTTCTCTCACACTTATTCTCAATCTTCGAAAGATGTATACATTCAGTGCACATACATGTTCTGATTCTCATCTATACACTCTTTTGCACACTCAATTGCAAATATATTACATTTATTTATACATGACATCAACCTTAACAAGGTCGGCTCAACACACAACACCTAATTACAAAAATATAATTATGCATGCTACAATATCATATGCGGACCATGCAATGTTGGTTAAGACATAGCAGAGACCCAAACCAGTCACCACGAACATGCTACATCTCCAAGAATTACGCCTTGATCATCTGCAACACGCTATAAGCATTTGATCAGCCAAGAACTGAATAACACGAACATATTGAAGAAAATCATCAATTACGCACACAATGATCAATGCGGACCACCAACACAAAAGGCACATGATCCAAAAACATCCACAAGCATCATGAATTACCACTGCAACATCCGCAACAACTCAAATTACTAAAATCATATCATCATCATACTGAACTTCAAGAATGCTAATTGAAATGACTGACAACCTGGAAAAATCACTTGTGGAGCTCCAAACCATGAACCAATCGAATTGAAGATACACATCAATGTTCCAAACACATTCTCCAGATCCGCAAATCAAGATATTACAATGTGGAGCAATACAAATCAAAATACCAAACACTGCCATTACTGAACAATAGAAAAACTAACTACACCATAGATACTCATAACTCACTCAAATCTTCATGCGGACCTCTGAAAATCATATTGAATCATCTATACACAATCCTCTACAAACCCTTTAATCTACAAACTCTGATCATCAACATGCAGAACAAATCAACTTACTAAACTCACAACATCATTGCCACAAACAGAGAAATATGTTGACATCAATGACAACACATCTCTCAAATATCATTCAAGCACATATTTGTAGCAATCTCACCACACATCCAACAATATAACTACAAATAACTAAGATGCCCATATAAGAGGACATGTGATGGTACATTATTGAAATAAGATAAGACTCATAAATGTAACATAAATTTAACTATTACTTATTAGGCTGGATAGTCTTGCCAGTCGAGAACTTAAGTTTTAATGATTATCATGATACTTTCTATATCGGCTTGGAGATCCTTTGTAATGAATTCCAGTTATGTGTGGCATGTGAAGGACACCCCTTGGGAGATTAGCATTAATTACTTTTCTAGAGCCTTCCTTTCGCACGTTTTCTGGGTGCGAGTGGGATTAAACGGTGCACAAACATTTTGGGTCCATTTTCTTGCATGAAGAGATACAGAGTCTGGGCAGTTTGTAGACAAGTTTTTGGGCACGGTAGTTTTGATAGAATGGGGGGGCACTTGAATCAAGTGAAGCCCATGGATTGTACAGGGATGAAGAATAACACTACTATTTGGAGAATCCTGGAAAAAGGTGGTTTTACCACCTATATTGAGAGATTACATGGAGGCAAAGCCAAGGTTACAAGTACCTTTGTTAGAAATTACAGTAAAGGCTTTGTTTCTCTTTTCTGCAGAGAATTCACTATCAATGAGGACCTCATTGCTCAAATTATTGGTCTCTCTACGGAAGGTGCTAAGTTCCACAAAGATAGGAAGTTCTCTAAGAATGTTGTGAAGCTTTTCCCCAAAGACGAGAAGGAGAAGCATGCCTTAGTTAGAGAGGGGTCGACAAGCTATAATACGACGAAGATCAAGACTATATGGGGTGATGTTCTTAAGGTTTTAATGGATTATGTCACTCTTGACGAAAAATATAATGGGGCTTTTGCCTATCATTTTTCTCTCCTAAACCATTTCAGGCACAAGGTGAGAATTTCCTTCCCCTTTTTTTCTAGCAAGCTCTTTAAACGATTGCTTAGCTAGATGTAAAAAGGACCCGGTAAAGTACCCTATTTTACATTCTGGTCTCGTCCTTTTGATTTTGGAACATGCCAAATCCTTGTCATTTGTGTCGTCCTCTCCCCTTGAGGTTAATACTGATTCAGAGAATACTCAGTCTCAAGAGGATGATTACCACACAGAGTCCGATGATAAGGATTTTTCCCCTCACATGGCTTCCACTAAAAGCAAGGGGAAAGCCATTGCAACTTAAAGCCCTAAACCTAAAATTGGCCCTAACCCTATTGTTGTTCCTAGTGCTAATACTCAGATTTAGGGAAAGATTCACTCTTCCTCAACCTCTTGTGACTCTCCTCCCATTCAAAACCCTGAGAGCCGCCAACCCTTTCCCAGCAATCTTGATCCTTCTCCAAACTTGCTCAACTTTAAGAAGGAAATTGTTACGGATGTTTTGGCTTTGGCTAGGGATGGGGTTGTTGACACTTTTAAGATCTTTAAATGGATCTTTCATTAAATTAAGGATATTCAGTTAAAACAAAGGGTTAATAGTAGCAATTTAGAGATGGTCAAAGACAAATTCAAGCAGATGGAGAAGTTGCAGGTGACTGATGAGATTAGCCCTAGGTCATTGAAAGATAAGGCTTTGGTCATAGATTGTATTAAATCCACTATGAGTCTTTTGATGACTTCAAAAAGGGTTATGAAGCTAGGATGGCCACTCAGGAAGACCAAATGGATAAAATCAAGAATGCAATCAAGGTGGTTGTAAAAACAAGTCATGGGGTGTTGAGTGACACTGTGGATAGTTTCAAAAATATGATCAGCAGTCTCGAGGAGCAATTCCAACTGAAGGACATTGTGGATGTAGATATAAGCATTGAGCAGGATACTAATTTTGGACCAAGTAAAAGGACTAGAGGAACGGTGAAGAGAAAGGTTGTCGCTCCTCCTCCCAATTTTCAAAAGCTCAAGAAAATCACCACCACTATGATGGAAATTGAAAAAGATATGGAGCAGTCCATGAGACTATTGGATTAGTGCTAGATCAGTGTTGCTTTTGTGTTGGTTCTCTGCTGGTGTTTTATTCTCTGACTTTCTGTCTATTTCTGTGTCTTGTATCTGCTATTTTTGTTATGCCCCTATTATGTAATGTTGCTTATGGTTTGTGTGGGGCCTTTTTGATCTACTTGGTGTTTTTAGGCTTAACACCTCGTTAAGTCATCTCTTCTCTCTTTTGTTAAAGGGTTTTGGGTCCCTTCAAAACTATTTTCGCTCTATTATATTAATTAATGTTGGATGAGAATGTGTGATGTATAATAGATATTTTTCTATAAAAAATAAAGAGCTTGGACTTGAACATTGAAGCTAACTAGTCAAGATGCTTGTGCAACATACTATAGTCTATATAACTACCACAATTGTGGACACTGTAAAACATATTTTTTCTCCTTGAATATCACAACCAACCTATATACAAAATGAGAAACACACAAAATAACTACTCCAACTATGGTAGAAAATTAAACAAATTAATTTGACCTATAGACATGATAAATAAAATGAAAGAGGAAAATGAAAGAAGAGTGCAAAGCCTAATTTTATGAAGAGCTCCAAATAAAAACCAATAGGCTGAGAAAGGAGAAATGTTTAGGGCCACTAAGGATCTTGCCATGAATTATCACACCTATTTCAATTTTTTAACCTCCATGGGCAACTAAGATGAAATAAAATAGCTTATACTTTTATTATTAGTGTGTTTATGAAGGTAAAAGTAGTGACAAAGCTAGGAATACAACATCTAGTTCTACAAGGACTGTAAACTAGTGAAAGAGAGAGAATAACAAGGATATGGAGATCCTAAGGTATTAAGTGCAACAACAAATGATTCAATAGTAATCAAGGAAATACATGAGAATCCAAGAGCACAATAAATAGTAATATATCACATCAAGAGCTTAAAGGAGCCAAGGGAGAAAAGAATATTATAAAATGTTGCTAAAACCTTCAAGGAGACTGTTGAAACAATGAAAGAGGGCTCACATGAGAGTAGCAATGCTAAACAATAATGTAGGAAGATAGAAATATTGGTAAAACCTTAAAATTTGTGAAATATGGATAGATTGAGAGTGTGAATGACATATAAGAATTCAAAATGAGTGATAAGGGAAGGGAAATAAGTGAGTCTATGGGCTAGAGAGTTGCTCAAATTTTTTCCAAGGCCACTAACTTGAACAAGTAGCAAGTGGTAAAACACTAAAAAATAACTATTGAATAACAAACAATTATGCTCAATGTTATTATGTTGCAAAGATTTTTTATGTGTTGTGCTAGCATCTAGCTAATTTCAACTCTTGGAAAGGAAAAAAACACTAGGAAATTACAGGGCTAACACATCTGAAATGTGATTTTTCACAAAAAGACCATAAGAGGAATGATCTTATCACCATTGATAGAAAAAAGGTTAAGGAAAAGGCCAAATGAACCTAAAAATATGCTAGGGGAGTTGGATGCCAAAGTGGGTCCTAAAAGTAATGTGAAATTATAAATGTAGACACTAAAAATTATCCAACGCCTATGAATGGCATTTTCATTAAGTAGGCCTCTAATTAATTAAATATTTTTATTATTTAATTAAGCTAATATTTTCTCTAGTAAATTAAATGATTTAATTATTTAATCAGTCAAATGTTTCTTCTAAATAATTAAATAAATTTGAAATTATTTAATTGTTTCAAAAATTAACATTCACTCCACTTTTCCACATTTATTGAATAATTTTGAATTATTATATATAATTACTAATTACCATTTTCTTCCAGATAATCAAACAAATTTAATTATTTTCATATACAATAATTAAATAATTTTAAAATTATTTAATAAAAATATGTCCTTAAATTTGAAAATACAAACAAATATCTTTATTTGTTTTAAAATTACTAGTTACTATTTTATTCTAGATAATTTAATAAATTTAATTATGTATTTAACTATTTTCCTATGCATTAATTAAATAATTCTTGAAATTATTTGATTAAAAATTGATCATCAAATTGAAAAATAGAAACATCTTATTTATTTTATTAATTTCTCAAAAAAGGCAACTCTACCAACTTACTTCCTTTCCAATTTCAAAAAAGGAAGCAACTATATTTATTTATTTCTATTGATTTTCAAGATTAATCACTTTTGCAACTTATCTCTTTTATTAATTTCAAAATGAAAAGAAAGATATACTTCCTTTCCAATTTCAAAAAAGGAATCAAATATATATTTTTGTTTCTATTGATTTTCAAAATTAATCACTTTTGCAACTATCTTCTTTTCTCAATTTCAAAATGAAAAGAAAGATATACACATCTGAAAATCGTAAACTTTCTATCTTTTCCCTCAATGAAAGCTGTCATTTTTTATTCTTCTTATCTTCACCTTCTCATCTTCAAGAATCTATGAGTTCAATCCTTCTTCCTCATTTCAGGCTAACCAGGCTCTTCAAAACTTTAGTAATGGTAATAATCATCATCTTTGAGCTTTTTATGTTTTTGTGCACATTCAAAATATGGGAGCCAAGCCTAGAATTTGACGGTCACCCCTACCTGTCACATGAGTTTTTTATGATGGTCACGCCTTTCATTTGATGTTTTTAGAAAATATTAATTGGCAAAAATACATAAAAAATAAATATAAAATTAGAAAACAATAATAAATTAATGGTAAATGCAAAAATATTAAATTAACAAAAATTATTCCAAATAATCGTATTTATAATCATATTCTATTTTGAAAAGATTCTAAATTAATATAACTTTATAATACATTATAGAATCATATATTATATATTAAAGTTAAATGATAATTAATTAATAATTATTAATAATAAATGCCAAATTTAAATTTTATCTATTATGACAAGTTTCTAAATTCATATCTAAAACAATCTTGTTAAAAATATTATTAGAATTAAATTTACTAAGTTTTTAAATTCAAATAAAAAATAGTAACTATTTTAAAAATTTATATTAAAATATGTTAAAAATTAGAAACAATTATATTTTGTCTTTTTAAAAAATTGTAAATTAGTTTTTATCTTTATAATAAATATTATAAAATAATATATTAATATTATAAATAAGGATATTATATTGTTTTTATTTATAACAATTTTTTATGGTTTATTCATAACTTAAAGTGTCATATATACGATTTCCTTAGAATATAGCATGTCAATTCATATGCTCTAATACATTTTTAAGTTGTCATATATGTCCAAAAGTGAAAAACGACCATTTAGACCATCAAATTCATGGCTCACTAGGAGCAACAACACTATAATTTTAGGAAGTGGAGAAGAACAATGGAGGTGATTTGAAAGGATGTAGTTTTTGGTATAATCTTGTGTTTAGTTTCATAATTGATTGCATGCTATTTAATTCTTCATTGCATAAGATTTAATTGTAGCATTTAAATTTGAGGTTTGTGGTTGCCTTTTTTAGGATTTATTGTATGTTCCTAATTTATCTCCTCACAATAAGAGTATGCAGCTTTTGATATTACATTTTCCCCCAACATTAGCAATATTATGATATTAAGTGATATGCTATGATAAATTACATAAATAAAATGTTTTAAGTAACATCATGAACATTCCAAAAATGATATCTTAGAGTGTTGGATCCTAAAATAAATTCTAGAACATGATTTCACTTTCAAGGCCAAGGGTTGCCATAATGAAAGTAAAACCAAGGTCAATCTATAGATTATGCATGATCAAATACCAATAAATGAGAATGAATAAGGTCTCTTGCACTTTGGGCTCAACTTAAACCGAAGAGGGTATTCCTAGAGGCAATTTTTAATAGAATCGGAAGTGTTGAAATGTAGAAATATAAAATAGCTTTACAATTGTATCAAAGGAAAATTCAACCCCAAAAGTTATCACTAGATTAAAGACTAGCCAATTGTACATATATATATTATATATATACAATAACATCATCATAGGACATGCAAGATGATGATATAAGGACATTATCAATGAAGTATTTTATTTGTAAGGCTCATTGATAGTATTTTCCCTACTTATTATAACTAAATCATGAATTGCAAAGATATGAAAACTAACTTTAAACGACTAGGTAATGATTTTGTTTCTTTACAAGCATAATTGAATAATTTATCTTAGGATTAGTGCCTGTTCAAATGGGTAACAGAGTCGCAATTTACAATAAGGGAAAATTATGAAATGAAACATAGAAGGGTGATCTAAACATAAATGCATTAGAGAGTAGACATCAAACATAAAACATATTTAATTATCAAAATTTATTATGCACAAATCCATATGCAAGAAAATAAATGATCAATGCAAGGTTTACAATATTTAAAAGAAAGTTGACAATCAAATTAAGGGCATGTGTAGGGAAATTGGAGACTAAAACAGGGTCTTAAGTGCCCACTTTTTTTTCTAAAATCAAGAAATATTAATATTGGATGAGAAATTGATGATGCAACAAAAACAAGAGTCACAGTTCCCTAAAATCTACTATCTAAACTGCTATTTTGTTTTTAAAATAGTGGAGATTAAGAGATTCAAATAGGGGCACCACAAAAACTGCTTGTAATTTTATCAAAAAACATAACATAATTCGGTGAGAAATTAGCTAACACTACGTAATTTATACCCAATTTTTCTACTAATTTTTAATGAATGTTAATTTTTTACTAATTTTCAAAGTAGACACATCCTAAAAAATAGAACATTGAGCATTTTCTCCCATAAAAGTTTTGAAAACTAATGGAAAATAAAAAAATTTAATGTGTAGAATAGAGCCTAGTTTCTAAAAATGTAATTTGTTTAAAATTTTGATGAACGGGTAAAAAATGAAACCAAAAACATTGTACATAGGTTTTTGACAAAAAAATGGGGATACTAGAAAAAAATTAAAGATCAACACCTTAACACATTTGAAATGTGAATAGAATTTATTCTCGGAAAGATATGAGAGTGCTCTACATAACTATGTCATTTTTTTACTTACACTGAAATATGTGCAAACCTAATGGATAGCATGCTCGACATTATGTCATTTAAAAAAAATGCAAAACCACATCTATAAACATTGACATATAAGTTTGACCCTTTGGGTTAGATGTCCAAGGCAAACCCAATCTTAAGGGTTGGAAATACCCAAAGAAGATAATAATGTGAGTGTGTTATAATGTGCCCACCTTTTGAAGAACTCTCTCTCTCTCTCTCTCTCTCTCTCTCTCTCTCTCTCTCTCTCTCTCTCTCTCTCTCTCTCTCAAATTGTATACATGAAATATAAAATTTAAGTATAAATGAAATTTCAATATTGTTTTTTTTTGGTAGATAAATAATTGAAGGGGCAACACTCACATATTATTAAGGAAAAATTTCATAAAATATAGCTGACCACCATGCCATATGTTGGACAATATATGCAAATTTCTACCCCAAAATGATCATATCCTACCAATAATATGCCCATCCCCAAAACTTTCCTACATGACTCAAAATTAGAGGCATATACATTTATAGCCAACCACCTTATATCAAAATGGTGATAGAAACAACATACTAGCTAACTATAGACTTTCTTATCATAGACTAATGAAAAACAAAATTCAAAATCGGGGTAGAAAATGCCAAAAAACTAGAGCAGGTTGTCCACGACTTGTTCGATTATTCATCATCCTTCATCTTTTTCATTGCTAGGGCTCTGACTACCACTATATACTCAAGCTTGCATGCATCATGGGCCGCAATGTTGGCCATCTCTAGGGGGTTGCACATATTATTCTCCACCCATTCTTCTTCTTCACTAATAGTCCCAAAATTCAGCTCCAAATTTAGCTCAAGTTCATCCTCTTTCAGCAAACCTTCTTGCACCATGTATTCCTTAATCTGCTCGTCCTCCATGACCATGAGAATCCCCATCAACCTCTATAGAAAGACAATTCTTTTGAAAACCTTCGTCCCACACCTTTTAAGGACATCTGGTTCCAGTGTATAGATGAGGGGGGATTTCTTCACCATACCACCACGATCATGCTGCATATAGTAGTTTTGGGGCAATGGGATGCAAAAATTTGCATCCATGTTGTCCAAAACAACATCAATTTCCCTCAAAAAGGCATCCTTTGTAACCTTTTGATATAATGTCTTAGAATCAGCCTTCGTCTCACCCATAATTAGGACAAAAAACTAGGGACATGACAAACACATCTATGTTCACCCTATATTAGTGGTAAGCCATGAGGAATTCCTCCCAGTATGACCTTGACTACGTGAATAACCAGGGAATGGCCCATGGTCAGTATGGCCAGTAGTCTTTTATCAAAGATCTCCCCCAAGAAAGGTATTTGTTGCTTTGTGGACTCTAACAATATTGGCATGTCCATAGCTCCTTCCTTATGATCTCAAAAAATGACACAACAATGTGATGTATAAGCCATCACACCCACTCCTTTTATAGTCATCTATCTTGTGTCAATATCATGATGCCACACTGCCTTTCACATTAATCATCTTGGTCATCCTTGCTATCTTAATCACTCCAATAAACAATCTAGGAGGTTGACATCTAGCTTGTCCAACACATTTCTCCTAGAATTCGTAGCATGTGGATGCTAGATATCTAATGCCACATCACTTTAGGCAGTACCCTTTATGCGTGACACCATGCTCACATTCCCAATAGTTTAACTAAAGTTCAAAATGTTCTCCACCATATGATCTCTTGCTTCAATCATCACCCCGTCCTTAGTAGGATTGCTAAAATCATTAGACCTCCTTCGTCGCCACCCCATGATTTCTCATAGCTGTTTTTTTCTAAAATTTCATCTGCTAAGGTATTCCCTTCTCTCTATATATGTGTGATTTTAAAATCCAGGAACCTCCGTATCAATGTTTTGATTGGCACCAACCATCTGTTAAGCTTCCGATTTGGACATTTTTCCAAATAATGTTGATGGTGATTTACAAGTCACCCTCAAGGTGTAAGTTTTCAGCATTTAATTTTTTCCCCACATCAAGACTGAGCAGAGGCACGCAAAATTCTGCCAAATTGTTGGTGGTCACCCCACATGATCCTAATCTTACCCCCAATATTCACTCTTCATGGTCTCTAGCCACAAATCCAACGCCACTTGGGTTCAGATTAACCATTGATGCACCATCAAAATTAGCTTTCATCCATCCAATCTCGGGGGCAATCCACTGAATGCCACTCCTATAATTGTCAAGAAGATCAACCTTCCTAACCCCATTAATGAGAAATTTCAATATGTGTTTTTATTTAAGTTATATTTCATGTATATATTTGCAAGATGCTTGAAAATGGTTTCATATCTATAGGAGTTATAATGCAAATTCTATATCTTAAAATATCTTAAAAATTGTCAAACTTAATCAAATTTAAATACCTCTCTCTCTCTCTCTCTCTCTCTCTCTCTCTCTCTCTCTCTCTCTCTCTCTCTCTCTCTCATATATATATATATATATTTCTCTCCATCTCCCCCAATCTCTCTACCTCTCTATCTCACTCTCTCCCCCAAGATCTAGACCTATCTCTCTCCCTATTACTCTCTATTTCCCCCCATATTTGTACCTCTCTATCTCACCCTCTCCCCCAAGATCTAGACCTATATCTCTACTTCTCTCTCTCTCTCTCACTCTTAACTCTTTACTCTCTATCTCCCCTCTCCCTCTCTCCTTCACTCTCTACTTATCTCTATCTCATATATCCCTCTCTCCATCGATATCCCCCCCCCCTCTCTCTCTCTCTCTCTCTCTCTCTCCCCCTTCTTCCCTCCCTAATTCTCTCCATTTCAACTCTCTTGCACCCATCTCTACCTCACTAGATATATCTCCTTCACTCTCTACTTATCTTTATCTCCTCTCTCCCTCTCTACATACCTCTCTCTACCTCTCTCCCTCTCTCTCTCCTTTCCTCTCCACTTTTCTCTCTCACACTCTCTCCCTCTCTACTTATCTTTATCTCCCATCTCCCTCTCCCCACCCTCCTTCCTTCTCTACTTCTCTCTATTTCATAGATAGAGGGAGGGAGAGGTGAGATATAGATAAGTAGAGAGGGAATTATAGATACAAATAGAGAGATATGTGAGGTAGATATAAGTGGAGAGGGAAGGAGAGAGGGAGGGAGATAGGGATAAGTAGTGAGGGAAGGAGAGAGAGGTATGGATAGAGAGATATATAGGTAAAGAGAGGTAGAGTGACAAAGGGATAGAGGGGTGGGGAGAGAGAGAGAGGGGGGGGGGGGAGAGGTATGCAGAGAGAGAGGGAGGGAGGGTGAGGGAGAGATAAGTAGAGAGAAAAGTAGGGAGGGAGAGAGATAAGTAAAGAGAGAGAGGTATATAGAGGGAAGGATATGGGAGATAGAGATAACTAGGAAGGTAGAGAAAGAGAGAGTCTTCTAAAATCAAATTTTCATTATAATTTCTAGAGATTTGAAACCATTCTCAAACAACTTGCTAATATATACAAAAAAATATAACAAAGTATAAGAAGTAAAAAAATAAATTGAAATGTCACTTAAATGTTATAATTCATATATAGTTTGATGAAGAGAAAGAGTGTGAGATGTAAGGAACCAAAGAGAGATGTGAGAAGAGAGAGAGAGAGAGAGAGAGAGAGAGAGAGAGAGAGAGAGAGAGAGAGAGAGAGAGAGAGAGAGAGAGAGAGAGAGAGAGAGAGAGAGAGAGAGAGAGAGAGAGAGAGAGAGAGAGAGAGAGAGAGAGAGAGAGAGAGAGAGAGAGAGAGAGAGAGAGAGAGAGAGAGAGAGAGAGAGAGAGAGAGAGAGAGAGAGAGAGAGAGAGAGAGAGAAGATTCATTTGTTCTTCAAAATGTGAGTGTATTATAATGCTCAAAATGTGAGTGTATTATAATGCATTTGCATTATGCCTTGGATGGGATCAACAAGTGGTGTGGCCACTTTTTTGTGCCCCATCTTTTTGCACTTACCCTAAAATATTCTTTATGTATTCACACCAATAAATATGATAAGAGAAATTATATAAACTATTATAAATTACCCTAAAGACATACATATAACCCTAGAGACACTATATACTAGACAACCACAATAGTTTTTGACCTTCAGATTATTTAAAAGGCAAGTAGACCCACAATAGTGCATCCCACTTGTGGGACATTTCAAATGTGCATAGTTAGGGAGAAAAAATTAGCAAACACCTTCAATTGAAGTTTTTCTTTAAATGAAGGTAGACCTTTGTTCATAGATCTTTCAAGATTTTAATATTTTAATAATTTGTTATGTTATGAAAAGGACCTTATCTTGGATACCTTGGAATGACTTCAAATGAAGATACTTGGAAGGGCCTTTACATATTCTTGGTCCTCAAATTTTCTAATTTTATTCATATTTTTTTTCAAACTTTGGGCTATTAACTAGCAAATAGAATCAACATAACATTATAATTTTTAGGTCATAATGCTTGGAGTAAGCTTTCTAAAAAGTATAGTTTTAAATATATTTATTTTTATTACTATAATTATTTCATTAATTTCTAGTGAACATAGGCTTTCACTGAGCATCAAAGTCTTTATTCCACACAAAGGAAAAAATATAAAAATAGAGAGATTTTTTATAAAAATATTTCCTAACTATTGATTTCCTTGTTTATATATATATAATGCATTATCGGGTTGACCTCGTGGTGTGATGGTGAAAAAGTGGAATTGCTAATGGTGCCACAAAGGTTCAAACCCCACAAAGGATGAAGAGAGAAGGAAGAAGAAGAGGAGGAGGACAATGCGAACAAGGAAGGAAAATGAGGATGTGATGATGAAGGACAATATTAATGCCAAAGAGGAGAAGGAAGGTGACCAAGTGTTAATGTCGTGAGGAGATCCCTTGTTTGAGGCCTCACTTGGATCAAGGGATAAGCTAAAAATCCTTAGAAACTTGAGTTGTTGTGTTATGTTGTCATTGATGTCAACCTATTTGGTGTTGTCATCAATGTCATTGTGTGTTGTAGTGGTCCAAAAATGCATGTTCGGATGTTATTGAGTAGTTTGGTAGTGAAATTGAGAAAGTTTGAGGTGTTTCTGAAAGAGTGGTGTAGTGGAAGTTTCAATATGTAGGAGACAATATTTATGCAAGAAAGAGTTTTTAATATCGTAGTGGAAGAATGGTTTGCATTCCTCCGGTATGTGAATATTATGGAGTGTGGTTGTGGATATAATTTTTATGATTTGTGTTTGTTGTACTATCAAGTTTATAGGTCCTTTGTTGCTTAAATGGTTGAGTTGTTTCTAAAAGTAGGGTGTTTATCATAATTGGTCTAGAGAATGCTTGGCATTTCTTTGATATGTGGTTGTTTGTGTATCGGATTTAAGGACATTTTCATTTGGTTTATACAATGTTCCAATTCAATTTAATAGTAATGCTTTGATTGACAAGCGAAGTTATGTTGTTCTGAGTTTAGTATTGTTTGTTGGGTTGGTTTCTGATAGATTGTGGTTGTGTAACCTATCTGGATCATGTTCCTTTAGTCTGGATATGCTTTGGTGATTGATTTAAGATGTTGATATGGGTCTAATCATGGCGTATGTAGATCCACATTCAGTTTTGTGCATTAGAGAAAGGTTTTGGGACCACTAGTTGGCATGCTACATTGTTTATCTACATGTTTCATTTGATGCCAACTTTGGAGGATGTGTTAGCATGTGTGTTTCATTGGAATCATTTAGAAAGGACATGTTGTAATGTCTTTGGGTCTCCTTTATCTCTTGGAGCAGACTACAATAGATGTTATAGGTTTGAGTGGCCGAATTTATGTAATATTGTATATTTTGTCTATGGTCGACCTAGTTGAGAGTTTCAATGAATTATCTTGTATATATAGGAAATCAGATGTATGAGTTGAGTATGGGATGCATGTGAATTGATTTGGAGTGGATATGAATGATGCACAAGCAGATTTGGTGTAGTAGAAGTAGGAAAGACAATTTATGAAGAGCTTTGAGAAAATGTTTGTTGTCAGATGTGTTTGCCATTGTATTGGTCGCTTGACATAGTGGTTCAAGGATAATTTCATGATTGGGATATCTTGTTCATTTCAATTCATTTGATCCTTTGCACTTGTTGAAAGAAGGTGTATTCCTTTTAGTAGTTTGTGCATCTCTTTGTATCTTACCCTAAGGTTGTGTGCCTTAGTTTTGCAAGTTCTCCAGTGGCAGTGAGCTCCTTGGCCTTAGGCCTAAACATTGTAATCAATTATTCATATTGTGAGTGTGATTCTCACCGTGGTTTTTTCATGTTTGGGGTTTTCCATATAAATCGGGTGCTCATGTGATTGTTGTGGTGTTTACTTTCATGTTTCATAATTATAATAATAAGTTATTTTTTGTTTGTTTGATTGATCATAAGTAAAGTATTTTGAGGTCTAGACTGATTCAACCCCCCTCTTAGTCCTATGTTGTGCTCAACAATTGGTATCAAAGTTTGGTTCCTCGTAGAAAAACTTAATCACTTGAGGAAGATCCAAAATGGTGTAGGAAGTTAATTTCAAAGCATCGAACTTTGATTACATGAGCTACTCTTATTGGAAGCAAATAATGGAATGTCATTTGGAATCTCTACATATTGGAATATGGGAGAGTATCCAGAAGGGGTATACTGCTCTAACAAATGGTCCTCAAACTCCATATGAGATTAAGGCACATGAGAACAATGTGAAGGATAAAGTTGCACTTATCAACTATTTAAGAGATTCAATATTTACTAAAATTATAGGGTTGAAGTCAGCTAAAGAGATTTGGGAAAAGTTGAGTAGTGTATATGAAGGTGATCAGAAGACAAAGCAATCCAAGTTGACAAACCTAAAGCACAAGTTTGAGAATTTGAGAATGTTTGATTATGAGAACATTGAAAGCTATATATACTGAGTAAATGAGATTATGAGTGCAATTAAGGGTATTTGTGGTAAATTTGAGGAAAGTGAACTTGTGAGAAAAGTAATGTTGACACTTCCTAAATGCTACAAACCTAAGAAGTATGCTATTGAAGAAAGTCATGATATGGAAAAATACACCTTGGATCAGTTGTATGGTTCACTCTCTTCCTTTGAGATTGTTGAGCTAGATGATTTACGGAAAGAGAAGAAAGAATCAACATTCAAAGCTATCAAGAAGATTGAAGATGAACCTAAGCAAGCAATGACATGGATGAGATTGAAGCAAAATTTATGAAAAGACTAAAGAAATGATCCATAAAGTACAAAAATAAGTTACCCTTCAAGTGTTTCAATTATTGAAGAATTGGTAAAAGGAAAATTCATTGATTTTTAGAAATATGATGGTAGAAGGCCCGATGATGATAACAAGGGAAGAGATAATCATAGATAGAATAATAGAAATAGGAGAATAGATGACAGAGACAAATCTAAGAATAATTTTTATTTAATGGAGACTTATTCATCTAAAGAGAAAGATGGTGATGAATGGAATGAAGAATTATTATTTATAGCTATAGAGGAGAAGAGTGATGAAGGGTCCGGTAATCTAGAAGATGTGAAAAATAGTGAATGTGAATATTGCACTACATATGGAAGTAGAGCCTAAGGCATGGATAATCGACTCCAAATGTTCAAGTCATATGATAGGTGATAAATGAAAGTTCATTGATTTTGAGACTTATGATGGCAAATTAGTAAAAATTGCAGGCAAGGAAGCTGCACCTATTTGTAGTAAAGGTACTATTTTGATTGATTGTAAGGATAAGTTTGATGATTTTTATTATGTTAAGGGTTTGAGACATAATCTTTTGACTATGAGTCAGATGTGTAGTAAGGGCTATAAACTCATATTTAATGGATTCAGATGTGAGATCAGAAAAGAAGTTCTGGAAGATTAGTTGCAGAAGGCATAAGGACTAATGATAATGTCTACTATGTGAAGGATAATAAAGGAAGAAGCTATATGATGGCACAAAGCAGTGAATGTTGGCTATGACACAGAAGGATGGGACATATCAAATTTGATAATATGGTGAAGATTAGTTCTACTCATGTTGTGAGGGATTTACCTTAGATTATCAAACCTATTGATACTATGTGTAGGGAATGTTAGTTGGGAAAGCAAACAAAGAGGAGATTCAAGAACAAGGAATATTTAACTTCAAAGCCTTTGGAGCTGGTGCATATAGATCTATTTGGACCTAAAAGGACAAGATGATTGAATTGTGAAAGTTATTTTATGTTGCTTATTGAGGATTATTCTAGAATGACATGGGTTACTTTCTTGAGAGAAAAAATTGAAGCATTAGGATAGTTTAAAATATTAAAGTCTATGGTTGAGAATCAAGTTGATGCTAAGATCAATGTAAGAGTTTACTTCAAATGAATTTGATAGATTCTACGAGGAGTATGGTATTAGAAGACACATTTATGCTCCTAAGACCCCTGCATAGAATCAAGTTGTTGAAAGAAAGCATATGACTATTGTTGAAATGGCTAGAACTATGATGAAAGATGCTAACCTACCTAATGTGTATTGGAAAGAGGTTAAGGATACTGCTATTTACTTTCTCAAAAGGGTTAAGATAAGAGTGAATCACACAAAGACACCTTATGAGTTATGAAATGGAAGACTTCCTACAATCAAGTATTTCAAAATCTTTGGAAGCAAGTTCTACATAAGGAGAGATGAGGAAGATATAGGAAATTTTGATGCAAGATCATATGAAGGCATATATTTGGGATATTCTACAAGGAGTAAATCATACTAGTGTTACAGCTAGAGGTTAAACAAGAATTAAATTAAACTGAGATTCTACATGAATCTAAGACTGAGGTAGAAGTTATTTCAGTGGTTGTAGAAGAGAAGACTGTTCTAGAAGAGAAAGAACAAACAAGTGCAAAAGAAAAGGAATTTGAGTAGAATCCTAATACACCAACAAAGTATGTGCAGAAGAATCACTTAGAGGAACAAATCATTGGAGAAAAGAATAAAGGAGTACATAAAAGAAGAAGACTTGCAGAAACCAATGAACAAGAAAACTATTGTTTCTTATCTCAAGTGGAACCAAAGACCTATGCGGAAGCTAACAAGGATGAAGGTTGGATTAAGACAATAGAAGAGGATTTGAATCAAATAGAGAAGAATAAAACATGAGAACTGATACCTCGATCGATGGATTAAAATGTTATAGGAACTAAGTGGGTGTTCTGGATTAAGCTGAATGAAGATGGAAAAGTTACAAGGAACATGACAAGATTTGTATGTAAGGGCTATTCACAAGTTGAAGGCATAGACTTTGAGGAGAGTTTTTCTCCAATTTCAATAATGGAGACTATAAGGATGTTTATTTGCATTTGCTGCTCATAAGAACTTTAAAGTTTATCAGATGGATGCCAAGTCAACATTCTTGAATGCAAAACTTGAAGAAGTATACATTGAACAACCTAAAGGATTCAAGTTATCAGAAGATCTGGGTATGGTTTGTAGACTCAAGAAGGCACTTTATGAATTGAAGAAAGCTCGTAGAGATTGGTATGCAAGGTTGGATAAGTATTTGTTGCAATGAAATTTTAAAAAAGGTACTACATATAGCAATATTTATTTCAAAGTGGAAGGTGATAAATTATTGATTGATTGTTGTCTATGTTGATGATATCATATTTAGAGGAGATAATAATGTTTGTAGGAAGTTTGGAGAAGATATTCAAAAAGAATTTGAGATGTCTATGATATGTGAGCTATCATTTTTCCTTTGTCTTCAAGTTAGTCAAATACAAAAAAGGCATTTTCATTTCTCAAACCAAGTACATCAAGGAGATGTTAAAGAAATTTGGGATGAAGAACTCTCAACCAATTGCAACCCCTATGACTATTGGTTTGCAAGTTAAGAAAGGATGATGGATCTCTAGATGTTGATTAGAAATAATATAGATCTATGATTAGGGGATTATTGCATTTGACTACTTCAAGATCAAATATTATGCAAGTTGTTTGTTTGGTTTCCAGATATCAAGCTAATCTTAATCAATCTCATGATCAAGCAGTGAATAATATATTCAGATACTTGAAAGGGACTCTAGATTATGGATTATGGTATAAGAAGGATGAATATTTCACTTTGAAAGCATATACAGATGTTGATTGGGCCGGATGTGCTAATGACATGAGAAGTACAAGTGGTAGTATTTTTTCTTGGGAGACAAATTGGTCTCTTGGTTGAGTAAGAAATAGGATTCAATGTCATTATTTTGTATAAGCAAAATACATTGTAGCAACATCTTTCTATACTTAGGTTATATGGATAAAGAAAACTCTTAGTGATATTAAGGTGAAGTATGATGAGACAATTCTTATTATGTGTGATAATACAAGTGCTATCAAAATTTTAAAGAATCAGGTAATGCATTTAAGGACTAAACACATTGCAATCTAGTATTGTTTCTTAAGAGAAAAGGTTGTAGAGAAGGAAGTAATATTGGAGTATGTACCTACTAAAGAACATATGGTAGATATCTTTAGTAAGGATTCGGAGAAGGATACCTTTTAGTATCTTCGATAGAAGTTGGGGGTTATCACCCCTCCTTTAAACTAGATGCATTTAGATGGTGAATCTATCTAGGGGGAGTTCTAAAGTTCATCTTTTTCTCCTAGATTGATGTGGTGGCTACTCTTAGAGGGAGAGGTGAGTGTTGTAGTTATCAAAGCTTATCAGTAAGGGGGAGAGAGTTTAGAAATGTACCCATTGGCCTTGATGTCAAAGGGAGAGAGAAATATAGATTGGGAGATAGATCAGTTGTCTTTGTTGTTGGTGGTACACACGTGTTATCATCAATGACAAAGGGGGAGAATATTGGAAACTTGAGTTGTTGTGTTATGTTGTCATTGATCTCACCTTATTTGTTGTTGTTATTGAAGTAATTGTGCATTGCAATGGTCTATAAATGAATGTTCTAATGTTGTTGAGTATTCTGGTAGTGATATTGAGCAAGTTTGAGGTGTTTCCAGAAGAGTGGCGTCGTGGAAGTTTCAATATGTTGGAAATGGTATTTATGCATGAAAGAGTTTTTAATGTCCACGTGGAAGAATTCTTTACATTCCTTTGGTATGTGAACATTATGGAGTGTGGTTTTGGATATAATGTTTATGATGTGTCTATGTTGTACTATCAAGTTTACAGGTCCTCTGTTTCTTAGATGATTGAGTTAGTTATTGGTGTTTCTAATAGTAGGGTGTCTATCAAAATTGGTTTTGAGAATACTTAGAGGTTCACTAATATGTGGTTTTATATGTTGCAACTTGAAGGAAATGTTCATTTGGTTTGCACAGTGTTGTAATTTAGTTCTATATTAATAGTTTAATTGACAAGTGAAGTTATGGTGTTATGAGTTCAGTATTGTCAATTGGGTTGGTTATTGACTGACTATGGTTGTGTATCCTATTTGGATCATGTTCCTTTGGTCCAAAAATTCTTTAGTGATCGAGTTTAAATGTTGATATTGGTCTCACCATGGTGTGTGTAGATCCACATTAAGTTTTGTGCATTGGAGAATGGTTTCGAGCCGACTGGTTGGCGTGCTTACATTGCTTATCTACATGTTTTAAATTTGATGTCGATATTGGAGGATGTGTTAGCATGTGCATTTCATTGGAATCATTAGGAAAGGATGTGTTGTTGTTTTTGGGCCCCCTTTTATCACTTGGAGTGGACTGCAATAGATATTATAAGTCTAGGAGGCCGAATTTATGTAATATTGTTTATTTTTTTTGTGGTCGATCTAGTTGAAAGTTTTAATGAATTATCTTGTATATATAATAAATTAGATGTATGAGTTGAGTATGGGATGTATGATAATTTATGTGGAGTGGATATGAATGATGCACATGTGTAGCAGAAGTGGGAAAGATAGTTTGTGGAGAGCTTTGAGATAGTGGTCGTTGTCAAATGTGTTTCTCATGATATTGGTCGCTTGACATAATGATTCAAGGAAAATTTCATGATCAGGAGATCTTGTTTATTTCAATTCATTTGATGCTTTGCACTTTCTAGAATAAGGTGTTCTCCTTTTGGCAGTTTGTGTAACCCTTTGTATCTTTCCCTAAGGTTGTGCACCTTGGTTTTGCAATTCCTTCAAGGGCATTGAGCTCCTTGGTCTTGAGCCTAAAAATTGTAATTAGTTATTCATATTGTGAGTGTGTCTTTCATCATGTTTTTTCCCTGTTTAGGGTTTTCCATGTAATTTTGGTGTCCACGTGATTGTTGTGTTGTGTGCTTTCATGTTTTATAAGTGTAGTAATAAGTTAATTGTTTTTTAAGGTTTGATTGTTAAGAAGTAAAGTATTTTGAGGTCTAGATTGATTCACCCCCCCTCTCAATCCTATGGTGTGTTCAACATATAATGCATTATGGAATAAAGGTGTGTATAAATTATAATTATTCTCACATAAAAAATTAATAACATATAAATATACAACAAAAACTTATTAAAAAAATCTACACACTAGATATTTCTTGCTTTGTAATAAGTGATTTTATTGATAAAAAAGTAGTACAAAAGATAAGTTCTGCTAGTGAGGTAGACAAGCCCAATTCATCTCCTACCCACAAAAGCAAGCCATAGAGGCCAAATGATTGCACACCCAAATTAGGGGTACAATAAAAATCTAATCTACCCATCCCTCCTGCACCTAAATAAGGGACTACATTCTCTAAAGCAACACTTATGGCTATACGTTATCATTCCATATTTTTACCCTTCTTGGAGGATCTTAATAGCATTTCATGCTATGAGTTATGATTCCTCATCTTCAATTGATCATTTGGATTACTTCCCTCTCCTTCATTTAGTGCACTCCTGATGTGTACTTATCAAGACAATTGTCTTTTGCAAATGAGGGGGAACTGCCATATTGCCCATCTTTGGGCAAACTCCAATAGGTGATGATTGAGCATTAAGAGAAGCTAGTGTACCAACCATTTTATCACCTAAAGAAGATAGAAGTTATTCAATATCCATGAGTGTATTGGGCGAAATGACACAATGTTGAGGCTCAGCCCCAATCCACCAAGATGGTTTTTCTAAGGCCAAATTCCCCAATCTCATTGTTTCTAGAATTGAGACGTAGAATGTTCCATGGAGAAACATTTCCTACACATGAAATCAAATTTTTCATAATCAACTGATTGCCTCCTACCTTTATTCCCCATCTTTAGAAAAATTTCTACACGAAAGCCAATGGATAAATCCATTTCTACACAAATTTGAGCATAATTTGAGTTCTAGTAGTTGATATTTTCCTTGGAGGAGAAATTATACTTCCCTAAGACATTCCCAATGGCCCTCAAGTAGTTTAGTTCCTAGAACTGAATGGGAGGCTATGGCAACCATACCGATAGGAAGAAAAATGTAAAGTTTTTTGTACACGAATTGAAATCCAAAAACCAGAGTTTCATACAAAAAAATCTACTTAGAATATCTAGGGATCAGTTTCCATCACCACATCCTTGTTTATGAGAATCAAATTATAGGATGAAAACCCCTTTGCACAAGGGTAAATACTTATTTCCCCCTCCATGTATTCTCTCCATTTCTCTAAGACCCATGGATGCAGGTCACATAATTTTGGCCAGGTCTTCGTGAACTGGCATATCAGGGCATTGTCCTAAAAATCCTTCCTATTCTTAGCTAGTTCATCCAAGCTAACCTCAAGGATTGTTGAGGATGGATGGATAGAAAAATGAGAGCCCTCCCAAGTAGTCACTCCATTTTCGGGAATACTTTATGAAGAAAGGAATCCCTTATGACCCTCGTCTACCATTTTTCCCCCCAATAGTAGATCCTTCTTGAAATTATTTAGCTTGCAAGATAGAATCTTCCAAAAAAGAACTAGGGTTTGATAATTTAGGTTGGTCAGAAATCACCCTGTGCACCCAATGGCAATCCCTTTCCGAAGAAACTCTAACCTTTAGTTTGGACTTCATCACACAAACTTCTTCACATACTACAAGCATAGAGCATCCAATGCATGACAAAAAGAAAAGCCGAAGGAGGAGGAACATGCAATAGGAGCGATGCGATCCATATAGAGAATTTTTTAAACTAGCACACTAGATATTAGTGTTATCATTCTATGTTTATGTAGCATCGTAAATTGTCACCAGACCAATTTATACCTCATGTTTATGCCCCTACTTTAGCGCGTCTCCCCCTCATCTCCTATCCAGGTTTTTTTAGTGCCTTAACTCCAATTTTTTATGCCATATGCACTTACCAAATGATTCTCTGGAGGGGTGTCCTCTCCGGGCCTTAATTTTGGTCCCTGATTGAGCATGACTGGAGCGTTAGTGCCCTGGTCCCCCTCAATGGGGTCCAATTTTCAAGAGAGGGATGAAACCTATCTCTCTAATGGGAAATGAAATCAGTGGCTCTATATGACTGTTGGAGGTCAGCCTAATCAATAAATTGACCTAGGATCTCATATATAAAGGCATTTGATCAAATTAATTTCATCCCAACAATCTATCCATTCAAGAGTTCAACCTAAAGCATTCAAACATTGAAGAATTCATCATCAAGCATTTTTAGAGATCTTCAAGGCTACATTTCCTTCATTCAACCATTATGGAGCGAAATTACATCATTCATATGCAAGCATGTGTGTGTGATTAGGGTTTTGTCATGTTCATGTCATTTCATACAACATATGTGATTACATTCAAGAAGCAAAACATCATTATTAGTCATTGTAGATCTAAGGTATATCTTTCCATTGTTTATTTCAGTATTTACAATATTTTATTCAAGGTTAATTCCTAAACCAGGGTTTGAATTAGTCAAACCCCTTTTTCCAACCTATTTCCCCTTCTTTGTGTGTGTAATAATCAAGTATGGAGCTATGATATTCAAGATAAGATTTATTTATAGAGATGAACAGGTTCCCCTTTAGACGACAAAAAGTGTGGAGGATTGATGCGACAGGCATACTGGTCTCGACATTTTAGGAGCTCCTTCTGGGAACAGATCCAAATACATTTACATTCCTCAGACATTCCTCAGATCTAGGTTTGTGGCTCGATCCGACAACTGTAGCTCACTATTAACACATAATTACTTCAATTCCAACATATTTACCGTAATTTCAACATTTCCACAATTCAACTTAATAGAGGGCAATCAATCCAAACCCAGTAAACCCAATAGAATTCTTAGCCCTATCCTTGTTGATTTGTGGCTAGATCTATTAGATTTACACCTCTTTTAATGTAATGTTCCCTAAGTAAAAATTAGTGGTTTTCATATATCTAATTGTGGAAACCCTAATTTCTCACCATTACAGTTTATAATTTTACTCTTTTTTTTGTTAATTTTTTTAAATTATGGAATAAGTGTCACTTTTTAAAAATACTACTAACTATAAAAAAAATTAAAATTACATAAAAAAAATTATGTTATTTTAAATTTTATTTTAAAATATACTTTTAGAATTTATACAGAAAACACAAAAGTCACAAGTTCATATTATCTTCAAATCCTTAATAGTTTATCTGATATAGATGATAAAAGGTGAAAATTTGGTTAAAATTATTGATTTCAATGTCTCACTTTGACCAAGAAGTGGGGCACACTATTGTGGGATCACCCTCCATTGTACTCCTGAAAACTTGACATTCAACAATTAGAACCCTAAAAATGATTTCACACTCATAAAATTTATGAGAAATTACAATGACCAATCCCCCAAATGAAATAAGAACTTCCACATATAAAAAATGGGAAAGTGAGCACTTAAAAGACCACAAAAATCTATAATACATTTTGCAATTCAAACCAACCAACTACATTAATTGTAGTCTGCATTAGAATTCAACAAAGCAATAAAAATCTATCTACAATATTTTTTGTTCCATCAGATCTCTTTTATTTGGTTGAGAAATATAGATTTGAAATGGAACAATTCAAATTAGACCATAATTGTGAACTTGTCAATTGTAGTATTTGGATGTATACATAGTCATCCACTGTGGAGATAAATAGCATATTTTTCTTGTAAGAGCACTACATAAGTACTAAATGCCTACAATAAGGAAGAATTAAGAAAATAAACAATTAACATGGACATACATTGGTGAATAAGACAAGGGGCCAACAGAACCATCACCCCCAAGGGAGTTAACTATAAAACTTAAGTGATTACACCAAACAAACTAGACAATGTGAGATTAGAACAAATACACCAAAAATATACAAAAGGTAAAAAATCAAAGCTTTTTGGGTTTTAGAAAAAGACATAAGAAAAAACCCAACGACCTGCATAGAAAATTGAATGATCCAAAAATGATGGCTCTAGTGGGGGACTTGTGTCTCCTGCAAGGACATTGATAATCTAGAAGAATTCTTCAAGAGAAGACCATAAAAAAGAACGAAAAGACAAAGGGTCATGACAAAACACCTCATTATGAAAAATAAGTGCCATGACTACACAAGGGGAAAATATGAGCAAAAAATTAAAAAGATGTAACTTGTATTCAACGATCAAAAGCCACATTACTTATAAAAAGTTTTGCTTAAGATATTAACCATGCACTGATAGCTCCTCAAATTCTAAAAATAAGTTCTTGAGATGGTATATATTAGCAATCTCATATGGACCTATCCATAAAGGATCAAACTTCTTGTGGTTTCCCTCATCTTCCAATTCGGTATTCCACCAAAAAACCACATTACTAATTTGGAAGTTTCTTTATAGAGTCTTCTTGTCAAAGAGATGTTTTTTTTTTCTTGTAACAAAATCTTTTCAAGTGCAACTCTTCTACTTCCATCTAGCTCTGTCAATTCAAGTATTCTTTGAGAAACCACACCATCTCAATCTTCAATATCAAATAGTAGCTGGTATACAAGTATCTTTAAACTAGTTTCAATTTTGACTTTTAGTCCATAGACTAAGTCAAATGGTCTCTTTCTAATAGCCTACCTAAAAGTTATTTTATTATCCCAAATTGCATACCTCAACTTATCATCTCGCCTCTTCTTATTCATATTCAAATTTCTTCTTATGATCTTCATGAGGCTTTAGTTGCTAGATTTAGCCTATCCAATACTTTGAAGATGGTAAGCAAATGAATATATCGGATTAATTCCAAAATTAGAACATGTATTCAACATATCCCAGGATTTAAACACAAAATAATGAGCAATAATCCTTGAGGGGGACATAAAAAATTGTTATTATATTTTTGATCAAGAAGTCTATCACCATCTTAGATATAACATTGTTAGTTGGAATTTCTACAACCCACTCGGTGAAGTAGTCAATAGTTATAAGAATTTTCTTATAACTATTGGTTGAATTTTCTTGAATTTCTCCAATAAAGTCTACTCCCCATTGTTGAAAATGAGAACCAAATATGATGATTATAAGGGGAAGAGCACCTATAAACTTCAACTTACCAAAAAAATATTAAGCAAGCATCACATTTTCTTACCATCTCAACCACATCCTTAACGAGGTGGACCACTAATATCTTACCCTTATAATTTTATGAGCAATGTCCTTAGCTTTAAAGTGCCCTCTACAAACACCTTCATGATGCTTAATAATTATATTTGTTTGATTGCTCTTGGTCGAGGAGTTTCAGAAACAACCCGTCATGATTTCTCTATAGCAAATCATTATGTATCATCAGTACATAACTCTATGACTACAACTTTAGTATTCTTTATTTATTTTCATTCATCTTAAGAGGGAAATTCACGCTTTCCAAATAAAATATTATACTTTGATACCATGAGTTATCTTTTAGATGAGAAGAGATAGAAGCATTGTTGAATTCTATCTCATTTATCTCTTTTACTTCTAAATCAACATACACCATCAGTTTGGCTAGGCATTGACCCCTAACCAATTTTGTATCTTGCACTTCCATGTTATCAACTTGGATATTGTTGATCGAACTACATCTTAATAAAGATGTTATTCATTGTTGAATTAGGAATCTAAACAATTACCTTTGCACCTATTGAATTAATTATCATTGATGTCAATGTACATGAATGCCATTGATGTCAAGATGGAAAATGTTGGTCCAAGAAGAAAATTGCTAATGAAGATTGAAACACCAAAGGCCATTACTCACTATCAATGGGAAGACTTTATCTACACTAAGGCAACACCCAAACAATTTGAAAGGAACAAATTTATAATGAGCCAAATTTTCCTTAATGTGGGAAACAATGAAATGGAACTAAACTCATTTGTATTAATGATGATTGATCGCCTTTGTTAGCCTCCAAATGAAGGAAGCAATTATAAATTAAAGTTTACAATTAAATTATTTATAATAGAGTGCTAGTCGAATATGTGTGGAGCATTTATTATATTTGAATTTGAATTGTTTTGCTGGCTGACCATTCTCATGTAATCGTCCACTTTTGGATTTAAAAGTAAATAATTATATTGCAAGTGTGGGTGACCCCTCTTCGATGGGTCATCTCTTTTAGGTGAAGGGGTATATTGAAAGGTATATATGCAAGATAAGTTTGAGATGTGATATGCAAGCAATTAATGAGTTTTCTTTCAAAATTAGAGCAAAACTATATTCTCCATTAATAGATCTATAGCAAACCTTTCAAGGAGATTTATAGTATACTTTTGGAGGCAATTTATGACAGATTTAGAGTAGACCTGAGAGTAGATTTGGAGCAGACCTAAGAACAGATTTATAATAGACATAAGAATTTTTTTTAGTAAAATTAAGAGTATATTTACAACAAACTTAAGAGTAGATTTATAGAAAATTTTATCAAGCAGACTCTTATGCTTTGAAGAAGGAATATCGAGAAGATGAAAGTGTTGCTATGCTAGAGATTGGCGCTTCTCTATAAAAGAGATTGGTGTCTCTTATTGGGTTGGTGGTCAATAGTAGGGATTGGTGTCTCTAGTGGGTTCGTGCCTACAAAGTTTGTAAAGATAAGTTTAAAATAAGAAAATTTTGTCACGGTTTTTTCCTAAAAGGCTTTCCATGTAAATATTTTGTCCTTGTGTTTCTAATTGCTGATATTATTATGATTATTAATTTAAAAAAATAAAAGATTACCTTTACTGATTCACCCCCTCTTAGTATATATGTGTGTGCTCATCAACACCAACAAGATAGGGTTTAGAATTCTTTGTCTTTTACAAGGGCATAGATGCTCTTCTCCATAGTTGACTATATCAACTCAACACCTTGTAATGGTTTTCTAAATAAGACAATGGGTTATTCACACCCCTCTATTTTCTTTTGAAGTAAGATAATTAAAACAACTATAATGGTTTAGAATAATTTGGGCTTATTATAATAGGTGCCTCCTTAAAAGTTGATTTTATACCTTTAAATGTTTTAGCTTGTTCATCACTCCATACAACTCATTGCCCTTTATTCAATATTTTGGAGATGGCCTTAGTATTCAAAGAAAAGATAGGAGTAAACCTTGTAACAAAGTCTATTTTCCCAAGGAAGGAGTACACTCCCTTGATTGATTTCAACCAAGGGATAATACAAATTGTCTTATCTTTCTTGGGTCTATCCTCACCCCCTCTTTTGACACAAAGTGTCCTAGCAATTTACCTTCTTTGATACCAAATATGCATTTTTGGGGATTGAAAGAAATTTCTTATTCTATACATCTCTTGAAAATCAGCTCTAGGTGTTTACAATGACCACCATTTTCTTTTGAAAATGCAGTGAGATCATCTTGGTATACGACCATGCTCTCATCAATAAGACAAACAAAGGAAAAATATATTAACCTTTTGCTACACCCTTAATCTTAGATTTTGCATAAAGTTATGAGTAGTCAACTTGTGGCTACCTTAACTCTAAATTAAGTCATATTATCATTATTATATTCTTATTTAGTTATTTAGGTCGATCTAGGGATTATTTATTGTTTTTGATAAAAAAAGGTAGCGTTAACAAGGGCGCTGACCCTTAACAAAGAGACCTCAATCCCTCTACAATTAGCGTTAACTATTACTAATTGTTTTTGAAACAAAGCAGCGTTAAGAAGGGCACTGACCCATCACAGAGCCAAAGGCTATCAAAATTTAAAGACCAAGCAGGGGTGCAAACTCCAAAAGGACAAAGTCGGACCAGCCAAACCAACCAGTTAAACCATCAACACCCAAACCAAATCAAGAGTGGGGAGAAAACCCCGACTCTTGAGAAAGGAGGGCTTGGGAAAGGTGGTTAGAATTTCCTTTCCGCCTACGACAAACCACCATCCAAGCAACACTATCAGTAGGAACTTTTGCAGAAGAAACAAGCGGGGAATACCCTGCAGAGTCACTGCAAGACTGTTGTAGTGGAGCAACAACAAGAGAAGGAACGCCAGGAGCAGAGATATGTTGTTATCTATGTTAGCTTGGGTGATATCCTAAGCATAAGTAGGGTAGATATAGGAAGTAGTGATTTTGATTTGATGATTTGATTGTGAAATATGTTTTCATTGGAGATATTTAGAGGTTTCCCCCCTCAAATTGGCTTGCTATTCTTAATTATTATCAAGTATTTTCATAATATTTCATATCATATTACTCTTTTGTGCAAGTTATTTAATTACAAGTGGTATTAGAGCATTACCTTGACATCATGAAGGAAAGAAGTTTTTTTCAATTTTGGAGGTTATTTTGTTAAGCACACATCTTCCAGATTTTGTTGATTTTTTTATTTATTTTTTTTGTAAATTTTGGATTGTTTTTTAAATATATATTGAGGTGTCTATAGTAAAATTTTTAGGGAATCTTGATCCAATTAAGTGATTCATTATAGATTTAAGGTTTCTACCAAGTTTATTTGGGAAGTGTATATCTCTTTATTTTTTGTAAATGTTTTATTAAATTTTAGAGGATTGTTCAAGAATACATTGAAGCATCTGCAGTCCAAATTTTAGAGACATTAGAGCAAAAGTATGAAATTTATTAATTTTTTCTATTGATATATTTTATCTCCTTTGAAGTCAAAAGATCATTTGGAGCCTCCAATCTCATTACTTTATGTTTCAATATCCATTTTTGTGATTCTTACAATGTTGGAAAGGTATTTCAAAACCTTTTTTTGTTATCCATGCACTTCTCTAGAATTTTCTCCATGTATTTTTTATGTAGTTTATTGTTATTTTACATTTTGGTTGATTACTTGGACATCCTGACATCTAAATCTATTTTGTTTACTTGAGATGCCTTTATTTCAACTAACCTATATGTATTGAGATTATTGGACTTTGAGTTTATTTGAGATGTACACAAGAAGCACAATTACTATGCTTTAACTGCATAACCTGTTGACCCATTGTAATCCCAAAAAAATCTTCCCAACCTAGAAAAAAAATGAAATATGAGGATGAGTGCAATGCTAATCAAGTTAATCAATCTCTTTCTAATATGCCTAAAGTTGAAAGATGGTTTAAAAAGGAAAGTACTAGGCTTGGGCGTGTCTAATTTGTAGGCTCTATGATACACTTGGATAGTACATAAATATAAAATTGAACCCATATTCCATGGTTGTAACTATAGAGGATTCTACCTTCTTGTACCTACATCATATCATCTTCAAGATTAAAAAAGATAACTTTATAATGCTAATCACTAACCAACGTATTATCTATCCCCATTAACTAAAAATATGTTGATTTTTAAATATTTCTTAGGTGTTGCTAAATAATGTTATAAGAGTAATAAATTTGTAATAAAGGCTAATATTTTATTACATATTTGTGGCCATAGTTTTGGAGGAAAGTTTGACTAGGTGGATCAAATTTGAATTTAGCACATTTTAGTTCAAACCTGGAATATACCTTTTTGGGTGTGATCTCTTGGGAGTTACCATTTTGGATCATTCATATTCTTCCTTCTAAGTGATATTTATTCAAAATGGATGCCAAGAATGAGTTACTGATTATTTTCTAGGTTGGGAGTCATGTTGAGTGGAGTGGGTGGCCTAGTTGATTGATAGTATTGGCACGTTTGGAGGTGAAGTTGGAAATGGATCTATTGTCATTTAATAAAACTTATAAATCATAAATAAGCTTCCCTCTTTTTTTGGCATAATATTCTAGGAGGTTACCAAAGTATAGTTGGAGGTAGCTCAGGTGGAGTTTAGCAACTTCAACACCCATTCTTTCATTTCCAAACTTAGAGATTTGAAGGGTTGAAGCTATAGAAGCAAGAAACGAAGGAAAAACCAAATTTGAGAGGGTATTTCCTATGGTAGTTCCTTCTTGTAGGTTATGAAGACTTTGTAATCAGATTTTCATGTATTAGATGTAAAGCCAATAGGCTCAGAGATTGATATCAACTTATGTTTCTATTTTTCAATCAAAATTTTATGTTTTGTCTTGCATATTTTAGACCAATTGTCTTTTGATTTTGTCGATTATTTCAATAGAGGTTTGAAGGGAGGCAATCCCTTTTCATAAATTTAAGTCATGTTATCATTATCATATTCTTATTTGGTTATTTAGGTTGATGTAGGGATTATAGGTTGTTATCCATGTTATCTCAGGTGATATATTAGGCATAAGTAGGGTATATATAGGAGGTAGTGAGTCTCATTTAATGATTTGATTGTGAATTGTGCTTTCATTGGAGATATTTAGAAGTTTTTCCCTCAAAGTGGCTTGTTATTCTTACTTTTTGATAAAGGGTAAAATCATTTTTGAGGGGACCCAAAACCCCTTACAATAGGTTTTTATGGGGCCTGAAACCTAGTACACAAGCAAAACATTGCCAAAAGATTACACACAAACAACCAACAACCCAAACACAATAGACCATCAAGATAAGAACATCAGAAATATGTCTACATAAGAGAGAAGGCTAAAGCCATCAACTAGATAAAATGATAAAACCATCAAATAGTAGAGCTTAGAAATAAGGCTCCCATAACAAGAAACCATGGGTTTTAACAAGGCTCCCATAACCTTAAGGCCTAGAGAATTAGACACATAACACATAAAGAACATTTAGGTGGCTAGGTTTTGAAAAGGCTCCCATAACGTTCAAACTAATAACATCACCAACTCCTCCCAGGTAGTTGAGAGTGATGAGTACTAAGAGGTGGGGGTGAATTAGTATGCCAAAAATCTTTGCACTTAAACACTTTGCAAGACTGACAGTAAACCGGTAAAATAATTTAGCAGACAAACCGGTTAACAAACATGAAAACCAAATAGCTAATAATGCATTCACCCATAGAAGCACAAACACCATAACACAAGATATTTTGACGTGGAAACCCAAATGGAAAAAACCACGGTGAGATGGAACTCACAAGTAACTATCTGCAGAATAGAAACCAGACTGGTTAAGGTCTTACAATGTTCTTCACCAGAACAGATCCTGTTAGGAATCTCAATCTCTGTTAGGAGATAAGTCCGATTAAAGACTACCTTGCTAGAGGATTTTAGATCCACAGATGTGAACCACCTTGTTAGAGGATTTACAAGAGGCTTTTGGGCTTACCCGGTTAAGGGCTACAGACTTGTCAAAGATGTGAGTAATCAACAAGTGAGTGATCTAGCAAATAGCACAGATTGCTTGGTTAGATCCTTGATAGATCAATCTTAATGCATTACATCATTACTTCAGTCTTCTACACATTCATACTCTCTCTAACTCTTTAGCTACCTTGAACCCTAGTAACAACATCAACCTCAACAACAACCCTAGAACCCTAGACATGATGTCCTTATAAAGGAGTCTGATTTCATGTCGGTCCAATAGGATTACAATACAATTTCCTAGGTTCAATGCATCTGGACATATCTGGTAACACGACACAAAAAGCACCGCCAGAGAGTTGGCACCGTCAAAAGATAGATGGATGGTAACTCATCATAGAATGCTGGTTGGTAACTCATCACAGAGTATTACCGGTTCATACAAAATACATGTTGCCGGTTTGTCAAAATGAAGACTGGTAAAAATGTGTTATGTCGCTTTAATCCCTCGTACCACTTGGTATCCACGAACCGCTTGGGATCGACATGCCGCTTCAGACCGGTAAACACATTCTGCAAAACATCAATAGTCTAAAGACTATAATACAACATACTGGTTGGAACAAATATCGGTTGTGCTCTAACTCACACATATAAAGAGGATCTTAATTCAAGTGTGTGTCCATCAATGACAATCACAACATGAACATAAAAAATGCCAACAATCTCCCCCTTTGGCATTGATGGCAACACTTAGGAAAATAAAATTTTGACATCTAAGTGTTTTACAACAAAAACATGCCATTAGCAAAATTGCTCCCCCTAAGCATATACACTATCCCTTTAACAATATGATGTATAACAATTT
Source organism: Cryptomeria japonica (assembly GCF_030272615.1). Classification (NCBI taxonomy): domain Eukaryota; kingdom Viridiplantae; phylum Streptophyta; class Pinopsida; order Cupressales; family Cupressaceae; genus Cryptomeria; species Cryptomeria japonica. Next base: position 542,368,611 of record NC_081406.1, on the reverse strand, counting down.
TGCATATAGAGCATAAACATTGAGATATCAGGGCATATATCAAAGCATATAGCAAAATTTTTAATCCAGATACTTCTCCCCTATACTTCTCCAAAATAGATAGAGTACTTCTCCCCCTTTGCCAACAATGACAAAGTACCGCTGAACAACCCTATTTCCATTTGATATTAAAATAATAGAAGTTTATGACAACAAGGAATAATACTTGTCAAAAACAGATTTATAGCCCTACAAGAATTGTTTCATCGATAGAGACCAGGACTCAAGTAGGGAGGTGGCTACTTCTTTCTCTGTTTGCATCTGGGAGACCTGTTCTTCCATGGCATCAACTATGCTCATCTCTTGTGTAACTATCAAGGCATCCAGGTTTAGATAACACTTTTGAAGAATTTGTAGACGTGGGAGTAGAACCATTTGTAGCTCCTGCAAATCTCTAGACCGTGTGCTGATCTCTTGCTCCATTTTGGCTGACTGGATGTGAAACCGGGGAACGGTTTGCCCATAAGTTGCAAACGAATCATAAGGCATCTTGAATGTGCTCTTGTAGGACTGTAAGTTTGTTTGAAGCTTTTGCTTCTGAGCTAGCACATCATCATTGAACATATGGGGTTGACAGATTTTGCTAAGTAGCAAATTCCCCTCATCTAGAGCATCCCTTATATCCTTTTGTTTTTTCTTCAGTTCAGTCCGAAGCTCATTCAACTTCTTCACTAGAGCTATATTAAGAGCTTTTTGATGCTCCTTCTTGGCATTAGCCTCTGCTGCCTCTTCAAGGCTCTGCACCTGATCATCTACTACTGTTCATAGGAGCTTAAGTCTAGCTAGTGATGAATCGGTGTTTGGAAGATTTGTACCGGGTATCAAACCGGTAAGCGTATCCACAGCTGCTTGGATTACATCCTTCTCCTTCTTTCGTCCAATGATTTCAAGGCGCTCTTGAGCTACCTTGATGCTCTGCATTAGCTCCATTTCACTTGCAGACTGGAGATCTATAGGACTGGTGAGATCAGCTGGTTTAGCTTGACTCCCGGTTGCCTTCAGAGTCTCCATCTAGGTGCTCTTCGCCGCTTCTCCTGCATTGTCCTCTTCCGTTTTCTTCTTCTCCGCTTCTCTCCTCTTCTCTGCTTCCTTGTCTTCCTCAACCTTTTTCTTTTATGCTTCCTTTTTCTTCTCTTGTTCCTTATCTTCTTCTTCCTTCTTTTTCCTCTCTGCTTCCTTCTTCTTCTTCTCCTCTTCATCTTTCTTCTTTTTCTCCTCTTCATCCTTTTTCTTCTTTTCTTCTTCTTCCTTCTTCTTCTTCTTCTTCTCCTCTTCATCTTTCTTCTTTTTCTCCTCTTCATCCTTTAACTTATTTTCTTCTTCTTCCTTCTTCTTCTTCTCCTCTTCATCTTTCTTCTTCTGTTCAGCCTGATGCTCCTATCCTGTTGCCTCAGATGGTGTTTCCTGAGTAACATCTTCTTCATCCAGGGCATCAACATCAATAGTGTCGACCGGTTCAACAACTAGATTTCCTTCGTCATCAAATGCTTCATCCGGTTTGGATATAACCAGTTCTTCCTCAGCTTGTCGGTTGGCTAGACGCGCTTTGTGAGTCTGGACAACAGTTACCATATACTGATGAGTGTCCTTTTCGACATCATCAACTCTTCCTTCTAACAGCCAGAGTCTTCTTCTTCTAGTGAAGAAGAGTCCTTTATTTTGGTCAATAACATCAAATAATTTAGAATTTGACAAATCGGGAAAGCACCGAGCAAAAACTTTCTCCTTAATTTCCTGTTCCTTTTCTATGGCAATGCGCCATTTATTATCTAATGCCTTATACAAAGAATCCGGTGTCTGAGATTTAATCTATGATGGCGATCGGTCATTTGTACACAAATAAACAATAATCTCCTGTAGCACTTCTTCTTTCTCCTCATCACTAAAATCATCATAGTAGTCTACTAAATCATGTAGTAATTTTCTCCTAATATTCTTTATTGCTCTTTGACAATGTGTCAAAGGTTTTTGTTGAGGAGATATCAATATTTACCGGTGCAGATGATGCCGGGTCATTCTTTGTTTTCTTTCTTGTCTGTCTCACCTTCTTTAGTTGCTCCTCAGACACAGTCTCTCCAGAGTCCAGTGTATTGCTCTTTGTCTTCCTTTTCCTCTCGAAGACTTTAGCCGGTGCTACTTCCGGTTTCTTTTTGGCTGGTGACCGCTTGGTCACTTTTGGAGTTGCAGTAGTAATCGGTGCTGATGCTGTAGACACTGCCTTTGCCTTCTTTACTGTAGGTTCTTTTCCTTTCTTTGCAGAGGGTTCCTCAACTGGTGTAACCCTTTCCAGATAGGTTCTGATCCTCTTTGACTTAGGATCAAGAGGTGAGGCAATAAGGGTAGAGGCATACCCTTCCAACATATCATACATCACCTCATAGCCCATTGGCTCCACTTCTTCCATTGTAGGCTCAACAGCCTCCATTATGCATTTGTCCACCTGAATGGTGAAACAGATGTCATCTTCATATTTCTTGACGATATCACCTGAGATCCTCATCCTTTGGCTCATTTTTTGTCTAAACTCATCAAAATACTTGTTCAGAACATCAGGGTAACCGGTTCCAATTGCTTGAATACTCTCCTTGATTTGCTTGGTTACCGGTTGGTCAAGAGACCACTGGACATCTCCTACTCCTGGAAAGTATCCTTGAAAGTAAAAGAACAACCCAACCAGTAGTTGTCCGAACTTAAACCTTTGTGCATTATCCTGTTTGATCAACTTCAGATTTGACAGGAGTTGCCTCTGCATACCGGTGCACAGGTCAAATGATGCGTCCTCCTTAATCATCTGGTAAGCGGCATTTACCACTGCAATAGATACAGAGTTAATTCTGCTAGCAGAGAATGTCCAGTAGCCTATCACCATGCAGGCATACTTAACCAAATCATCCTTGATGGAGTTCACTGTCATGCCTTGTGAGTCACTCACTGAACCGGTGAGCCTTGTCATTTCAGTTTTGCTTATTGTCCTTAGGGCTGGCACTTCCCCTGTGTTGCAGAAATCGATGACTACATGAATTTCCTACGCCGTGATATCATGCGTCCTCTCCAGGTACATCTTGTCACCGTGGACTCTTCTCAAAATGATCCTTATGTGATCTTCTGTAAAATCTTCCAGGAAGTAGACAACATTGTGGAGTTTCTTCTTCTCTAAGATATTATACTCTAGTTTGATTTTCTTATCCTTGCCACAAAACAAACCTAACTGGGAGTGGATAGCTAGAGACCCTAGGTCTTCAATCTTGCAGTCTATGTAGTCAGAAATTCCCTCTTCTACTATCACACCAGCTGGAACTTGTGATAGAGCATTATACTTGGACTTTCGTTGAATAAAACTTTCAGACTCAATGGATGCACTAGAACTGGTATGAGATGCGGAAGCCATGATAGAAACTTTAAGAACTTCAAGAAATACCTCTTTAAAACATGTGAATTTAGGGCTTTTCGATTCTCCTTCACTCCACCCTCCGTCGGTTGCTGAATCACCGCTTTGTGTTCTCCACTTGACCGTTTGCAGTTTGAATTTGAATCTCCTTCGTGGTTTGTCAATTTCTCAAGATCTCAGCTCAAATCCCCTTTTCATCGCTCTGCTCTTTGAAAATCTTTTCTTCGCTCGAAAACAGATAGTGAGAAATGATTTAAAAAATGCCTTTAAACATATCTCTCACCTACTGCCATTAATGGTCCTCTATTAGGGCGTAAACCCTAATTTGCCTTTTTACCGTTTCTGGTCTTCTGCCAAGCGATAGGTATCACATACTGGTTAAGGTCTTTTACCAGTGTAAACTGGGGGTTTGAAACATTTTGTTGTTTGCTCCCCCTAATCTTTTCTGAAGCTTAGTTTGTTGGTTTCGTGATTTCCACACTAGGTGCAGAAACCGGTTCCTCTTGTAACATCGATGGTTTCTTCTTCCAAGTTTTGTTCATATCCACTTGAACGGTGTCAACATCAATGTCTCCTTCTAGAGTGACCGGTATATCATTAGATATGTCCTTTCTTGATCTACAAAATCTGGCAATGTGACTCGGTTTGTTGCAGTGATAGTAGACCAATCCAGGTTCTCTCCAAGGTCCATTGTTCATGTTTCCATTCTTCCTTCTGCATGTTGCAGCAGTGTGACCATGACCATGATAGATCATACAATTTTCTCTCCATCCGGTTGCCGCTTGATAGCCACAGCTTCTTGGCTGATGATTGAAGACATTAAACCGGTTGTGATTCTAGTTCACAAAAGGTTCAGGACCAACTCCTTGAGTCCTCTGAGGATATCTTCCAGTGTCATTCATGACTGACCTGCATTCAAATGCTCTATGCCCATACTTGTTGCATGCATAAAAGTTACCATTGAATCTATAGGATCTAGGCTTATCATTTAGGAAATAAGGAAAATTGTTGTAAGCCTTACTCCTACACACATTTGCAGTATGTCCTTCTTTAAGACAGTTAAAGCAAACAGGTTTAAACTTTTGCTTACCTTTATCCTTTGATGTCGGTTGTTTCTTTGATGTTCCAGCATTTGTACCAGAGGTCTCACCTTCCTCATGACCGGAATAACCAAGTCCATTGGTATTCTTGACCGGTTTGGCAGATTCAAGCTTTTGCTCTAGCTTGACAGTACTCTTGTTGAACTTAGCAAGTATTTCCTTTGACTCAGAGAGTTCTTTGGAAATAGCAGCATTTGTTTCCAACAGGTTTTCATTCTCCGAGATGGTAGTGTTCAGTTCTCCTTGCATGTCTTCCTTTTCCACCTTGCTTGCATGGAGTTGAGCATTTAGGGCACTCATCTCTTGTTTCAACTTGGAGATCTCAAGATCTCTTTCTTTCACTAGGTCTTCAGCTTTTCTCTAGTTCTCAAGCTCTTGACACATCCGGATAGTCAGTCCTTCAACTTGTTTACTTCTGCAATTAGGGCTTCCATGTCTGCTTCATCTGTAGAACTATTTTTAGATAGCTCCATAAGCTTTTCTGCATGTTCTCTCCTTTTTTTCTTGAGATGCCTTGTATTTGACCATAAGATCATCATAGGCTTGCTCAGACTAAGTGAGCCGTTGAGTAAGTTCCCTCAAGGTGTATTCCCCCATATCTCTTTCCAAGTGGTTAAACTTATAGAAAGGTAGGCTCTGATACTAATTGACGAATACTAAGAGGGGGGGGGGGGTGAATTAGTATGCCAAAAATCTTTGCACTTAAACACTTTGTAAGACTGACAGTAAACCGATAAAACAATTTAGCAGACAAACCGGTTAACAAACATGAAAACCAAATAGCTAATAATGCATTCACCCACAGAAGCACAAACACCATAACACAAGAGATTTTGACGTGGAAACCCAAATGGGAAAAACCATGGTGAGATGAAACTCACAAGTAACTATCTGCAGAATAGAAACCAAACCGGTTAAGGTCAGATCGGTTAAGGTCAGACCGGTTAAGGTCTTACAACGTTCTTCACCAGAACAAATCCTGTTAGGAATCTCAATCTCTGTTAGGAGATAAGTCTGATTAAAGACTACCTTGCTAGAGGATTTTAGATCCATAGATGTGAATGACCTTGTTAGAGGATTTACAAAAGGCTTTTGGGCTTACCCGGTTAAGGGCTACAGACTTGTCAAAGATGTGAGTAATCAACAACTTAGTGATCTAGCAAATAGCACAGATTGCTTGGTTAGATCCTTGATAGCTCGATCTTAATGCATTACAGCATTACTTCAGTCTTCTACACATTCATACTCTCTCTAACTCTTCAGCTACCTTGAACCCTAGTAACAACATCAACCTCAACAACAACCCTAGAACCCTAGACATGATGTCCTTATAAAGGAGTCTAATTTCATGTCGGTCCAATAGGATTACAATACAATTTCCTAGGTTCAATGCATCTGGACATATCTAGTAACACAACACAAAAAGCACTGCCAGAGAGTCGGCACCGTTAAATGATTGGTGGATGGTAACTCATCACAGAGTATTACCGGTTCATACAAAATACCGGTTGCTGGTTTGTCAAAATGAAGACTGGTAAAAATGTGTTATGCCGCTTTAATCCCTCGTACCGCTTGGTATCCACGAACCGCTTGGGATCGAAAAGCCGCTTCAGACCGGTAAACACATTCTACAAAACATCAATAGTCTAAAGACTATAATACAACATATCGGTTGGAACAAATACCGGTTGTGCTCTAACTCACACATATAAAGAGGATCTTAATGCAAGTGTGTGTCCATCAATGACAATCACAACATGAACATCAAAAATGCCAACATAGAGCTTGATAAAGATAAGTTACAACAAAAGGTTTTGACAAGCTCCCCAAACTTGCATAAAGGGTTTTGGAATGGCTCCCATAACCATCAGGAAAAAATCAACAAAGCCCCCCAAACAACTAGTCCTCACCTTTCCTACAAAGACCATCTCCACCTTGATAGAACATGACCCAACTTCCATAAGAATAGCAGAGGAAGAAACCAACCATAAAAAGATCCATAACCGAGTCACTCCCACACACAAAATCCAATGCCCAAAACAAGAGAAGCAAAAGCCTCTAAATATAAAAATCTAACCTCACCCACAACGCCATACTCCATCTCAATAGGAGACACCTCCACCTCAATAGGAGAAATGAATGAGGAAGAATGAAGCTAATAAAACCAACCCCTAGCGCAATCCATAAGGAGGTTCTCCACCTCAATAGGAGAAGACCCCATTGCCATAAAAATGACATAGAAGAGGACCAAACAAGGAGCATCCTGATCCCACAAAAGGAAATCACAAACCTAAAACCACTATGCTATAACAAAACTCACCAAGCCAAACACCTCCTCAAAACCAGATAAAACCCTGAAACCAAAAAGTAGAACAACAAAAATGGTTCCCAAAAAAAGAGAAGCCAACAACTCCAACATAGAGAAAATAAAAATGATCCCTCCAAGAGAAACACAGATGGGTATGAAAAGAGATGAACAAAAATAGATCATACCCCCAAAAAAGAGCAGGTGACAAACCCTAGAAGGGACAAAATATGCCTCAACCATGCAAGCCAAAGACAAAAACCTAACACAAAAAAACTAAGGATCTACAAAAATATAGAGAACCCACCAACAATCCCTTAGCCAAAAGCATATATCCACTAACAAGACAACCAAAGGCCAAAGAAGAAACAAAACAAGACACCAAGTCAACAACCCCTCTATAGAGACGGGCCCAAGAGGATCTTAAAGAATCAAAGCCAAAACTCATAATATACACTTCCATAACTAGGCTAGAGATCCCTAAAAGAACAATAGGACCCATCACACTTGCAAAGGAAAAACACATTCAAAACATGGTAGATATGGACAAGACAAGGGAAAAACAAAAGACCCAAACCCTTGACACCAACAAAGCTCCTCCCAATGTAGCAGAGACACCCTTAAAAGAAGCATCAAAGCCAACCCCTACAGACAGGCAAAGTAGAAAACTCGTAGAAGCCCCATCATCTCACCATCAAAACGTATAGCAACACAAGGAGGAACTAATAGAAAAGAAACATTAGTTATGAGCCCTTCATCATCCCCATCACCATCTTTAGCCTCTTCCCCAACACTAGAAACCCTACTACTTCCTCTGGTGCCTCCTCCCACACGCTCTATTTCTCCAATAAGGTTACTCTATTATTCTTAATTATTATCAAGTATTCTCATTATATTCATATCATATTCCTATTCTATGCAAGTCATTTCATTACAAGTGGAATCAAAGCATGATCTTGACATCATGAAGGCAGGATTTTTTGTTTCAAAGCTAGGAGGTCATTTTGTGAAGCACACATCTCTCAAATTTTGTTGATTCTTTTTTGTAAATTTTGGATGGTTTTTCAAATATATATTGATGTGTCTATAGTAAATTTTTAGGGAAATTAGAGCCAATTAAGTGATATATTATAGATTTAATATTTCTACCAAGTTTATTCCGTAAGCATATATCTCTCTATTTTTTGCAAATATTTTCTTAAATTTTTGAGGGTTGTTCACGAACACATTGAAGCATCTACAATCCAAATTTTAGAGAGATTAGAGAAAAAATAAGAAATTTATTGATATTTCTATTAGTATATTTTATCTCCTTTGAAGTTAAATCATCATTTTGAGCTTCCAAGGTCATAATTCTATGTTTCAATATCCAATTATTGTGATTCTTACAATGTTGTAAATGTATTTCAAAAATCTTTTTAGCTATTGTTATCCTCAATTTGCAGTTGGCTCAAATCGTGGGATAGCCCCTACCAAAAATGTCTGTTTTATAGCCCATGGACTCTAAGCACACTTTACAGGGTGATTTTAGTCTCTGTCATGCATGGTCTAATCCCCTCAAAAGTCCCTTTGATTAGATTAGACACCAGTCTTTCTTTTTTGTTACTCTTTAGTTTTGAAAGTTAGTCATTTTTGTGCTTTTTGTAATTTTGGGGTTCAATCCCAAAATTAGATCTTTTAATTTCAATAATATATATTTTGGGTTTCAAAACCCGAAATGTAGTCCTTATGTCACATGCATAGTAATAAATGTGTTCCTTAGTTATGTTTTTAACCTTTTAAACCTTTCTTATGCTCATTTTAGTTCACTCTCGCCATCATTCTAGCTCCCCTATTCTTGTGTGATAATCTTCAATGTCGGGTTGAGTAATTTCTTCGCTTTTCCTTTTACCTTTGTAGGTATTTTTTGGTTATTTTCCTTTTTCTAGGGTTTCGTTTCATTTCTTTTGTTTTCTTTGGAGAGGGAGGGGTTCTTCCCCAACCCTTTTCTCAAATTTATGTACCCATGTTGGGTGGAGTTTGGGTTGAGAAATTTGAACTACACTCGTGTTTGAGTGCAATCTAGATTTCCCAACCTAGATTCCATTGGATCTTTATTTGTTTTAGGGCACAACACAACAGTGTTGGTTGGGCTTCATAGCCCGACCAACATGTGATACCTCATGTTGACTGGGCTATAAAACCCAACCAACACTCCCTAACAACCTTTGCACTACTTTTGTTTATGTAGTCTTGATCGAGTTATGTCTCGACTAACCTAACACATAAACCACCTTCTGCAATATTGATAAGGGTTTGAAACCCAATCAACACATATTTTGTGTTGATCGGGTTTCAAGCCCCAATCAACACTTAACTAATTTTCTGATGTGATGAACATATGTTCATTGGGTTTCAAACCTGATGAACATATGTTCATTGGGTTTCAAACCTAATGAACACATAAAGTTTTCCTGAATTGTTCATCAAGTTTTGAAACCTGATTAGTATGTATAAGTCAATTTAAGTTGCAAATCAGGTTTTGAAACTTGATTTGTATGCTTTGCACGTTTTGATCTATACTATGTGTATAAATCGGATTTTAAAACCCGATTTACAAATTTTACCAAAATACTTGATTTTTCTAACTCTAGGAGGTATTGTTAAATAGACTTGTAGTTCTCTTCTAAATGTCAAAACCATCTCCAAGTCAGAAAATGAAATTCAAGTATCAGAGTGTGTTTCCAGAAAGTTTGGTACCTTCTAATGTCATCAATAACAAAGACACAAAAATTAGACATGTCAATATTTTTTAATTCTTGGAGCAAACATAAAAGCAACCACAAAGCTTTAACATACAAGCAATTGTCAAGAGTGGCATCCATTTTGCTGCATGTTTACCAGTAGCAGTTCATGATCCCAAATTTGTCTTGGCAATAGCTACACATTTTGATAAGGAGACAAGGAGTGTAAAGGACACAAATGGGAAAGTAATAATCAGACTTGATGTGCAGAATTATTTAAAAGGATCTTTAAGTGTCCCAAGGTAGAAGAACATGCAAACATTACCATGGAGACAACCCAAGACCACTATGATAAAGTTACTGATAAATATAAGAGGAACATAAGTTGTAATTTTCTCGAAACATCTAGGCCAACAATCACAAGGTGGCCAAAGACTTTTTACTAAAGTGATTTCAAGGAGGAGATCAAAGATATGATAACTCTCCTTGGTAGGATTAAAGGTTTGCTAGTTTTTAATGTCTTTCAAGAATGGATGTATTAGTACATCTAGGCCAACAATCACAAGGTGGCCAAAGAATTTTTACTAAAGTGATTTCAAGGAGGAGATCAAAGATATGATAACTCTCCTTAGTAGGATTAAAGGTTTGCTAGTTTTTAATGTCTTTCAAGAATGGATGTATTAGTACATCTGGGTAATTAGAAAAGGAAAGCATAAGATCTATTAGGGAGAGAAAATTAGTGATGCAATCTGAAAATAGTTGTCTTAGGTAACAACTACCTTGAATTTTTATATGACCTCTTAATTAGTATATGCTAAAGCCTCAATGAGACATTTTCTAGGTCTCACATCAGAATGAGACAAGAAGCATGTTCCCGTTTATAAATACTATCCTCAATTGACCCTCAAGAAAATCATGAATCATTTAAGAAGGGTGAACAATACATTTTTTCGTGTGCTCATGTGTTCTCTTGACAAAGGGTTAGAGAAAAGAAGAGTATCAAAGGACACATGGAATACTGTCAAAAAGTATAGCTGTATGTTCCTACAGTTCCCCACATTTTCATATATTAGGATTGGTTGTTATGAGGGATATCCCTTTATGCTCCCAAGATATCCGAGTGACAAGATTGTGCTTATGGAGTTGTGCCCCAAATAATGATTGTTCATAGTCAATAGTTAGAAGCACATAAAGTTGGGTTCATATTTTATCTGTCTGTTGGTAGATACTTAGTGAGCACATCATATAAAGCTAAATACATGGAAATTGAAATGTTGCGGGTCATAATGAAAAGGTTTAAAAAAAGAGAAGGCTTTGACTATAGAAGAATGGAAGATAGACTAAAAAAGAGCTATACACATGTACACCAGATAAAGGACATATGGGCTAAATGTAGGACTGAGGAAGACATAAGGAATATAGATTACAATTGGCTCACATTGGAGAAGATTGAGAATCTTGAGCTTGCAGATATTCCTGATACCATGGAAATTGATGAAGACATCATGGACCCTGAGTACAAACAGAACAAGATTGTTGATACTCCTCTCCCATCGATCCAATGGTCCAAAGAGGAGTCAACTTCCACAAGGGAAAATTTCAATTGGTTCTTGCAAATACCAATGTTTGGTTGTAGAAAAAGGGATCAAGTTATAGCCTTTCCAAATAGGATTAGAACAAGACACTGCAAAACCTACTAGAAAGAAATCAGAGCTAAGGACAAATAATAAGGAGGATTCTCTTACTCCGAATAAAGCACCTAAGTACAAATTTATAGTAGGGAAGGATAAGATGAAAGATAAAGGACAAATATTCGTTCAAGCTCAAAATCAGGTTTATGAGCAAGTTCAAGAACAAGTGGATGAGCAAGAAGAGGAAGGACAAGAAGAGGAATATCAAGAGGGGGACCTTCCAAAACCTCCAACTACAATAGAGCAAGAGTGTACCCTATAAGTGGCTCCAAATGTCTCCACCTCAGTTTCTACCACGGTCACTTCCCTTATCACCAATGTGCAATCTCTCTCTTATGCTTCTATTGTATCTACTATACAATTTTTACATACTATTTTTGTTGTTGCATCCGTACCCGTTGTATCTATAGTCCCTATTTTCATACTAACAATTTCTATTCATTCCTCCACCACAAGTGAATCAATTCTTGATAATTGCTAAGATAATGTAGGAAATATTTTTGGTTCACTTCCCTAATTTCCCAATTTGTCAGAGGTGTCCACCACCATGCTTGATACTGCTTTCATTGATTTTGACAAGTTCATGTTCGATGCTTTTCCAAGTATGTTAGCTATAGAAATACCATTTATAGTTATGACCAACACTATACCCATTGTAACTACCACTTCTCAGATAACAATTGAAAGTGTAGAAGTGGATCCTACCCTTCCTCCTTGGCTACAATCAGCGACACCCAAAAGAAAGAAACAAGTCATCTCCCTAGATAACATTGATTTTGGTAAGCTCATTTCTATAAAGCCAAAGGCTATAAAGAAGGCCAAAACTATTTCAAGGGTTAAAATAGACCAAGCGAGAAATAAATATGCAGAAGTGGTCGTACCCCAACCTAATAAAACAATTAAGGAACTCCAGGCTTCTGCCTATGTACTAAGTAGGATTGAACTCAGGAAATAGATCCATAAGAGCACAAAAGAGGATGCACAAGTTGCACTTAAAGCATTGATTGAGAGGTACGATAGAGATAAGGTCATCAAAGATAAAATCAAGCTTCAGGTGGAACAACTCATTGTTGTGCTGATCAAAATCAATCAGTCTTCTTAAGTGATTGAACCAGTGGGGTCATCAGTTGATGAAGAGGCCATTAGACAAGCTAAGTGGATTGGTTCATAGGGAAGAGTTGTCAGTGCATGGATTGACAAAATGATGTCACAAGGAACACGCCTCTTGAGTTCTTCAATTCAGTTGTTGGACAAATTGGAAAGTGTGAAGTTTGAATTGGGCCAAACACTTGACGTTCTCACACAGGAAATGCAAATACAAGAGAAAGAACTTGAGACTTGGACAAAGCTTAAGGATTTCAAGTTACAAATACTAGTGGACAACGAAGTAATTTCCACCAAGAGAATGTCCATTCAACAGAGGGAAGCGATGATACATCATATAGACATTCTTGAACAATTGATAAAGGATTTGCAAGAAGCACAGGAAGAATGCAAAGACAAAGCACTTGACATTACCACCAAGACTTCGGAACTCACTTGTAACCTGTTGAATGAGGATCAAAAAAATCTTCCCATTGACATTGTTGTTTATGATTTTAGTGCACTGAAGAAGGTGAGTGGATTTCCAGGTGAGCTTGGATAATTTGGAAACAATCCTGAAAAAGCACAAAAAGGATATATTAGCATAGAAGATTCAATCTCATGGGTTCTTTGTCATAACCCCTCTTTGGACATTGGATTATTGTGATTAAATAAATACGATAATTAAAACATTTATTAATTAACATTTAATAATATTGGAAAAACGTCTCATTTATGAGACTTCATGATTTTCCTCTAAAGTGAGAGGGTTATCATAACCCCACATCCTGGTGATGTAATTAATAATAGATTTTGTGATTCTTAATCATAATAATAAATTATCATTTATTAGGTAATTAATTATTGATGTTAATAGTAATATTAATCATTCATTAATATAAAAATAATATTAATCATATCAATATTAAATATTATTTTAATACAATATCATACCCAAGAATGTCCAAAATTATTAAATGAATAACGGATTAGGGTATTAGAAGCAGTGTGAATATGACAAGGTGGAAGTGGACAATAATCAAGGAACGAATGTGAAGGACACCTAAAAGTGGGTGGAGTATTCATAGGAGTTAATTATGTTGTCTTTGACGCAAAGGAACAACTTCATGAAGTCTCTTAAAGAGACGAAGTTGTAGAAGAGACAACCGAATACACAGTCATACCATGTGACAGTGATAATATACCTATTCCTCTAGCACGAGCACCATCGATAATAGTATGCCATGGGGGAATCGGCAGATACATATACCATTCGTGGGTTAAATACACAGTCTTCATGTCGGACTGGGACAGACAATTACGGAGAATATGTTGCCATTGAAACAATAAGTATTGATTACTGATTTCCATCTAAGGATGAAATCGAGCATGGTTAAGGATTGACCACACCGATTGCATTAACTAATGACAATAATCGATTAGTTTATTGGATAGATGTGATGGTTGTAATTAATTCCTACCATTATTGTAACCTAATCTGAGATGACTTCTTGTTTTATTTTAATGTAACGTTCATATTTCAATTATTAATATTAACTATTAAAGAAGCTTTACCATAAAATATTATTAATTAAATAAACATAAAATAGATATATTGATATATAATATAATATTACATTTACCATATAACGTGTTATTTAATAAATATAAAATATAACATAAATTGTCAAAATACATTATAATTATTATTTGGAATAATATCATATTAATACGATATCATTAATAGAACCGATATACAATATAAATTATTTATGATACTACAATTAACGCTCTCCTTAATGACACTAAGGAAGAGCGTATCACTTCTAAACGAAAGCATTAAATAAAATGCGATGAAGACTAGTCTAAGGCGCCGAGAGGAAGTGCGGGTCAAACAGGGAGCGGTGACTCCAACAATCACCACCGCTCACCATTCCTTCAGCGGCCACGACCCTTGGATGGGTCCACTCCAATATGTTCCCCCCCCCACAGGTATTAAAGGGCACACCGTGACGAGGAAAGGGGGGTGTGAAGGATAGCGACAAAGGAAAAAGCGGCAAGGGACGCAGGTAAGACACTTACCCGCCTTTGTTTATTTTGGCAGTAGGGTTTCATAAATCAGTAGGATTTACATAAATCAGTAGGGTTACATACATATAGATAGATATTCAATCAATTCATTAGTACACAAATATATGTAGTTATTAATTCAATACGTTTGCATATACATAGATGTGGCAAAAATACATTTATATATAAATGGAGATTAATATAATGGATATTAATATAATACATTAACACATAATATATATATATATATATATATATATATATATATATATATATATATATATATATGGGTATACAATGTGTATGAACGAATCTCCATATGCTCAATTAACTAATGAATGAATCACAACTACAAATTGAGAATAAATGGCATTGTTCGATTAAGGACTCGTAGGAATGGATTAAGATATTATCATGATGACGAATGAGGCAATTGCATATCCAAAACCCAGTGAGATTTATGAAGAATAGAGCAACAAGGATAGCAGGAACTAGGCCTCTGTCAGGTAGGCCACCCACTGCAGATGACTAAAGGTTTGCCGTCAGTTGGGCCAAGGGGGAGTGTACCGCTCTTAGGCCTGACAAGCGCTACAGGCATCCTATTGCATCTAGTCCTCTTGATCTCATTAGGAACTAAATATGGAATTGACTTATTGATAACAAGTAACCATTAGAGAATTTGCTAACTACACTTTAGATCAATCATTCATATCGCAAACAAATGTGGAATTGTATTGTTTATATGTTTTTTTTATAGACTGCAAATTTGGGACATTACATTCTTGCCATCTCAAGTCATACTGCAGGGCTCAATGAATCTGAGATGCACACTACCATTCAAAGATTCGAGGAGTTCATGAAAAAGAATGAAGTTGAAGATGAAGTTATGCATCTAGGCACTTAATCATTCTTTATGCTTTCTAGTTTTGAAGTTGTAGTTTTGTTATCAACATTTTACATGCCTTTTTGTATACATGAAATTACATGTAAAAATAATACAAGTCCTAAATCAAATCCGACTGTACTATTGAATAAGTCAAAGCAGTTGTAGAATTCCTACTTTTGCTCAATGCTTCACTCTATACAAAGAGGAAGCTTCATTGTAAATAACGATCTTTATTTTATGCATCAAAACTCTGCTAGTTTGAGGAACACTTTGAGACTTTGTGCTTAAGTTGTAAATCAAGATTTTAGTCAATATAGAAAGAAAATTGGCATCCAACCTTTGTTTTGGATTCAATGTGTTGATGAAGTGAGATTGTTCTTATGTCCTTCTCATTACATTATCTTATATTGATTGAAATGTGTGTTGTGGAGAAGATATTTGTTTAAAGATAGTCAGATTTGATTTTGTAGACTTTGTGCTACATCATTGAATTTGAAGTTCTTGATATCTGTAAATCAATAACAGTTTGGAGACTTTGTGCTGTAATTTGTTATACATTTAGAGTAATCGTATTGTGATACATGCGAAAGACATTGAGCTACTCGTTTATTACCAATTTATTCTTGTGATTGGTTTGGAGAAGCTACGTAAGACTTGCGCTTATGTGGGTTTTCTTGTTAGTTAGGAATCACTGGTACATTCTCGGTTATTCTTTTGTATAACCCAATTTTATATTGGCTATTATTGCTTTAGTTAGTGTCTTTTGCAATCATATATTTTGTAATCTGCTTAAGATTGTGTTATAAGTTCTATTGTGAGGAAAGGAAAATGTACCTAAAAGAAGAGGATATGTTGGATGTAACACCCTAGATATAAATTAATGTATATAGTTTAGTTTAGATACTAGCTAAAAATAGTTAGCAATAAGAATGTAGCCTCCCCTTTGCGAGGAGAGATACAATCTCATCACAACTGTGGTTGAATCTACCATTTCATAATCAATCACTTGATTACAAAATATCCACCCAACAACTATCCATGCACTTTTCTAGAATCTTATCCATCTATTTTTATGTAGTTTATTGCTATTTCACATTTTGGTTGATTACTTGGCCATCTTGACACATAAAACTATTTTGTTTACATGAGATGCCTTTATTTCAACTAATCTATATATCCAGAGAGTATTGGTCTTTGAGTTTACATGAGATGCACACAAGAAGCACAATTCCTATTTTTGAATTTCATAACCCATTGACCCATTGTAATCCCAAACAAATCTTCTCAATCGAAGAAAACTTGAACTGGGGATAGGTACAATGTTAATCAACTTAATCAATCTTTGTCCAATATATCTAAATTTGAAAGAGGGTTTATAAAGGAAACTACTAGGCTTAGGTGTGCTTGGTTTGTAGGCTCTATGATACACTTGGATTGTACGTAAATAGTAAATTGAACCCATATTTCACAATTGTAATGATAGAGGATTCTTCATTCTTGTATCTACACTATAACATCTTTGATATACAAAAAGATAACTTCAAAATTATCATCACTAACCAATGTATTACAGATTACAATTTATCAATGTCTTCTTATGGTGATATTTCGTCTAATCTTATAGGGTCTTTTAATATACTAAAAGGACTACGCAAGCTCAAGTTTGTCTATAATTGTTATATGAGGCCTAGGTTAGAGTTGCAAAAACCCATTGCAATATACCTTTAATGGGAAATCCACCTTATCTAAAAACAACTCTCTACAATATTCCAAAACCTTAGGAATATGGTTTCTGATCTAAACAACTACTTCAAAAAAATAAAAATAAAAATAGAATTAAAGAAACAATTTTAGTACCCCATTGCTTTCACCACTTTTTGATCACTATGATCTTTTAAGGGCAAGGTAAGAGTGTACATCAGATGGTTGTAATAGAAAACCATTTTTATTGTTGTTCTAGTGTAATGTGACATTGGTTAGATTGTAATACCATGTTATGATCTCACCTATAAGATATTAAGAAACAAAATAATATGCAAAAAAAAGTAAAATACTATTTTTTTTTACAAATATATACTTATATTGATAACAAGAATTGCAAGCCTCTTTTAAGTGGATGACATTTTTATAGCAAAGCTCTATTGCAATATATAATTCTACTATAATATTTGATTTTGTTGCATAAATATAAAGTACTTATAAATAGTGAATTATGAGGTTCAACCAATGTTGGATAAATCCACACAATGTAATATTAACCAAACTATACTAAGTCTAATAAAATGCTTATAATAGTGAGAAAACAAGGGCCCTAATGTTTGTGCTCTTTCTTTGAATCCGCCTTACATTATTCCATCTTTTCTATGCACATTTCTCTTTAATATCATTTTGCAAATAGTCTCTTATTTAGCCTTGTCCTTATATCCACCCTTAATATGACGAGTGATCTTAAATAATGCAGAAATCTTATTAAATAATTGTTCTTGCACGTTGATTTTGTTAGTTCCATGACTGCCAAATCAATGATATCGAAGAAAAATAAACAAACCATACATAAGAATGACAAAAAATTAAGTGCAAAATACATTTGTCAAACAAATTAATTTTCCCAATATATATATGTTTAGCAAAGTTATTGTCAACAAAATTAAACCTACAAATTGGGATTATAAAGAGCATGGTCTCCTTTTGAAGATATCCTTCTACATGTTTTAGCTGGAAATAGTTTCCATTTTTTTCCATCAAAGATCAAAGTTCCCTCCTTTCTTTTGCCATTTGAACTATATTTGATTATGTGTATCTTTAATTGTCAACTATCTATTGAACTTATGATCTATGCTTAATCTACTCTTCACCCAATCGTCTATTCATTGTGTTTCTCTTCAAATATATACAAAGCCTATCTTTATTTATTAACTTAGTTTGTATATTTAATCCATTTTTAGCAAAAACAAATCCCACATTCTTGGTTGGCTAAAAGGTCTTGATCCACTTCACCCCAACCCAAAAATACACCTTTGTAGTAAATGAAATATTTCCAACAAAATGAAGCTTCCCAATCAAAGTTATTGGTGAACTTTCCCATCAATAAACTTGTGACAATTTTGTTGAAATGCACAACACCATCCTCTAAAATCAATATCGTCAGGACCTTGAGAAAGTATATCTCCAACGGATTTCCATTCCTATTATAATTTGCAAACATTTTGGTAGTAAATCTTATAATTTCATTCATAGTGCAACAAGAAATCCAACATTTAGTTAATCAAATTCCAAGATATGAAGATTTTCCATTTTTCCCTTTTTATTTAAATTGCAGTTGAATTGACAATATTTCAACCATTCCAAATGGTCAATAATGTAAGGTTGCTACTCCATTAATACTACCCTAATTCTTGTGTATGGCCATTTGTTGAAAAGTGATGGAAGTAAACTTTTTAATGAGAAACAATTACTTCAATATGTTTTAATAGAATAGTTGGAGCTTTTAGTATTTTTAATTAAATAATTCATTAAAATGATTTTGAATCTGAAAAGAAAAGAAAAATTCTCACTTTGTTCTAATTATGTTTTGATATCACTTGTTTTAAGAAATAAATATCCAATATAAAGAATAATGTTGGATTGATGACTCCTTTTTTCTGATATTAAGGAAAGGGAGCTACCCCTTACGATAGCAATTTGCTTAATAAAAAAATGATGAACGATAATAAAATTGCAAAACATAAGATGTAAGGTGGGCTCGCGTTACTCAACCTTTAATAGTCTTAGAAATAGCCTTCAAATGGGGTTATGTCATAGAACATTCTAAGGTATCATTCAAATATATTTTCTATTATAAAAAGCTAATCAATTACATAAATTTGTTTTTGGTAATTAATACAGCTGATCTATAATTAATGATATGAACTTGTATCCAAATATTCTTGTAGTGATTCAAACCTAAGTCTTCATTGTGATAAAGCTCAACCTTTACCATTTAGTCCTACCCACTAGATAATAATGTAGGATAAATTTTAGGGCAAATATCAAACAATAATTAGGGTTGGAGTTGGGTCTATAATATTTGAAATTACCAGAGTTGGTTTAGAATAATAAATTTGATACTTACTCTAAGTGTACCCATGTTTACTTTGAGGTAACTAGGAACTTTTGTAGATTTAAGCTTAGTCGATTGCGTGAAGCTCATCAATTCTCACTATTTTTTGGATTTGCCGAACAAATTTTAAGTTGTTTAAATGAATATATGAAAGGACAAAAAGTTTACACTCTACAATATTAAAACACGAACAAAACTAATAACCCCACCTTACTCCTAATAGAATTTCAAAATTTGCTCCTATAAATAAGATTGTAATATCACATTGCCCCTTTCTCCATACCCTCACCAAATAAATTTATTCTTCAATAAGTTTAGAAATAATTCCAGAGATTCTTGTATGCACAACTTGACCTTTTTTTTAACAATGTAGTTATTATCAAATCAGACACTTCCCTCTCATACATACAAACAATCCACTAACTTCATAATGTTGC